>NC_091132.1:82734605-83407105 GCF_040183065.1 Periplaneta americana | reverse complement strand
AATTTTGTCAACTTTTATTATTAGAATCAATTTAGAAGATCAGTATCATTTTACAGAAAAAAAGTTGTTGAATAAAATGTATTATTATTGTAGAAAATAAAGAAAAGATTTCGTCACGGATGTTAGATCTACAAGATTTGTGAACTTACTTCACACCTTATTAACAAAAAGTATAAAACTCAGGTCTCTGCCACAAGCAAAAAGAGATTCATTCTTATAGAGTCCATGTGAAAGCTATGCAAATCTCATGGAATCTAATTAGTTCACAAAAACATAATTGGTTAATATTTTATAGCTTCTTCCATGTCACGGATGTTACATTTTGTTACGGATGTTACAAACGAGTTAATGTTCTTCATTTTCTTAATTTTTCCAGTTTCAAAGCAACTGTGACATTTCGAAGTCAAAATATTCACTTGAACTGTAAGATTAATTGTTATTAACCCAAAGTACTGAAAATAAACAGCAGAAAGAATATAGTACAGAGTAAAAATTTCCTTGATCCTGGAGCTCTGGAATTGAAAGTGCAGGCTCTCAAAATATTCCTTCAACAATAGCTCCTTGAAAAACATACATTAACAGCTGATCTCTCTATGAGTAAGTGCTGCAAACTTTAGAGGAACAAAACAGTAGGCCTAGCTACTACCTAGCCAAGACCACATAGATTTAATGCCTATTAAACTTATAAAATATTTCCCTTTTGAAAATAAAATATTGGAATATTTAATTTTAGAGATTTATCTATGTCTTACACAATAAACAAATATTTCTAGAAAATACCTGAATCTTCCCCGGCACAATCTTCAATTTTCTAATCTTTCCTCCAGTTGGTATAAATGTAGCTGCAAATCGAAGAGGAAAAAGGCATCTAAGTTCATTTGAACAACGATAGATATTAATAGAATAGATAATACCTCGTATGAAGAAATTTTTATGGATACTTTGTAACAACATTTTGAGTTTGTGCATTAGTTGTGTGTATAATACAATTAATGATTTAAAATATAAAGTGTCCGAAAATGACCTGATACATTTAGACTAAAATATTCTTGTAATGCACACAGATACTGCAGTGTATAGTAACTTAAAAACGTAAAAGAATAATTCAGAAATTGTGTTTCAATTTAAAATACCTTAACATGTGCATTCCTTTGGCTCGGACAGATTCATTTATCATTCTAATGAGCACAAAACATTTTTACACATTTAAGATAAAATTTCTTCCACAGCTCTGGTTATACGATCAATAAAATGGCGTAGAGATGTGATGGCTATAGTGTCCTCTTAATTTCTTAATAATGTCAGAAGGAAAATATGTAATACAATAAGATAAGACGATTATGCAGACAATGCACTATGTCCATCTCTTCCAATCCATCAACTAGGAAAAATGTTCTGCAAGAATTATCTGATATCGAAATTCCAATATAACGGCATTACGTCTTGTTGGATTAAGGTCCCTAGTTATTGAACTGCACACAATTGCAGCACATGGTAGGTTATGTGTTTTAATTAAGAGATATTTCAATTTATGATAGCATTCATTTTGATACTTTCTTTTCATGTTTCATAACAACGTGGGATTTTGTGAATCCTATACGCCAATGTGTTTGTTCACTTATCCTCTAATTGGACTGTTACTTCATCAGAGAAAAGAAGTTTTCTAAGGAAATCACTACTGTTTTCGGTTTTTATAGCAAAAGACTAGCAAAGTTGTAATGTGCTTCATAATGCTCTTTTAAAGTTGTATAATTTAGATTTTGTAGGCTACTTGCTTCAGGCGTCTCTGCAGCATTTCATGCACAGAGGAAAAAAAGATTTTACTGTTGTCGTCAACTAGCTCTACGCGCAGACTTTATGGGACTCTGGACAAACATTTTTCAGATAATTACGACTTGAGATGCTGACAAAGAGGTCGGCCTATGTTTTCGGAGTTTGTAATGATAGATTGGTTATCTACAAATAGCCGTGTGTCAGTTTTGGAATTGTTAATTTTAAAGTACTCATTAAGTATTAATATTATTATTATTATTATTATTATTATTATGATTATTATTATTATTATTACTATTCTTATTTTTTATCATTATTATTATTATTATTATTATTATTATTATTATTAATTGTCTTATTTTTTATACTTTGTATGTCTAATTTATTTTGACCTGCTGTTCACATTTTATTATGTTTTTTTCTTTCTTTCTGTATGTTATATATTATGTCTGATTTCTACTTATTTGTTGTTTACATTTTATTATTATTATTATCTTATTCAGTTTTGTGTGTAAAATTGTAGTGTACTTTGTAAATTTGTAGTGTTTTTTGTAACGCAGTTTTACTCCTGGTTGAGTGTTAGAGAAGGCCGTATGGCCTTAACTCTGACAGGTTAAATAAATCATTATTATTATTATTATTATTATTATTATTATTAAAGACCCATCCTCCAACTTAGCACGGCTTCGTCGATATATTTATATTAAACACAGAGATTGGTTAATGAACATCCTTGCCGCTTTTTCTTAGTCTGTTTAACCTCCCCTTTCTGTCTTAATTAGCGACCCCTAGATGGTAAATATTATTGTGCAATTTTATTATAAAACAATATTGCAGTACTCTGTACACAATTCAAGTAAGTTGTGCCATAAACAATTGTCAAAATGTTGAGTGACCGTGACGATGCTTATGTGGCCATTGCATTTTATATGAACACAAAGAAGAAGAAGAAGAAGAAGAAATGTTCCTGATCCTCATTCTCTAATGTGTTCCTCGTCTTGCATGTCATCTCTTGGCCTAGCAGGAAACTAATCTCAAAAAATATCACCAGGTCGGCTCAAGGACATCAGCTCTACGAGTGCCACTTTTCTTTGAATCATCGAGTCTTTTCATCTCTTATTTTCTGAAGTTTGTACGAAATGAATTAAACTTCTTTTTTACGTCCTATCTCCATATTTTTCAAGCAAAATGACATAGACATCATTATTTTTTCTGGAGATTACCGTAGATAAAATATCCCATAATGTGTGCATTCACTCAATAAATTGCACAACCTTTTAATATGACCATCAGACTGTCAATAATGCCACACAATAACAAATTTTGCTCAAGAATATTGACCGTTTAGGGTCCACACACTACTACGGTTAGGAAAGGAAGATTCATCTAGCCGTATACTAGACATGGTATCCTTGTCATTCAATTCAATCAGTCAGATAGGAGTGGAGCCTGAGTGAATTATAATTGTAGGCAGAGTAATTATCTCACATCTCCATGTCAATTATACTATCAGTGCACTCATTAGAAGCAGGTACCGAGCTGTGAAGCCGTTAGCCCTGTGAACTAGGAGTTTATTTATTTCCCTTGTTAAAATGTTCGATTTACTATAAAGGAAATTTCAATGGATGAAAATAAATTCACAAAACAAGTAGGCTTACTTCAATATAAACGGCGTTCAATGGGATGGCCTATAGCCAGATGGAAAAATATCTTGGTGTAGGAACAGACTTTAGAGCCAAGTCTTGCGGAAGAAGAAGATGAAGAATAAGAAGATATATAAAATGTTATGGTTTATTTAACGACGCTCGCAACTGCCGAAGTTATATCAGCGTCTGCGGTGTGCCGGAATTTTGTCCCGCAGGAATTCTTTTACATGCCAGTAAATCTACTGACATGAGCCTGTCGCATTTAAGCACACTTAAATGCCATCGACTAGGCCCGGGATCGAACCTGCAACCTCGGGCATAGAAGGCCAGCGCTACACCAATTGCGCCAACCAGGCCGACAGAAGATATATTAGGCTATATATATGATTGAAGTTATGGTTGATACTTATGTACATCTATTATCAAACAGTAAGTTACGTCTCACTTGGCGATATTTGTGTCAAAGGAAGAACATTTGTTTGTATACATCTGAAATATAAGTGCATACATACATAGTCCACACCTGTGGATAGCGCGTCTGGCCGCGAAACCAGGTGGCCCGGGTTCGATTCCCGGTCGGGGCAAGTTACCTGGTTGAGGTTTTTCCATGGGTTTTCCCTCAACCCAATATGAGCAAATGCTGGGTAACTTTCGGTGCTGGACCCCGGACTCATTTCACCGGCATCATCACCTTCATCTCATTCAGACGCTAAATAACCTAAGATGTTGATAAAGCGTCGTAAAATAATCTAATAAAAACATACATACATACATACATACATACATACATACATAGTCCCTTGTTCTCCTTTTCCAAGTCCTTCACACAATTCTACACCCACTTACCTTACCTCCCGCTTCAGTTACCTATCATCGTATCACAATCTCTACATACGCATACAAAATAGTTTTATACTAGCCATACCAAACACAAGACATCATCGTATTCATCATCATACACAATCTCGCTATCGCGTTTGTGGAATACCCTACCAAATGACATCAGGGACTGTTGGAATTTAACAGTATTCATAAACAAACTTATTAAGAATTTTTTACTGCGTAGATTGCAATGCAGTAAACTGAGTATTCTAGTTTATTGCAAATGTTTCGAAATTGTTACTGTTTTGTTTCTCTTGATTCTTGCACGGTCAGTCACTTATTTCTAGATATTTAGTCATTTTCCTTAATCACTAATATATTAGGAAGTGAATATATGAAGAGTCCACTGCAAGAATGATGGATGTCACTTGGAATACATTTTTCAGGAGAAGCAATTGAAAGTTTGAAATGCTTAGCGCTCAAAGCTTAACTGTGATTTTCCGATAATTACTGGGCAATGACTATCAGTGTTAATGCCATATAACTCTCTATGTACATTCTATATGTCTTAAGCTATGCATTGACAGTCTTGATTCATTTTCGACAAGAACGTGACATCCATCATTCTTGCAGTGGACTTTTGATATTGTATTAGTAAGCCCACTGTGATCTTATCTTCCTATTGTAAATTTTTTTTATTCCCCTCTTTTTTGTATTTTTGCAGATGTGCTTTTTGTATTTATTTGTACCTGTAATTTTATTTCTAATGCTTATTTGCTTCTTCTCTCTGCATTTTGTTCCTTGCATATGCCTCATTTGTATTCTGATGGTGTGGTAGAGAAGGCCTAATAGCCTTAACTCCGCTAGATTAAATAAATAAATAAATAAATAATAGTTCTCAGTTTTTTTTAACTTTTTGCCAGTTCGAACAACTTTTACTGGCATAGTCTACTAAGCAGAAATCTGACGACTTGAGTTGACGTGGTACAGAGTTTACGTCTAATTGTAAGACAAAACAGAGCAGATGTCAACATCACGAGTAGCCTAGGTGTCATGCATCGTAAACCACACGTGGCGCGATGTCGTAGCTGAATAATGCTAGCCGAAGTCTGGGAGCAGAGCCAGTCAGCAGATGATTGTGGTAATTAGGTCCGCGTAGGCTATCTGTTGATAATAATTTCTCCGCAGATACGCCACTGCGTGCGACGACATCCTGCCAGCCAGTCGACCGGAAGTCGGCCTGCACGCAGCACTCGCCGCAGGTCAACCCGGGCCAAGTTCCCACACTCGCGCGCCCCGGGGCGTGCGGGCCGCAACGCGACACCGCACCGCCACACCGCGCAGCGGCCTTGCACGCCTCCAATGCTGCGATACGATGCTCCACATTCGCATGACGGGCGGGTGAGCGGGTCAAGGCGCAGACCTGGGTGCAAGGGCACACGCTGAGTGCGACAGGTTTTAAATGTGAAAACGACAATTCTTTTAAATGAATATAGTTTTTACTTTAGTTGGTGGCCATTCTTGGTTCGATTCTTTCCGAATGAGATCTAAAAGAGAAATACTGGAACATCGTTTTCATAAATAAATTGTATGTATGTATGTATGTATTGTATTGTATTGTATTGTATTGTATTGTATGTATTACTTGGTTATTTAACGACCCTGTATCAACTACGAGGTAATTTAGCGTCGGTGGAATTGTTGATAGCGAGATGATATTTGGTGAGATGAGGCCGACGATTCGCCAGAGATTTACCTGACATTTGCCTTACGGTTGGGGAAAACCTCGCAAAAAACCCAAGCAGGTAATCAACCCAAGCGGGAATCGAACCCGCGCCCGAGCGCAACTCCGGATCGGCAGGCAAGCGCCTTAGCCGAGTGAGCTACGCCGGTGGCCTGAATAATGTATGTATGTATGTATGTATGTATGTATGTATGTATGTATGTATGTAGGCTATGTATGTGCCACTTTTCGTGATTAAGGTTCCGCATATTGTGGTTAAATGGCAGGACTATGACTCATTTTCTAGTTGCACACCACTTTTGAGGGCCACGCTAAATAGTTACTATTTAAAACAAATCCCTCCCACCTAATCGTGAGTGCAACTTGACTGTTTAAAATGCGGAACAAAACCCGATTCACTGTGGAAATACATAGGTTTAGCAAGACTGTCTTCGGAAAGGAAGTAAGAAATAGACTCTGTTGCTAGTAGCGGCCGGTGATCGAAATTCTCGGTGAGGCCAGAAGCAACTAGTTAAGTGCCTCCGATAGGAAATGTTTGTTTATGATATTAATTATTATTATTATTATTATTATTATTATTATATTATTATTATATTATTAATATCATTATTACTGTATTATTATTATTATTATTATTATTATTATTATTATTATTATTATTATTATTATTATTATTATTATTATTATTATTATTATTATTATTAGTCTATTCTTATTACTATCAAATGAAAAATAATAATTTTACTCACCAAATAAGCTGTTATGCTCTGAGTTTCAGTGATTGTTTCGTGTGACGAAGCATCCCATATTATGTGTTGAAATTCCTCTTTCTTTCTTTTCTTTGACAGCAACAAACAAGGCCAAGAGAAGTTTATTTTGTATCACATTACCACATAACCATTTATGTTGCCCATACCAGGATGCAATAGAAACTCGTGTTTTAAGATTATCTGTCAGAAAAATTATCAGCGATGTCGTAGGTATCTCGGTAGTCTCTCTCTTTATTTAAAACTTCCTTTCTTTCAGTATTATTTCTTCTCGAAAAAGGACACTCTAACAATGAATTAACTACACCAGCATTATTTCTCGCATTTCGTGTGACGAAGCATCCCATATTATGTGTTGAAATTCCTCTTTCTTTCTTTTCTTTGACAGCAACAAACAAGGCCAAGAGAAGTTTATTTTGTATCACATTACCACATAACCATTTATGTTGCCCATACCAGGATGCAATAGAAACTCGTGTTTTAAGATTATCTGTCAGAAAAATTATCAGCGATGTCGTAGGTATCTCGGTAGTCTCTCTCTTTATTTAAAACTTCCTTTCTTTCAGTATTATTTCTTCTCGAAAAAGGACACTCTAACAATGAATTAACTACACCAGCATTATTTCTCGCATTTGTTTCTGTTTATATTTTCCCGAAATACATAACAACATTGGCCCAGATTCACTACTGTACTACGAATTACAATAGTAGAACACCCTCGCTTATGTCATGAACTGAGACATAAGAGGAGAGAATCGAGTGCCAAAGAGCTGGAATTTTGTTATTTATGGCCTAGTTAGGAAGACAAGTCACCACTGCTATTCCCACCCCACTCTACCCTTGAGGCCGGCCCATGGATAGGACGAGTGAAACCTGACCAGGCAGACGAATTGTGCCTCAGTTACAACGTTTAAAGCGCAAAGTCAAAAGCCCGCGAAGACAAACGAAAATCCAGAAGCAGACCCGGCACGAACGATTCTGGCCTCAGGAACAAATTTTACTGCAAAACAGGTCTATATACATCACAAGCCAGACCCGGCACGAGCGATCCCGGCCTCAGGAACAAATTTTACTGCAAAACAGGTCTATATACATCAAAGTTTTCAAATGCTTCTACAGCGATATATGCTTCATTCAAATAACTAACACATTATATAAAAACACAAAATTTGATTTCAGTTAAGCCAAGTGACTGAGGCCCGGCCTCACTTGCCTCAGTCAGTCAGCCGCCACTGCCTGTTGCCCATTTTAGGCAGTAAACATAATTTATTTTCTGACTCATTTTTTTTGGTCGCTGTTATTTATATTCGCTTTAACATCTTTGTCATATCGCGAATTAATCTTTTGGATGAGACTGGTTCAATTGTTGTGAACTAGATGGCGACTGTATATGTGTTACTGATTTGTTATGAATATGATTTCGGTGATGAATGAGGCCGGCAATATTCAGGGATGTTGTGGCATTTGCCTTACGGTTGAGGGAAAACTCTGAAAAACCTCAACTAGGAAATTCAACCCGACCGGGAATCGAACCCGAGCCCCCTACGTAAGAGACCAGCATGCTGGTCCCTACACCACAGAGGTAGTCAACTCATATTTGTTTTATTGTAGTTGGTTATTTTATCGTCGCTATACCAGCTACTAGGTTAGGTCTATGTTTTTTTTTTTTCGTCCATGGAATCGATGATCTCCCCGGAATAAAGATGTAATGAATAAAATTGTAATTCATGTTTCAGGAGAAAGGAAAATAATTTCAGGGCATAATTCATTACTTGACTGCCCATACTTTACGACTGATTTACCTGGCATTAGTACAAGCTATATTACAATACGGTTTTATAGGATGGGGTAGTGCTTATAGTACCTCCCTCATGCCAATAACTCTGGTACAGAAAATAATAGTGCTGTTGATCGATCAAAATATTTAATCGATTAACTGTTGATTAATCGAGTTTTGATCGAGTTGAAAAAATGTTTTAATGTACTGTATTACACAATTATTGTTAAATTTTAACTTGTGTTCGGTAATAAGAATAAGTATTAGATATTACGTATATATCTGTATATATTGTATCGTAATATTACAAAACAACTATTTTAATTACTTACTAACATATTTATTAAGGACGTTTATAATCTATTGCGTCAATTTCTCCGGGAATTTTTGAGACAAACATAAATAACAAAATGTATGAAGACTCACCTGGTTAATACTGCTTCATCCATGATTTTAAACATGTGAGTTAATTCACATACTCCGAGTTAAGTGCAGCTCTGCGTTTAGTAACATCACTAAACACGAAAAAACCTTTTTCTGTCAAGCACTTCTCCACGATCGTTCAATTTAAATCCAAACGTTTCACCGAGTTTACCTCTCAAATTCTCATATGACATAATGGAGTTTACACTTTTCACAAACCATAGAAAACAGTTTTTTTTCTTTATCAACACACAACCTTCATATACAAACTCTGTATAGAAACTGCTACTGCAAAAGTACAGCGGTCGAAACAGAAGACAGGACCATATTGTAATCGAATTACTAGATTTTAGAAAGAGAAGAAGATAGTTACGCTCTCACTTGCACACAGTGTAGACATGGCTATTGTATAACAGATGAGGGGGACGAATCCCAGAAAAGTATATATTTCATATGCTAGGAAGATGAGCTGACAACAAGGTGGAAGTTTTCTTGGAAAACCATACAACTTAATAAGGGTTTCGCATTGTGTTTCAACTTTCAATAGAGGTAGACTAGGTCACTGTCCTCATATCTCCATCTCTTTCTGAAGTGTTTGTGCAAAGATTTTCCATACGTTACCTGGTTTACAGTTGTAACATAACAGTACTATTATGCTAAAAGCAATTTCCGAGAGAGAAATATTGTCGGCATTTTTAGTATGAATTTATATTAACAAAATAATAATTAATATCAACTACAACCGATTAATTTTAATCGACTCTATTATTCGGTTAAATATTTTTGATAAAGTAATCTTACAACAGAAATTGATCGATTAATCGATTAGATTAATCGAATAAATCCCACAACACTAGAAAATAATAATAAACATATGCCTTAATAAACCTCTTGATTATCGTTCAGAGCTGCTGAATTCAGCATTTTAAGTATTTGACTTCCATCAAATTCATAACAATTTATTATTGAATTTTGTACATAAAAACCAAAATATATTTAATTTATATTCACATAAATATAAAACCAGAAGATCAGAAAACATAAGCTTGACAGTTCCTAAATGTACTGCAACTGTAGCATATAATCACAGTAGCAACTTCGGCCCATTATTATTATTATTATTATTATTATTATTATTATTATTATTATTATTTAATCGCGAATTAAGATTACGGTTTTATTAATAACTTTGGTTATTGTCTATTACTTTATATCTTGATTTTTAAACCACATTTCTGTTACTTGAGTAATAATTTTAATTATTCTTGCCATTATGCAGAGTTTGTGTCCTATTAGTCATCACTTTTTAAAATAGGAGAGATTCCGTACGTACTTTATTTACTAGTGTTCTTTTTAATGTCCCATCAGTTTAGCATAATATAATGCATATGCATATGCGTGTGTGTTCAATGATATACTGCTTTCTTCCTTCTGACTACCATACAGACAGGATACAAATGTGGCTACAGTCAAGTTGCGTCGTGGTACTGTTAATTTAGCTCTGCTCACGTTTCCATCCATAAGAGAGCATTACAAGGAAGAAGGTACCATAAATTCTCTCCGAAGCTACTTGTTTTTCTCACGGTCAGCTTATGGTCGTCAGCGGACTTAAATTTATGTTTCCCAAGTTACAAGCATTGGAACGGTTACCCAGGAGGAAGTGTGTAAACATTTTTCTAACTAAAGAGTTGGATTCTTGTCTTTCCCCCAGCCTACTGTTTGAAATGCCAATGCTTCATTTGTTTTTGTCAAATTTCAACACCTTTTTTCTAACGTAAATTTATATTTTGAGACACGTGTTGACTCTGTAGCGTAAGGAACATAGGCAGTACTGAAAGGTGATGGATGACCGTATATGTACGTAGTTTCTAAGATGTTTGTTATCTTTTTTTTACAGGTTCTCCGACAAGACATCAGTTTCCTCCCTGCCATGTTGAACGTTGAACAGCACTGGTGAGTGAGAAATATTCATTTTATATTGATTCCCAGCACACGTGATATCACTGTTAAAAAACTGGAACTATAACTCTTCCAGTCTTGGAGTGATCGGATTTCTCAAGTACAAGGACGTGTACAAGCTATACAAAATGTTTGAGCTCGGTTCATTCATGTTTTCAATTGCCGTAGAATGTTCTTTCTGAACAAGTTTTTACTAAAATATTCAGTATTGTAAGGGGAATGAAATTTTATTGAAACGTCTTTTGTCTAATAAGTCTTGATGTTAAGTTCAGTCCATTTAAAAAATATTAGGTTATGTCAGGCAGAGCTATTACTATTTCTTCGTTATGAAAAAATTATGGTTTTCGTGTCGACGATATTAAGTATAAAAGTAGCATTTTCTTGAAGATATTAATCAGTTACAAGAATGAATGTACAGAGTGGACACAAAGTCCCGTTATCCCTATAAATAACTCAAATATATAAATTATTTATGTAATTTCGATCATAATGGAGACATAGGTTACATCTACCAGGACAAATTATTAGGCTAAAATGTTTTTCTTGGAAACATAATATAATTCGTCATATCAACTATCAGTATAATTCACAGAGTCTCTACTGTTGTAAATATGATTGTTTACATCTCCTGGTATATTTTTCCAATGATTAAATATATTTTGTCCGGTTGTGTTGGTACTACTGGTGTTTTAATTATATACTGCAGAAGATATTCAACAGTCTGTTCTCCCATGGCCTGCAAGAAGACCGAAGATGAACGAAATTGAAAATCTGTGATCTATACTGAAGAACAAAGTGAACAAAAAGAGGCTTACAACAAAACATGGACTCATTTAAGCACTGCCTGATATCTGGCTAAATGATGCTGATATTCAAAGAAACTGTCAAACTTTGGTTTGCAGCAACCCTGACAAAATCAAAGTGTTAATAAAGAATAAGGGAATGTTCACAAAATATTAGTAACTTCCAGACTCAATTTTCCGTTCATTATTTCTTTGCAAAATACATTTTTGATCATTATTTCTGCCGATAAATATAGCTTTGTTGCACATATAATTAATTTAGTCTAATATTTCATTTGTCCTGTACTTTACACTAACTGTGTGTCCTAAGTGACCAAAGGGTCACTATGTCCCTAATCATTCTCCTCACACAAAATAATGCGTCACCAGTTTCGGTGTGACATTTGCCTCAGTGTTGATGGTGTAATCTGTTCGAAAGCGCGACGCACGGCATCTTTCAATAATTCATCATTGGTGTCGTACCTTTCCTGTGTAACAGTGCTCTTGATGAAACCCCATAGGGCATTGTCACAGGTTGTGAGGTCAGGACTACCCATTATGCCATTTCCGTTATGATAAAGACCAATGAGGTGTTATCACAACGTTGGATTGGACGTAGGTCACTCATCTTACCAGCTCTTCTCGACTGGCCATCTCGCAGCCCTGACCTTATTTCCAGTATGCTCTGGGACAGAATATGGTCCATAGTTATAACCAGGTTCGGCCTAGGGACACAGAGTAACCAGTATGAGGTTTAGAGTACACGGAGTATAAATGTCGGCATGACCTGTGTGCAATCACCCGACTGCAACAGCACAGGTGGGTCCGTAATGTGCATTACCGTTGTGTGTAGGCATATTGCTGCTTGGCTGCGGTACGTGCAATAGGCTTCGGCGTAGGGACACCTGATTGAAGATTATAACTCACGTTAATACTTTAATGGCAGACAATTATTGTCTACACTATGAATGTACTGTATATACTGCATCTGTACAGAGTGAAATATATTTTGTGCCATACTGTGACGGACTGTTTACATGTTGAGATACGAAGTAACGGCGCGCTCCAACTCCCACTCCACTCGACCAACACAGCATTATCGTTCGTGCGTTCTGAACTTCATGCGTTTCTGTGCCCAGGACCGAAGCCTGGTTATAACACAGGAAAGAGCTTCATTTCATCTCACAAATCTTAAGTACTTTTGGAGATATTATAGTTTTCAGTGTCTCTGTTTTTCGTATAAAAACAAAAGGGTCTTTATCATAACGCTACCAAATATCATTGACTCTCTCTCAGCACAAACTATGAATGGCTTCGGTCTTCTCTCTCGCTCTCTCTCTCTCTCTCTCTCTCTCTCTCACAAAGTTCGAGCCTTAGAAACTGAATTAAGCTATTCATTCTCGAAAGGAAGTAGAAAACTGGATCGAGGTGCTACCATTATCATTCTTTGTCTTCCACGTTTATCACATTGTTAACGCCCTTTCTATCTCTTAATTTCTTCTCTATCTCGAGAGTTACCCATTTATTTGGCTACCTGTCCCCCTTAATTTTCGAGATGTGATTGTGCTTAATCTGGTACAATCTGAGCTGAGAGCTGGAGGCTGAGGAGGATCCTCCTATGTAATTACCGCTGGACCACATCTTATGATTGTGATAATGATGCGGGAATGGTGGGCAGTTTCACGAGAGGGGTGGGGCGGCAGAAACCCCTCGCGGCAAGGACACCCTAGTAGACGTCTTTGCACTCTCTAGCAAGAAACGACTGGGAAGCAAATCAATTCTAGAACAACTGTAAAGTGCAATTTGAGATTAATTGCCATTTTCCTGTTGTTAAACAATTCACAACACTCAGCCAATTGGGCCGCGATCAGACGTCTACCGAAGTATGTATTTACAACAAGTAGAAATAGCACTTAAAGGAATCAGAAAGCATGTTACACTCTAGTGCAAGGGTTCCCAACCGGTGTGTCGCGCAGACCAATGGAACGTGTCGCAGAATTTTGGAATTTAAAAATAAATTTTATGCCATCCAGAAAGTCTCCTTACAACGCATTTTTTTATTTACAACGAAGTCTTCGATATGGTACAGTGCGTTCGTAGCTCGGCCGGACCACTAAAACATTCAAATTTGAAAATTGTACTTTTAATTGTTCCTTTAAAAATGTAATGTTTATTTTTTATTTCATTATCCATAATTAAAAGTTTTCTTGTTTATTTCATCATCCCTAATTAAAACTTTTGTAACACTTCTTTATATTATTTAGATTATGCTATAACGGTCCGGCCGAGCTACGAACGTACTGTACATTTTATTTTGAAACAGATTTTACCAATGAAACGTCAGCACCTGCAACAATGTTCAGTTTAATTTTTCTGCCTGTCGATATTTCGAATGAATTGCAACATTGCTTTGTAATTCGTTTACTCTTCCCACTTAGTAACAAATAGAGTTTAAAATCATCAGAACATATTGGTCAGTTTCAGTACACACGTATGAGCGGGTGATAGTATAACTATTTTATCAAAAGTGTTTTATTTAGATTTTATCATGAACAAATTTTTAATTCGAAAAAGACAATCTGAATCAAGTTCTGGGTTAGATGACAGCAGTGATAATTCAAATAATGTGAGAGAAAATTCCCTTCAGGGTTCACAAAAGTGTACTGCGTTTCGTAAATATACTTGCAAAATGGTTTTACGTGGCGTGGAGATGAATGTAAACAAAACCCCGAATGTCTTATACGCGGAAATGTTTTCTGAAATAATCGATGGTGCCGAATAAACTAAAAATTTATTTAGAACTGCCGTTTTAAAATCCATACTTGTGTGAATAAGCAGTTTTCTACCATGAAAAAAATTAAATCTAAAAAAAGAAAAGACTGCTGCATATTGAAGATGATTTACGTGTTGGCCTGTCAATCTTAAGGCCATGTATCGAGAAACTCTGTGCAACTCACCAAGCGCATGCTTCACATTAATTTAAATAGACAAGTTTTAAAGACGATAATAATAATCTTTTATCGGATATCCAGTATAAATAGGTTGGGATTTTTGACACGCAGGTATTGTACATTTGTTTTTTTTTTTTCTAATGCCACTCAAGTTGTTTTTTTTCGATTGCGTGTTAACATCGCCTTGTCTACAACACTGGATGTCCGACACTACATAGAAGTTGTTATCAGTGTTTTTCTGGCGGAACAGCTTAGATCTTGAAAGTCTTAGTTGGACGAAGAGAAAGTTCAAAACGACAAAATTCCCGCGCAATGAATAGTAATCATCTCCCCGTTCGCTATAAAATATTCTACACAGATTTACACCACCTTTTCTCCAGAAGAAAGCACTGGTTAATATTATTATTATTATTATTATTATTATTATTATTATTATTATTATTATTATTAAAAACAAATAAGTGTGTCGCGATATCGTGGGCGTTCAGTAAAGTGTATCGTCAGTCGAAAAAGCTACGTAAAGATTAATTTTTTGATCATACAGAATACGTCTGTTACGGTAACAATTAATATTAGAGGAGAAAAACTCGTTCAGGCGCCGGGATCGAACCCGGGTTCTTGGTTCTACGTACCAAGCGCTCTAACCATTGAGCTACGCCGAAGTTCAATCCCCAGTACCGGATCGGATCCCTCTCCTTCAGTGTTTTTCTTTTTGTGTCCTGACTCCAAGTTCGACATGTATGTTGACATTTTTATATTAAGTTATGCCATTATACAAGGAGCGCACTCAGTTGAGTGACTTGGTGGCCGGGATTCCACAGTAATATGCACTGTTGCTCGAAGGATCTATGTAAAGATTAATTTTTTGGTCTTACAGAGTACGTCTGTTACGGTAACAATTAATATTAGAGGAGAAAAATTCGCTCTGACGCCGGGGATCGAACCTGGGTCCTTGGTTCTACGTACCAAGAGCTGTAACCATTGAGCTACGCTCTACATCCAAAGGCTTTTCAATCCCATGAAGAGATAGAATTAGGAGTATTCCATAAATAATCACCATTACTTTCACTATCATCACTATCATCATCATCATCATAATCATCATCGTCATAATCATCAGTCACCTTAATCAATAATCTTCCTCACATCAGCTTTTGAGAATTGAATTCTTTGATCATTACGCTAACACCCATATGATGATTTTGAACCATTTCTAGACATTCACGATTAACGGAACTCTTTTGTCTTGTGGCTAGCATGACGCACCACCACAATTTAACAAACGATAGGCCTATATACATTCATTTCTAATATATAAAAAAGATTACTCTCCACTTCTCTTCTCGAGAATAAACCACGCGTCAGCTACAAATTTTTAATGCCACCACTTAGCACTTACTTATTTGTAGAACTTTATTAATTATATTTCACATTCTAGTCTTTTATACTTACTTACTTATGGCTTTTAAGGAACCCGAAAGTTCATTGCCGCCCCCACATAAGCCCGCCATCGGTCCCTATCCTGAGCAAGATTAATTCAGTCCCTACCATCATATCTCACCTCCCTAAAATCCATTTTAATATTATTCTCTCGGCCTCCCCAAAGGTATTTTTCCCTCCTGCCTCCCAACTAACACTCTATATGCATTTCTGGATTCGCCCATAGGTGCTACATGCCCTGCCCATCTCAAACGTCTGGATTTAATGTTCCTAATTATGTCAGGTGAAGAATACAATGCATGCAGTTCTGCGTTGTGTAACTTTCTCTATTCTCCTGTAACTTCATCCCTTTTATAAGCAAACATTCTGATTGGGGCGGATAGAAAAGTTAAATTGTTTTCTTCCACCATGTTAATAATGTCAAAAGAAATGCTTATACAAATTTTGGCCACTCGACTGCAATTACGAGGCCGTCCAGAAAGTGATTTTCTCTGGGGTCGTTTACAGAAAGAAAGCACAATTGCATAGAAAGATTTATTGAAACAGATACAGCAATTTTGCGTTATTTATCAACATATCTCCCACTGGAATTGAGACATCTGTCATACCATGGGATCAATTTTTGTATCCTTGTGTCATAGAAGTCAGCCGCCTGGGATCGGAACCAGCGTTTGACAGCCGTCTGCACATCTCTGTCGATCCCATGATATGACAAATGTCCGAATTCCGGTGGGGAATATGTTGAAAAATAACTCAACAATTGCTGTGTCTGTTCCAATAAATTTTTCGAATGAAATTGTGTTTTCTTTCTGTTAACACCCTCTGGCAAACCTATTTTTTACGGCCCCCGTAATTGCGGTCGAGTGGCTAAAATATGAATACGCACTTCTTTTGGCATTATTGACATAGTGAAAGAAAAAAAAATAACTTTTTTTATCTGCCCCCATGAGAATGTTTGCTTGTTAGCCCCAAATATTTTCCTAAGAACCTTCTTCTCAAACACTCTTAATCTCTGTTCCTCTCTCAAAGCGAGAGTCCAAGTTTCACAACCGGTAATATAACTGTTTTATAAATTCAAACTTTCAGATTTTTTACAGTAGACTGGATGACAAAAGCTTCTCAACAGAATAATAACAGGCATTTCCCATATTTATTCTGCGTTTAATATCCTCCCGAGTGTCATTTATATTTGTTGTTGTTGCTCCAAGATATTTATTCTAGTCTTTTAATAATAATAATAATAATAATAATAATAATAATAATAATAATAATAAAAGTAATGAAGACATAGCCTAAATGACTGGAATAATATCTAAATTACGGGAAAGACACGAACCATTCGCGCAATATTCCGATGCGTGCTGCGATAAAATCTGTAAACACTCGAAGCAAATTGCGCCAGCTATAAATTATAGGATTGAAGTGTGAACACAGCCACTCAGTCAGGCAGCTCGTTGAGATGTTATCTGATGTGGCGCCTCATCATTACGTCTGAGATGCGAGATCGCCGGATAAGGAGAGCACGCCCGCGATCTGCGCTTTTTGTTAGCCTTACAAGTAATTACAACCATTGTAACACGTCTCCATGTCAATGCAGCTTCTATGGGAACTGCGCTCCGAGTCGAGCCACACCTCAGCTTTTCTGAGAAGCACAAGTGAAGCTCACTATCAAGTCAACTTTTTTCAGAGACAGCCATTTAATTTTTTCCCGAAGTGGAAATAGCCAGCATTTATACCACAATGAAAGAAATTAATATTTAAATAGACTATGCAAATCTGGCTTTCAGGTAGAAGCTCCCTGTGAAGCAGGTTTGAATAATTTCAAGGGAAAAATTGTTCCGGGGCCGGGTATCGATCCCGGGATCCTTCGCTTAGCACACGAATGATCTACCGACTAAGCTACGTTAACAGAAAGCCACAATTTAAGTCACACAAAATTGTGCGCACTCAAAGTTCGGTTTCTGGCGTCTTGTCAGCCCATTTGAGTTGTGTGGATATAAAGGGAAGAATAGGGATATCTTATGCGAAGCTTTACCGTTAGATGGCAGTAGCGTTCCATGCGGCACAACATGTTGTAGGGCTGTATTATGTATTATGTTGATTACGTTCCCCTGCTTATTCGTTTTCTGTGTGTGTCAAAATTATATTTATAATTATTTTGTATAACCTGGTATAATGTAACATAATTCAGTATTTTCTCACCTCATAATTTAATTTAATTTAATTTACAGTAAATAACAGCGTAAACTTGTATAATACTGAACGATTTCCCTTAAGAGATGGATGGGGAAATGTGCAATATGCAGAATATAGATAGGGTAAATTCAATATTCATGAACCTAAACGAGAACTTTGAGAACGAGGTGCACGAATAAAATAAATAAATAAATAAATAAATAAATAAATAAATAAATAAATAAATAAATAAATAAAATAGGAATTTTGTCGAAAGTGATAATTATTATTGTAAGTATCGTACACTAAAAACAGGATATGCAGCCACCAATGTGTTTCTGTAATGCAATGTTTGATAAGATATATAATCGCACGGTTATTCCTGTGTTTTGTAGGTTAAGGACATGCAGTTTTGAACATTATGTAGGATGATTTTGAAAATTTGAAGTAAAAACAATTAGTCTACAGCACATTAAAATGATTATTCACGAAATGGATTTCAACTATGAATCATCCTGGATAATAAATATCCCAATTATTAATCGAGAGTTTACTGCAGGTGTAAACTTCGGAGACTCCAAGTACTAAATATAATCTAAGCTAACATAGCTCGCTGTCGGGGTTGCATATGTTTTTATTAATTTTTCTTTTCCCTCTTCCAAAATGAAACTGTAGCCAGCAATTTCTTATTTGAAGTAGTTCTTTTTGTTTATTAGCTAGCATTTTTAGGCGCAATTTAATTATACGATGAAAGAGTAATGGAACGGAGAAAAATTCTCTCCGGCGCCGGGATTTGAACCCGGATTTTCAGCTCTACGTGCTGATGCTTTATCCACTAAGCCACACCGGATACAAACCCGACGCCGGTTAGAATCGTCTCAGATTAAGCTCCAACTCTTGGGTTCCCTCTAGTGGCCGCCCTCTGCACTACGTCATAGATGTCTATGAACGCAGGACCGAAGTCCACACATGTGCTGAGGTGCACTCGATATGAGTGACTAGTTGGCCGGGATCCGACGGAATAAGCGCCGTCTTAAATCACGAAGTGATTTACGCATATCATATATATTATTTTAATGTACCGAAGTACATATGATATTTCCATGCAGATATTCTGCGTCATCATACGATGAAAGAGTAATGGAACGGAGAAAAATTCTCTCCAGCGCCGGGATTTGAACCCGGGTTTTCAGCTCTACGTGCTGATGCTTTATCCACTAAGCCACACCGGATACAACCCCGACGCCGGTTAGAATCGTCTCAGATTAAGCTCCAACTCTTGGGTTCCCTCTAGTGGCCGCCCTCTGCACTACGTCATAGATGTCTATGAACGCAGGCCCGAAGTCCACACATGTGCTGATGTGCACTCGATATGAGTGACTAGTTGGCCGGGATCCGACGGAATAAGCGCCGTCTTAAATCACGAAGTGATTTACGCATATCATATATATTATTTTAATGTACAGAAGTACATATGATATTTCCATGCAGATATTCATAGACATCTATGACGTAGTGCAGAGGGCGGCCACTAGAGGGAACCCAAGAGTTGGAGCTTAATCTGAGACGATTCTAACCGGCGTCGGGGTTGTATCCGGTGTGGCTTAGTGGATAAAGCATCAGCACGTAGAGCTGAAAACCCGGGTTCAAATCCCGGCGCCGGAGAGAATTTTTCTCCGTTCCATTATATATACACTTTTTGCTGGTTGAGTGGAAGAGAAGGCCTTACGGCCTTAACTCTGCCAGCTAAAATAAATCATTATTATTATTATTATTATTATTATTATTATTATTACTCTTTCATCGTATGATGACGCAGAATATCTGCATGGAAATATCATATGTACTTCGGTACATTAAAATAATATATATGCAATTTAATTAGTTAAATTTTTTTTAAGGTTTAAAGTATATATTCAGAATATTTCGGGACCTGATTGAAGACAAAAGGCGTTCCCTGGTTTTTACATATAGGAACACTACAAAAATTTGGCATTTTGAGTTGTTTTTAAGAGTATTTAATGTACTAATACACTACGTAAATCCCCAATGTTTATATACCGGAAAAGAAATGCAAACGCAAAGCGTATCTCTCAAGGTACACGCGCGCTATCTGTTGGTGCTAGTTCAGGATATCCCTATTGTGACGGTGTCGTGTATAGTTCCTGGGGTAGCTCAATCGCTAGAGCATTCGTGCGCTAAGTGAAGGGTCCCGGGATCAATATCCGGCCCTGGAACAATTTTTCCCTTGAAATTATTCATTGCAATAGACTATTTACATTACCATGGAATTGTACGTAAACCTCCTCACGTCTGGATATCTGTTCTTTTTCAATGGTGGATTAGATTTTTTTAAACATGCTGCTGCTCCAAATTACTGTTTCAATTCATTCATAGTTTTATTAATAGTTTTCTGTCCAAGGAAGGTCTGCAAATCCAGCATTCTCCAATCTTCCCTATTTTCCGCCTTCCTCTTAGTCTTCGCCTACGACCCATATATCCAGGGCCGGGTATTCATGGAGATCGCGAAAATCACGACATAATAGATATACAATAGATTTTTACTAATCTTTACGAATTAAGCGTTTCTGATTAATAAAATGCGGATAAAACAATCGCGACAAATCGAGAAATAGAGTTCTAATAGCGAACTATGAACACATTCGAGGATTATTACTATTTCGTCGTTTTACAGCGAATTTCATAGTGTGAGTTCTTTTTTACGGAATTTTTTCACTTGAATTTTTTATGAATCCAAGTAGGCTACATTACACGGTATTCCAAGTGTTCTGACTACATTAGTGAACTCAAAAGACGGAGAATTCAACATTTCACTAATAATTTGGAAGTTTTAATTTGAGGGCTCCAAGTTTTTTTCGTTTTTAATGAATGTGAGTTAAATACAGTCTCAATCCAACAAATATTGTCTATTGGCCATATCGCACCTTTACCAGAATCCAACGAACCTTTAATGTTCATTAGTTGGAAAGTAATATTCATACTGAGTTAATACTCCAATTCCAAAATAATTGTATTTTCCACAATTTCCATTAATCTCCGCCAAGAGTACAAATCAATCTCCAACTGTCTCCGCCGACACCAATATTAAAAACACAAATGATAAAATTAATCTCCATAAATGCCTGCCCCTGCATATAATTCACTGTTGTCTATAATCTGATATCTTCCTCTGTCCCAAACCTTTCTCGAGTTTACCATTCCTTACAGTGCATACTTCAGTAGACAGTTTCTTCTAGTGATTGACCTAGTCAATTTCTTTTTCTCTTCCTCATCATCAGTTTCAGCATTATTCTTTTTTCACCCACTCTTTCTAGCACAACTTAATTTCTTATTCTGTCTCTCAATTTCACAAGTTCCCTTCTTCTCTGTGAATAAGTTAGTATGAAGTTTTTGTCTGGGAGTGCGTTGTATGTAAAAGACCTAAGCCCTTTAAGGGGAGAGGACGGTATTTTTTAAAACTATTTTCCTATTTGGTGTAAAATATTAATTTTTGTATGTAGGGAGCTCATAGCTGTGGCAACTCAACCAAATAAAATATTTTGAAAGAAATTATTTGGGGGCCCAAATTTGAAAAAAAAAATATATACCCAATGTAGGATTGTACTAAAATCGATATATCTAAACCGTTTTTAAAGGTAGATTCAAACAGTTTTTTGCAATGTCTTTGCAAAAGCATGTTCTACAAACTGTCTGTAACAGAATTTTGATATTAGTCCCTACGCTTGTAAAATAAACAATTAAAATTTATTAACAATTTTCTGATTTCCTTTCTTGCAAACAAACGGACGTATTTTTAAAATGAAATCAATTAACAAAATTCTGATACAGAGAAAATTTTTATAATAGTCTAAAGAATGTCTGTTCTAAATTTCATGCATGTATCTTTAATAGTTCAGAAATTATATCCATTTTTGTCTGGCAATGTAGCAAAAAAATTAAGTTACTGGAAACCGATAAAAGCGGGCATGTGATTTAAAAATCCATAGCGCAGGAAGTTTAAAAATGACGTCTCAACATCCGATAAAGGCACAAATACCCAGAAAATGTTATGCAATGCATTCCACACACATCAAAGGGTATTTTAAATATATATTTTTTTAATTTAATTTACCGGAAACAACAATAAGAGTGGGCGAGTGGTTTAAAAATCCATAACGCAGGAAGTTTAAAAATAGCGACTCAACATCCGATAAGGGCACAAATACCCACAAAATGTTATGCTATGCATTCCACACATATCACAGAGTATTTTAAAGATTTTTTTTTTAATTTACTCATTTTTCACCAAAAAATACCATCCTCTTCCCTTAACAACCAACAGCTGTCAATAGTAAGTTTATTGATCAATCGGAAAGTATAAGTTGATAATACAGAATAATAATGAAATGAAACTTAAACTAAACTAAGAGACCAACACGTCTCGTAATCTTGTCTGAATATCTGTGTCTCCCCCAGCTCACATTATGGAGTTTTATATGCCTAGGCTATTTCTTGTTTATGTTGAATTTCGACGATGAATAACGCCTGTAGTTGAAAGCGTTGTTAAATAAATTACGCTACTTTCAGATTACCGATTTTTTAAATCTTTAATTTCATTGTCATGCAATTAATACACAGATACTGGTAACTTCTGCAGATAAAAATGTCAATAAATGAAAATTAAAAATGAGGCACCGGGGGCAAAATTAGTCGTTTTTCGGGCCGTAAATGTAACGGATTGGGATTAAACGCCATTTCATAAAAGTTGAGAGGATTTGAAAGCATTTCTTTCCCCTTCTACTTTCTCTGAGTTCGTCAGCGACAGCGTAAAGTGAAATAAATGCTTTCGCATCCTCTCAACTTGTATGAAATGTCGTTTACGCTGTCGCTGACGAACTCAGAGAAAGTAGAAGGGGAAAGAAATGCTTTCAAATCCTCTCAACTTGTATGAAATGGCGTATAGGTCCGAGGCATAAAGTATAATAAACTTTTCGCCATTTTACAGGAGTCATTGTTTGGTCTTACCTTGCATTTCTTATGTTGTCTTTGACCACGCTGATCACGTGACCAAGAAGTTCCCCTACTTGCGACTGTCTAATGCTGGTCAGTCATCAAAATATTGAGGATGGGATAGGCTAAATGTCTCAATCCTTGAATACATGCTTAAAGGTTACAGTTATATTAACGTTTAATTGAAGGGTTCAGAGCCATGGTGGGCCAAGTGCCATTTATTAAAAACTGAGAAAGCAAGGTTTAAAGTTAAGTGAATACTATATTATAATGAAGATTGATATGTCACATAGTTTTAATATGCATACTTTATATTACTTGCTATATGTTCATTAAATTATAATAATAACTTAATTTGAACTCTTGTTTTCTTCGCTTTTTATTTATGGCGCTTGGCCCACTATGGCTCTGAACCCTTCAGTTTCAAGCAGTGCCTTGTATCAAATCAAAGAGATATTACTTTCATGATTAGGGTCTACAGATCTTTAACACTTCATTCGGAAATTTCCTATAATTAACGCAACTAACGAACGCAAAAATCTACGCACAACACACAGTCCCGTTTCCATAGAGATTATGTTACAGCTGTGGAAATTTATTTCAAAATATTTTTTATGTTCACAAATATAGGAATAATTAAATTTATTTATGGTGTTACAGATATCATAAATGCCTTTAAAATTAGGCGTTACAGAACTTAACTACAATATTGAGAAATGTCACTTCATACAGGACTGTGTATGAGAGCTGTTATAACGTACATTTTCGAAAGAAAAGCTTTATTTATTTCAATGTATTTTAATTTTAAGGAATAATGTGATATTTCCTCTGTAACATTCCGCTTTTTATTTGTTGTTAATTCTTGATTGTATAGTTAATTTTATTTGTCCTTATTAATAAGGAAGCTATAACTGATACCATTTTTCATATGTATTCAACTTATTTTTTTTCGGACTGCCATTAGTCTGGCCTCTTCGTTAAGAGCCCCACAAGCCCTCTCACCACGTCAAGGTTTCAGTCCATGGAGAGGGATTCAACCCCCAACCCCATCTAACCACTAACTACCGTAGTTTACGTACAATTTATCTTAACCTAATCCTAACAGCATCAGAGCTAAGGAATTTTGCTTTCATTATGGATCTCTATCATTTCTTTCAACAGAGTCGCTATTATAACGAAATGTGAAGCACGTGACGGCTGATCTTTCGGATATATTTTTTAAATTTTGCTCGGTACCCGTCAGTGCTCGGTCTATGTCATATTGTGTGGATATCTTCCTATCACAGAACTAACTCGTAGGGAAGTGGATCTTGAGTAATTATTGTATGGATTGATAAGGTCCTGGATCGAACCTAGTTCAAAATACTTCATTTGAAGGGTTCAGAGCCATAGTGAGCCAAGCGCCATTTATTTAAAACGGAGAAAGCAAAGGTTAAAGTTAAATGAATACCATAGTTTAATGAAGATTGACATATCATTTAGTTTGAATGTGTATACTTTATATTAATTGCTATATGTTTCCATTTAATTATGGTGACTATTACACTTTTACTACGAAAGGACGTCTTTCAACCAATCATGGCTGCTTATCGCACAATTTTATCGCGTCCCTAGCATTTGTTTAATTTTATCGCGTCCCTAGCATTTGTTTATTTTTATCACTACCCTAGCATTTGTTTCTTTGTTTGCCAACATTTCAAACTGCACTGGTCTGGACGTCAAAAAACAGAAAATTACAAACCACTCCAGTCGATGCACAGCAGTTTCAAATATGACTCGCATTGGCATTCAAGAACAAGAATTAATAAAGATCACTGGTCATAGCTATGCATATTCCCTGAAACCCTATTTACAAATAAATGAAGAGCACCATTCAGAAATCCTGAATAAGTTGAGGGATACACCATGTACATCAACGAGTTCACTTCTTTTACGCACACGTCCAATATAACATCAACTGAACCACCAACCACTAAAACATTCAAATTAGAAAATTGTACTTTCAGTAATTGTTTCTTTTAAAATTATTCATGTTTATTTTTTATTTCATCATCGTTAATTAAAACGTTTCTTGTTTATTTCATCATCCCTAATTAAAACTTTTCTAACACTCGTTTATATTATTTAGGTAATGTTTGTTATAGCTTCTGCTATATGATATTATGGATAGTCACGTATCAGAGTTTGTTTAATACTAAGATTTATTGAAAATCTGTCAAGTGACGTTGATTACTGGGATCCGGATGATTGAAGTGGAATGCAAATGTTTTAATAAAAATGAAACTGAATCAACAAAGCCTTCTTGACTAGTAACTGTCCACAGATTTCAATGAAGATTCCATAGTTGGCTAATAAGAAAACAGCTAATCATAACACACTACTGCCATCTAGCGTAATGTTGAGATGGTACAATAATACATTTAAAGACAGTTGTAATTTCGTAAGTCAATTAATATTTTATTGTACTGGAGTACTTCGTTACTTCTAATCTTTATATACTTTCTTCTAATCGTGTAATAGTGAATTAAATCCCACTCGAGTTTTGATTTTATCTAGATAAATCCGCTCGTGTTCCACTCGCAGATTTATCGATAAAATCAAAACCTCTAGTGAGATTAGTGTTGATAACTTCATTTTAACCCTTGTTTTCTACGGTTTTAGTAAATGGCGCTTGGCCCACTATGGTTCTGAAACCTTCATTTAATGGTTTAATTCGAAAACTTTATGTTTTTATGCACGATTTAAAAGAATAAGTTACTCGTAAAGTATCTGTCTTCACATCTTTTAAAAAGTTCCTTAGAGCCCCTTCAGACTAGGCCATTTTCAGAAGCGCTGCTGAGCGCTGCCATTTGTGAATAATACATTAAATTTAAATGGAGGCATTCAGACACAGCTACAGAATAGTAGCGCTGCAGACGCTTTGAGTGGTTGACTTTGCCACTAGTGGCGGCCACTGAAAGTGGCGCTTCTCGTCGCGATACATAGAATTAAATTGTAGGTTTCGGACGAGGCCACAGCCAGGCCACTATTTTAGTGGCGCGTGAGTGGCGCATCTTTGGCGCTTCTAACGGACGACTGTTGGGTCACCAATTCCTTACACCGCCACGACAGTATACAGTCTATTGTGCCATGCTGTCTTTTTTTTTCGAATTTAATTGGTGGACTAATTACTACTAGAAGCTCTTGGAATGGTTTCTTAAACATGCGAAAAAAAAACCTTTTCATCGTCCTGATGTAAATCATGAAACAAAGTATGAAATAGCCCTCGATTCTGTTTTTCCAAAACAAATTGATGGATCCAGAATATTCTTCTATTTTTATATCTATTCTTTTTCCGTAAGAGCAAAGTTTTCAAAATTAGGCCTATATCTTTTTCTACGTCCATGTTCACTAGGAGACTGAAACATTCTCTACAAAAATTTAGTGTATTACGCAACGTCACTAACTTGCGTTTGCAGCGCCACTAAAGCTGATGACATATGAGAGAAATGTGTAGATATTTATCATAGTACCTTCTAATTCAGTCAGTATAGGAGAAGAAATGTCAACATCTACTTGGAAGATTTAGTGAAGAACTGTTTTCAGAACATGGGAGGAGTGATAGTAGGAGGAAGAAGAATAAAGTGCATAGATTTGCTGATGATAGCAAATGTTGTTAGCAGAAGAGGAGATGATACTAAGGGATATGCTACTGGAGCTAAATGACAGCTGTGAGCAGTGTGGGATGAAGATAAATGTCCACAAGCCTTAGGCCATGGTCATAGGAAGAAAAGTAAAGAAAGTAAACTTGCGAATTCTAAATGGGACAATAGAGCAAGTGGACAGCTTCAAATACTTGGAGTGTACTATAAGCAGTAACATGTGCTGTTGCCAAGAACTCAAAGGAGGATAGCAATGGCAAAGGAGGCTTTTAATATAAAAAGGAGCATCTTCTGCGGACCTCTGGAAAAAGAACTAAGGAAAAGACTAGTGAAGTGCTTTGTATGGAGTGTAGTATTTTATGGAGAGAAACCTGGACATTACGACGAAGTGAAGAGAAGCGAATAGAAGCATTTGGAATGTGGATATGGAGAAGAATGGAACGTGTGAAATGGAGAGGCAGAATAAGAAAAGAAACTGTGTTGGAAAGAGTGAGTGAGGAAAGAATAATGCTGAAACTGATCAGGAAGAGGAAAAGGAATTGGCTGGGTCACTAGCTGAGAAGAAACTGCCTACTGAAGGATGCATTGGGAAAAATGGTGAACGGGAGAAGAGTTCGGGACCGAAGAATATATCAGATGATAGACGACTTTAAGATATATGGATCATATGCGGAGACAAAGAGGAAGGTAGAAAATAGGAAATACTGGAGAATGCTGGATTTGTAGTGAAAGACCTATCATTGGGCAGAACACTATGAATTAATGAATGAATAATAATTGTGGATCAATTATAATCAATCAAAAACTTGACAAAAAAGTATGCGATGTTTAATTTTAATCGGGTTACTCCCTCTTGTTGTTAAGTCTATCAACGGACTGCAAGAATCTTTCCTGTTCCTTGTCAGAATGTTCGAAATAAGAATCCGAGTGCATTCGCGTCTGGATATCGCTTAGCGCTAATGAGTAAACGTAGAAGAGAATGCAGAAATAACAAAAACTCGTTTTGACCACAAATTCCACAAGTGCTCCTTGGGCCTTGAACCCTGTTAGTTCGTCCCCATACCACGTGTTCGGATGCCTAATGATAGATTCCATTAACACTATATAAAATAATTTGTCGAAACTAAAAGAAACGTTCTTTTGATGCCTTACAAGACAAATGTTCAGAATTTATTACCGCATTTCACAATATAATTATTATGGTCTGTCGGCACTACAATAAAATCCAGAATGAACAAGCAGAGATCAGGAGAAAGATAATTAAATTATGCAGCAAATTAAATGTGTCCACTATCGCCAAAAATATTTAATACCTTTCTAAATGAAATAAATTTTAATAGAACCAGATTTACGGAAACAGACATCACATAACCAAGGAGAACAAAACACATGCTTCTTGCAGTTAATCCGATTATATTCGCTTTTTAAGAAAATGACAGCTCTATACAGAGAAGAAAATTCATGTTGTAGAATAGATTAACTGATTTTGGAATGGCTGTATTAACGGAAAATTCTAAACTAATGACATTTATGGGACGGTGTTCGAGAAGGCCACACCATGTGTTGAGGCTCCTCACGTGCTGGTAATCCACTTCACGCAGCCAGTGTGGATTAACCGGAGACCAGTAATGGGCATTGTGGAGATTCACCTGACCATTACTTTTGAAAGTTGTCTCATCAGAATTCTGAACTGGAAATCACGGTCCGTGTTTAGAAACCGGTGTTGCAGAAATCAACACGAGTATGGAAATCATGTTCCCCAAGTTCCTGAATATGGTATGGATGAAATTTGTTGTCTTTGAGAATTCTAAACTCTGTACTATGGTGTAATCCTGAGTCACGGGCAATCCTTCTTGAGAATTAACTATCACCGCAGCGAGGACATCGACAGCTTCCTCATTTCTCACAGGTCAACTGATACGCTCACCCATGTTGTTTCGGCTGCACCACGCCATTTGTACGCACACGTTTTGCAAGACGCTGGAAAACATTGTACGAATGATGGGCGCGCAATGGATATCTCTCTGCGTAAACATGTGCTGCTTCTCTGCAATTCCGATGGCATTCTCCAAGTACCATGAACATGTCGAATGGTTCTTCATTTGTTAATGCATTTTCCAAATAAACCCACAGAGGGACGATGCGATATGAACGAATAAACAAGATTAACTGTCACTATGGATAATAAAAGACAGTGGAAAGTGACTTGGTTTCAAGACCTGCAGGGTTTACAATTATCATGTACTTACTACCGGTACAGTACGTACATATCGTATAACGTACAGCATTTCTCAGAAGATACCATTTTTGTTGTTTTGTGAGTAAACAGTAAAAGTTAGAAGAAAAAGTTTCAGTAAACAGTTGTTTATTTTTAAAAGTAGTATCAAATGGTACCTTCACTCGATTCTTTACATAGGTTTTGGTCATAATATTTGTTCATCAACAACCAATATCATATAATTTTCGAGGAAAAAAGCCTGATACGGGTGGTCTGAAACACTTGGTATATGTGTACATACATACATACATACATACATACATACATACATACATACATACATACATACATACATACATACATACATACATACATACATACATACATACATCCCGGTGTCGACCTGGTTGGCGAGTTGGTATAGCGCTGGCCTTCTGTGCCCAAAGTTGCGGGTTCGATCCCGGGCCAGGTCGATGGCATTTTAGAATGCTTAAATGCGACAGGCTCGTGTCAGTAGATTTACTGGCATGTAAAAGAACTCCTGCGGGACAAAAATTCCGGCACATCCGGCGACGCTGATATAACCTCTCCAGTTGCGAGCGTCGTTAAATAAAACATATTAAAAAAATTACATCCCGGTCGGGGCAAGTTACCTGGTTGAGATTTTTTCTAGGGTTTTCCCTCAACCCAATACGAGCAAATGCTGGGTAACTTCCGCTGCTGGACTCCGGATTCATTTCACCGGCATTATCACCTTCATTGCATTCAGACGCTAAATAAACCTAAGATGTTCATACAGCGTCGTAAAATAACCAAATAACAAAAAATACATACATACATACATACATACATACATACATACATACATACATACATACATACATACAGTTACCTGGTTGAGGTTTTTTCCGGGGTTTTCCCTCAATTCAATACGAGCAAATGCTGGGTAAATTTCGGTGCTGGACTCCGGACTCATTTCATCGGCATTATCACCTTCATGGGATTCAGACGCTAAATAACCTAAGATGTTGATACAGCGTCGTAAAATAACCGAATAATAATAATAACAATAATAATAATAATAATAATACATACATACATATATACATACATAAATACATACATACCCACAGGATAGAGGGAGGTTGTTTCCACCTGTACAATCAGTATTAATGTATTTAGGGATGTCAATCCTACGGGCCCGCCGTTTTTACCACAATAGAAATGCCCCTGGTGGTCATTTCTGTTAGGATCTGAGTAAACCCCTGCATCAAAGTGTGACCAGAGAGATTAAATGAATAGAAAATCCATGATCCTATACAGAATCGAACCCGCGACTTTCTGTTTAGCTGAACTATTATACGAGTACATAGTAGTTTATAAAACTGTTGCTTCATTATGCTAATTTCTTATAATCCTCCAACTCCTTAAGTGATTGATTAAATAAGACGTTTTCAAATGGGCACGTGGTTCATCATCTGATGTTTCATTACAACAGCTAGCGAGACTGGAAAGTGCTTCGTACATCCCTACCGTGCTTTATCTCATTTTTTCATTTATGTAGTTGCCTTTTCGCACAGTTAGAGGTATTGAATCTATAGGATACAAAAGCAAGCCTATATTCACAATAGAAATAACAACAAAGGTAGCTCCTTCGCCACAAAGCGGGAATCGTACAGTGAGCGCCTGAGACTGTTTCTAGAGAATCTTATCATATCTTATTGGCATTGTCCTCACGTCTACAGATATTCTGGCGTCGAAGTTCAAGAATGATTACATAGTATAAAAAAGAGAGGGAAAGGGCAAGGAAAATAGAGGCGTGATGGTTGCATGCAATTGAGAAAAGCACATTTATCCTAGAGTTATGCAAGTTACAGGTAAAATGACAGATTATCGTGCATAATGTAATTCGGTTTATATAAAATGAACAGCGGTATGCTGTCCGAAACGTGGGTACAAAGCGAGATTTCACTTTTTCATTATACAAATTGTATGCGAAGTATTAACCCTTAAATTCGCAAAGTATCCTATAGGCTATGGTACAACAGGTTAATAGACTATATGCTATAACATATATATATATATATAATTTGAACTGGTAATGGGAATTACGGAAAACGGCTGAACGGATGTTAATAAATTACCTCTCATTTTGAAGCTTGGAACCCAAAGCATTTCAGAAAAATAGTAGTTTTGAGTGAAATGTCAATTTTCCTACATCATTTTCCTATTTTCCAAAATCCATCTTTCGTCAGTTTTGAGAACTAATTAATTGCATTTCAGAATAAAACAAAACACACACTACAATAAACAATAGATTATTACACGAAGGCTATGACCTGCAGGATTGCTGACATATTTAGAGCTCAAATTCAATTGGTTATTAAAAACTTCAAGACTTCCTAGAAATAATTTACAGATCTGATTCTGTGATGTGTAATTTTCAGATTAGGGGAGAGTCGGGTAGTATCGGACATCGGGTAATGTCGGACAGTGAGTTTCTTTCATCTACCACACGATGATAGTACCTGATTGACATGGTTACGTTTCTGTGATGTCGCATAGGGAAACGTAACCATGTCATTCAGGTACTACCATATGTTGGTAGATAAAAGAAACGCTCTGTCCGATATTACCCGATGTCCGATACTACCCGACTCTCCCCTACAGCTACAAAACTTGAGGTGGTTTGATGACATAATTACCATTAGAAATGAAATATTATTATAGTTAATGCCATGATGTAACTATTTTTCATTAATTATACATATTAATGCTATGTTGATGATATGAAAGTGAAACGTTTTGGGTTAGCCTATACAAGTAGATGTAGAGAATATCTTAAATTAGATCTTCATTTCTATAATTTACTTAGTGGCGGCTATATGGTATATAAACTACAAAACTTACGTAAGATAATAATATTGTTATTAAAAATCAAATATTTTTATAGTTATTAACCAAGTGGGGATGGGTCTTTTTCATATACTTAATGGCGCTATGGTGTAATATATTTATATGCGTCATTCTCTTCAGTATTGGCTCGAGAGAGCGCAAAAATTACAGTTCCTAAGGAAAGACCAAAAGGTATTACTTACTGATAAAATAAGAAGCCTACAAAATTATGTAGTCTCCCGATCATTTCAGCAAGATCTCTTAGCAGGATAAAATGATTTTATCCTCTACATTTCAAGCTTTACATGCAACAGCTATACCAAGATGCTATGTCTATTGTTCGAAAGCATAGCAAACCTGACATTTTTTAACTTTCACCTACAGTCCACAATGACCTGAAATAGATATTGCTTTACTCTCACATGAAAAACCACTGATCGTCCTGACATTGTTACTTGCGTTTTCGCGTTGAAACTCAAAAACTGAAGGTGGATAGGTTCAAGAAAAATTATTTGGCATAAAAAACATTCAGAGGGATTATGTTGAATTATTATGGAAGCAAATAACTTTCAAAATGTCTGGTATTCTTCATTAAAAATAAATATGAAACATTTTTATTTGAATACCTGATTAACTTAGTTTGCAGCATTTGCTGCACAAGCCACTAGTATGCTGTAATTTTAATAGAACAATAGAAAAAAATTGGTAGAAAAATTAAAATTTCACAGTGCGGTACTATAATATTGTACAACATATAAAATACGGACATTGCGATACGGTAGTTGTTTTCTTTACAGTCCGACACGATTTAATAAACTAGTATGAGAAATGTAGTTTTGCCAATTTAAGGGTTAAATATATAAGGTTTTAATAATAATTGCATACTATTCGGGACCAATACAATAAAAATGATCTTCCTGAGGCTTTACAATTTTTTATTTTTAACAAAACACCTCTCAGATCATCATCGATAGTAACGATGGAACTTTATATTAATATTTCACATAAATAATAATTACGTTTAATTTATCAATAAATATGTATAATAGTGTTTGCAGTGTAATAGTGAACTTCTCTTTTAGTAGGGATTACATGATACACTTTTTTTCGTCATCATTTCAGTCGCACACAATGCACACGCATTGTCTGCCGGTCTTCGTGTTCAGTCAACAGCATTAGTCTCCTCTACCAACGTCACAAGAAATAATCAATCCCACTCTCACATACATCTATGGCTGACTATTGATGCTCAGGACGTAAATGACTTCAGCATTACTGATTAGAAAAAAGTGACTGGCCAAGCATTGTGTGTGCTTGTTCCTGTATCTTTCCGAACTTTCGATTTGAAACGTCTACATTCGAGCTATAAGGAGAGAAAAATGATAACGTTTTGACACGAAAGGTTTACTCTGACGTCATTCATACTGTGATGATTAGAGAAGGTGGAAATGGGAGGAAAAAAAATTAAGAGGTACGTGAATGAAAGGATATTTGGAGCTGTGATGAATTATGTATGTGAGCTTCAATCCTGTTGCCCACTTGTCTCGCCTGACTTTTCACCGTTCCGTTGAAGAATCTTGTGAGAATTTTGAAGATTGTACCTTGGAAATGGAGGTGTATAATAAACTTCGTATCACGTGGTCTTCCACGCTGTCCATCTTGTTCCATCCTCAAGTGCTTCAAATTGGCTTCGCCATGTACTTCATCGTCAGACTTGTCTCCCGAATTGTTGGTCCTTTCCAGGCTCTTACAGCTGATCACAGTATGAATCTAAATTGCATTCACATTTAGGCCTATAAAAATTACAGTGGTTTAGTTAATAAGTTTAGTATTACATTAAAAATGATGAACTGCTTTGCACATACAGGAGGGTAAAGTTGCCTAATTCCGTGATACGTTTCTTTCACTGAATGTCACGGAGTTGGGTATCTTGCTAGGAAGTTCACCGATGTCTCAAAAGTAGCTGAAAAATGCAATCTTTCGAGAAAGATGTCTGGCGCTATGGTCGAACGGCAAAGCTTTGACTGACATTCAGTTTTTAAAAAGTGTCACGGGATTAGGGGTGTCACGGAAATAGACAAATTTACCCTACTTGCTTTTAAATAAGTTACGTTGAAATTACATGAAATTTATTTATGTATTTATACCAAAAAGTGAATTAAAGCACAGAGGAACAACATGGAGGTATGAGTTAATAGTCTTCCAGCCATTAAATTCACTGATTCTGGCTCCATCCTTATTTTGTTTGATTTGATCAAAGTTTTCCACACGGTTCTTTTTCTCATGTGGTAGTTATTGGGTTAATCTATTTTCGACGTTTCCCCTTCACAATTATTTTAAATAATGTTAATTGCTGTTCCACAGACAGATAAATCTTTCGGTACGATGGAGGATTTTCCTCAGAGAATGTCTAAAATATCGCACAGTTGTATGTATCCATAATTTCTTTTTTCATATACAAATAATTTTTAGTCGCAAATGTAGCTTTCCGGTATAACTCCCTGTGAAGCTGATTTGTATAATTTCAAGGAAAGAATTGTCTCGTTACCGGCTATCGAACCCGGAACCTTTGGCTAAACGCACCAATGCTCTCCCCACTAAGCTACCCAGGAACTCTACCCGACACCGACTCAATTTTTCCTTTCATCTCCACATCTCCACCTCAAAGTGGGCTGACAAACCGTCAAGCATCCAACATTGAGTGCACACAAACTCTGTGTGACTTAAATTGTGGTTTTCTCTTAACGAGCAGTGTATTATGCAAATCTAGCTTTTAGGTATAACTCTCGAGAAGCTGATTTCTATAATTTCGAAGGAAAAATTGTTCCGGGGCCGGGTATCGAACCCGGGACCTTTGGATAAACGCAGCAATGCTCTCTTCACTGAGCTACCCAGCAACTCTACCTGATACCGTTGAAATTATTCAATGTTTCAGTTTTCTAATTCTGTCCTTATTTTGGCTCTATGACAATTTAAAGCCACTCAGGACCAATTTAAAGGGACCAGCACGTGCGTGGAGGTGCAGCCCTTTAAACTGGCACTCAGCTGTCATTCTAACAGACTTTGTTTTTCATTCTGACTAATTTTACTTTTCATACAGTTCATATTTCGCGCTGTTATGTAGGAAAAATGTGTGTGTTATAGACCTGTATAGGAAGGAAGGATATCAATAGTATATATCACTACATACTGTACTTTGATACTCATTTTCTCGATTTTTCAATTTTCAACATTTTGCAACATTCAAAATGCTCTAATGAATAGCTACAGTTTTTCTCCAGTCTCAGTGGTCACCAGACATAAATCGAGCTGACCACTGTTTATGGGGTTATCTGAAAGAAAAGGTAATTTTTATTAGACCTACTACACGTGAGGAACTGAAACAGTCAATATCGGATGTCGTTGAAAACATCCTAGAAATGTGCTTAATAATACCGTAGAAGAAATAGAAGAAATACTATTTCTTATTGAACAACACGGTGGTGGTCATATTTAATTTTTTCGTATTTTAATAAAATCCCATTTCTTTACGAACAAATTAGTGTTTTTATTTTTGTGGAATCTGAACATTTGACCGACTTATTACCATTTCAAAATGGGAACTTACTTTTGAATAAGCTTATACTCGTAATGAAGTTATTTATTTTGTTTTTGGTTATTTTGTTTACTAGTACATATAAACTTTTATTGCGGAAAAACTTTATTGAACTAATCTCCTTTATTCGTCTTTTAATATTCGCTATATAAAGTCTCAGGTCTCTACCTAGTTCACGTCATTTGTTTCAGTGCAGTGGTTGCATTATTTTATAGTCCCACGCGTTCCGTTGCTGGAAGGCAAATAATGAACTCTGTCCATCTTCAAGAGCCTAGAAAATAAACCATTACTAATTGGAGGGAGAGATGCAGAGAACAGAGAGGTAAAGAGAGGGAAAATAGGTAGGAAGAGAATGCGAGAGGCTGGCTGTTGTGTGGACACAGCAGAGCTGTTCTTGGCAGAAACTCGTCAATGGCCTAGCCGGGCCTTGAACCCTGCTTCTCTTGTTCAAAGTTCTTTGCCCGCGCCACAAGAGCCACCGAGATAACTCTGATTTTCGTCATAGTCTTCAAATAAAGAACGCAAAACATCTTTTCACTTTCCGAATTTAAAAAAAAAAAAAAAGAAAGTTAGTTATGCTACAGTGAAACTCAATTCTGTTTCGCATTCTGTAGGCATTTGTTTCTCGAGAAATCGCTTGGTGGTTTTTACACATTCCTCCAACATACCACGAAAACATCAGTATCTATTGAATTTTTAAAACCAGATAAAAAAGCTGGCGAACTATTGTTAGATTTTCCAATTTGCTTTACGAATATTTTATTTGTAAATTAAATTTTAAATAGTCTAAGTATACTGACTATTACACTTTTACTACGTCACACTACTTTTCACCAATAAGACGGTACGAAAGGACGTCTTTTAACCAATCATGGCTGCTTATCGCACAATTTTATCGCGTCCCTAGCATTTGTTTAATTTTATCGCGTCCCTAGCATTTGTTTATTTTTATCACTACCCTAGCATTTGTTTCTATGTTTGCCAACATTTCAAACTGCACTGGTCTGGACGTCAAAAAACAGAAAATTACAAACCACTCCAGTCGATGCACAGCACTATCAAATATGACTCGCATTGGCATTCAAGAACAAGAATTAATAAAGATCACTGGTCATTGCTATGCTTCTTCCCTGAAACCCTATTTACAAATAAATGAAGAGCACCATTCGGAAATCCTGAATAAGTTGAGGGATACACCATGTACATCAACAAGTTCACTTCTTTTACGCACACGTCCAATATAACATGAACTGAACCACCAACCACTAAATCATTAAAATTTGAAAATTGTAGTTTCAATATTGTTTCTTTTAACATTATTCACGTTTATTTTTTATTTCATCATCGTTAATTAAAACGTTTCGTGTTTATTTCATCATCCCTAATTAAAACTTTTTTAACACTTGTTTATATTATTTAGGTTATGTTATAGCTTCTGCTATATGATATTATGGATAGTCACGTATCAGAGATTGTTTAATACTAAGATTTATTGAAAATCTGTCAAGTGACGTTGATTACTGGGATCCGGATGATTGAAGTGGAATGCTAATGTTTTAATAAAAATGAAACTGAATCAACAAAGCCTTCTTCTCCACAGAGTTCAATGAAGATTCCATAGTTGGCACAACTGATAACAAGAAAACATAATCATAAAACACTACTGCCATCTAGCGTAATGTTGAGATGGTACAATAATACATTTGAAGACAGTTGTATTTTCGTAAGCCAATTAATATTTTATTGTATTGGAGTACTTTGTTACTTCTAATCTTTATATACTTTCTTCTAATCGTGTAATAGTCAGTTAAATCCCACTCGAGTTTTGATTTTCTCTAGATAAATCAAAACCTCTAGTGAGATTACTGTTGATAATAAGGTTAAAATTAACTTGAAGACTAGCGATGGAGGATTTATGAATTCTCTAGGATTGCGAGAAATCTTTTTATTCTTGATATGTAATAAAGATATCGAATTTTTATGCACCAAATATAATTAAATATGCATGCAAATATGCAATTAAAATCGAAAAATTATGCAATTGAAGATTTTAAAAAATCCATATTCCAAAAACATAAATTTTAAAGAGAAACAAAAAACTATCTGGCACAGGTGTTGTTAACACTTCAAGTATGAAATTTATCATGTCATTTCTTAAGGTGTTTTAGAAACTTGGGAAAACTGAAGCACATTTGCAACTTAAGTTCCCTCATAGACATCCATGTGTAAATGTAGGTAACTGTGGACAATGGTCGTTTTAAGAAAAAAAAATCTGTTGTGGCTGAAGTGTGTCTCTCCTTTAATCTTTTTTTATTTTCTTTATTATATCCTGTTTCTTCTTCTTTCGTTGCTTACGTTTCTTCAATGGAGTTACCTCAGTACCTAAAGGTGACTCCATAACTAATACAACAATTCATGTGTTAAAGTATTTTTTCCTGAGGTGTCTTTTGTCCTGTACATAAGAAGCAGTACTGTCAGTACTACATACAAATGGCTTTTAAGGAACCCGAAGGTCCATTGCCGCCCTCACATAAGCCCGCCATTGGTCTCTATCCTGAGCAAGATTAATCCAGTCCCTACCATCATATCCCACTTCCCTCAAATCTATTTAATATTATACTTCCATCTACGCCTTGGCCTCCCGAAAGATGTTTTTCCCTCAGATATTCCAACTAACACTTTTTATGCATTTCTAGATTCGCCCATACGTGCAACATGCCCTGCCCATCTTAAACGTCTGGATTTAATGGTCCTCATTATGTTAGATGAATACAATGCGTGTAGTTCTGCGTTGTGTAACTTTCTCCATTCTCCTGCAACTTCGTCCCTCTTAGCCCCAAATATTTTCCTAATCACCTTATTCTCGAATACCCTCAACCTACGTTTCTCTCTCAAAGTGAGAACAACCAGTAATATAACTGTTTTACAAATTCTAACTTTCAACTTCTTCGAGAGCAGATTGGATGGCAAAAGTTTCTCAACAGAATAATAACAGGAATTTCCCATATTTATTCTGCGTTTAATTTCCTCTCGAGCGTCATTCATATTTGTTACTGTTGCTCCATGGTAAGTTACTTGAATTTTTCCACCTTTTCAAAGTATAGTTTAAAATTGAATGGATAAATGTTTCAAGATGATATGAATGGGATAAGTTATTTGTAAATACTACTATCGTCCTGGTCAATGGCTGTATTAAAAAAAAGTCTTTGGGCTATGGTTGTTTTATGAAACCCACTGAAAATTTTCACTCCTATAACATAGGACTGAGGTGTTTTTTTTTTTTTTTCACTAACAAGTAATTTAGTAAATGGCCGCTACAATACTCTCAAAACATGCTTAATATCTCAAATTTGCATTTTTTTTACTACTATTCTTTAAAAAAAACCTTCAATTGCATAGGACATAAAAGGAAAATATGTACTTAAATATATCATTAAAACTCATAAAAGGTATTGCTTATTTTATTTAAATTCAAATTAATACAGATAATAATTCCGAGTTGGCACTTTGCAACTGGAATTAGTGGCCTTCTTTACTCTTAGGCTATACCCACGCTGATAGCTAGCTTTTAACTGATACAGATAATACTTGGCAGAGTGGTGACGCAATATCTAGCTAATGTTTTTTGTGATCTGGATGTTACAGAAAAGAAATCTATTAAAATATGTCTGATATGTTCATATTTATCTTTAGAATATGTATTTAAGCCTGTATTCGGTTAATTCATTATTTATTTAATCTGGTGAAGTTAGGTCTTTTCTACCACACCTCCAGAATAAATTATGAAAAAATATGTAGCAAGAAGAAGTAAAAAATAATAGAACGAAATAAGAGTACAAATACAAAATACACAAATGTAGAAAGAGAAGAAGAAATCATTTCAAGTAAAAGGTAAAGGTAAAGGTATCCCCGTAACATGCCATGAAGGCACTTGGGGGGCATGGAGGTAGAGCTCCATGCTTTCCATGACCTCGGCACTACCATTTCAAGTACAAAGATAAAATCACAATAGGTACAGAAATGTACTGATATAACATATCAATTGCCGAATATAATTTAGTGATTAAAGGAAATGACTGAAATCTAAAAATAAATACAGTGGACTCCCTTCGTTGTTCATAAATGGGAATAAAAACTATTAGCCAATCAAAGGTAATTTAATATATTTTTACATAGCCTACTGTGATATTACATTATTGGTCTTATATGCCCGCCTCTACCTCGGCGATGCAACCACTGCTGAGCACTGAACTCAGTGACTCGTACTCAGAGGACGGGGTGTAATCAACCGGGTGAGTACAAACACTATTTACTGTTTTAATACTACGTATTACTGAGAATGATGTGCTTTTCTATAAACGTTGGAGGACCACGCAGCAGATTTCTTACAAGTTTCAACTTTATTTTTTGTCTGAGTAAATGTATTCTGAGAGGTTATCAGTCTAAATGACTTAAATGTTTTTTTTTGTCGTTAATGTTAAAACAATTATTTTATTTTGAGAAGTTGCCACTTTAATTATTTACTCTTATACTTGTATGTGTTATTATAAAATCTTCTCCTTATATTTGTATGTGTACATACTGTATATTATTTAGATACTAAAATAATTCTTTATTTAAGTTTGTATTTTTATGTATAAGCGAAAATGAATTTATTTCTTCTTCTTTACTGTATCTTTTGATGTAAACATCGAGCGTGAGCGAAGCGATCACCTTATCAGTAACGTATTGAGTGATGTTCCTGTAGTGGGAGGAGTCAGCTATCTTTCCAAATTAGAAGTTTCCATAACACAAGATTCCAACGGAGGGACTCCACTGTAACTGTACAAATTTCAAGAGGAACAAAACTAACAATTTCGAAACATTTACAATAAAGTTAAAATATTCAACATATTTTATAATATGTGACAAGAGCTCAAATATGCAGATATATGCAATATACAATCTTATAACACACGGTTTCGTTCGCACCACAACTTGTCACACATTAAAAATACATAGTGCCTCAGGAGGAATGTAAAATATTTCAGGATAATGTAGTTTGGGTTAACCTACATCAATTTAACCTGATATACTTATGTGTGAAGTCTAACGGTTGGGCAGAAATAGGCTACTTGCGGTTCCGTGCACTATACTTGCCGTACTCCAGATTTTTTACACACGGCAGTATCTGAGCACTGTAACGCCAGCGCTACACACAACTGAATACACGTTCACTTGATATTTAATTCGTGTATTCGCATAGTGAATAATGCTTTCTGTTTGTGGATTTTGTGATGACAATGCAGTTGCTGCTGTTAAGGAATACAGACGACGTTTTCTCAATCGAAGAGTTTCATTTAGCTGTGTGTTTTCCCGTATTTACCGGACGTTATCTGAAATTGGCAAGCTACCAAGTGTTTCATTGAGGTCGGAAAAGTAAGCGGCACCTGATAGGAATTTATAATTAATGGAATCCATGGGAAGGGCAATCTTAGTAATTTGTCTTGCGTAATCATTTTATTTTCTTACTGAGTTTGTACTTAATTATGAAATAAACTTATTTAAACAACACAAGGTGCAGAATTTTCAATAGTGTATCATATCACAATGTTCTAAAACGAAGAAATAAGTCTATAATCCCTCTCTCCATTTAAAAGTTCACCCACCAATAACTTCCCAACTGTTACATTTCCGACATAGATAGCCTATATTAGGTTATATCGATGTAAATTAAAGTAGCCTACTCATCTACCCTAAATGTTTAATTTCCCTTAAAAATTAATTCTTTTATTTTTATGTCCTCTGAAAGCTTGAACTTTCTAGTTTTAAAAAATATATAAGTTTTGCTCTGTGATGTTTGGTTAATTAATTAGCTGAGTTTTTATTAACCGGAAGCACCCTTTCTTTAAACTGGAAATGCAGTTCTGCAGTGTCAATCCGGCACATTCTGTCAGTTTTATATATTTTTCGTGTAGGCCTAATAATAATTCGAATTTGGCGATAGAGTTTGACTGTATTATTTTTCATACAGTCAGGAAGCTGTGGGTTTGATTTACAATTTTTCATACCTTGAGGATGTAAATTATTTTTCTTCTTGTTTAGTTTTACAGCATTTTACAACACTAATGTTAACACAAAGTGCACTTAGAATTGAGATATTTTCATCATTCTTGCACCAAAATGAAATTGATTAATGTACAGTAGCTAAGTGCCAAACTACAAAAATTGTCCTATTGCTTAAGGAAGTTAATTTAAAACTCCAAGAACTTATACTTTTATATTTTTATTTGTATGTTTGAACTTAAAAAAAAAAATAAAATGACAAGAAGGGGAAAAATTGTTTTCACAGATTATTCTGTGTTGTTTCAGAAGTAAAGGCCCATTCACAATGAAAATTAAACATAACCGTAACATAAACACAGAAGTTTGCGGCCAGGTTATCAAATGGGATCATTCACAATGATTCACATAAACATTAACATAAACATTACCGTAAGACGTTAACATGAAAGTTTGCAAACTCCAAACTTTCATGCTTATGCTTACGTGATTTGCAAACAGAACACAATCGTGGAGCGCTGAAGTAGGTATACGACAGAATATGGGGAAATGGCGTCGTTGTTATGTTTCCATGGTTACCAAGTATCTTTGCGGTTATGTTTACGTTCCCATCGTGAATGCTCTTGATTTTACCGTAACGTTTACATTTTTAAGTTAACGCTTACGTTATGTTTAATTTTCATTGAGAATGAGCCTTAAGACAGTGAAAGAAATGTTGCTGTAACATAAAAACTGCGGTCCAAGGGCTTTAAAAAAAATAAACAAATTTCAGTGAAGAAGAAGTAGAAGAATACTAAAAAGAATATTTATTTTTGTATCTTTTTTAGAATTATCTATCTTGAAACACGAATAAAATTGTATAAGCCAGACTCTAAATAAAGTCAGCAAATGAACAGAGAAGTGAGAAGAATTAATCTTAGACGTAACCCAACTCCCCCCCCCCCCCCGGACCGGCCGTGACTTTTGGCGTGGGTTTCGCTCGAGACAGGCACTCACTAGCCACCCTCCCCCTGAGGTCAGGTAGCGTGCACGGCATGACGTCGTCCTGCCGCTGAGGACATCGCAGTTGTGGTCCAGTCTTGGCTCGCTTCCATTCTGCGCGCACCTGCCAAGCTTTCCCACACTCTGGCAGCGGAAGTGACGTAGCCTGTACGTACGTTGCGTGTGTGCTACCTCCATTAAGTCGGCCCGCGTGCTTGGCTGGAATAAAATAAGTAAGACAAGTATCGCAGGCGGCCCTAAGCGGTGAATAAAAGCATCCGAACCACTTTTTTGTACATATATCTCTGTGTATGTGGGGAAATGTAACACGATTTTTTTTACCGAAATCATTAGCATGACGCGCTATTTTTGTTACGTAGCAGATAAATTATATCAGAGGTAGAGATGTTGTCCCCTCAGGGCGAGCCATACCACTGTATGAAATTATGTTCGGTGTTAAAATATATGATAATAGACGAGAACCAATATAGGGTCTACGTAGCGCTATTGAAACTATTTAGGTAAGCTGTAGATTTTATCCCATCCTTAGCAAATTATAGATCAGAGTTCCCTGGTACAAGATAACATTATCATAATCATCATTAGATCAAAGGATTATGTCTCTGTCCCACCTCTATTTTATGTCTAGTCTTTACATATAAGACATCCTCCAATATCGCGGTGCACAACTAAATTGTTCACCAATATGCCTGGGTTAAATCCCAAATCTCTCCGCAGTACATAGGCTACGAAGAGAAGGCTTATGTCACTGTTGATAGTGATTCGTCCGTTAAGCCTGGCGGCCCCCTTGGTGCTATTCGACAGGAGTAGGCTACTTGCCTACACCGGGTTTTCCTTCTCCCTTCCTCACCATCATCATCCTCGCCCATTTCCTACAGCTACCCTACCACTACACGAACACTTACATATACACTCACCCTAATACACGACTTAACTCTTCACAGATACTCATCATGCATTATGTGGCCCGCCGAAGTGGTGTACAACTTAAAATGGATTACAGTCTTGCCATCTATCCTCAATATGCGGGACCCGAATCATGCAAGTGAAGTGAGTAGGCATTAGATACATACATGCATACATACATACATACATACATACATACATACATACATACATACATACATACATACATACATAAATACGTTGTGTTTGGCTTTACTCTGCCTTAAGTGGGTGAACTTACATTCACTCATTCATTCATACTTTTCTGCCCAAGGACAGGTCTTTCACTGCAAACCCAGCATTCCCTCTTTTCCTCCTTCTTAATCTCCGCATATGATCCATACATTTTAATGTTGTCTATCATCTGAGATCTTATTCTGCCCCGAACTTTTTTCTCGTTCACCATTACAACGTTACACCATTACACCTTACCTCGTCATATCAGGGATTGCCGAACGGTTAATCAATTTAAATTAAAAATTAAGAATTACATACTTTTACATGGAATTGATTTGTGAGCGTTAGCCGATTTTTATAGGTTATTCTGTGTGTTTGTATAAATTGTCATTTAGGCCTATCATAAAGTTGAATTAGGATATGAATTGTAAATAACTTAATATTGTATATCATGTTTAGTCAGTATTTCATTATATGTAGGCCTAAGCTTGTTAATGTGCATGAAAATGATTTTTATATTTAAGTATGACTATTAATGTTACTATTTTTGTCATTGTTTCTTTGTGTATTTCACTTCTGGTAGTGTGGAAGAGAAGGCCTCATGGCCTTAACTCTACCAGAATAAATAAATAAATAAATAAATAAATAAATAAATAAATAAATAAATAAATAAATAAATAAATAAAAGATAGATGGACGGACGGACAGAAAGACAGATAAAGGAATGAATGAATGAATGAATGAATAGATAAAGGAATGAATGAATGAATAAATGGAAAATGAATGAATGAAAAAATGAATGAATGAATAAATGAAAAAATGAATGAATGAATGAATGAATGAATGAATGAATGAATGAATGAATGAAAAAAATGAATGAATAACTTAATTAATTAATTATTTCCCTGCATCCTTCAGTAGGCAGTTTTTTGTTAGCCAGTGACCAGCCAATTTAATTTTCTCTTTCTGATCAGTTTCAGGATTATTTTTTCTTCACCCACTCTTTCTTGCACAGCTTCATTTCTTATTTTGTATGTCCATTTCACACGCTCCATTCTTCTCCATTTCCACATTTCAAATGCTTCTAGTCGGTTTACTTCATTTCGCCATAAAGTCCATGTTTCTGCCTCATACATAAAGTCCATGTTTCTGCCTCATAGAATGCACCATTATTATTTTTTAATTATTATACCAATTAAATAGAGTGTCAATTAAGGAAGCAGTTCTGTGTTAGTATTGTGTTTTGTCTAGAAATTATACTATTTTAATTCAATTGTCTTCTTCCCAATATAGAACAGTAGCTTATATCCCCGAGTCTCATACAAGAAGAAATTAATATTGTAAGCGGTTTGCAATAAATCTGAGGTTTTCCACAATCGTAAGGCGAATGTCAGGTAATCTATGGCGAATTCTCGGCCTCATCTCGCCGAATAGGCCTATTATCTCGCTATCACCAATCCCAACGACGCTACATAACCGAGCAGTTGATACAGCATCGTTAAATAACAAACCGAAATAATAATAATAATAATAATAATAATAATAATAATAATAATAATAATAATAATAATAATAATAATAATAATAATAATAATCTGGTTTCTTAGCCATAGAACGTTATTGCCGATAAATGAGGAGCTGGCCTATTGCACCAGATGAAGACTGGCTAGATCAGCTCTGGGCATAAAAGGGAAGGGAAAAGGAAAGGAGATACCTCCATCCATGTCTTTTTTTGCTTACATCGCTTCAGAAACAAACACGTAGTAAGCCACTATGCTTCAGTGGTGGATTTTAGTCGACCAACGTGAGCCGAAAGCTATGATGCCTGTCTTATACAATCCGTCACTCAGCAATGCTTGCCTTCCTGTCTGCTCGTTTCGGTCAGAAATATACGGTAATTGTCTCTGCCGAAGAAATTGGAGTGGGGAGTTAAGTGGTAGTCTGCAATGGCTCAATTGCGTTATTAACGCCCAAACTTGGGCTAGATCGTAAGAACTGAAGAAAGAAGATATCTTTTGGTTGAGGAAACCTGTGTTATTACAAAAAATTCCTTTATAGGAAGTAATACTACTACTACTATTACTACTACTACTACTACTACTACTACTACTACTACTACTACTACTACTAATAATAATAATAATAATAATAATAATAATAATAATAATAATAATAATGTAGAACTCTCTGAATTGTTTCTTGTAAAAGAAATGCTAGAACAGGCAAGAGTAGCAAGTTAATAATGCTCAAATAATAAAGATAAAAATGAGAATCGAATTAAAAAGATACGTATAATAAAATTTACATGAACACTTGCCCAAGTTACTCACTTTCCGTGTTGGTCCAGTCCGATAAAAGTTCTAATTCATGAGTGCCGCGAAGACAAAATGTTTTCAGGAAGGATGAAGATGTTACTTACTTATTTACTTACAAATGGCTTTTAAGGAACCCGGAGGTTCATTGCCGCCCTTACATAAGCCCGTAATCGTTCCCTATCCTGAGCAAGATTAATCCAGTCTCTATCATCATATCCCACCTCCCTCAAATCCATTTTAGTATTATCCTCCCATCTACGTCTCTGCCTTCCCAAAGGTCTTTTTCCTTCCGACCTCCCAACTTACACTCTATATGCATTTCTGGATTCACCCATACGTGCTACATGCTCTGCCCATCTCAAACGTCTGGATTGATTAAACAGTTACATTACCGGTTGTTCTGTATGGTTGTGAAACTTGGACTCTCACTTTGAGAGAGGACCAGAGATGAAGGGTGTTTGAGAATAAGGTTCTTAGGAAAATATTTGGGGCTAAAATGGATGAAGCAGAATGGAGAAAGGATAAAGAGGTAGGCTAAATAATTGACTATTAAGTACGTTACTTAAATTAAATTGCTTGCATAAATTACTGTACATTTATTTGTAAAATTTTATTATTATTATTATTATTATTATTATTATTATTATTATTATTATTATTATTATTTATATATTATTTGTATTTGTCTTATGTGACATGAGGGAAGATTTTAAAGTTAGCGGTTAACTACAGGTATGCTCCTATCTTTAGTTTGTGTAAATGCTGATATGCTCTACACGTTGTATCATTCTGGGGTGTTCTTGGAGTTATGCTGTTTTCTCTCATGATTATCATCATTCCACCAAACACACCACAATCACATTTCACGCTCCGAGGTTCTGAACCAGTCCTCCAGAACAAATAAAGCAGGGTAGAAATATGAACAGATTATAGGCTACACACTGCATTTAATAATGATTGTTATCTATGAGATTTTTTGACTGGCGGAAAATTAATGGTAAGCATAGCTAAATCAGTTTAAGACAATACCGAACTGCGCAAGACCAGAGATTATCCAATTACTGCAGAATAGAGACGCAATCGTATCCCGCTTGTGTAGTGAGAAGCAATTTTGAATGTTTTTGCCAGCAAGAAAATGTGGATCATAACATGATTCAACATGATTCTCAGATTTTTCAGTGAGGCATGTTAAGGCTCGGAAAGTTTAGAAGTTGCAATTATGGCCCGTGCTATCGTTGTTGGAATTTCTCGTCTCTGCGTCTTCCGTGGGAAACATATAGGCTACTTCCTCGTTTGCTCTGATAATAAAGTGTTCTTATCGAGCGGAGTGGTTTCGTGTGCAAAGATTACAGGGGTGTAGGGTGATGAAATTTTAAAATTTTGATATGTTCATTTCCCGTAACAAGTTTATCATCATCTCTGAAATATTACGCCATAGTATTGATATTGAACTAGTCTAGGATTCGTATTTATTCTCGCAAATTGACATGAGTCACGTTACTATTTTTTTCAGTTCATTCTTTATTTGATTTCTAAATTGAGGGGTGCTCTCCAATAACAAGGTATGTACACATACCTCGGTGTAATCGCCACAATTAATGTATCAAAAGAAAAAATTCAATAACGGTTATTTGACGAATAATACATGAAACTTATACATATAAACTATCAATAATACTAATTTAAAAACGCAGATTTGCAAAGGTCTTTCTTTGTTAATGAAAACAATATTACTTTTACTTACTGCCAAACACCTACTTCTTACGCATACTTTGTTATTGCAGAGCACCCCTCAATTATGATTACTTATAATTATACCTGGAATTTTTGCGAAATTAGGCTTAATTGGTTTTCTTCCTTATGCATTAATACAAATATTTTAAAATACTAGAGCATTCAATAAGTAATGACAACAATACTGTAAATCAACGCTTTTAGCGACGAGAATTGGAATATTTTAATACGTAATGATGAAATTGAAATGAGAAATGTAAAGTATCGATGCCCCGGTGCTCTATTTTTATAGAGCGGTCTTTCTCACTTTGTATAAAGATATTGATGGACAAAAGACAAAGCTTGAAAATGGACAATTTAGGGAAAATTATGACGTATTGTAAAGCAAATCACAAATGACTTACTTGACGTCAACTTTTTATACTTTTCTCCTCTTATCAGAGATTACCCGATATTCCCAAACGCCAATACTGTCTGCCTCTCTTCAAATCTACGGGCCTTCGTATTCTTATCACGAGATCTTTCCATGTAAAGGCTAGTCCACAATAAACCGAGAACGGAAACGACAGCGGCAACGAGAATGAAAAAATTGTTAAAATAACTTAAATGTATTTAAATGCAAGCATTCACAATTAACGATAAACTTGTCGAAGCCCGGGAACGGGAATGTGAGAGTTAAGGCTGGTCCACAATAGACCGAGAACGGAAATATTGTTAAAATAAATGTATTTAAATGTGAGCATTCACAATTAACTTACTTTCACGTTCCCGTTCCCGGGCTCCGGCAAGCTTCTCGTTAATTGTGAAAGTTCACATTCAAATAAATTTATTTTAATAATATTTCCGTTCTCGTTCTCGTTGTTGTCGTTTCCATTCCCGGTTTATTGTGGGCCAGCCATAAGTCGTAGCTTTTCTCTTTTCTGCATTCTGTTGGCCACCAATTCACAGCCTTTCTCACGGAGCTGTCATTTGTCATTCTCTCAATATGTTAAAGTCATTTCAAGCTCTTCATCACACTGAATTCATAAATTGCTTGCTCAGAGTTCATTAGTTCACTGATCTCTGCATTTCGGAATCCTATCAACTTTGACATTCTCATTATGAATAAAAGTGTTTTAATTTTTTGGTCCTATACCCTTTTTTACTAAATATTTTAATAGTGAACAAGTGATAATACGTAATATGAGTAAATATTTTAATTCATTTTTTATAGTTTTATCATTTATTTAAATTTGAGTACCATTTTCCTGAACATAAGTCTTAAGGAAAACACAAAATTGTGAGGGTCTGTTATATTATGCTAAGTGCCTATTCTTCTAAATATAAAATTCTGAATAATTAGTTGTTTCCTAATCATATCAGAGATGTGTAAAGAAAGAGTCATGTTTGAAATTTAAATATTATAAAAGGAGATAGATTGTGAACATAAGCAACTGTTTTTCTTAAATGTGAATTACCAAAAAGCCAAACATCTGATTTTAATGAAACTTATTTGCAAGAATACTTATAGCAAGGGATGAAATGTACAATGTATGAAATTTCTACTTTAAAAATACGTAGACGACATACTACTAAGATTTATTTTAAATCATCCGTCCTCAAGTGAGGTTGACCACTGGGATCCGGAATTAACAAACATTAAAAGATAAAGAGAAATGAAACGAGTAAAATAATGATTCGATTTGTACATTAAAACAAAAATTTACGTGTTAACATATACTAGATGATAATGTAGAATTTGAAGAGAGGCCTTCAGAATTTCCATTACAATCTTCTGAACCTCATAAAAGGGAATTTTAAAGGATTTAAGGATATTACATGTAAATTTTGGTAAACAACCCCTCGCTACAAATAGTAAGCCTGTAACATCCCAGTTGTAAAGCAAAATGCCATATTTTTCACTGAGGTATGGAAGACAAGGTAGATATTTAGCTCGCTTGTCATCATTTATCTGCAGTGCTTGATTCGTGTCTCGTTCAAAGCAAATCGTAGGGTCTAAGACCATCGCTTTCTGGGTTCTTCTATTGATGGCAATTATATCGACTCTTCTATGAGAATCGTCTTCAGACTCACAATGGATCTCCTCATGTACAGTACTTCCCATCCTCTGTTTCTTAGCAGGTTGGCAATTGCTGTACGGGTACGATGGTGTCTGTTGTTACGCAGTAGCTCTCCCTTCTTACAGAACCCCAGTACGTGGCCAAGTGTTTCAGTCTCGCTGCAGCCGGGATGACGACAACGGGTAGTAATGAAGGTTCTGCAAGGGACAGATCTCACTGCGGTGACGTTGCAAGACATCTTGATGGCATTGATGTATTCCGAGGACGAAAGGAAACAAAAGACAGATTCAAAATCTACATCAACACATAAACAAAATACACCCAAATCTACACTACACATTAGAAACTGAAAGCAGCAAATCCATACATTTCCTAGACATCACAATAACAACAGTTGTCAACAAACACACATTCAAAATCTACAGAAAACCCACAACAATAACAACATCAACACACATACACAACACATCCAAACACCCAACACAACACAAATAAACTGCATTCCGAGCAATGGTGCATTGACTACTCAACATACCAATAAGCCAGCAAGACTACAAAGAAGAGTTAAACACAATCAAATACATAGCACAAGAAAACGGATACAATCCTAACATACTGTAATAGATAACATAGTAAGAAAGACAAAACAGAATTACAAAAAACATAGGAATACAACACAAACACATGAACACAAAAAATAGATCACACTAGCATATTATGAAAACAAAAATATGCACAAGATTGCAACCTTATCCAAGAAATTAAATTACAACATCGCATACAGAACACAAAACACTCTACAACAGCATTTTAACACACCAACAACACAAACAAACAAATACAACCACACAGGTGTATACAAACTCAAATGCAATAGTACCTGCAACAACTTCTACGTAGGTCAGACAGGCAGATCATTTCAAACACGGTACAATGAACACATCAAAGCCATAACCAAATCACAAAACACTGCCACATTCGTAAAACACATCACAAATGCCAACCACACCTACAGGAACATAAACACAGACATGGAAATTCTATATCTCCAACCGAAAAATCAGAAACTAAACACACTAGAACAATACGAAATATACAGGCACACAAAAACACACACGCATCAAATCCTCAACACAACTCAATTTCTGAACACACAACGTTTTGACTTCACATTACACTACACAAACATACCCCACAGGAAACGCAATCAGAAGACGCGAAAACCACCTTCTGATTATAGCCCCAGCTGAAACTAGTCAACAAGGTAACCTAGTTAATTAACACGTGATACCTTATATTCCGAAGTGATATAGTATTAAAAGTTACGTAATCAAGATGTACAGAAAATAACAATTTCAACCACCATCCCCACAAAATGGCTCAAGTTATAGTAGGCCTATAGAACTAATGGCTAGTAAAATGATAGCTCAAGGTTATATTTAAGTAGAATAATATCCTACCTAACCACAGTTGCTCAGCAAATGCATATAATTTGTCAAAAGAGTACATAGAAAATCCCTTGTCTTGTTTTTACTTACAATTTACATGTCGCGCCTCATCTTTTGGTTTAATGTTTAGAAGCTCATCTGGTGACAAAAACAGAAGCTCCTGGTAGCTAAGGCTACATTTTTCTGAAGATTCCCATAAAATTAATTCTAACCTGGAAGGAAAAGGGCAATAAACTGCTTCGGTTTTAAAATTGAAGTAGAAAAAGAGACGTGTTCTTGCTAGTAATTGTTTGTGTAATGCGAAGAAATTACGTATAAATACATGACCGATAAAAAATTATAATTGACTTTATTTCGAGCAACTTAGGAATTTTCTCAGGGTTGTGGATGCGAGATCATTTGCTTCGTGCTGCGGTGGTTCCCATGGTGGAAGCCGACGATTCGCTTCGTTTTTGTTGACCAACACGTGGATGCAGAAACACGTAACACGCACGAGATGGGGCCGACCGTGTGTTCAACATTTCAGTTTCTAAAAAACAGTTTCATGTCATGTCAGTAAATTAGAGTACTTGCGTTCATTATAAAGAAAATAGACATTACATTTAATTTATAAAAACTGTAGTTTCGATTACAATCTAGAGCACTCCAATACAATTCTGGGAAGGTGTCTTTGAATTATTATTATTATTATTATTATTATTATTATTATTATTATTATTATTATTATTATTATTATTATTCGCAATATATGCTTGCATTTCTCTTTCCTTATCTAGCTAGCATTTCTCGTTATTGAGATGTCACTTGCATGTTTAGTAACAATCAGTATTTTTCATTTTACATAGTTATAAATTATAATTTTACGAAATATGACAATTATTTAACTACGGTTATTTAGTGTCGATGAAAATGGTTATGTCGAGTACAAATATGTCGAGATAAGATGAAGGATTCCATGCACTCAGCAAAATACTCATCAATACATTCATAAATGTAGTCAGTTTTCTATGGACTCAGCCACCTAGTCATCTATGACATATTCATACTTGTAGTCAGTTGTCTGTGCACTTAACTGCAGAGCCATCTGTACATTCACGACTATTGTCAGTTTTCTATACATTTAACCACAGATCCATCTATACATTCATGCCTACAGTCAATTTTCTATGCCACATAGTCATCTATTCATTCATACATGTAGTCAGTTCTCGATGCACTCGGCCACAAAGTCATATATTATACGTGTAATCAGTTTTCTATGCAGTTAACCACAGTCATCTATACATTCATGCCTATAGTCAGTTTTCTATGCACTCAACCACATAGTCCTCTATACACTCATACATGTAGTCAGTTTTCGATGCACTTAGCCACAAGGTCGTCTATTATAGGCTATGTGTAATCAATTGTCTATGCTTTTAACCATAGAGTCATCTATACATTTATGCCTAGAGTCAGTTTTCGATGCAGCCAGGCACAGAGTCACCTATTATATGTGTAATCAGTTTTCTACTCTCCTCAGTCCTGATAGTATAGTATACTATAACATACTTCAGTCGCCCTTGGTAGCGTAGTTGGTGTAGCGCTACCCTTCTATGCTCGAGGTTGGGGGTTCGATCCTGGGCGAAGTCGATGGCATTTAAGTGTAAAAGAACTCCTGCGGAATAAAATTCCGGCATACTGCCGACGCTGATATAACCTCTGCAGTTGCGAGCGTCTTTAAATAAATCATAATTTTAAATTTTAAACCATACTTTATAAATGATTATGATATAAGATATACGTGCAGGGACCCGAAATATAGTATAATATACCTGCATTTGTGCCTTAACTGTAACCTGCAGAATTTTTTCAGCATTTTTCCTCATTTCAGTAACTTTTTTAAAGTGTAGAATTATACTGAATTTTAAAAATAAAACAAAAAATGTCTCAGGACTCAAAGGCTATGCACTTAACCACAGTCATCTACACATTCATGCCTACAGTCAGTTTTCTGTGCACTCAACCACATAGTCATCTATACATTCATACTACGTGTAACCAGTTTTTTGTGCACTTAACCACAGAGTCATCTTTGCATTCATGCCTATAGTCAGTTTTCTATGCACTCAGTCACATTGTCATCTATACATTCATAGCTACATGTAGTCAGTAATTTCTATACGCTCAGCCACTATAATCTATGGTACATATTCATACGTGTAGTTAATTTTCTGAGTGATCTTATATTAATACGTGCAATCAATTTTCCATGCACTCATCCACGTAGTGATCTATGCATTCACACTATAGTCAGTTTTCTATGCACTCAATCATATACATGCATCTATACATTCATGCCTATGGTCAGCTATCTATGCAACCAGCCCATAGTCATCTATACATCCATAGTCTTTGTATTCATATATTCATTTCCTATGCACTCAGCCATATCATCATCTTACATTAATCCGTGTAATCAGCTTTGTATGCACTTAACACCGTAGAGATCTATACATTCATACCTATATTCAGTCTTCTATATCACATAGTCATTTATAGAGTCATACCTATAGTCAATTTTCCATGTACTCAGCTGAACATTCATCTATACATTCATGCGCATAATCAGTTTCCTATGCATTCAAAAACTTAGTCATCTATACATATTATGTAATCAGTTTTCTGTGCACTTAGCTGTATAATCATCTATAACATCATACTTGTAGTCATTTTTTTGAGCACTCAGCCACATGGTCATCTATACATTTATAGCCTGTATGTATTCAGTTGTCAATGCAGTCAGCTACACAGTCGTCTATGCATTTTTTATATGTAATCAGTTTTATATACTCTCAGCCACACAGTCCTATACATACAGTATTTATAGGGTAAAGTTGCCTATTTCCGTGATATCCCTAATCCCGTGATATATTTTTTAAATTGAATGTCAGTCAAAGTATATTGTGCGTAATAAACTTATTGACAAGTAATTCCTCAATAAAACAATATAATATATTATTTTACGTAATTTATTAGAAAGGTAATTAATATGTTGGTTCCATTTTAAATGATTGACGAAAATCATGCCTAAATATTTAACTTCAGAGGACTCCTTAATAATTGGACATTTACACTGTATAAGGCAACAATTAGAGTTATGTAATTTAATACTTAAGATGTAGAAGGTTTGTTACATTTTTCAGATACTGAGAATGGAATAATTATGGTTTTATTTTCGTTGATAGAAAGATAATTTTTTTATTAATTGAAGTCCATCATTTGAATTATTATACGCATCGTACCAGGTTTTCCCACCAAGAAGTAAAACTGTGTCATCTGCATTGAGATACAACTTTTGGAACACCTGTTCTGCTTTTCGGTTAGTGTAAAATTTCTCTGTGAGGTGTTATTTGAATAAAAGAGCTATTCTGACTTATTATTTGATTCAGTTTTCTAAAAGAACCGCCCCTTCTCCTCTTTCATGCACGGAAATTTGGATAACACAAAAACTCAGTGGGAACCAGCGAACAAACTCCGGAGTCGCAGAGCAAAACGACTCGGGCTTGCTTAATATCAGTTATTACTTATTTGTAGAATTTTACAACATTAATTCAATGTTAGGGGAATGTCCGCCCTCCGGTCGTACAACCCGCGAGGTTTTCCTGCTTGCCTGCGAATAATATTCACCACATAAAACAGCCTTCTTGTCACTCATTCAGAAATGACTATTATCAGCTGCAGAATAAGGCTGACACATCATCATTGGATGAACCTGATTAAGTGGGCAATGATTATCATTTTTCTGGTATTATTTAATACTAATAAAAAGTGACAGGGGATTAATCGAATCCCTATAATTAAGTGGTGTTTATGCTGTTCGTGATTGTTATTCAATTCAATTTAAATCCTGTCCAAATTCAACCTCGCAAATTTCAAGCGCAATAATTAACAATAGATCCCTATTAGAAACAACAACCAAATTTCTTGGCTTAATAATCGATAATGTGTTAAATTGGAAAAATCATATTAAAGAAATTACCTCCAAACTAAATTTAGCATATTTTATTATGATGTACCGAAGTACATATTATAATTTCCGTGCAGAAATTCTGCGTCATTATATGATGAAAGATGAGTGAAACAGAGAAAAATTCTCTCCGGCACCGGGGTTTGAATCCGAATTTTCAGCTCTACGTGCTGACGCTTTATCCACTAAGCCACACCGAATTCCCATCCCGATGTGGGATTGAATCCACTCAGTTTAAGTTCCACCTTTTGGGTTATCTCTAGTGGCCCACCCTCATGCACTGCGTCATATATGAGCCGTTCAGAACAGAAGTGATGCAAGTCAATTTTTACTTACACCACTTTTGCTCTGAACGGCTCAAATAAATAATATACGAAATGCAATTCCTACTTTCTCTTTGTTTTTTTTCTCTCTCTCTCAATGTCTCTGTTCTTCGTATATACATTTACAGGCAATATATATATATATATATATATATATATATATATATATATATATATATTCATGTCATTTAAATTTGTGTAATAACGACCGAATCATTAGCCTAGTTTATATGAGCCGTTTAGAGCAAAAGTGGTGTAAGTCAAAATTGACTTACACCACTTCTGCTCTGAACGACTCATATATGTATGACAGTGGCACAATGTCCATACATGTGCAGAGGATTCAATCCGACATCGGGATGGGAATCCGGTGTGGCTTAGTGGATAGAGCGTCAGCACGTAGAACTGAAAACCCGGGTTCAAATCCCGGTGCCAGAGAGAATTTTTCTCTGTTCCACTCATATTTCATCATACGATGACACAGAATTTCTGCATGGAAATATCATATGTACTTCGGTACATCATAGTAATATATGATATGCGAAAAATAATCACTTAGTGATTTAAGACGGCGCTTACTCCGTCGGATCCCGGCCACTTAGTCACTCATAACGAGTGCACCTCTGCACATGTGTGGACATTGTGCCACTGTCACACATCTATGACGCAGTGCATGAGGGTAGGCCACTAGAGGAAACCCAAGAGGTGGAACTTAAACTGAGAGGATTCGATCCGACATCGGGATGGGAATCCGGTGTGGCTTAGCGGATAGAGCGTCAGCACGTAGAGCTGAAAACCTGAGTTCAAATCCCGGTGCCGGAGGGAATTTTTCTCTTTTCCACTCACCTTTCATCATAAATTCAACATGTTTTGCTATTAGATCTATGCAAAAGATAGTAAATATCAATGCCTTAAAAACAATATACTTTGCATACTTCCACTCGGTAATGATTTTTGGAATAATATTCTGGGAAAATTCCAGAGATAGCAACAGTATATTCCTATTACAAAAAAAAAGACTAATTAGAATAATAGTAGTCTTGATGCCAAATCTAGAGAATCGTGTAGGACTATTTAAAAAAAACTACAAATAATACCCATGGCTTGTCAGTATATTTTTTTCATTAATAATCTTCCTCGCATGTAATCGTGAAAACTTTGTAACTTATCCAACAGTTCATAGCATAAATACGCGTCAAAAATGACTTTCATACTCCATCGACAAGTCTATCTTGCTATCAAAAAGGAGTGTGTTATATGGGAGTAAAAATTTTTAATAGCTTCAAACATAAGATTATTTAGGGCCAAATTAAAGAAGTACCTAATTTCTCACGCCTTCTATTCTGTAGGTGAATTCATGACATTCAACAACGCTTCATGAAATTGATACTAAAACTTTGTGTTGTACTATTAGACTATATTATAAAGCTCTTCTGTATATATTTCAACTACACTGTGACTATAAATTAAGACTTTATAGCAGTATTAAGTTTTTTTACTTGTTCCATATTCTAGCTGTGAAGCAATGTATGAATACCATGGAATGTTAATAAATACAATTCAATGCAATACAGTATTGTGAGCATGGTTGGGATTGTAAGTGTGTTTGGAATTTGAAATAAAATTTTGATATTTCTTTTAATTCCAAACTTTATATTTCCCGCATTCAAATTGAACAAGGCTAAGCCTTTTCGTTAATTACTTCACAATTTCTTCCTTACTCCACGAGGTCAAGTCTTGAAACAATTCAATTGATAGTCGAAACGATTCAGTATGACGCCAATGATTTGTTTGAAATTGTAATGAAAAATAACAGCAAAGACAAATAAATAATATTAATACTCATTACAGAGAACTAGATCCAATTTGAAATTGATACCAAAGTTAAATACCTATGATTGAGATTCTGGCTGATATTTACATTTATTAACAGGCGGTACATCTCACTTGACAATATGTGTCAGAGGAAGAACAATTGTTTGTATACATCTGAAGTCTGATTAGTCGGCAATGTATACAATAGAGGGGGAAAGGAACTGGCCACCCTATCCCATTATCTTCTGGCTTAGTTGTCTTACAAGCGCTGCCTTGTTGTTGTCTCTTGTGAGGCTCAGATCTGTCTTTGGACAGTTGACTAAATAACAAATAACATAATATAAATAACACATATAAATTAACTATTAAAAATAAAGGAGAGAGGCACTTGGAACAGACATAGCCTAAACTATAGACCTACAGCTGGCAAAACTCCGTTGTAGGAGATTACTAAACCTTACCGCTGTGCCGAATGCGGAGTCTGGAGTTTCCCTCCATTTATCTGAACCATTGTCGCTACAGATTGACAAGTCATCTGACGCATCACTGCTATAAGTACGCGCTACTATTGGCTGACAATTATTAGAAAGGAGGAGTTGAATAGTATATTGTGTCACTCTTTAAGATTGACGCATGCGCAGACCAAAGGAGTTTTGTAAGTTGTTCTTCTATAGATGATTATGTTTTCTTGGCATTACTTGTGTTTCCAGAGTGCTCCTCCCCCTAACCATGTCAAGCATAGACCTAAGTTTCGTGTTCTCAGTGGTTTCTAATGATAGTTGCAATGCTAACTTAGATTGGATTTAAGTTAAACATTTTATTTATCGAACTAAGCGCAGCTTAAGACTCATTAAACACACGGATAATATAGTCTATTTGTTGACGCTATACCACTACACAGATTTCTTCCAGAGGGCCTTAGTTCTATCCCTGGTAAGGTCTGAATAGGATTTGTGGTATGCAGAGGGTTTTCTTCGGAGTACTCCCGTTTCCCTCTTTCATTCCACAAACACACATTTTGGCAATCATCTGTAATAGTACAAATAGACTGGGGTGATATCTGGGGGTATTAGGGATTTCCGATGCTGTTCTAAGGACTTGGGGCTCGTTAGTAGTTGATGGGACCTTATCTGCAGGGCCCAGGAAAGATGGCCTGCCTGTCAGAGTCGAATTCACACTTGCCACCCAGGTAATCTGTTGGATTAAGACAATCATCGCATACAGAGCGTACAATGGTTCTAAACGGTCTAAGTACAAGAATCCATCCTGGACCCAGCCCTCTTGAAATCAATCAATTTCACAGACTTCTGAATAGCGAATAATTTAGCGTGAAAGACTGAGAGTAAGGGAGAAAATTTGAATAGCTGTGCGTTCACTTCTTTACCACTATAATAGTTAATAAACAACGAATACACAACCTACAGCGTTTTCAGTTCATTCTTGATTGTTACGCAAACTGATAACTAGAGGTAGGAAGTTCGTACCAAAACCTAGATTTCAGATTGTGTGCATCCACGCATATAGATCATCTCACTAGTTATGTGCTGTGTACAAAAAAACTCATAATATATCCGCAACTGTGGATGGATGACTTTCGTAACTAACATTACAGCCATATGCACAGTAGAGAAGGAGTTTCATTGCGTGCTAACGTTGAAGCGGAGTAATACAGTTTAGTGAGCGGTTTTTAACATGGATGAATTTAAATCTTACTGGTAATCATACCAACCTATCAGCAAATTAAGATACATATTACATGGAAATTATGTAATGTGTCTATATAATGTAAAGAAGGAATATTATTTTAGAGACGCTGTGTTGCGAAATATTTATATGGAGTAATTTTCTTTGCACAGGAGATGCAACAATCAGGAGAAACATTCTACTTCAAAATTTATATATATATATATATATATATATATATATATATATATATATATATTGCTTTTTTTCGATCTATGTGTGATTTTGGTATATTTCAATATTCCTTCAAACAATTGCATATAAATATATATATATATATATATATATATGACTACGCCTCGAAAATGGAAGAATAGGCTAATTATTGTTGAAATATATATACCAATTCGCAGGAGTTCCAATAGTCATGAAAGCAAAAAATGAAAAGTGTTCTTGAAACGAATTAGGGATTTAATGTGATGTAACCAACTTTTTCAGGTTAAAAATACTATTTCTTTGAACATAGAAAAATATATTTTTGATAAACTGAAAATGTAAATTAATTATTATTAATTGTAACAAGGCTATGCATATTATTACGTATTTTGTTTGTTTCTTATATATATATATATATATATATATATATATATATATATATGAGTAAATTATTGTACATATATTGAAAATTACGAAGAATTTAATTGCCAATTATTGTTTTTTTTACACAATGTTAATTGTTCACTTTGTTTCTGGTTGTAAGACCATGGATCATTGGCTCAAAGATAAGTTTTGTCACCATCCGACTGTACATGTTTGTTTTGGTGATTTGTTGACGTTGAAAGCTACGTCACTACTGTTCATTCGGCAGATATGTAGTCCAAGCTCAAATAACTGAACAGTTTTGGTACGAACTTCTTACCTTAAATTGTTTTGGAATGCACAAAAATTGTATAATGAGAAAGTATGTGTCACATCCGAGACACTATAATTTTTTTACTTGTGTATCTATGGAAAAAAATGTTTATGAACTTTTCGAATGACATTCGGGATGCATTCGATAGCGTAGTGGTTAAGGCACTATTCTACAAAGCCGAAGGTCACGGATTAGATTCCGATCTAATTCTCATATTTCCGCCTGCACTGTAGTCGAATGACTCTCTAATTATCTAATAGAAATGAGCACCAGGAATTTTCCTTAGGGCTAAAGACGACAAGTACTGCTACTAGGCCTAAGCATGTTGCCTTAACATCCCGCTACCCTGTGGGCGTCCTTGGCTTTCAATAAGGATACTGTTTTGCTCTATGGACGACATTCGAGGGATTTCTTTCTCCTTTATCCAATATATTTCTTCGAGTTAAGTAGATTATTTGTCGTCATTAATTTTAGGGAATTTGTAAACTATTTATTTTTTTGTTTGTAACTCCTACCATTAGAAAAATAATTCTGCGGGCGCCCATATCATTGTGTCGGTTGCTGGATTGACACATCTATCTGGTCGCTGTGGGAAACTGAATACCATGACGCTGTGCACATCAATGTAGTTGTTTTTCTGAACCTCCGATCAACCAATTACAGTTCCCAATACCATTTTACTGTCCCATATGGAATTGAGAATTTTTTAATGAAAGTATAATTTTCTTACGACTCACAGACAACTCGCACACCTGAATAGCAATCGAGAGTGATAATGTAGCAGGTGCGTGGCCTGTCCTTATACGGATCCTACGCACAGCGTTGAGACTCGGTGGTTCCCACGCAGATCGTGGGACAAAATCGAACCCGGAGACTCCTACGACAAGACCTGGGACATGTATATCATCCATTAGAATTACGGTTGGGGTGAATATGGATGAAGTGAGAACAATGAAAGGCAACTGGTAATAAATTGGCTTAATTGTTTTCGATTATATGTTGCTTACAGCATGAAAATACTGTAGAAGTTGTAATAAAATAAGTTTAGCACATGTTTTGGACAGTAAAAAGAGAGTTAATAGAAACCTGTAAGAAGCAGCTCTTAAGATTCTAAAAAGTAATGACTGCCCTACCTTCTATGGGTCTTGAAACTGGACGTGACAAAATGTCATTAGCCACGAATTAAATCCAATCGCATTGAAACAGGAAGAAATGAGAGGAAAGACAATTAAAAGGTACGCAATCGTGTATCCTTGGAAGGGAATTTGGAGCCGTGAGGAAGAATTTATTTAAGCTCGAAGATGGCTGACCACTTGTCTCACTCCGTAATCCGTCGATCCGTTCAAAGAACGTAAAGCATTTTGAAGAGGAGAAGTCAAAAATGGACTAATGTAATACAGGTAGGTACCAAAATTTTTGACGGGAGTATATAGGTTCGTGGTCTATTTCCCTTAGGGCTCATTTCGAAATTTATCTTGGCGTCTTAGGATAAGTCATCTCAATTTACGATACTAGACGGATTAAATAGTCTCGAGCCGTGGAGTCATGGTCTAAGGAAGGCATCATGTATATAGGAGTCCACACCTGTGGAGTAACGGTCAGCGCGTCTGGCTGCGAAACCAGGTGGTCCGGGTTCGATTCCCGGTCGGGGCAAGTTACCTGGTTGAGGTTTTTTCCGAGGTTTTCCCTCAACCCAATATGAGCAAATGCTGGGTAACTTTCGGTGTTGGACCCCGGACTCATTTCACCGGCATTATCACCTTCATCTCATTCAGACGCTAAATAACCTTAGATGTTGATAAAGCGTCGTAAAATAACCTACTAAAATAAAATAAAATGTATATAGGACTCGCGTTACGGAATGCGCGCTGGTACGAGTCTCCATGAGGGAAGAAATTTTCTCATGAAATTTCGGCCAGTGTGTGGCACCGGTTCCCACCCATCATGGGAAGCTACGATAAGTAGCGAAATTGCTTACGACAAACAATATAATGTCTGGGGCATCATCGTGCTAAACATACGATACCTCCGTTCTGGCTTGATGATCTTTCACCTCTTCGGAAGCATGAGGACGTGAGGCTAATATTTGGTTGGTCGGTCCTGGTTATCACTGGGTTGTTATGCTGCGGATGTTTTTTAATTTTTTTTTATTTTTAGACGAATTAGGTAACAAGATTTGATTTCTTTCGGCATATGAGAGAGTATACCGAGTGCCATAGATGAACGGTATCAAAATTATACAGATGGTAGAGGATTCTTAGATACGTATTCAAGCTAGAGCGACGTTTATTGCAGGTTCTCTGATATTCTTAAATTTAAGAGTTGGAGTGTACTGTAATATGTGTGAAAAGTAGAGCGGGATGTTAAGACAACATGTTTAGGCCTAGTAGCAGTAGGCCCTACTTGCCGTCTTTAGGAAGGAAAATTCCTGGTGCTCATTTCTATTAGTTGACACTGGTCAATAATTTCTGTTGTTTATTATGTAATGCCATCTGCTGATTCCAAAAATGAAGTCAAAATTTTTCTTCCACTCACCATTTTTTTTCTTTGTAATTTTAGAAAAATTGATGCATTTTTATTGCTATATAACCAAAGCTCGGAACTTGGGGACTTGTGTCTTTGCACGTGACTAAGCGACCGGACTTCAATGTCAAAATACTTCCGCTTCCAGCACGGAGGTACTATCAGGTCTGCTACAAAAGTGGTTTCTGGCTCCGACAACATATTAATAATATTATGGTAGGTTGAAACACGTAATTTCATAGCATATATATAATAAAAATAAACATGAAAAATATATCAAATTTACAAGTAATTTCATAGCATATATATAATAGAAATAAACATGAAAAATATATCAAATTTACACGTAATTTCATAGCATATATATATAATAAAAATAAACATGAAAAATATATCAAATTTACACGTAATTTCATAGTATATATATATATATATAATAAAAATGAACATGAAAAATATATCAAATTTATACGTAATTTCATAGCATATATATAATAAAAATAAACATGAAAAATATATCAAATTTACTGTTCTGCTGTGTACATTTTATTACAGTGTATGACTACCTACATTCGAAGATTTTTCGGTATTAGACTTAAAATACTGAATTTTTTCACTGTTATTGTTTTCTGTTCGATTTTCAGCAGTTGCTGATCTCGTATCTGAGAAATAGTTTTCAATTAGTGTGTCACTACTAGGGCAGGTCCCTCTACGTCTCAATCCATAGCTATTAACAGATTTTTCTCCAATTTGAGGGACTGCAATGCCTTTCAATGAATTCCGTTTCCAGCCTCTAGTTTGTGTGTGGCACAACTTACAAAATATAAACTCTCCATTCGAAAAAAATAATGTATCTCCTCCGAATTCTCCACTAAATTCTGTATCTTAAATTTAAAACAAAATGTATTTTCAAACTTCTATAATACCCATTCGAAATAACACGTATTTTCTATTTCCTCAAACAGACGTTTACCTTTAATTCTCTGAATTTCATTGGGTTCGACATAACAGTTTCTTCGTCCGTCTTCCTGTCATTAGTTGTGGCCACTTTCTTAGTACATACGACTGTCCCTGAGCACTTGCAGCGTGAGCTTTGTGTACGCTGTACCTGTAACCTTACTCATGCACACGACACAAGTCCCCAAGTTCCGAGCTTTGTATATAACAGTCCTCAACATGCTAATCGAAATAAAATATTTCAAATGTTTCATTTTATTGCTTTAACGATTATTGACATATAACTTTAGATCACTGTTGCCTGTAAAATCAGAATTCATAATAATGAATTTTATTCCTCATAATCATAAGACTGCGAGAGGTAGTATTAATTCTCAGTTGAGTTGGAACTTACAATCATGAAAGAAGTTTCATAACAAATCATACATGTTTATCATCCTAATTTTAAGTGTGGTAAAAGTAGCTTAGAAAGTGAAACATTCCTCGAAACAAAATTTTTGTTACGTTTGTGATTAATTAACTTTGAAAGCACACAGGTGAATTTTACTACACCAGTTAAAAGAGCTTACTAGTGTTCTTTGATTGCAAAATACATGAGGACAACCTAGATGTTGATACAGCGTCGTAAAATAACCCAATAAAAAAATACATGAGGACAGGAACTGGGGCCCTGAAATCTGTTGTACAGGTACTCCATGTAATTCTATTAGTCTAACTGGTTGACTAAAAGGTACCGTCATATGCCTTTTGCAGTCCCAGTGTTATTCCGGAAACCTAAGAATCATTCAAAAGACTGTAGAGTCACCCGAGAATAAAGGACTGTGTCTTAGAGACTGCAATGATGTTAGGTTTCTTCATTTTGCTCCTATCACGTCATGCGACGTAGAGCGCAGCTTTCCACAGTACAAACTTTGGCAGATAACCGAAAAAGATTTATGTTTGAGACACTGAAAATGTATCTTGTAGTACATTGCAATTCGGTACTGTAACTGCACTTCATAAAGACGACCAATAGGATAAATGAAAAAATTAAAATTGCTACATGTTTATTTCCACCATTAACACTGTGTATAATTAAACACAAATGCTTATAAAAGACAGGAGAATAAATGCTTTTCACATTCTTTTGAAATTTTCATTGTGTAATGTACATTTACTTTCAGAATGTACATATGTGTGTGTTTCCCCATACTACCGTACATTACCCTAAATAGCAACGTTACCTCAACACATCTCTACCTTTCACTACCTGCAGCGAGTCAACAACGTATAGTGCAAGCACAGCAAACTTATTGTATCGAGTCTAAAGTCTCGAAGCCTGGTTATCATTATAAAGTGATTGAATATGTCCGGGTCGTGCCTGCTGCTCGGTTATCAGGCATGAAAGAAAGTAATGAGCTGGAATGTCGACTTTGGAACTTGGAAGGATAGAATGACAACAAAGTTCAATACGTTGAGAAACTGTCAGGTTAATCACGCAACTGCTGGAAGACGAATTGGATCTGTCATTTCCAATTCCGTCTTACAAGAACAGCAATCAAGTAATAAGACAAGCCGCGATAAATTTGTCGCCTGTCACACAGGACAGGAGAAGGGAGTGAATACTTTCTTGTTTATTTCCGTTACCATCGCGATACGAATTAATTAAATAACTCGTTCATAACACTATTTTATAATTAATGGTATAAAGAGACGACATCTGGCTCAACTCAGTTATTGAGATACGGAAATACGTAATAATAATAATAATAATAATAATAATAATAATAATAATAATAATATAATCGCAAAGGTAAAGGTATCTCCTATACTTACACATCATGAAGGCACTTGGGGTAGGCTATATGAAGTTAGCAGTACTACCGGAAACTTTGGTAGCAGTGTATCGATCACTGTACGTCATATTCATAAGTGTCATAATGCTAATGGTCAACATTTTGAAGATATTCTTAAAAGCAGACATATTCCAGAGACAGTAATACAGGGTTATTCAAAAAGAAAGAGCAGATTTCAAATATTTATTTTAAACAAACTATAAACAGTAGAAACACTTGCTGCACACCATTGGATAGAGGAAGGTTTAAATTTTATAGTCCATGAGGTTGCAAGCACTCAACATGCGCATCATGTGTTGCGCAACAAATATCAAAACGGTGGTCCATTTCTTGCCACACAAGAATCAACTGGTTCCTAATTATGGAATTCACGGTTCCAACAATTCTATGTCGTAGATCTTGAAGAGTAGCAGGGAGGTGTGGTACAAACACCCTATCTTTTATGTACCCCACAGATAAAAATCACAGGGGATAAGATTGGGGGACCTGGGGGGCCACATACGATGAACACGATCTTCTCCGCCTTTTCCAATTCAACGTCCCGGAATGGTGTCGTTCGGATAATGCTCCATTTAAAAAAAAGTTCATAGACTTTCTTTACAGAAACGGCGCAAAAACATTCACCTTCCATGAGTTCTTGCATGTTCGACGACTACGCAAGGATTTTCAGTCCCTCAAATTCGGACAGGCGAGTAACTGCGGCGGACAGGCCATTGCTGTTTCCGCTTTGCTTGTGGACCCGGATCGAGCATCGCGTTTAAAATAAATATTTGAATTCTGCTCTTTCTTTTTGAATAGCCCTGTATTTCTAATACTATGCAGGATATTGTGTTGTTGATTCTATATTTTTCTCCTCCATTCTTTTGACATTTACATGCCAAATCAATAACTCGACAGTTGTCAGTGTAAAGTACAGTATATTGCCAACCGCTGTGAAGTAGCGGTTAGCATGATTGACCGTGAAACGAGCTGGCCCGGGTTCAAATCCTGGTTGGGACAAGTTACCTGGTTGAGGTTTTCCCGGGGGTTTCCCTCAACCCATTAATAGTAAATGCTGGGTAACTTTCGGCGCTGGATCTTGGATTCATTTCGCTGGCATTATCACTTCCATCTCACTCAAACGCTAGATAACCATCATAATTCATAAAGCGTCGTAAAACGTACATTACAATGCCACAACAAAATATAGACCTATTGTGTTTTCATTAAAAACTGAAGTTGGCTGTGGTGTCTTAGAAATGATTTTATTATGTACAATTTATGCCTTTCTTGTTATGTTTTAAGTCGCGATTGAATTACAGTAGAACCCCGATTAACCGTCGCCCTATTAATCGACTGGTGGATTATCCGACTGTTTTTCTCTCGCTTTTTTTCCCTACAGAAATATATGGAGTATGCTATTGTACAGCCCGAGAGCATAGTCACTGCCGGTGTAAATACGATGCGCGAGAGCATTGGACAAGTCTATGAGGTTGCGGAACGTAACCAGGGGGTGCATAGGCCAGTTTTATGCAATCGCTGACACCCTGTAGATGGTAGTCGCTCTCCCTCTCGAGAGAATACTGGCGGTGCGGAAAACATCAATCTGTAGTGAAATGAGTCCATTGACAAGTAAATGAAACAATGGAGTCAATGTTTTTACTCGGTCTGTAGCATGTGTTCTCTGTCGCACACATTCACTGTCGCACTGCCTCCAAGAGTGTTTCCCCACTGCTTTCTCCTCCACGTGCCTCTCGCGCCGGTCACCGGCCTTGACTATGCTCTCAGTCTGTACATTTTATTAGCAAATTATTTTTTCTAGAGAGGGTTATTACAAGACTTTACCCTTACATAGTATGGTCTACTGTTCCAGTTGTCGTGCTGTATAACTTCTATGTAAAATGTCTATCATGAGTATCAAAAGAAATTGTGTTGTGCTAAGTATAAAAAGTGCAAATAACTGAGTGGTTTGTGGAACGAGAAACTATGGCCCATCTCAGAATACGAGACTGGAGTCACAACCATTTGCAGTTTAATAAAAATCAAGAATGACGTATATAAATTATATGTTAATCTACAATTCAAGACCTCCACTAATCCTATCTTTCCGCAGATAGCCATTACAAGAAATTTCATTGTCTTCTAAAATCCCGTTGTTTACAACCAGACTTGTATCAGTGAATTTCTGATCCACTACCTAGCGTGTTCAATACAAGACCATAGAAGAAATTACGAAAGTGTAAGTATTATTCACTAAATTTACGAAAATATGTTATGGTACGGATTATCCGATTTTTCGATTAACCGTTCAGCCCACTCCCTTCGTTATCACGGGTAATAGGGGTCCTACTGTAATTTTTATATGCAGGTACAGTAGTCAAAAAGATATCGGAGGTGAAAATATGTATTTACTCGTTCTGTATGAATATTTGCATATGTATATGTATATATTTTGTTTTACGAGTTTCTGGGAGGCCTATCTGCAATAGCTAATCATCAACAAATCATTAGAATATTCGTGTGATATTCATGTCAATATAATTAGAGATTTTAGAAATATCGAAAATCGCTGTCTTAATGAACTGAAATTAGACCAATCAATGAAGAATTTGAATGTTCGTCAAATACGACATCTGATGGAGAACGAATATAATGAGTGGTGTTTACTGCTTGGATTATTAAAAAGCAAGGTCTTTCGAGTTCAGAGTGGAGAGATATGATAAAAATGACAGCCATGGTAGCGCCAGTTCGAGCTCTTCCAGGACATTCCACAGGCACATTCCACTGCAGACACTGTAGTAAGTTTGAATCCGTACCTCATGTGCTTGGGAGTTGTCCTCGGAGAGAAATCTTAAGAATAAAACGACATAACATCATTCGTACCCTTCTTGCTGCTGCTCTTCGAAACAAAGGTTTGGAAGTTTACGAAGAAGTTTATTGTTTAGCTGATCAAGATAGCGTACGGAGGATTGACATCATCGCCATCAATAGGAAAAAATCTGTAGCAGAGATCATCGGCCCTACAATATGCATTGAACAGTCCAAAGCACAACCTATGAATGTTGATAAAGAGGAAAAAAGAAATATACGAATCAACAATACCTCACTTCCGTAACAAATACAACGTCCAGAATATCACAGTTACAGGTCTGCTGTTGGGGTCCCAAGGAACAATCTCTAAATTTTTTGTGACGTGGAAAGGGAAATATAAATTAGGCAAAGATGTTCAAGACGAAATTGTCCAAAACATAATTTTATTTATTTTATTTATTTATTTATTTATTTATTTATTTATTAAATACTCAGTTACCATTGAAAGGGTTACATAATCTGCTTGTCTATGCGGATGACGTGAATATGTTAGGAGAAAATCCACAAACGATTAGGAAAAATATGGGAATTTTACTTGAAGCAAGTAAAGAAATAGGTTTGGAAGTAAATCCCGAAATGACAAAGTATATGATTATGTCTCGTGACGAGAATATTGTACGAAATATAACTATAAAAATTGGAAATTTATCCTTAGAAGAGGTGGAAAAATGCAAATATCTTGGAGCAACAGTAACAAATATAAATGATATTCGGAAGGAAATTAAACACAAAATAAATATTGGAAATGCCTGTTATTATTCGGCTGAGAAGCTTTTATCATCCAGTCTGTTGTCAAAAAATCTTAAAGTTAGAATTTATAAAATAGTTGTATTACCGGTTGTTCTAAATGGTTGTGAAACTTGGACTCTCACTTTGAGAGAGGAACATAGGTTAAGGGTGTTTGAGAATAAGTGCTTAGGAAAATATTTGGGGCTAAGAGGGATGAAGTTACAGGAGATTGGAGAAAGTTATACAACACAGAACTGCACGCATTGTATTCTTCACCTGACATAATTAGGAACATTAAATCCAGACGTTTGAGATGGGCAGGGCATGTAGCACATATGAGCGAATCCAGAAATGCATACAGAGTGTTAGTTGGGAGGCCGGAGGGAAAAAGACCTTTGAGGAGGCCGAGACGTAGATGGGAAGATAATATTAAAATGGATTTGAAGGAGGTGGGATATGATGATAGAGACTGGATTAATCTTGTTCAGGATAGGGACCAATGGCGGGCTTATGTGAGGGCGGCAATGAACCTCCGGGTTCCTTAAAAGTCAGTATATAAGTAAGTAAGTAAGTAGGCCTAAGTAAGTAAGTGAGTCGCCATCTTAAAAAATCACCTATATGGTAAACACTCCACATAATTGTTTAATTATATATTTAGGATTGAAAATCTGTATTTTTATCTTAAATTTTTATCTATATATTTTTTCATGTGCTCATTCATGTACAACCATTATTGTGTTATTCTGTGTCTATAGGCAAGCCTTGGAAGGTCAGATAGTAAAAATAAAATAAAAAGGAAAAACACGTGAAGTTTATATTCTCTTACGAAGTCTTCTGTTATTCATTTCCCATTGCCCTCTGGCTCCTAGAGAATCAACGATTCTCCGCAAATTTTTACCAGGAAATCTTGATATCAGTTAAAATAACCAGCAAGTTCAGTATATTCCCCTGATAGTTTACCTTACCTTTTCTAAATGGCATTCGTAAACCTTAACTGTTTACCAGTTTACTCGGTTTCTTAAACAGGAAGACAATTTAAAAAATCACGAGCTATCGGCCCGCGAAACACGAGTGCCAGGGAGGGGCCGCCACGTAAAGACCGTAGGCACTGGACTTTGCACATCTTTGTCCTGTGTTCGCGCGCAATGCTCCTCGATACGTGACAATGGTGTACGTTGTATGCCTCATACTACTTGATCAGTCAACATTCTGAGCCGTGGGAAGGTACGGTTGACATTTAGTATTTTGTATTGTACATATAGACCTACCATTAGGCCTACACTATTGCTTGTATTCAATGTCGTCTACATAGGACTATAGGAACTTTCGAATGTGCTACAGATTGTGTTAATAAACCACACTAAACGAAACTATAAGTATTATTACAGGAATCATAACTAAGACAAAACTAATGATCCTAAGTCCCTAACGAAATTAGTGGAACTAAAGGGTTTTATTATGTCGTGATTTTGCAGTTAAGGAAAACGATTCACAAGCAAACATTCTGGTGGGGAGAGAAAAAAATTTTTTTTTTTCCTTTCACCATGTTACTAATGTCAAAAGAAGTGAAGAGTCCACTGCAAGAATGATGGATGTCGCTTTCTTGTCGAAAATGAGCCAAGACTGCCAATGTATAGCTTAAGACATATAGAATATACATAGAGAGTTATATGGCATTAACACTGATAGTCATTGTCCAGTAATGATCGGAAAATCACAGTTAAGCTTTGAGCGCTAAGCATTTCAAACTTTCAATTGCTTCTCCTGAAAAATGTATTCCAAATGGCATCCATCATTCTTGTAGTGGACTCTTCAAGTGCTTATACAAATTTTGGCCACTCGACCGCAATTACGAAGGCCATAAAAAATAAGTTCGCCAGGGGTCATTAACAGAAGAAAAACGCAATTTCATTGGAAAAATTTATTGGAATAGACACAGCAATTGTTGAGCTATTTTTCAACATATTCCCCACCGGAATTGATACATTTGTTATATCATGGGATCGCCAGAGAGGTACAGACGACTATCACGCACTGGTTTAGATCCCAGGCGACTGACTTCTACGAAACAAGGATACAAAAATTGATCCCACGGTATGACAAACGTCTCAATTTCAGTGGGGGATATGTTGACTTCTACGAAACAAGGATACAAAAATTGATCCCACGGTATGACAAACGTCTCAATTTCAGTGGGGGATATGTTGACAAATAGCGCAACAATTGCTGCATCTGTTTCAATAAATTTTTCCCTGCAATTGTGCTTTTTTTCTGTAAACGGCTCCGGGAAAAATCACTTTCCTGACGGCCTCGTATTTGCGGTCGAGTGGTCCAAATTTGAATTAGCACTTCTTTTGACATTATTAACATGGTGGAAGAAAAAAAAATAACTTTTTTATCTGCCCCCATCAGAATGTTTGTCAGACATGCAAAATTTAGCCAGCCTGTCAAGGGTTCGAGTCCCGTCAGGCCTGGGATTTTTCATTGAAAAATTCATAGTGGCACTTGTCGCGGTCTGTGTTTTCTCGGGATTCCCCCGTTTTCCGAAATTAGGCATCTACATAATTTCTCAAACATTTCTCCATTTTGACACTGTTCTATAGTGGCTTAGTGGATAAAGCATCAGCACGTAGAGCTGAAAACCCGGGTTGAAATCCCGGTGCCGGAGAAAATTTTTCTCTGTTCCACTATTCTTTCATCGTACGATGACGCAGAATGTCTGCATGGAAACTTCATATGTACTTCGGTACATTAAAATAATATGTATGATATGCGTAAATCACTTTGTGATTTAAGACGGCGCTTATTCCGTCGGATCCCGGCCAATCAGTCACTCATAACGAGTGCACCTCCGCAGATGTGTGGACATTAGTCCTACGTTCATAGAGATAGGGGATCAAGAAGGCGGTGAAATAAGCAGAATAGAGATTGATTGTGTGCTCTTAATATTAAGTTTTTTAAAAGGAATTCGTGTTCAATAATATTTGTTGTGTATTAATAATTGTTAATTGTGAACTCATTGATGTGTTGTGACATTTCATTCTACTGAAAAGTTTTATTTTATTATTAATTGTGTTTAATATTATCAGTGAATCTTGCCATAACTTAAGACAATAGTGACAAGTGACTATCTCATATTGCAAACAATCACTTCTATTACATTGATTTGTATAAATTAATTTAATATGTCTCAAAATAACATGTCCAACTCTGCGACTGATACAAATTCAACAAAACGTCAAAAATTACATCACGAAACCACTATACCGACATCAAATGCATTTGCACCTTTAGCTGACTTGAACGAAAGAGACCAACAAGAGTCTTCGTATCACATTCAGATGGAAACATCTACACCAAAGAAACCACCACCAATTTATATTCACAATATTCTGAATATTAATTCTATGCTTAATGAGCTCAAAACGCTGGACTGTGGCGGTTTTCGACACATAACTATCGAAAATAACAAAGTGAAGCTAAATATGGATCTCATAGATGGATACAGAAAGGCAATTGATTATTTAAAATCACATCATGCTGAATTCCATACATATCAGATGAAATCTGAGAAAGCTTTTCGTGTAGTCATCAGGGGACTACATCACAGTTGCAATATAGAATTCATGATGTCAGAACTTAAAGAATTGGGTTATGAACCTATACAGATGCTACCAGTTAGACATCCAATCACCAAATTACCGTTACCTTTATTTTTCCTAGATTTAAAACACAATCCTAAGAATCCTGAAATATACAGCTTAACCCGACTTTATAACGGAATAATAAAAGTGGAGCCGCCTAAACCAAGAAAAACTATTGTACAATGTATGCGATGCCAACAATTTGGACACACAAGAAACTTCTGTAATCAGACTGCAAGATGTGTGAAATGTGAAGGTCTTCACCCTACAGAGAAATGTAATAAACCAAAAGACACTCCTCCCATTTGTACAAACTGTAAAGGGAATCATCCAGCCAACTACAGAGGTTGTCCTGAACATACAAGACTACAAAGAGGAGCAACTAGGCATCAGACAATTCCATATAGATCTCAACCAGCACCAGGAACATCTTCTTTAGATAAAACTTCAGCTTCCCCTCCAGAGCTGAAAAAGGTTCCTGCACAGGACTCTCCATTTTCAGATGTACACAGGGAATTTTCCAATCGGCCCTTATATTCAAGTATTGCAGCATCTTCGGTTAACAAGCAAGGTACTGTAGATAATACCCTAATCGCAAATAATGCATTATTCTCTGATATGATTAAGAAACTAGATGTGCTCATATCATTAATACAACCTCTGGTTAATTCATTGAACTTGTTACTCCCAAGAGTACTGCAAAATGAATAACATTCCACAGAAAAGTTTCATTATCAGCACATGGAATTGCCAGAGTTTAAATAATAAATACTATGAATTAGTCTGCTTCCTGAATACTTATCATATTGACATAATGTTGATTACTGAGACTAAACTTGCTCCAAATCTAAACTTTTTCATATCTGGATATAAGATATATAGAGCTGATCATCCCTCTGGAAGCAGAAAAGGTGGATCTGCAGTAATTATCAGAGCAGATTTGTGTCACAACGAACTTCCCCCAATTTTAGAGGATGAAGTACAAATTTCAAGAGTACAGATAAAAATTGATAATACAGACTATCAAATAGGTTCATTCTACTCTGCTCCGGACCAGCGTGTCACGCCCACTTTGATTTGGGGAATAGTTCATGAAATGAAATTCAAATTCATACTAGGAGGTGATTTTAATAGCAAACATCCTAGATGGGGATCCAACGTAACCAATCCACGAGGCATTATGCTATATGATCAAATTTTTGAACTTAATTTGGAAATAGCATACCCTTTTGAACCTACACATTATCCAGATTCAGGACATATGCCTGATCTGCTTGATTTCTTTATTGGTAAACAATTCCAACATTTCTGTAACGTTCCAAGAGTTATACATGAATTGAGTTCAGATCATTTACCTGCTCTTCTGACTTTATCAGCAGCTATTCCGAATTCATGTAATAAATACACGCTCATAAGACACCCCTTTAACTGGAATGAATATGTATCTTGTCTTGATATCTCTACTAACTTGAAGATTCCCCTAAAAAATAAAAGAGATATAGATATGGCAATAAATACACTTACCAATAATATTAAAACAGCTGCAAATACGGCTTCTTCCAATAGTTCAAACTTTAATCGAATTAGAAGAAAAACAGTATTTCCACCACATATCTTACAGCTCCAATATGTGAAAAGATCAGCCAGGGCACTATGGCAAAGAACAAAATATCCTCCTCATAAGCAAAATTATAATAAGGCTACACAAGAACTAAAATTAGCCCTAAAAGAATTATACAGTGAGGCAACTGACATTCAGTTAAAATCCTTAGATTCAAAGGATGGTAGTCTATGGCGTAAAACAAGACAAATTACTAAAGAAACTGAAAAGATTCCACCGCTAAAATATGACAATCAGTGGCTCACAAGCCCGAATGATAAAACTGAGATATGTTCCAAAATTTTAGAAGACCAGTTTAAACCTAATGACAACGAAGATAATATTACAACTTTAGAAGTGAATAATACTCTAGACCAGCCTCTACAACTGTCTTCAATTTGTAAACTATTCACTCCAGCTGAAGTCAGAAACACGATTAATAGATTACCCGCGAGAAAAGCCCCTGGACATGACTATATAACACAACCTCTCCTCTTGCAACTGCCTAGAAGAACTATAGTACTGTTAACACAGATATACAATGCAATGATACGCTTATCATATTTTCCTTCAACATGGAAGCACGCTAATATTGTGATGATTCCTAAACCGAATAAAATTCTTACTGATCCATTTAACTACAGACCTATAAGTCTTCTGCCTCTCTTTTCAAAAATATTTGAGCGTCTTTTATTACCTAGACTATTAACGCATCTCGAATCATTGTTACCAAATACTCAATTTGGATTCAGAAAAATGCATTCCTGTCCGCAACAATTACACAGGATTATTGACATAATTCTTGACACCTATGAAAAGAAACAAATCTGTTTAGGCCTTTTCCTTGATACAGAAAAGGCGTTCGATAAAATGTGGCATACTGGTCTCTTATTCAAACTAAAAAACCATCTTCCTGACACATACTACCGTTTAATTCAATCATTTCTTAGAAGACGAACTTATTCAGTAATATACGAAGGTGTACAGTCTCAGATTAGATATATTTCTGCAGGTGTACCTCAAGGGAGCATTCTAGCCCCTTTTCTCTATTTAATTTACACTCATGATATACCAACACCTAAATCAGATTCTCTAACTGTAGCTCAGTTCGCTGATGACATTGCTGTCCTTAGCAAAGGAGATACTGGTGAACAAGTGACAACCATTCTACAAAACTTTCTTCAGGAAATTGAAATATGGAACAAAAAATGGAGAACAGTCATGAACACAAATAAGTCATCAACAGTAACATTCACATACCTCAAAAAAGAAAAAGTACTTCCATTATACCTCAACTGTTCACCAGTACCACAGCATGAAGAAATACGATATCTTGGACTCATCCTAGACAGTCGCTTGACCTGGAATAAACATCTCACTTACACCCTCCAGAGATTAAGATACAGACTTCATCGATTGAAAGCAATACTTTCCAGCTCTAGTCTTTCCCTTTCCAACAAAAGGTTAATATATGTAATGCTTCTCAAACCTATTTGGCTCTATGGATGTTCATTATGGGGATCGGCTTCTATAAGCCAAATCAAGCGTATTCAAACATTCCAAAATCGGGCACTAAGGATAATCACTGGAGCACCATGGTACGTAAGAAATGAAACACTTCATTCAGATCTAGACCTAGCCAAAATAGAGACTGTAATTCATTCTTCCTACACACGCTTATTTGCAACATTGTCAACACATTCTAACAACTTAATCAACCAGATTCCTCGGAACCTGCCCCCTGCACGGCCTGATCGTCGCCTCAAGAGGAAAAGGCACACTGATTTGTTGATGCTTTGAGGAACGTTAATGGACGTCACCCTCTCCACAAGTCTCATATTATTGTAACGTTAATTATTTAAGCACAATTGATAGTACTAATGTACAAAAATTGTCAAATAAATTAAAAAAAAAAAAAAAACGTTCATAGACATCTATGACGTAGTCCAGAGGGCGGCCACTAGAGGGAACCCAAGAGGTAGAACGTAAACTGAGAGAATTCGATCCGACACCGGGATGGGAATCCGGTGTGGCTTAGTGGATAAAGCATCAGCACGTAGAGCTGAAAACCTGGGTTCAAATCCCGGTGCCGGAGAGAATTTTTCTCTGTTCCACTACTCTTTCATCGTACGATGATGCAGAATATCTGCATGGAAATATCATATGTACTTCGGTACATTAAAATAATATATATATATATATATATATATATATACTATTCTATAGCATTCACTGAACGCCGGCTGACGACGAACGGAGGGAGCTAGTCCAGGGAGGAGTAGTGTTGCCTGATTGATACCTGGGTACTCAGCGAACCTTAGTATAGTAGGCCGGTGTTTCAGAACGCGCCTAGCTTGATTGAGGGTTAGTGCAATAGATCTTGAAAGGTCCCCTCCCTGAAACTCGATTCAGTTTATTTCAATAAACTTACCCCAACAATTCTTGCCGTTTGTAGTGGAATGGAATGGAATTTACGGGAAGGGGACACTATGGCCCAGCACTACGACCTGTTACGATCTATTGCTCTAACCCTCAAGCTAGGCGCATTCCCAAACCCACACCAATTGACTACACTAAGTTCGCTGCGTACCCAGGTTTCGAGCAAGCCACTGCACTCGTCCCTAGGCCAGCCCCCTCCGTGCGTCGCCAGCCGACGATCGAGGAATCCTATGGAATGATGACGAAATGGAGAAATGGTGACGGAATGATATAGATGCCTAATATGGGGAAAACGGGAGAACCCAGAGAAAAACCCCAATTGCTACCTCGTGCGTCACAAGTGTCACTATAGATTTTTCAATGAAAAATTCCAGACCTGACCGGGACTCCAACCCGGGCCGCCTGCGTGACAGGCTGGAGTCTGACCATTCAGCCACCGCAAGGGTTTCTTGTCGTTTCATTAACATCACATGGCATTAAGGATCCTGTACGAAAGGAGATAAAACAAGAAAAATTGAAATTAGAGAGGACATTGGGATATTTTCTGTGACAGAGAGGATTTTAAAATCTAGTGGCCCTGCAATCGTATATCCTGTAGTTTATTTCCAAATCGGTATCCAGTCATTTTCGAGGAATCAGTCGAGTTGGTTCCCTTATTGTTTAAGGGTCAGTACAGGAGTTGGTTCCCAAGAAAATAATATGTTTATTTCCATTTTTCACATACAGAGGACTGTCTACTGCTACAGCCTAATTTTAGAAGACAGACTTTCAGAAACTTCTGAAGCTACATTTATGAATATATCCTAGGGAATTTGACTTGCTTTCTATTGATAACATTGAAACACAGCGCCATATTTCCGTTGACTTGAGTTCCTAAACAATGTGTGTGTCTGCTTTTCTTCAGAATATCATAGTTATGGGTCGTTCGAAAATAATGTTTCATAGCGAACATTGCCCAACTAAGAAACTGTAATGTAAAAGTATGTGACATACTTGTGAGTGTTTAGATGTAATTAATTTATTAAGATACATTAAAATTGAAGGAGATATACTACAGTTGTATAAGCACTTTTTAAATCTGTTGAGCTTCTTATAATACATGTTTCGGAGAATGCTTCTCCATCTTCAATTTTAATGTATTTTATCGATTTTATGAACACTGTAACAAAAATTGACCAACAATGTGTATTTTATCATTAATTTATTATGAATTGTTGTTTATAATTTCACTATCATTATTTAATGCAGACCTGGGCGCTATTAGCTCAATTGAGTCATACAGATTTCCCCTTAACTCCTCACTCCACCTTCCCCGGATGAGACGACTAGACCGGCAGTTAAGCACTGCTCAGTGACGGAATGCATCATAGCTTTTAAGAACTTTCGCTCTCGTTGGTCGCCTGAAATCCATCACTGATGCATAGTGCCCACTGTGCGTTTGTTTATAAGGCAGTGAAGCGGAAAGGACATGGGAGGGAGACTTCAGAGTTCCGTTCCAGTTCTCCGTTGTGCCCAAGGCTGATTTAATGATTGTGCATAAGAGAGAAATGTTTTATGTGGTAGTTCTCGATATAGCTATATAGTTTTGACCTGAACCCTAGATCATTTATATCCAGATTGCTCGGCCTTATAGGCTTTGACGGTAACAATTTTGTCAGGTTTACTATGCTGCCATCTAGTTGTTAAATAAGGAGTCACGTCATAACTCCCATTTGAATTGCATTAACGACTGTACTGCCATCTCGTGTTCGTTTATAGCGGACGGGTGGCGATCCTGGCAGTTGTTCTCTTCAAAGTGCTACCGATTTTAACATAGGGATGAGCAATTTGTTTATATATATATATATATATATATGATCTAGGCCTGAACCAATAATCTCTAATCGATAAAGCGCAAAAAATAAAATGAATAATAAGCTTACACTTCTGTGATCGGGAACTAAAGCAAGGGATGTTGAATTTAAGGACCAAAATTTTACGGGAACCAACTTGAGTTCTGGAAGTCCAACTTTGGAACCAACTTGAGAGCTCCGGGATATATACATAACTGGATAACACTGTGTATACTTGTGCAAATCTAGTCTTTCAGGTGAATCTCCCTGTAAAGCAGATTTGAATAATTTCAAGGGAAAAATTGTTCCGGGGCAGGGTATCGATCCCGGGACCTCTGGTACGTTCAACCAGAGGTCCCGGGATCGATACCCGGCCCCGGAACAATTTTTCCCTTGAAATTATTCACTGTGTATACTTATTTACAAATAGCTTTTAGAAAGCCCGGAGATTCATTGCCACAGTCACATAAGGTCGCCATCGGTCCCCATTCCCAAGCAAGATTAATCCAGTTTCTACCATCATATCCCATCTTCCTCAAATTCATTTTAATATTATCCTCCCATCTACATCTCGGACTCCCCAAAAGTCTTTTTCCCTTCGGTTTCCCAACTAACATTTTATATGCATTTCTGGATTCGTACATACGTGCTACATGCCCTGCCCATCTCAAACATGGATAACACCTATACAGAATGGAATTATAAAGATTGCCAAAACCAGTTTCACAATATAAACCAAAGGGAAGATGAGGCACAGATTTAGGAAGAGATTAGGTAGGCACAGGTCAAACGATGTAATCCACGAAGAAAGAAAGACATTTTAACACAATGAAATTGACAGACGTACCCAATTATCTTACAGATCTATACGAAAAAAAAAGATCCGGGAAGATCCAAGATGAGAAGGGTCGACCAGTTATATAATTGCACTCGGAAGAAGTCAAGGTAACGCTGATGATGACGTCATTTTCATTTGAAACACTTATTAAACAGTTTTGGAATGATGTGACGCAGTGGCGAAGCTCTTAAAGAGGTTTTTGAGGCTTATCCTACCCAAAAAATTTGAGTTATTATATAGAGTAACAGTAGGCCTATAAGTTCGTAATAACGATGTTTCGTAACACTTGGTTTAACTGTCTGTCTTCATAAACCTATTGATTTTTCATCTAATGTTCTTAAATGTTCTTAAAATAAGACAAATTTATTATATTATATTAATAAAATTCGTACATAAAAATCGAAATAATTTTGTATTGTATTCTCATAGTTATGAAACAAAAGGTATGAATTCTTTAAGATTGTTTGAACCAAAATTCAACACTGCTACAGTATTTAATCATAGTAGTAATTTAGGCCCAAGAATATAAAAAAATATATTTAAATATCCTAATCTTGTCAATTCAAATATTGTTCTAGTATTAAATTTAGAAAGTTATGTACGGATTTTATAAAAATTGAAAAATTTTAAATATAAATTTATGTATTCTTATTGCGTGGTAGACATAAGACAAATTGTATTATATATTATATTTATTAATTTCAGTTCAGGAATCCGTGCCTGAGCACGAGTTCTACTCTTTCAGTGGCGAGCTAAACTTTTTCTATTTATATTATATTTTATGTTACAATTATTAGCAAAATAGATAGATAGATAAATAAATAAATAAATAAATAAATAAATAAATAAATAAATAAAACTCTGATCCTTCCACATATTAAGTTCACTGTTGACAGTCATTCCAGAATCCGAGAGTTCAGTGCGAGATTTGTGGCCAGAAGCTTCTAAAACAGGGATGTCAAAGCGCCTGCTCTGCGTGCTCATACTACATGCAATACAAATCCAACAAGTTTCACTTTTCGGCAAGATAAAAGTACAATCATCGCTGCTAAGGAAATGTTGTGCGGGATTTTGAGAGCACGCAGTGCAGGTGCTTTAACATCCCTGCTCTAAAGGCATGGGTACGAACTTGATTCGTAAGCTTGAAGGGGGACCGGGAAAGGGGTATCGATTCGCTTCATCTCCGTGCTAAACGAGGCTAGCCTTGTAGCCTATCGTCACAATAATTCGTCGCGCTATATTGGTGTTCTGTGAATGGGCTGTATTGTTGGGCGTTAGTTTAATCGAGAGTGCATGCGTGCGTGTGTTACATATTAATTTTGTGTAAAATGCCTCATACTGAGAGAACATTGTGTTTATTATTATTTAATTATAGAATTGAAAGAGAAACTGTTTTAGTTCGACGTATGAAACGAAATATGCTTACGAAGATAGGAGATCGGTACTATCTGTATCTATTAAAATAGCTGATGGAGGAAGACAAAATAGAAATTTTCAATTTTCGTAGTATAAGAAATATTCTTGGCTAACAGGGTGTTCTGAGACAAATAAGTTATATTGTTATATCTAGGGCTCGGAAGTTGAGGAAAAATAGTTTTTTTTTTTTTCGAGTATCTGAAGACAAGGTCCAACATAATATATGTTCATTTTGGGTCATTGTAGACCAGAAAATGGTTAGGTTTTATTTGTCCTTTCTTGCCTTTTTCGGCGTTTTTTGGCTTATTGGTCTTTTCTTAGCCTTTTTTTTTTTTAGGTTTTAATGGCTTTTTTTTTTTGCAACTTCAGTTTCAAACGACTACATTTTTACTACCATTTTTACAATTCAAGAATCCACCACGAGATCTCACGATGTTTCGCAACGTGCTGTCAGAAAACCGACGATCCTTTACACCTAAGAACTTGGAGATGACTATTGTGATACACTGCAATGCTAACTGAGGTAAAGTTTCCGAAGTCTAATTTCCGTAGGCTTATTGTGGTTAAGCCAGATATTCTAGTTATACTAATTTCAATTTATTTCTCCTGGATGTCCAGTGCGGATTCGCTGAATTCATTTTAGGTGGCAAAAATCGTTCATTCTAAATTCTCCAAGTACCTTTTTTTAACAAACACGGAATTCTTTTTTCAAATTATGTTAATCTAAAACATATATAATGTCTGAAAGAAGAAGCATTTCATTTATATAGTGTTTTCTGCACTATATGTTGCATACCACCAGAATTTTGTATTTTTGAAACATTATATTCATTAAATATGTAATTGAAACTGAAATTATTAATTAATTTGGATAAACTTTTTACGTCCTTTTTCAGTCTTTAGGTCTTCGTGGACAGCCGATAAGGGGTGGTCATCCAGCTTGGGGGTTGGGCGAAGGGCTAACAACCCATCACCGTAAAAAACAGCTTGTTACGAAACCTAACAGTAAATCCCGAAAAGACTAAGTATATGATTATGTCTCGTGACCATAATATAGTACGAAATGAAACTATAAAAATTGGAGCTTTATCCTTCGAAGAGGTGGAAAAATTCAAATATCTTGGAGCAACAGTAACAAACATAAATGACACTCGGGAGGAAATTAAACACAGAATAAATATGGGAAATGCCTGTTATTATTCGGTTGAGAAGCTTTTGTCATCTAGTCTTCTGTCAAAAAATCTGAAAGTTAGAATTTATAAAACAGTTATATTACCGGTTGTTCTCTATGGTTGTGAAACTTGGACTCTCACTTTGAGAGAGGAACAGAGATTAAGGGTGTTTGAGAATAAGGTTCTTAGGAAAATATTTGGGGCTAAGAGGGATGAAGTTACAGGAGAATGGAGAAAGTTACACAACACAGAGCTGCACGCATTGTATTCTTCACCTGACATAATTAGGACCATGAAATCCAGACGTTTGAGATGGACAGGACATGTAGCACGTATGGGCGAATCCAGAAATGCATATAGAGTATTAGTTGGGAGGCCGGAGGGCAAAAGACCTTTGGGGATGCCGAGACGTAGATGGGAAGATAATATTAATATGGATTTGAGGGAGGTAGGATATGATGGTAGAGACTGGATTAATCTTGCTCGGATAGGGACCGATGGCGGGCTTACGTGAGGGCGGCAATGAATCTCCGGGTTCCTTAAAAGCCAGTAAGTAAGTAAGTAAGTAAGTAAGTAAGTAAGTAAGTAAGTAAGTAAGTAAGTAAGTAAGTAAGGTCTTTTTAGGATATCTTTAGGTCTTTCTAAAGGTTTTTCTAGGCAATTTATAGGTCTTCAACTGCCGAGCCCTAGTGATATCTATATTCTGTTTGGGGGTGAAAATGAGTGATCATCATCTTCTTGTAGAGTCTGTGTCACAAAAAAATATTTTGATAGAAAAGGCGAGAAACATCTGCTACTTAAAAATATACAAAATAAGCAGATTTTTTCCAGTCTACCCAGTATTTACACCTTAGTTTCGCCAGCGCACTGGTGTGATGTAACAAATTTGCAAACGTTGAAGAATTTGGAAGAAGTTAGTTGTGGTCTAGAAGGAACTAGCCTACAGGAAGTAGGCAGAGACACGAAAATTCTCATGCATTGTAGCCAGCCTCGGGGTCGAATCCCAGGCATTTCGAGTATGAATCCAGCACGCTACCTGGCGGCTAGTCGGTTGGGTTAGCGACCTGTAGAATGTGTGATTGGCTACAGTAGCCTAATAGGCTATTTTAAATAATTCCTGGGAAATGTGCAGGCGGCTTCCCACCGACCTTGTGATTGAGAGGGAATGCACTTATCAGCGGGTCCCACGTCCTTGTCTCATGAAGCGCAAAGTTTGTTGACTCTATCGAAAATACACAGAACGTGAGGACCCCCACCCCAGCACGACCGTGAAGCCCACACGAGAGCCGCGACGTGCTGGCACTCGCTCCAGATACACCAGCTCCGCGCAAGAGCGGCATATGTCCGCCCCAATTGTTGCTGTCACTTCCAGTAGTTCTGAACTCAAAACTGAAGAACTCTTAAAAAGTATAGGAAATGTTTTCTCTTTATTTTCTATCTTCCACTGGTATTTTTTATTTTTCCTTCATCATTTACATCTTTTTCCCTCCTTTTCATTTTATAGTAAATAATACCCCATTGAACACATTATTATTCGCAGATGTTGAAGTACTAATGGTCATCACGAAAGGTGATCTGCAGAGAGCTATACAGGGACATCATTTTATTTTTACTAACATTTCTAATATTAACCTGGCTATACCTTTGGATTAACGGTTGAGAACCCGAAACACCGTTTGCTACCCCCTCCCCCTTCCACGACTGGACTTCGATGATACTGGCGTAAAATACAAAAAAATCACTTTACTAGGTGTAGGAGGGAAGAAAAGTAGTTCATCCATTTACGTAAACTAGGAAATATCGCGATTTTGAGTATGATAATTTTCATTAGATTTTTGTTTAATCAAAATACAGTACTGTATTAACAATAAGTGTTTTTAGTCACGAATTGAGCTATCCATTCGGACGTATTCATTATGCAGTGTACATTATACTGTCTACAGCACATTATTGTACAATATAGAGAATGAAGTTAAATTGAAAAATTACCATAATATGGATATTTAAACAAAATTTTGAAAATGGTGGCTGTTAATTTCGTTACGTGCTTCAGTTCTTTTGTGCATATTATAGCACTATAGATTATTGTATCTAATTCCAATTACCAGTTTCGTCCTTCATACTAGTAACTCATGTTGAAATAATTCTGTACCTATGCTATAAAAGAGTGCCTTACGTACTGTAAATTCAATCTTCGCTTCTGCCCGATCCGAAAAGATAAAATTACTCAGACATGCTATCTACTGTCCGTCCAAGTGGTTTTGTCGCAGGCTCGTAGAAAGGGTGGACATCACGTCGCAGTCAATTACATAACGAGGCCCCTTTATTTAAGTTATTTTAAACAGTTGTATAATATTACGTAGACGTCCAATTCCTAATAGAAATTAATGTTTTCAGAAAAGAGCTAGGACAGCCCAGCTACTACCCTTTAGGGCCTACAAAGGGGTGAGCAGAAGCGGGTGGGGGAAACTGGGATGCGACGTACAGTAGGCAAACGGACGACAGTACCTGTGCGAAAATATGATTCAACATTGAAAGCTCTTTCGTCACTGGAAAACGCGAACATATTTCTGGAACGTACTATATTCACTAACCCAGTACTGTTTATAGTGACCATAAGGCGACTTTCACTGCATACGCGGCCTTGATTGTGTGGAGGATGGTTGGAAGTTTACTAGTAGAGGAGGTGGAAGTGAAATACATTCAAAAACTCAAGTACAATAAAAATTTAAGTAAAAATAAAATGATGTTCCAGTTTTTTTACTAAATATTATTATAAAAATTTGTAATTTTAAAAACATCTTTAACTGAAATAAAACTTCTAGTTTTTAAAGAGAAAAATCCAGTTCGAGGAAAAATTGTACTTGATAATGAAATTTTGGAGTAAGTTCATTCATTCATTCATTCATAGTGTTCTGCCTAGAACAGGTCTTTCACCGCAAACTCAGCGTTCTCCAAGCACTCCTATTTTCTGTCTTCCTTTTAGTCTCCTCATATGATCCATAGCCTATATCTTAATGTCGTCTACCATCTGATATCTTCTCTGCCCCGAACTCTTCTCCCGTTCACCATTCCTTCCAGTACATCCTTCAGAAGATAATTTCTTCTCAACCACTTACCCATCCAATTCCTTTTCCTCTTCCTGATCAGTTTCAGCATCATTCTTTCCTCACCCCACTCTTTTCAACACAGTTTCGTTTCTTATTTTGTCTGTCCATTCCACACGTTCCATCCTTTTCCATATCCGCATTTCTAGTTGCTTCTCTTCACGTCGTCGTAATATCCATGTTTCTGCCCCCATAAAATGCTACACTCCACACAAATCACTTCACTTATTTCCATCTCCAGAGGTCCGCAGAAAATACTCCTTTTTCTATTAAAACCTACCTTTATCATTGTTATTCTCCTTTCGACTTTTTAGCAGCAGCTCATGTTACTGCTTATAATACATCCCAAGTATTTGAAGCTGTCCACTTGCTCTACTGCCTCATTTAGAATACGTAAATTAATGGTTTTAATTATGTGAGCTGTCAGCTGTCTCACATTTTCTTTAGGGATTTTTTTAATTTGTTTATTTTACGACGCTTTATCAGCAACTTTTATGGTTATCTAAAGTAGTCACGCTCTTAGAATGGTACTTCATATCAATAAATGTACGTGGGTAAGGCTCTCGCAATTCACTATACGCCAAAGTACATCAGTGCGCAATTAGAAAACTAGTCCCTCTTTTTAATCGGTTTCTTGTTTTTACAAATTTGTAATATTGCGGTTTATAAGTATTAAACGGAAACTTAGCTACTAATTCATATTATTACAATATATACTGTATGTATATATATATATATATATATATATATATATATATATATGTATTAGCTGTACCCGTGCGCTCCGCTGCACCCGTCAGAAATAAATATAAATAATTACATAATTAAAATGAGGACATTTGATCCAGAGAACATTCGTGTTTGATAGAAGGATAAATCGTTTATTATGTTACTTAATTTAAATTGTATTAAAGAATTAAAATGCGATCATTTTGATCCAGAGACCACTCATTTGGTCATAAAAATTATTTTAGGAAATACAGGAAACGAATGTACAGAATAGCCTATCAAGTTTTCCGTGCATGAGAAGCTATTTTAATCTTACCTGTCCTCGATTCAGTCAGAAGTTACTGGAATAACATTATAGCATTATGTCCATCTAGAAAAACTACACTTTCCAATGGTGAATTAATAATTAATTATACAAATCGGTTAATTTAGCTTTTGATATTACTTCATACAAACACAGAAACATTCTCTGTAGGCTTTGTTTCATAGCTTTCGATTCTTGTTGTCCAAAACCCCTTATAGACGAAGTCATTTGTTTTTTATTTCATTACACCGCACCGCCTGAGATGGCGTTGTTATTGTAATTTTGAAACTCATTTATCTCATTAAATATCAGTTCTATCAAAATTTTGCATAGAATAAAACTTATCGGAAATTAGTTTTAAAGAAACTTTTGTTTTGTAATATTTTTCATGAAAATTAATAATAAGGGAGAAATTCGATTTATTTAATTCAAGCCCCCTTATAACCCCCCTTTTAAATAAAATATTTTGAATGTCATATAGCCTAAATTCTAAGTTACAACGAACTTAATTTATATTCCAATTTTCATATAAATCGGTTCAGTCCTTATCGCGTGAAAAGGTAACAAGCATCCAGACAGACAGACAGACAGACATACAAACAAAAATTTCAAAAAAGCGATTTTCGGTTTCAGGGCGGTTAATTATATATGTTAGGACCAATTATTTTTGGAAAATAGAAAATTACCAGAAAAATTTCGGCTACAGATTTATTAGTAGTATATATATATATATATATATATATATATATATATATATACATAATTATTTTCATCGCATTCTTTACATCAGCAGTCGTCAGCACAGAGCACCTTGGGGCTAGCGTCTCTTACCCAAGGAGAACACAGTGCACCATGGTGCACTCGTAGCTGCTAGCGGGTTTGCTCTCTACCTCTTCTTGCTGCACGACAGGGCACACGGGACGGCTCCGCTTACCCTTTGCACATTTCAGCGAGTGCGGACGACCACTGCTTTACATCGTCTAAGTAAAATACAAGGTGATAATGCCAGGAAATGAGTCCAGGGTTCAGCGCCGAAAGTTACCCCACATTTATTCGTAATGGATTGAGGAAAAACCCTGAAAAAAAAAAAAACATCAACCAGGCACTTGTTCCAACCGGATTTGAACCAGGGCCCTCTCGAATCACGGTCGGCCATACTAACCGTTGCTCCACATTGGTGGACTTTCAGATATGTTGAAAATAAAACTTGTAAATACAATACATTATTTGGCAGGTACTATAAAATGGACATCATTAAAGAAAGTCAAAACTAAAACAGTTAATAGTTATTTATGCAACAAGTAGATAATCTTGATGATTATGTATGAGTGAATGTTTGTCGCATGAACGACAGTGAATGCGGAAATTTTCACGAGTGTCATAATAAGATTATCCACGAGTTGGATACAACACTTTATGGCTCTTAGAATTATAAATTGTAGGAAATAAATTATGAAATAATTTTTTCGGCATTTTTTGGTCATTTTTTATATTTTGAAGAACTTTTAGATCGTTCTGAATGCATTTTACTTCCTTCTTTACATATGGGCCTGTTAAATCTTTCTCTAAGCCAGGGCTGGGCACATTACGTGATTCTGAGAAATGAGCGCTGTGTGCTTTAAAGATCGGTCCTTGCGAGTGTGGTGACGTATGCGTGCTGTACGTCATTCAGTGTCGGTACAATGGTGACTCTGCAATGTGATGGCGAACTTTGAAGACGGAGCTTCCGCTCATACATTAAAGCGGCTGATGAACATGATAATGATGATGATAAGTACTGTATCACAGAATATTCCGAAATGACATTAGTAATGCAGTATTTTGTTAATATAACCTAACTGATTAAGAAGTTCAATATCCAACGGCATTATTCTTTACAACATGCTACTGAATATGACAAATATGTTGGTAATGAATGCCATCAATTAATACAACAACTTAAAGAAAATGTTTCTCAGGTACTTTATATCAGAGTATCTATTTGATATTTATATTGCATTATAAGCTATTATACAGTTAGTAATATATAATTTTAAATTATACAAGTATTATATTATATCACAGTATAGTATGTTACAGTTTATGATATCGTATCATATATCATGTCATATTATATTATATTATATTATATTATATTATATTATATTATATTATATTATATTATATTATATTATATTATATTATATTATATTATATTATATTATATTATATTATGTATTAACAGGATGATAATAATACACTTAGTGAATCGGCTATGAGAATTAGCTACAAAATTTGCCACGAAATTGCAAGAGAATTGAAAACATTCAACGAAGATGAATTCATCAAGCGATGTTTAATTATATTGGCAGATGAACTCTGTCCACAGCAACTAGGGAAGTGGAAGCCATACGCCTGTCTCGTAAAACCGTGGTGAGGAGATTGCAGTATTTGCGTATGGGTTATGTAAATAAACCTAATGATTTGTGTGTGTGTGCATAGAGCGAAGTTTATTCCATTAAATTAATAAGAGTGTTACAAAGTCTGTAATGTACATTGGATTGATGTAATATCCTTATAAACTATTATATACTGACAGACTGAATGACTAGAACAACCGTGGCTCTTGTTATATTAATGCAGGGAAGGTAGCTGTAATGCGAGTCCGCCACTGCGTGAGCGTTCTGCTCTGGCTTGGAATTGAAGTGCCTTGCGGAGCGAGAGCAGCTCAGGCCGGATATGTGGAGCCGCTCTCATGCCCGGCCCTGCTCTAAGCAAACAGATCAGTAGTAGGCCCTACTAATAATTACCTACTGAATAAGTGAATAACAATGAAGTTGAGTTTTATAGTTTGCAACGAACTCCAAAGTATATCCCTCATTTCACTGAAGGCTTCACCTCACACAACAGAAGTAATATAAAATGCTTGACAACAGCTAGTTTAAGTGATGGCTTCGACCGCTACTGTTCTTTTGTTGGTACGAGGGTGTCTTTAGAATTTTTTGTTTGCAAAGGGGGAAACTTTCACTGTTTCCTGGACGTTGTGTCCTCAATATGGTTCGGAAGGGATGTACTACAGTAGACAGTATTTTTAACACAAAGATTGCAAGAATGCTCGCTGCGCCCAAAATTTGTTTTGTCATTTACCTCCCCATCTGGAAGGTCTGGTAAGAAAAGTGAAGCGCGGAAGGAGGAGGAGACGGAGAATGAAGGCACTGACATGGACCAACCTTGATTGAAACACATTGTAAACCCTCATTAAAATCTATAATTTACCCTTAAAACTTTCATTCTGTTGCATGCTTTTGTCCTTTATCTTAGTCAAATTCCAGGGAGTTGCCTCCTCTCTCCGACATTTGCAGGCAATCACTGAAACAAGGCAACTAATTTTTAAGAAGATTGTGATGCGAATACGATGAATAATATTTAAATGTCATTTTCGTTTAATTTTATATAATTTTTCCATTATTTTAAGGGCATTTTATTGATCAGTTTAAGTAGATTTTTAGGTCATCAACATCCGTCCCATACCACCTACATTATCGAAAAACAAATTCGGAATCGAGGATTCGTTCTACTCTGACTGTTCTGTGAATTTCACGCACGCTATTGAATAGTGTTAAGATGTATTTGGTAGTTGATGGTGCACGTGAGCCGAATTATCCGCCGCAGAGCTGCTGTGTACCCACGATTCGGTGGCTGCGCTCCGTAAATTGGCCCCACGTTACCAGAGCCGCGTCGGTAAACCGCAGACGTCGCCTGTGTAGACTCACCGCAGACGAGTCTGAACAGAGCCTCGTTCACAGGAAAGTTACAAGTCATCTCGTGCAGAGAATGTCACAAAACAAACACAGCAGACCGCGACTATCCCTTTCCTTACGATCTCTGTTCGAAAACCGGTTAAAGGACCTTAACGCGTGCTTGATATCAGTATTTAACCATTTTCCAGCCGTTGTGTACTGTATGCATATCTATTTGTAGATTTAGAAAAGGCGTTTGACAAAGTGAATTGAAACTATCTCATGAACATCCTGAAGAAAATAGGTGTGGATTGGAAAGATAGGAGGCTGTTCAGTAATATTTAGGCAATATGAAACAAAGTGTACTTTAAAAAGGCTTTTGATAAAGTTAATCTGAATAAATTACTTCAGATTTTGGCAGATGATCAGATATACAAAATATTTACAACATATATAAAACAACCACCATAGCAATTCGAAGCAACAATAGACTTTCACAATGGCGACCCATTTATAGTGGAGTACGACAAGGCTGTGATCTTTCACCACTTCTGTCTATTATAAAGAATCGTTCAAGATTGGCGACAGACAATCCGTGGATTTATTCCAATTAATCGAAATTTGCAGCTTGATGTTTTACTTTTCGCTGATGATCTAGTTCTCATAGCATCAACCGAAGATGATTTACAAAATTCAGTACACAATTTGAATATGGTCAGTGAAAAATATAACATGGAAATTAATATTGAAAAAACGAAAATCATGTCATTTTGTTGGAAATTCCCTGTACCAAGTAAAATCTGTTTGAATAATAAAATAATAGAAAGATTAAATACTTTCACTTACCTTGGCTAGACACTATCACCTTATGATGAAGTAGATATTGCTGAAAAATATGTAAATATAATAAAACAATGGGGATCATTAATAAAATCATGAAACCTTCACTAGTACAAAGACACAGAAGAATAGGCTTGTATAAAACCTTAGCACAGCCAGTATTAAGCTATGGTAGTGAAGCGTGGACTGTGAAGAATAAAGATGTCAGTAGAATAACAGCAGGTGAGATGAGGTTCATGAGAGCTACAGCTGGATATACTCGCTGGGATCATAAAAAAATGAGGACATAATGCAAGAACTTCAAATAGAACCCATCATGCAGTTCATCAGCAAATATCAACTTCAGTGGAAGGGTCATCTCGAACGAATGTATCGATGCAGAATTCCAAAAGCACTGTTTCATTACCATCCGCATGGCAAAAGATCTCTAGGTCGTCCGAAGAAGAGATGGACTGAAAATTCTAGTTTGAGACCGTAACAGGCTACTCGGCCTAATAATTGTTAGGAAGACGACGACGATGAAACAAAGTGTCAAAGTCTGGATAGGAGAAGGAATGTCTGAAGGAAGTGAAATAAGGAGCGAAGTACGACAAGGATGCCCTTTATCAACTGCTCTGTTCAATATCTACTTGGAAGATTTGATGAAGAACTAGTTTTAGAACATGGGAGGGGTGATAGTAGGAGGAAGAAGAATAAAGTGCATAATATTTGCTGATGATATGGCGTTGTTAGCAGGAGAGGAAACGATACTAAGGGATAAGCTACTGGAGCTAAATACAGCTGTGAGCAGTATGGGATGAAGATAATAAATCAAACAAGACGAAAACTATGGTTATAGGAAGAAAAATAAAGAACATAAATTTTGTGAATACTAAATGAGGCAGTAGAGCAAGTGAACAGCTTCAAATAGCCTACTTGAAGCGTACTGTAAACAGTAACATGAGCTGTTGCTAAGAAGTCAAAAGAGGGATAGGACTGGTAAAGAAAGTTTTTAATAGAAAAAGGAGCATATTCTACGGACCTCTTGAAAAAAGAACTAGTGAAGTGTTTTGTGTGGAGTGTGGCATTGTATCGGGCAGAAAAAACGTAGAGACAAAGTAAAGAGGAACGATTACAATCATTTGAATGTGGATATGGAGAAGAATGGAGCGTCTGAAGTGGACAGACAGACTAAGAAATGAAACTGTATTGGAAAGAGTGGATGAAGAAAGAATGATACTGATGCTGATCAGAAAGAGAAAAATAAATTGGTTGGATCACTGCCTAAGAACGAAGTGTCTACTAAAGGATGCACTGGAAGGAATGGTGAACGGAAGAAGCGTTCGGGGCAGAGAAAATATCAGATGGTAGACATTAACATATAAGGATCATGTGCAGAGACTAAGAGGAATGTAGAAAATAGGAAATATTTGAAAGCTGGGTTTGCAGTGAAAGACCTGTCCTGGGGCAGAACACTTGTATGTATGTATGTATGTATGTATGTATGTATGTATGTATGTATGTATGTATGTATGTATGTATGTATGTATAACCTCTTTTAATGCAATAAGGTTTGATAGTGACTGCTATATATATTATGAAGATTGAAAGAGAATCCAAAGAAGTTTTTATTGAGACTCGAATACGCCTCCTAACAGCATTTATTTCTTGTTGGTTCGCGAAACGAAAAATACACTCCCTTCATCAGATAATGAAAGACGTAAGTATATAGGAGTGATACAGGTCATACGGGCGAATTTTACGATATTTGAACAACCGTTACCGCTAGAATTTCTTTTCCGTTTTTGTCTCCAATGCAAAACTGTACTCTACCGGAACATATTTCGTGCTCCACAACTTTTTCTCCCAGGTGACTCAGCACATTTCTTACATGTGTCTCTACTCAAAAACACGAGAACTACAACTCCATGCATTCTTGACCCCGGAAGAAGATGACCGCTTTATTCAGAGGGCTTTCTTCTTGACCTTCGAGTACTGTCTTGAGTGAGTCTCAAGCAGATGTGGTGGTTCTTCCATTTAATTGCAATGGAATCATTAAGCCTATCGTCATAATCATCATGAGCATTTACGTTCATAAATTACCGGTACAACTTAAATCTTTTTCTAAGTTCAGAAACTGTCCCTCTTTTACCCACAAGTCTTGTGTAAATTAATATGAGACCTATTTATGTTTGTAATCTGATACTATTTATCACTTACAATATTATGCTACCATGTTTTATAAGTATTTACTACATGTAAGATATACGAAATGGGATCGCAAACGCAATGAAGATGTAATGGAAGAATTACAACTAGAACCTGTAATTAATCACGTAAAACATTATCGGAACAACTGGACAAATCATCTGCATCGCATGCGTAGAGATAGAATCCCAAAAGTCATGCTTCACTATCGTCCAAACGGGAAGAGATCTCTCGATCGTCGAAAGAAGCAATGGATTGAAAATTCAACTGTGAGATCATAACAGGCCATATGGCCTAATACTTGAAGGGAAGTAGAAGAAGGTTATCTGTAAGATCTTTCTATTCTCTTCTCCTACTTCTTCACTTTATTGTAAAGGACATACATTGTTCCAACATTTCTCGTTCCATCTCTTCTGAGATCTTTTTAGTATGTTCTACCTTTGGTTTGCAGTGAATGGCATTTTAGTGTTCTTTCTCTGAAAATCTTCTGTATTTGTTCCATATAGCCTGCTTATTTCTATGTTGGAGCGTGTTCTCAGTAAGCTTGTCTTGGCGTCATGCATAGACCCTAATGTCGTTCACTAGCATATATCCTCTTACCCATATTGAATATCTCATTTACTGACTCAATGTTCTTTTCAAAATAATTTTTGAAATTTGACTGCAGATTCTTTGGCATTTGTGGTAAAAAATGTGGCGCGAAAGGCAGTCTCTACAATCATATCCCACCTCCCTCAAATCAATTTTAATGTTATCCTCCCATCTACGTCTCGGACTCCCCAAAGATCTTTTCCCCTCCGCCCTCCAAACTAACACATTATGCATTTCTGGATTCGCTCATAAGTGCTACATGCCCTGTCTGGATTTAATGTTCCTTATGTCAGGTTAAGAATACAATGCATCCAGTTCTGCGCTGTGTAACTTTCTTCATTCTTCTATCACTTCATACCTCTTAGCCCCAAAAATTTAATTAGGCCTATATTGGGTTATTGTTCAGTCTGAACTTAACACTTTTACACAATGAATTCTGTCATTGAATGTAAATATATTTTATTTTGTTATATGACGAGCACTTTCGCCTTACGGCATAATTAAAATACAATTAAAACAGTTGGAAAAACGTATGTTGAATGAATTAATTGTGGTACATATTTATTAAAATTACATCTGTGATACATGCTGACAATTGTTATCAGTTAACTTATCGTAATTTTACAGCGGTAGACGAACAACATCTCCTCATTTCTATGCATCCTAACGTCCACCAACAAACATTACTGCTGCATAAAAAAATAAAAGCAAGTTTTCGAAAATGCAATGTAAGAAAAAATGCTGATATTCAGGCCTGTGTGGTAGTAATAATATTAAAACATATAATGGTAAAATAATACTAGTAATAATAATAATAATAATAATAATAATAATAATAATAATAAATTTATTTATTCTGGTAGTGTTAAAGCCATCATACCTCTTTCACGCCACCAGAAATTTGTATACATACAGCGAAAAACAAATTAATAACGTTCATTCAAACAAAACAAGAACGTTTACAATGCCAGCAATACAAAACAAAAAAAGATAATACAAAAACATTAACAAATTTAAATTTATATAATATTAAACAAAGCTTAAGATCTATGTGAATATTATTAATCTAAATAACTAAACGAGAAAGAGTAATTAATAATGCAAACAAAAAATACCTATATTCGAAATGAAGCTAAGTTCATTAGTATTCTTTACTTTTTCGTATTATTTACCTATTTCTCTAAAACTAGGTATATTTCCACTAATCTAAAAATGCATTTGCAGTTCTGTACTTGTAGGAGTCTCATTTTTCAAAACAAAATCAATGGTTCAATGAACTTGTAAACATTTATATGCTTAAGTACTCTTTGTCCCTTGTGGCAGCTTACGAATGGTGAGATGATTTCTAAATTTGAAATGATTATACAAAGGTTGTAGTCGACACAACTAGTAAGTTATTAATAACAAATTTCGTTAGACAAAAAGTGCGTTTCTAACTTAATTTTTAATTTATTTAGCGTCCGGCAATCCTGATGTCACTGGGTACAGAATTTCAAAGACGAGGTAATTATACTGTCGGCAGGTCGTTGCCATCAAAGGAGACATTAAGAGGGAACTCTGACAGTTCATTCCGAGGCGAAGGTTACATTCAGTGTTGTGTAGGCATTAGACTGTGCGACATGTATTCAAATCAAGAGCTGGCAGAGATACACTTCATGTACGGTAAGGCGGACGGCAATGCTGCGTTGGCTCGTCGTTTGTACCAGGAGAGGTACCCACAACGACAATGTCCAGATTGGAAGACATTTGTACGTCTCCATTACCGTCTGTGCGAATATGGAAAAGTTAACTCTCCTGGTTTGGGAAGGGGACGACCAAGATCTACAACTCCAGAAGTACAGGAGGAGATTCTGGAGGCTGTGAACATGACTCCTTCTATCAGCACACGAAGGGTAGCGTTGCAAGTCAATGTTCCTCATACGACTGTCTGGAGACTGTTGAAAGAGTATCAATTGTATCCTTATCATTTGCAATGTGTACAGGCTCTGTCATCAGCAGATTACCCTGCACGAGTTAGGTTCTGTCAGTGGTTCTTGCAGCAGTGTGGTGTAAATCCGAACTTTCCTGCCTTAGTATAGTTTACAGATGAAGCACAGTTCACACGAGATGGCATAACAAATTTCCACAATCAGCATGTATGGGCATATGAAAACCCACGTGCAACTGTTCCATCTAATCACCAGGTGCGGTTCTCCCTCAACATGTGGGCCGGTATCATTGGTGATCGATTAGTTGGACCCCATGTACTTGTAAACAGACTTACGGGGCAGGCGTACACAAACTTGCTGGAAAACACCAACACATTCACTTCTTGCATGATGGCGCTCCTGCACACTTCAGTCGTACGGCTCGCCGATACTTGGATCGAAGGTTTCCTGATCGATGGATAGGTAGAGGTGGCCCAATTGCTTGGCCTCCACGCTCACCTGATCTGAACTGTCTCGATTTCTACTTGTGGGGCCATTTAAAATCATTGGTTTATTCGTCTCCGGTGCCTGATTTGGAATCACTTCGGAATCGAATTGTGGCATGTTCTGAGGACATACGCAATACTCCTGGAGTTTGGGATCGTGTTCGCAGGTCAATGAGACATCGATGTGAGGTCTATATTCAAACAGGAGGTGGAAATTTTGAACATCTTCTGTAATGACAAGGACCTGCGGAAAGAAAAACGTTCCGGTGAGTTTCAATGTTGTGAAAGCCATAACTCGGAAATGAAGCATTTCCGGACACATGTTGTAATGAATTATTTTGATTGTCTACATGTGGGAAATACATACCTGAAATTATGCCCAGTATTTTTGAAACACTCTGTATAATAGGATGAATATAATGACATTCTGTAATGAGGGATAAAAAAATGCTCGATTGTGATTCCGTACTGTTGTGAGAACTGAAAACGTGTTGCTAGGTAAGTAGGAATAGAGGTATGCAAGAGTTTAAATAGCAGTGTCAGTGAATGCATGATTCTTCGTTCCTTCAGGCGAACCCATGATAGAAGCTCGAGGGATGGTGTTACATAATCAAAGTTGCGCGTGTTGCAGATGAATCTTATTCACAAATTATGAGCACGCTGCAATCTCTCAGCTAGGTTTCATTCATTCATTCATTCATTCATTCATTCATTCATTCATTCATTCATTCATTCATTTCGTGTTCTGCCCAAGGGAAAGTCTTTCACTGCAAACCCAGCTTTCTCCAATCTTTCCTATTTCCTGCCTTCCTCTTTGTTTCCTCATATGATCCATATATCTTAATGTCGTCTATAATCTGATATCTTCTTCTACCCCGAACTCTTCTCGTTCACCATTCCTTTCAGTGCATCCTTCAATAGACAGTTTATTCTCAGCCAGTGACTCAACCAATTCATTTTTTTATTCCTCATCAGTTTCAGGATCATTCTTTCTTCACCCACACTTTCCAGCACAGCTTCATTTCTTATTCTCTGTCTGCTTCACACGTTCCATTCTTCTCCAAATCCACATTTCAAATGCTTCTATTCGCTTCTGTTCACTTCGTCGTAATGTTCACGTTTCTGCCCCATACACTACCACACTCCATACAAAGCATTTCACTAGTCTCTTCTTTAGTTCTTTTTCCAGAGCTCCCCAGAAGGTGCTCCTTTTTCTATTAGAATCTTCTTTTGCCATTGCTATCCTCCTTTTTACTTCCTGGCAGCAGCTCATGTTACTGCTTATAGTACACCTCAAGTATCTGAAGCTGTCGACTTGCTCTACTGCCTCATTTAGAATTCGTCAGCTAGGTTATGGGTTACATTTGTCAGCAAGGAATCGCAAAAATCAAAATGGGGAATCACAAGCGTCTGAACTAAGTATCTTTTTAGGGTAAATGGTAGAATTTTTCTCATGTGGTTTGAGGAATGGAGCAACAAGAATATTTTCTTACATATGTATGTTACCTGACTATTTAAATTTAGGTCGCTGTCTATAAAGAAATCAAGATTCTTAACAGTTTCAAAATATTCTGTTGATTTACCATTTAGCTTTGTGTGTGGTAGGTTATCGCGGTTAAGTGTTCCAAACAGACGTTGATGTCCCATTGCAATAGACTGAGATTTTTCTGGGTTTACTCTTAATCTAAACTTATGAGTCGCCACCGGCGTGGCTCAGTCGGTTAAGGGGTTAGGTACAGCTTACAGCAGTAAAATTTTGAAAATATTCAACATTTTTTTCCTCCATTACTGTATCTTGTACAATAATGGAAATTAGTATGTGTAAAACACTGTCCTTCTGCTATGATAAAAAATATTTTTACGATTAAAAAAATTATTTACATTTTTTTTTCAAAATTCGGTTCACTGTGCAGTGATGAAGCTTTTCCCACATAACTAAAAAACTATTCAACATTCTGTGATCAACTTTTTTGTGTGTATTTATGCATGCCGTATCTACAATATAATGCAAGATCACTTCTCTGCCTTTGATAGATTGTCTGATAAAAAATAAATTCATTTAAAAAATTGTATTTCTTCTAACACAAAATAAAAAATATATATTATTTATTAAGGGATGTAGTTCAAAGAGCATGATATTATAAACATGAGTTTCAGCAATGAAATAAAAGAGAGAGAACATGAAAAAGTTAAGAAGTTTGTGAGTTATGTGGGAAACGCTTTATCACTGCATAGTGAAATACCACCATTATGAATTTTGAAAAAAAAAAATATATATATATGAATAATTTTTTTTAATCGTAAAAATATTTCTTTCACATTGCAGAAGGACAGTGTTTTACACATACCAATTTTCATTATTGTACAAGATATAGTAATGGACGAAAAAAATGTTGAGTATTTCCAAAAATTTTACTGCTGTAAGCTGAACCTAACCCCTTAAGGTCTGAAGTTGCGCTTGATCCCCGCTTGGGCTGATTACCTTGTTGGGTTTTTTCCGAGGTTTTCCTCAACCGTAAGGTGAATGCCAGGTAATCTATGGCGAATCCTCGGCCTAACTCGCCAAATACCATCTCGCTATCACCAGTCTCATTGACGCTAAATAACCTCGTGGTTGATACAGCGTCGTTAGATAATCAACTAAAAAAACTTATGAGTCCACATGGAGATAGAGTTCAAATAATGGAGATACATTCAGAGAGAGGAATTTTCTGTCCTCGGTTGGGAATGAACACAGGAATGAAGTTGGGTGGGGGGAATCCAGAAAGGGGATATTCCTCTTCGGTTTGAATTTGAACACTGAGTAGCCTACAGTATCGCTACACTGTTATTTCAAGGGAAAGGCGTTAAATGAATTTACTTATTTATTTATTTATTTATTTATTTATTTATTTATTTATTTATTTATTTATTTATTTATTTATTTATTTATTTATTTCATCAGTCATTGTTCACGTCATGGCGGATTAGATGCATTCTAGTTCTTAATCCGCCATCACTCTCTATACAAATATAACAAAAAATTAATACATTTGAACTTATAAGTATCCTCTGTTTACAATAATAATACTACTAATAATAAAAATAATAATAATGATAAAAGTAATAATAATAATAATCAACTAATAAGTATAGGCCTACCTCTTTTATTTAAAACTCCTACTCTTTTAAGAATTATTCTATTACTTCATTGACTACTCTTCTTAGTTTCTTATCGTGTAACTCCTCAACATTTATAATTCCATCTCCGTTAGAGCTTTGACTTTTTCTTCCCATCTAATTTTAACTCTAAACAGAAGTTTTCCAAATTTATGCAGATTGCTTGCGTTTAGGTGACCATTAATTTTTATAAGCTACTATAGCGTTTATCTGTAGAAATTTTTTATCCACCCAACTGTTTCTCAAATCATTCGTTGCCTGACACTTTAGCGCAATATGCATTGCGTCTTCAGCTAGTCCACATAAAGGACATTTATCCTTCTCTACGTTCCCTCTCCTATTCTTGAGTCTCCAGATACTTAATCTCCACCATGCCATCCCCGTTCTCTCTTCCCTGGAATTTAGTCTAACATATTCTTCCTGTTCCCAAAACTGCTTCACCTCCCTATAGTATTTTAGTGATCATAGGTATTTCATATTACTAAAAATATATTGTCTCTAAATTTCGTTTGCCCTCTCTTTTACTATTCTTCCAATAGTTTTCGTGTTTATAGACCCTAGTTCTCTCCATAGCCAATTTAGACCTAATCTGTTTATTTCACTTTCCAGCTCTTTCAGCCAATTTGATTTCCAATTAGCGGCTTTCATACTAACGATACATGTTTTCATAACTGTCGAATCATTCCTACACAGAATATTACCTAAATATTTGATTTTTCTTTATAGAATAATTCTCAGACTCGAATCGGTTCCCATTTCTAGTAACGCTGCCAGGTTAGAAGCATTCTCCGGTATTCCTAGAAATTTTTTACACATTTTGGCTCTTACTTTATCGATGTTTCTGCTGGATAACCTACTACCCCAGATCTCAATATTATATAATATTTTTGATTCTACTAGAGCATTATAGATGTTGATAAAATTCTTCAGCCCAATATTCGGCCATTTATTAAGACATCTGTCTACTGCTTGGAGTGCATTTTTTCATTATTCCGTGCCAATTCATTCTGCAACTTCCAATTTCCCCTACTGTTATCACTCCTAGGTACTTGAATCTGGAAACACAATCAATTGGAATTTTATTCACGTACCATTTCTCTTTCTTACTATGCTCGTTGCCCTTTTTGCAGATTAGGACTTTTGATTTCTTTTGTTAAATGAATTGTATTTACAATTCCATCATCATTTTTATTATCCTACATATCTTACATAAGTAGCATAGCCGAGTAGAGATGTTGTGGAAACATGAGGCCTCTGTAGTGAGCAGTCATGCTCAATAGGTATCATTATTGCCGCTATGGGAGTCTGTCTGTATCATCTTGGCTCCGAGTCAATGCTCACTGAATTGTGATACAGGGCTCGGCAGGTAATTGAGGCGGTGCCATACCGTCCGAATGCCCGCAGGTAGCCGTGTGGTTGCACTGGCCGTGCGTTGTTGCTTGTCTGCGGTTTGCGGGTCCAATTTACGGGCTGATGCACCCTCAAACCATGGGAACGTGGCTCTTATTCAATTAGACGAGGCAACTGCCAGCTCTGTTCTCCTTCCCAATTTGCTGCTCCCAGTCGTGCTACCAGAGCAGGAGCTGATTTCGCTACGCTATCAATTTATTATCTTACCTAAACCTCAACATATTACCTGGAGCACCAGTAGCAATGACGACGATGGCAATAATAATAATAATAATAATAATAATAATAATAATAATAATAATGACATAACAACAACAATAATAATAACATATGTTTTAATAACTTATTGTGCATCGTGAGTATTAGGGGGGAAAAGAAACTGATCACTCTACCTATTAACTCCTGGCCTAGTTGCCTCATAAGTGGTGACTTGTTGGTATCACTTTTTAAGTTCGGACCTGTCTTCAGACATTTGACTAAATAATTGTGAGTATTGTACTATGTAGGTAATAAATAATAACTAAATTTGTTAAACTTCGTTATAACAAATTGGTGTATACTACGTCTTCAATGTAGCGTTAAGTATTTGGCGGTACTATAACTGGTAAGGTTTATCTTGTCTCAGTAGCAATAAAACCAAGTCCCTTCAAATGAGGGTGGAGATTATAGGAGGGTTGTAAATTTTCAGGATTCCTTTCAAAATCTTGTTATTGTACAGACTGCCGGAACTCAAGTTTCTTGAAAGACAAGCTCAGTGACGGAACTACACTGTACGAAGAGAGATATTTTGTTATTTTATTTTGTGCTACAGAATGTATCAACTAGTCCCTTCCGCCACTGGATGGATGGACGGCATTGCTCCACTCCCCCATCGCCACAACAACACAGACGAAGTAAGACATATCTCCTTTCTCTCTCTTTTCACAGTGAGACAAGATACATCACACTCTACTTACAAGACGTTGTTTTCCAAGACTACTGTATTGTTTGCAGGATTAATTTAAACTTATGAGACGTTGTTATCCATGACTACTGTATTGTTTGCAGGATTAATTTAAACTTATAAGACGTTGTTATCCATGATTACTGTATTGTCTGCAGGATTGAATTTAAACTTATAAGACGTTGTTATCCATGATTACTGTATTGTCTGCATGATTGAATTTAAACTTGTAAGACGTTGTTATCCATGATTACTGTATTGTCTGCAGGATTGAATTTAAACTTATAAGACGTTGTTATCCATGATTACTGTATTGTCTGCATGATTGAATTTAAACTTATAAGACGTTGTTATCCATGATTACTGTATTGTCTGCAGGATTGAATTTAAAATTATAAGACGTTGTTTTCCATTATTACTGTATTGCCTGCATGATTGAATTTAAACTTATAAGACGTTGTTATCCATGATTACTGTATTGTCTGCATGATTGAATTTAAACTCATAAGACGTTGTTATCCATGATTACTGTATTGTCTGTAGGATTGAATTTAAACTTATAAGACGTTATCCATTATTACTGTATTGTCTGCATGATTGAATTTAAACTTATAAGACGTTGTTATCCATGATTACTGTATTGTCTGTATAATTGAATTCAAACTTACAGAACGTTGTTCTCCATGACTACTGTATTGTCTACATGATTGAATTTAAACTTATAATACGTTGTTATCCATGATTACTATATTGTCTGTATAACTGAATTCAAACTTACACGAATGTTGTTCTCCATGACTACTATATTGTCTGCATGATTGAATTTAAACTTATAAGACGTTGTTAGCCATGATAACTGTATTGTCTGTATAATTGAATTCAAACTTACAGAACGTTGTTCTCCATGACTACTGTATTGTCTGCTTAAATTGAATTTAAACGTAGGCCTATGAGACGTTGTTCTCCATGACTACTTTATTTTCTGCTTAATTGAATTTAAGCTTAGAGGACGTTCTCTCTCTCTCTCTCTCTCTCTCTCTCTCTTTTTGTACTTTTTTTAAAGCTTGTGCGAATTTGGTCTGTGTTAAGTGAAGTAGGTAACATAGCTTCATACAAGCAACAATACCTCTAGCTTAGTACGTATTATCAATACGAGAAATATCCCTTTTAGTGCTCATTTTACCGCAGTATATTAGATCATGAATATGTAAGAAAGTGACAATAATCTTCAGTTGCCAGTGACGTCAGAGTTTACAGAACAACCTTTCATGTCAGAAGTTATAATTTTCCTGCTCTTGTAGGACGAGTAGTACTTTAGACTTTTTACTTCAAAAACCAGATAACAGTTAATTAATATAACTAATTTCTCATGTTCGCAAAAGTAAGATATAGGGAACATACAGTATTTAATGGGCTGCTCGTCAATACCATTTTTCCTCAGAGAAGTGTGTGAGAAATTGCTTGTCTATGGGGATGACGTGAATATGTTAGGAGAAAATCCACAAACGATTAGGGAAAACACGGGAATTTTACTGAAAGCAAGTAAAGAGTTAGGTTTGGAAGTAATCCCGAAAAGACAAAGTATATGATTATGTCTCGTGACGAGAATATTGTACGAAATGGAAATATAAAAATTGGAAATTTATCTTTTGAAGAGGTGGAGAAGTTCAAATATCTTGGAGCAGCAGCAACAAATATAAATGATACTCGGGAGGAAATTAAACACAGAATAAATATGGGAAATGCCTGTTATTATTCGGTTGAGAAGCTTTTATCATCCAGTCTGCTCTCTAAAAATCTGAAAGTTAGAATTTATAAAACAGTTATATTACCGGTTGTTTTTTTATGGTTGTGAAACTTGGACTCTTACTTTGAGAGAGGAACATAGGTTAAGGGTGTTTGAGAATAAGGTGCTTAGGAAAATATTTGGGGCTAAGAGGGATGGAGTTACAGGAGAATATAGAAAGTTACACAACACAGAACTGCACGCATTGTATTCTTCATCTGACATAATTAGGAGCATTAAATCCAGACGTTTGAGATTGGGAGGGCATGTAGCACGTATGGGCGAATCCAGAAATACATATAGAGTGTTAGGTGGGAGGCCGGAGGGAAAAAGACCTTTAGGGAGTCCGAGACGGAGATGGGAAGATAATATTAAAATGGATTTGAGGGAGGTGGGATATGAAGATAGAGAATGGATTAATCGTGCTCAGGATAGGGACCAATGGCGGGCTTATGTGAGGGCGGCAATGAACCTCCGGGTTCCTTAAAAGACAGTAAGTAAGTAGTAAGTGTGTGAGGAATTTTGTTTCTTTAACGTTTCGGACCGTAATTTTCGCCACTCGTGCGAGCTCACAACTTGACTGATTATGGTGCTGAACATTTTATATGGCACAGTTACGTAAACAGTTGCGAGTCCTTACTCTTGACGTACAATAGATTACCGCAATTGTAATTTATCTCTTATCGCTGTCGCTTTATTTCGGAGTTCGATTCCCACAGGTGCGGTGCATGCACGACCTGAATGGTCTTTGGGAGGTGTCGTCGCTGTTTGCACGCATCGACAGCGCCTTCGTTGCGACACTTCCGTCCGATTGTTGTGTGCAGTTACGTAACATTCTAGGTACGGCATAAAAAAAGCGGGACGCGAGGACAGTCGTTCTTCGTGCATGCCAAATCAGCAAATCCGTTGTACGCTCCGTTGCGTTGTGCGTGGCAGTCATCTTCAAGAAGGTGTGCCTGTATGCCACCCGCCTTACGCACGTGGCGGAGAAGTTGCCGCATATTCACGGCACAATATTTTCCCATTCAATCGGTTGACTTTACTAACGTTCGTCAGATTATGACTGGAATATCTCAATGGTTTTTGGGTAAAGAGAGCTAAGTCATAAAATCTAGTCTTGAGATAACTGAAAATTAAACTTCGGACCCTTATTACAAATACGTGTCTACACAAATAAAACACTTGAAATGTTTGTTTTGTTTTTTGCACACCCATTTGAGTTCCCGTTTCAGATGTTTTAGTGCCTTTTTCCTGTCAATTTTTAACGTTTTAAGTGCCTATATAATCAAACTCTAGGTCTTACAAAGAATTTTACTCTGTATTACATACTGCAGTGAAAGCTCATAAGTTCTACAGAAAACAAGTTCGACATCTCATAGTTCGACTGCTTACGTAAGAGAATTAGACACGCCCCTATACGGCCACTAAGAAATGGGTTTGCCATTTGAATGGGGATTGGTACTGTGTCTTGCAGTGATACTTTTATTAAGGGAAAACAGAATATTTTATTGATTAGGACATCTATATTTAATCACTGATTTTAAATTAATGAACTCTTCTTTTTCTATTTGAGGATTGTATCGTTTGTGAGACGGAACTGTCGAAACCCACTGTGGACATTATAAAAAGGACCTAACGTCTGTGTTTCCTAGAAGCATATACACAAGTCTCGGGGCGGGCAGGAAATGCAAGTACCAGAGGTCTGCATCGGACGTTTTCGCTCGAGCGCCAAGTAGTTCATAGCATAATCCGATAGGTAGCGCACATGCATGATGGATAAAATTGTCGCGAGCGATAAATCCTCGAACGTTATAAGCCGAGCGTTAGACATTCGTTCTTGTTACAGTGATGAACTGTGTAGTAACATCATAGATGTTTATCATTTCAAAACTTTGTAGTGTTTAACTAACCTCTCCATAGTACAACTACAAAACGTGCTTTAAAATGTAATATAAATGTTGTAGGTAATCCCCCCCCCCCACACACACAAGAGTGATTTTGTTTTTGCCACATCTGATAGATGTTATTGGATGTAAATGTAATTATTATAAACGGAGAACACAATCACGATAATGCAAGAACCGTATCAAGTTTTCTAGTAATAATAATAATCTCTAATAATTAGTGTATCAATCTTTTTCGTCTGTAACAGTTGTGCACGATGATTATTAGTTTTATTATATTTTCTGTGACGCTATCTCTGTACTAATATTGTTATTAATCTACTGCTATATCAATAATATTTTGTAAAACGTTTCTACATTGTCGCAATATATAGGCTGAACACTATGTATGGATCCATCATATTATAGGCCTATATGTGGTAAATCAAAATATTGAATATATTAATTAGCAATAATAACTGTATATCGAAGTTTTTCATACTATTTTATTTATAACTTCATGTTACTGTTTTGGTACGTTCCATTAAACGTTTGTCATAAACGCAGAAAATAAAGCCTTATTTTTACCGTGTGAGCAAAACATGTGTACCTTATCTGTCGCATTCCATACAAGATAAGACATGTCAGTGAGATGACCTTGTACTGTGCTTCTATTTATTACGAGCGTATCGCGACCGATCTTATCTCACTCGAGGGTGCAACACTCGACCGAGTTCAAGCGAGCGATTTAACTCCAATGCAGCACTCTGGCAAGTACAGTACTGTATTTATTGATGGATAACCAATAAGAATTTACCTGTCACACCCACTATCCTTTTTTGACTGAACTTTCAATTCCGTTCAGTCGAACTTAAAGAGTCCACTGTATATTTGAAAACGGATGTTAATACTGTAATCCTGAGTTTAATATTAAGTGTGTGACTGTTGCTGTGGACATAACAACTTGTATATAACTGATGTTATCTTTCACTATTTTTTCAGCATTTACGTAACACCAAAGTGAAAGGATCCGCTGTCTTTAAACAGCTTCAACAACATGTCTGAAGTAACAGAATACTTTTAATTTGTGTGTGTTTTTCTGCGGTTTTCCTGAGAATGCTAAAGCATGCATAGACCTTGAAAACTTGAATCTAACTTGTGAGTCACCTGGAGGACAAAACACCATTTGTACAAAAAATGACTTAGTGCTTTTTACCCGAACACCATCGAATTAAAAAAAAGTAACAATCGTTAATTTTATGACATCTCGTTTAAACTTTGAATTACTTGATATGCATGAATTAAAAAAATTAAATACTATCAGTGTCATGGAATAATAGACTACAGGTTTTAAATGTAAATAAGTTAGCACATCTTTCTGTGCCAAATTTGTATACAATTGGAATTTATTTCCTCTACTAATTCCTACTTTCCCAGTCAACATCCTGTAATCATGTCGTTTCCATGATTTCAATAACACCCTTCAGCCATGTTTTCTTTGGTCTTCCTCTACTTCTAAATCACTGAAATTCTTTACCTCTCACAAACTGTGTAACAGAATTTTTAAGTTAATATTTCTAATTCTATTTAGGTTAGAGCGTCATGCCGACCTTAAAATATCATTTCTGTTATTTGCAATTCTGATTTTAATTTTACATTCATATTCTATGTTTATGCGCCGTAAGTTATTGAACTTCTCACTGTTGATTTATAAATACAGATTTTAGTTTCCTTAAGTATTTATTTGTCCCACAAAACTCCGTTCAGCATTATCATTATAGATGGAACCTTAATTATTCTCTTTGCTATTTCAGAATTATTGTTTCCTTCTTTTTTAATTTAAAGTCCCAAACATTTAATGTTATCACAATACATCCTTTGGCATATAATAATTTTTAACAACTCTCATCAATTACTATAACGCACATTAAATTTTATTAAAATCCTTGTTAATCTCCATTTTTCGTATTCCTCTATTAATTTTCTTGTCATAGACCTATATTACATGTTTTCAAAGTCTTCAGCCAATAATATCTTATCTTCTGCGAATTGTATTGTGTATGCTGTGTTGTCATTCATAATTACTACCATGTTACGACACTTCCTTTTCCATTTTTTCAAAACTATCTAAATATATATTTTAAACATTTTAGGCGATACACAACATCATTGTCGTACGTAAACATTTCGTTCTAACTGAAATCAATTTGACAGTTTTCTATCCATATTAATTTCCAATATTGAATTTTTATACAATTCATTATGATCCATACTATAATGTTATTAAAATTAATATTCTCTAAGACTCTAGAACTTCTCATATGATCCATTAAACACATTGGTTACTATAATTTATCTATAATTTTGACATTTTTCCTTTCTCCTTTTCTTGTGAATTACTTAAATATCGCCCTGTGTTAATCTGTAGATGAATATGGAAGATTATGCATCTTTTCCAGAAGAAAATACTATTAATCTCATAGAATCTTATACTAATAATCGTCCGTATACTGACTATACTTATTAGAAATAACTACTCAATTTGTTTGAAAAAAAATAGCTGTGGAAATGAACATTTTATAAAATTGATATTAGAGGAGAAAAATTCGCTCCGGCGCTGGGTATCGAACCCGGGTCCTTGGTTCTACGTATCAAGCGCTCTAACCATTTAGCTAGGCCGAAGTTCAATCATCAGCACCGGATCGAAACCCTTTCCTCCAGTGTTTTTCCCTTTGTAACCTGACTCCAAGTTCGATATGTATGTTGACATTTATATTAAGTCAACTGCCATTACCACAAGGAGCGCACTCAACTGAGTGACTTGGGGCGAGATTACACAGTAATATGCATTGCTGCGCGAAGAATCTATGTAAAGATTAATTTTTGGTTCTACCGAATATATCTGTTGTAGTAATAATTGATATTAGAGAAGAAAAATTCGCTCTGGCGCCGGGGATCGAGCCCGGGTCCTTGGTTCTACGTACCAAGCGCTCTAACCATTGAGCTACGCCGAAATTCAATCCACAGCAGCGGATCGAATCCCTCTCCTCCAGTGTTTTTCCCTTTGTGTCCTGATTCCAAGTTCGACATATATGTTGACATTTACATCAAGTCAACTGCCATTATAAGCCTACAAGGAGCGCACTCAATTGAGTGACTTGATGATCAGGATTCCACAGGAATTCTCGCTTATTTGCGAGATTAGCTACTCTTAGAGATTACCAACTGTAAGTTTAACTGGTACATAGAATTCTGACATCGATATTGTTATAAAATGTTCATTTTCTTACCTATTTTATAATTAGAGAAAGTATTATCAATACCTCATATACCAATAAAGTGGTTTTCGCCTATGTTCTGTTTGTCCATCCTATTGTGTACAGCGATTCTTTTTAATACATTATTGTGCAGATTTCGTACATATTGAGTAGGCCTATCTATGAGCTGTAATATCGGGAAAATGCTGCATATAAAATGTGGGCTAATAATTTTAGTAATAAGATACATAATAAGTATTTATACGAAATAAAAAGAAATGGTGTTCAAACGAAATCGATCCTAAAGATTTCTTTAAATTATATTACATGAGGTTAAGAAAACAAATTAAATAAATTGACCATTATGTTTCCAGATCCTTATGTTTGTAAGATATTATTCATTTATTTATTTATTTATTTATTTATTTATTTATTTATTTATTTATTCCCTTAATTATTCATTCAATCTTTTCATGTATTTGTTAATTAATCTATTTATTTATTTATTTATTTATTTATTTATTCATCATCATCATCATCATCATTATCATCATCATCATCATCATGAAAAGGTTCATTTTAGGTCAAAATTGCTTGTGACGGTGAACCTAGCGAAGATGGTCTTGGTCTTTCCACCGATGTTTTGGTCGTCCTTGATCTCGATGTCCTGTTGGAGCGTACTGGAATGCTAATTTTGGGAGTCTAGTTCTTTCCATTCTCCGCAGATGCTGTTTCCATTCTTGTTGGTATCTTGTTAGCTCCTCGGTTAAACAGGGTAGGTTACTCCAAGTTTTTTTCTTTGGTGGTCTAATCTAGTGACTCCTAACAATGATCGCAAGAAACGCATTTGGGCTACTTCAAGTTTATGAGAGTTTCTATTATTCAAAATCCAAATTTCACTTTCGTATATTATTCATTTAATTATTAATTTATTTATTCAATTAATTATTCATTCAACTATTTATTTATTTATTATTTAATTAATTCATTCGTTTAATTAATTTATCTATTCACTTCATTATTCAGTCAAACTTTTAATTTATTTATTTATTCATTCATTTAATTGTTAATTTATTTATTCACCTACTTATTCTTTCATCTTTTATCTTTTCATCTATTTATTTATGTCATATTTAGTCCTTTCTTTCTGAGTTTGTTTCTTACTTTCTTTCTCTCTCCATTCCTTCATTCTTAGCGTCTTTTCCCTGTATTTCTTTGTTTAATATTTTTCTAACTTTCATCCATCCATCTTTCCATCCATCCATCCATCCATCCACCGTTTCATCCTTGTTCTTACTTTTCAATTTTTTTCCTTTTTTCTCTTTCTTCTCCTTATTTTCTTTCATTCGTATTTCTTTTCTCATTTTTTCTTCACCTCTTTGTTTTACCTTTCGTTATTTTTCCTCTACTATTTTTCTATCTCTTTCCTGATTGTTTGGCGCTTCCTTTGTGTCTTTTTTCTGTTTAATTTTCTCTCTTTCTTTGATACTTTCTCGTACTCATAAGGGATGTTAAACTAACAATGGCAGTTGTCATTACCACCGTGTGTGGCTAAGGTCGTCACCTGGCGGATATACTGTGTCGACACTAATCGCGATTCCCACCATGCCTGACCCAGACGATACGGCAGATACGGCACGGCAAGGACATCGCTTCATAGTGGCGTGAGGTCACATCGCGCTTCTTTTGTTGAGTTGCCAGCCGATCTGCAGGTCACAGAATGCCTCAGCACGCTCTACTTGTCGGTCTTGTTGCGGATCTTCTGTTCTGGTCAAATCTTTTGAGTTGTTGACAAAACAATCACATTATAAACCACAAGATTTCAGATTTTCACGCTGTTGTGATTGTCACCGGTTTCAAGGAAGAAGTCACAAGATATGCCTTTTTACTTGCATTCAGAATCCTGAAGAGTTCAATACGATTCAGCAATCATTGCGGTTTCTCATATTGTAGTGTTTGGAAGCGGGATCTGAAAATAAGACAACATTGACTTGTTTCACCAAACATCTTCAAGAAAAGTAGTTGATCAATGTCAGCTGTTGTATTTTAGTTCCATTTCAGTAACATTCTAATCTCATATATTCATCAAACCAATGTGAAATTTTAAGATGAGATTTCTATTGGCCAATTTCAATATGCAGATGACCAGTTCAAATTTATTGTACGAAAATATAGGCCTATAGGGAACAGCGGCCGATTTCACCAATCATTTTTAAGACAAATTAATAAAATCAACTGTTGTACGATATTCTAAAAGTCTTCATTTCCTTTTCAGCAACGTTTATAAACTCATAAGCAAACATTCTGATGGGGGTAGATAGAAAAGTTAAAATTTTTTCTTCCAAGCATGTTAATAATGTCAAAAGAAGTGTTTATACAAATTTTGGCTTCTCGACTGCAATTACGAGGCCGTCCTGAAAGTGTTTTCCCCTGGGGCTGTTTACAGGAAAAAAAAATCACAATTGCATAGAAAGATTTATTGAAACAGATAGAGCAAATTGTTGCGCTATTGGTCACATATCCCCCACTGGAATTGAGACATTTGTCATTCCATGGGATCAATTTTTGTATCCTTGTGTCATAGAAGTCAGCCGCCTGGGATCAGCGTTTGACAGCCATCTGCACCTCTCTGTCGATCCCATGATATGACAAATGTCTCAGTTACTGTGGGGAATATGTTGAAAAATAGCTCAACAATTGCTGTGTCTGGTCCAATAAATTTTTCCAATGAAATTGTGTTTTCTTTCTGTTAGCGGCCCCTGGCGAACTTATTTTTTTACGGTCCTCGTAATTGCGGTCGAGTGGCTTAAATTTTAATAATCACTTTTCTGACATTATTAACATGGTGAAAGAAAAAAAAATAACTTTTTTATCCGTCCCCATCAGAATGTTTGCTTGTCAGATATATCATCAAGCCAATGATGAAATTTGAAGACGAGATTTCTCTCTGTCCATTAAGTTCACAGTCGTCAAATTATAACGCGGATGGCCAGATTCAACATGTTTGATACATAATGTTACAACTAGACTTCGAAGTTAAGTCACATTTACTCTGAAGTTAAGTACAAACAGAATAATACTGTGTTTACAAAACACTTGGCAAGGTAATCCTCTCCCTTCCTGCACACATATCAATTAGATGGGGCTTTTGCAATATACACTCAGCAATGAAAAAAATTAAACGTTCGCCTGAAGGACAAACGTAAATATTATGTAGATTAGAATACATTGCATTATCGTCTCTCGGGTGTAGAAACGTAATATTTCTCTTAGGTCTAAAATATACTGAGTCTTTCATAAGTAACGAGTCTATCAAAAATTAATTATTTTGGATAATTTTTTGAAATGACGTTCATCCTCACGAGAAACAACCCTTCCTGGTGCCGCACAGTCTATTTGGAAACAAACAATCCTTCCTCCCGCCGCCAGAAGAAGCTACTTATCGAAGTGTAATGTGCATTTGATGCCGACTTAAAATGACCTGGAGCATGGCCTTCTATACGCCAAGGCTAATAGCATACGGCCATACCTATACACATTGTTGTGATAGACTGGAATGATAAAATGCCACGCAGCCGCTTAACCTTATTGCAGAAGAGAAAAATTGCTGAACTTGGAAACAGTGTTGCACAAATTAAGCGTTTATTCCGTATACGAAGTATTTCCAGGCAGGTGGATCGGTCGCACAGGCCCAATCCGTTGACCTCCGCGACCACCTGATTTGACTCCTCTGGATTTCTTTTTCTGGGGATTCATGAAGGATCGTGTCTATGCGACTAAGCCACGCAGCATTCCTGAATTAGTGGAACGAATTGAACACAATACAAATGGTTACGCCTGATATGCTCACCATATTTCATGAAGAGTTGATACGTCGCTTATATTTATGCATTCAGCAGAACGGAAGACATTTTGAAAATTGTACACCATAATTTGTCAAGAATTTAAACTGTTTTTACATTTATGTGTTTTAATAAAAGTTTAAAACACTAACCATTCTTTCGTTTAATAGCTCTGTTTCAAAATCCACTGTACGGTACCGGGTGTTTCTCGTGAGGATGAACATCATTTCAAAAAATTATCCAAAATAATTAATTTTTCGATAGACTCTTTACTTATGAAAGACCCTGCATAATAATGTATTATTAGAATATAAAAACACACATTATTTGTAACTGTACATAAATTACAATATAAGGAAATGAAACTACGTAATAACAGTTATTATAAAATATAGGTCACAGAAGTAGACTTGTCTGAGAATAATAACATTATTGTAAAAGAAACAACATTTACATAAAACACTTAGAAAGTAATATGTTCTGTTTAATATAAATCTAACCCCCTTACGAGTAAGAGTCGTGCTCGGGGGGGGGGGGGACAACTGACCGTAGAGTACGAAAAACGAAGATAATATTATACTTAAAATGAAAAGAACTCAAGTATTGTATTTAAGAATTTATTTATACTTATTTCTGCTTGTAAGGTTTTCTCTTGTAGGAGGAATTTAATAATTTATATTTTAAAATTTATTCCAATTGAATTATAGTTATAGACATCGCAATGACTTCAGGTTGTCTAAACTGTCCCAGCTTCAGCACCATTACGTACGAAACTTCCAACCAGTCGTAGACAGACAGCTCAGTGGATAATTCCGATAGGTGGAAAAAGTAAACAAACGCCTGCCTATTCCTCCATCTCCGCCCAATACTCTGCTGTCACTTAACCTGTATCTCTCCGAGTGGGACCTGAACTTCGACGTCTAGTTATAATTTGTAAAAATATATTAGAATGGTAGATAATTTCGATGCCCATGGAGTATTCTTAGAGTGTCTATAAAAGACATGACCCAACATCAAAGTGAACAAGGATATAATGCCAATATGGCTTTCAGGTAGGCCTATAGCTCCCTGTGAAGCAGACTCGAATCATTTCAAGGGAAAAAAGGATATTGTTTGCTGAATGACAAACCTACATCAAGAAACTGCCCGTAGAAACGATTACAAATTAAATTGTGGTCAAAATTCTACAAAATTAACAAAACTAAATAGTATCCTAGCTAATGAACTACTTAATACTTCAGAACAATCAATTTTTGAAGATTTTAAGCATAGGTTCGTATAATATATTCTTTTGAAATTACATTTTGCCGTTTAAGATCCTTCCTGTAGGTACTTTTTCATTTAGTCCTTTTGTGTTTTCATTCCAGCCAAGTAAATTTATAAATATTTTCTCGTTCTTTTTAATATTATGCTCCTTTTTCTTTATGTACACTTTTCTTTGTATTTTCTATCACGCTAATTTTCATAGTCGTTTTTCACCAAAAATGAAAAATGAAGCATTTCCATACAATTTATTGATGGCAAATGAAAACACTTCTGTACAATAACCTTTGCTTCTAAAGAAGAAGTATGGCCTTCTCTATACATGGAAAGAGAATCGTTAAATTTTTTAGTGATCTAGCCTATTTGTTGATCGATGTTGACGAAACAGTTTTTATTTTACTCTGATCATCCAGGTTAGGGATTCTGTTGCAGGCTGGTGACCTCCCAGATAAAAATCTAATAATCATAATTCACATTGTGATTGCAAGAAATGGGCATTTTCTCGTAAAATATGTGACAAGTGAAAAATATAAATAGCCGAGATGATTTTTTAAAGAAAAATTGTTGTGTATATTCGTATAAGTTTAGGGCATGAATTATGCAGTCACCATCAGGAAAAATTTCATAATCGTGAACATAGGGGAGAAGATTACAGAGAGAAAACACAAGCGCTATGAACATCTAACAAGATTGAATTCATACAAAGCAAGCGATAACCGAAAGACTATAGACATTGGACGTTGAAACATGGGTCGCCCAAGAAGTAGGAGGATATACTCGATCACAACGCGATAACACGCTAGAAATTCCACTTCACACATCATCTCTGTATTCCTCATCTTTCGCTGTTGCTACCTCTCGTCACTGGAACTCTCTGCCGCCTGAAGTCAAGGGCTGCCGAACATTGAAATCTTTCAAATCCAAGTTAGAAAATTATCTTATGACGAGTTGCCAAACTAACTTACTATTATGACAAGTGTTGTATTGCATGTTTCCACGTATTCACAATTTTTTTTTATGTTCTAGTGATATTTAACTTATTTTATATTTTTGTTCTCATATTTTCCGATAATGGTATATCTCTAATGTGATAAGTTGAGCTATATATAAACATAATTTTCCTTACTGTGTATACTTAAAAATATTGTATTCATTGTATGCTTTGTACTGCACTATTGTATTACTACTATTAGTATTATTATTGCTATTAGGCCTGTTATTATTATTATTTTATTTATTATTATTATTATTAATATTATTATTATCATTATTGTTATCATTACTATTCTATTTATTATTATTATTATTATTATTATCAATAATTCTTATTTTTTTATACTTTGTAGGCCTCATTTATTTTTGACCTGCTGTTGACATTTTATTATGCTTTTTTTTCTTTCTTTCTGTATGTTATATATTATGTCTGATTTCTTCTTACTTGTTGTTTACATTTTATTATTATTATCTTATTCAGTTTTGTGTGTACTTTGTAAATTTGTAGTGTTTCTATAACGCAGTTTTTACTCCTGGTTGAGTGTTAGAGAAGGCCGTATGGCCTTAACTCTGCCAGGTTAAATAAATCATTATTATTATTATTATTATTATTATTATTATTATTATTATTATTATTATTATATGTCCTTTAAACTCACAATCGGAAAGGACAATTTAATCCTCTTTTATGATGATAATGACGATGATGATAGTGATATTATTATTATTATTATTATTATTATTATTATTATTATTATTATTATTATTTTAAAGATACATTACAAAATTAATGGATGTTCAATTGGCATTCCCCAAGCAAAATCTGACAAACTTTGGTGAAATCGATCATAATATATGTTCTGAAATTTCAATCGTTCAACAAAATTGAATTGTGAACAAGTTTCATGGTTTTATAATCTTACTTACTTACTTAGTTATTTACTTACAAATGGCTTTTAAGGAACCCAAAGGTTCATTGCCGCTCTCACATAAGCCCGCCATCGGTCCCTATCCTGTGCAAGATTAATCCAGTCTCTATCATCATATCCCACCTCCCTCAAATCCATTTTAATATTATCCTCCCATCTACGTCTCGGCCTTCCCAAAGGTCTTTTTCCCTCCAGTCTCCCAACTAACACTCTATATGCATTTCTGGATTTGCCCATACGTGCTACATGCCCTACCCATCTCAAACGTCTGGATTTAATATTCCTAATTATGCCAGGTGTAGAATACAATGCGTGCAGTTCTGCATTGTGTAACTTTCTCCATTCTGCTGTAACTTCATCCCTATTAGCTCCAAATATTTTCCTAAGAACTTCAATCTCAAACACCCTTAATCTCTGTTCCTCTCTCAAAGTGAGAGTCCAAGTTTCACAACCATAGAGAACAATCGGCAATATAACTGTTTTATAAATTCTAACTTTCAGTTTTTTTGACAGCAGACTAGATGACAAAAGCTTCTCAACCGAATAATAACAGGCATTTCCCATATTTATTCTGCGTTTAATTTCCTCCTGAGTGTCATTTATATTTGTTACGGTTGCTCCAAGATATTTGAATTTTTCCACCTCTTCGAAATATAAATCTCCAATTTTTATGTTTCTATTTCGTACAATATTCTGGTCACGAGACATAATCATATATTTTTGTCTTTTCGGGATTTACTTCCAAACCAATCGCTTTACTTGCTTCAAGTAAAAATTCCGTGTTTTCCCTAATCGTTTGTGGATTTTCTCCTAACATATTCACGTCATCCGCATAGACAAGAAGCTGATGTAACCCATTCAATTCCAAACCCTCTCTGTTATCCTGGGTTTTCCTAATGGCATATTCTAAAGCGAAGTTAAAAAGTAAAGGTGATAGTGTATCTCCTTGCTTTAGCCCGCAGTGAATTGGAAAAACATCAGATAAAACTGGCCTATACGGAGTCTGCTGCAAGTTTCACTGAGACACATTTTAAATAATCGAACTAGTTTCTTGGGAATACCAAATTCAATAAGACTATTATATAAAACTTCTCTCTTAACCGAGTCATATGTCTTTTTTAAATCTATGAATAACTGATGTACTGTACCCTTATACTCCCATTTTTTCTTCAATATCTGTCGAATACAAAAAATCTGATCAATAATCGATCTATTACGCGTGTTTAGAAATTAGAAAATTTCTCTGACGCTTCGGAATTGTTCAAATGTTCCAGCTTCAATATAAATTTGTTCGAGATTTGGAGGACTGTTTGCCTAGTCAACTTTGTGGATGTCGGTACAAATTAGGCCTATCATGAGAATAAAACCTAAAAATCAAATATTAATCTATTAATAACTTATAGTAACAGTACACGAGGAATATAATTATTCTTAAGTATGGAACGATTTCTAGTCAGAGTAATTCTGATGTAAGAATTGATTTTCGTTTAGCTTACTTTTTGCAATAGCACGATTGCGGTTTTAACACAAATAAGCTTACTATCTCATTTGAAATAACAATCATATCAAAATTGATTTGAGGGAAATGGGATATGATGGTAGGAACTGGATTAATCGTGTTCAGGATAGAGAGCGATGGCGGGCTTAAATTATGTGATGGCGGCAATGAACCTCCGGGTTCTCTAAAAGCCATTTGTAAGTAAGTATTACATTTAACATGTTCTTAGGTCTAATCACTTACTTGTACTGAACATAAATAAAATAAAGGTAAGAATGTTTCAATCTATTTAGTATAAGTTTTGGATTATGCCCAAAGTGATAATTTCGATTTCAGACAAGTTCACTTATTATTCTGACATGCAGAGCTGACTTGAAATAACCGAGGAGGGCTTGGTTTGTGAAGAAAGAAGAAACTTTTCTTAGGATTTTGTTCATAGTCATATTAGTTCATGTTTCTTCTTAAATAGTAGGGCCCACATACAGTATAATACGTCATTCTACTGTAAATAATAGGTCTCCCTAGCGTTCGAGAAATGCAGAATAACAGTGACTTACTTCTACGTCATAGTTCCTTCTGACCGAAGCGCGGGATGGATTTCATCATCTGCTAATGTAATGTGTGACGTCAGCCGCTTGTTTATGAATGTTTCTTTTCTGTTTTTCTTATGATGGTCACGCAACAGTGACCAATAGACTAAAGTCATTTAATGGAGGAAAACATAAAGAAGCCTCCGAAGGTTATATCGAAGAAGACGAACTGCACAAAACAAAACTTCCTAGCCTGCGCAATTTGTATCCTAATAGCAGAAATAAACAGAGATTTGTATAGCCTATAGCATTGTTGGAGTAAACCTATATTTATTAATGAAGAATTGGAAAAGCTGATAAATGTCGCAAATTAATCAGTAATGAAGAAGCAGATGACTCAGTGGTGAAGGAGCGGAAGTTCCAGTAGTGAAATAGTAAATGAGTTGGTAGAGACTGAACGGATGAATAAGTAGAAACGAAGCGGATGAGTCAGTAGTGAAAAAATTAGATGAATGAGTAGGGACGAAGCTGTTGAATCAGTGAAAACGGAGCAAACTAATCAGCAGTGAAGAAGCGGATAAATCAATAGTGAAGGAGCGGATGACTCAGTAAAGACGGAACTGATGAATAAGTAGGAACGAAGCGGATGATTATGTAGTGAAGAAGCTATTGAATCAGTAGTGAAGAATTAGAAGAATGAATCAGTAGTGAAGAAACAGATGTACCAGTGGTGAAGGATCTGATGAATTAGTAGTGAAGAAATAGATAAATCAGGAGAGATCGGGCTCATGAATCAGTAGAAACGAAGCACATCAATCAGTAATGAAGAAGAGGATGAATCAGTAGTAAAGGAGCGAACGTTCTTCAGTGAAAGAGCAGATAATTCAGTAGAGACGTAACAGATGAATAAATAGAAACAAAGCTGATGAATCAGTAAATGAAGAATTAGATGAGTCAGTAGAGACGAAGCTAATGCATTGGTAGAAACGGGAAAAATGAATCAGCAATGAAGAAGTGGATGAATTAGTAATGAAGGAGCGGATGACTCAGTAGAGACGGAACTGATGAATAAGTAGGAACGAGAGGATGATTATGTAGTGAAGAAGCTATTGAATCAATAGTGAAGAATTAGAAGAATGAATCAGTAGTGAAAGTGGAAACGTACCAGTAGTGGAGAAGCGGATGTACCAGTGGTCAAGTATCTGATGAATCAGTAGTGAAGAAATAGATGAATCAGGAGAGATGGGACTCATGAACCAGTAGAAGCGAAGCACATTAATCAGTAATGAATAAGAGGATGAATCAGTAGTGAAGGAGCGAACATTCTTTAGTGAAAGAGCAGATAGGGTAATTCAGTAGAGGCGGAACAGATGAATAAGTAGAAACAAAGCTTATGAATCAGTAGTGAAGAATTAGATGAGTCAGTAGAGACGAAGCTAATGCATTGGTAGAAACGGAACAAATGAATCAGCAATGAAGAAGTGATGAATTAGTAATGAAGGAGCGGATGACTCAGTAGAGACGGAACTGATGAATAATTTAAAACGAAGTGGTTGATTTCTTAATGAAAAAGCTATTGAATTAGTAGTGAAGAATTAGAAGAATGAATCAGTATAGTGAAGATGGGAACGTACCAGTAGTACAGTGAAGAAGTGAATATACCAATGGTGAAGGAGCGGATGAATCAATAGTGAAGGAGTGCATATACCAATCGACGAATGGATAATTCATTAGTGAAGAAGAGAACATAGGCTACTAGTAATGAAGGAGCGGATGTACCAGTAGTGACGGAGCGTATGTACCAGTAGTGAAGGAGCAGATGTATCTGTAGAGAAGGACCGGATGTACCAAATGATATTATGTAATGAGGGAGCTGATAAACACTAAAGAACCATTGAAACCATTGACATAGGTAGGCCGGCTGAGGCGCTTGCCTGCCGATTCGAAGTACGCTCGGGCATGGATTCGATTCCCGCTTGGTTGATTACCTGATTGGATTTTTTCCGAGATTTTCCCCAACCGTTAGGCGAATGTTAAGTAATCTATGACGAATGCTCGGCCTCATCTCGCCAAATATCATCTCGCTATCACCAAGCACATCGACGCTAAATAACCTCATAGTTAATACAGCTTTGTTAAATAACCAACTGAAAAAATCTGTATGCATAGTGAAGAGTTATTACAAAAAATCAGTAGTGAAGGGGAGACGGAACGAATGAATAAATAGAAATGTTGAGGATTAATCAATAGTGAAATAGTGGATTGTTCAGTAATGATGATTTAGATGAATCAGTAGAGACAGAGCTGATAATGGAAAAACGAATGAAACAATGATGGAGGAGACACGTAGACCTATAGGGTCTACAAGATATACCGGTACTAAAGAAACGAAATAATCAATAAGGGACTGTGTAAATAATTTAATAAGAAGCAATTTAATCGATAATGAGGGTGCTAATGAATCGAAAGGGAGCAAATGAGTAAGAAATTAAGAAACAATAAAACAATAATGAAAGATCAGATTAATAAAAATAGGATGGATAAATCAATAGTGAAATAACTGATAACTTAACTAAATTTTACTGATAGACAGGAAAGAATAAATGGAAATAAAACCAATCTAAAGAACAGAAATAAAGGAGAGGGAAGATATGAGGAAAAGTGAAAAACAAAACAAACAAGAAAGCAGAAAGAAGGAATTAGATGAAAGAAACAATAATAGAGAAAAGAAAGCGAAAAATAATTAAACAAATGTGAGAAAGAAAGGGAGAAGGACGGGAATAAAAGGGACGAAGAAGAGCTGAAGGTAAGAAAGGGAAAAGTAAGAGTGGCATTTTAAATGACAAATATTTGCGAACATTAGAGGGAATAAATGGCTTTTTCTAAAGCATCTGTATGAAAAGTTGAAGGTAAGGAAAGGAAAAGGAAGAGTGACATCTTAAATGGAAAACCATTGCATCTGTATGAATAAGTGAAGATAAGGAAAGGAAAGTCCCGCGCCGTAGCGTCGAGGTATAAGGCATCTTGCCTAGGACTCGAGTTACGGAATGCGCGCTGGTTCGGGTTCTCATGGGGGAAGTAATTTTCTCATGAAATTTCGGCCAGTTTATGGGACCGGTGTCCACCCAGCATCGTGATGCACTTGGGGAGCTACGATAGGTAGCGAAATCCGATTATGCAAACCAGTTATCACGGCTGGGGGGCTCATCGTGCTAACCACACGATACCTCCATTCTGGTTGGATGATCGTCCACCTCTGCTTCGGCATGTGGCCGTGAGGCCAGCAGCCGGCTGGTCGGTCTTGGCTCTTCGTGGGCTGTAGCGCCACGGATTATTAAGAAATGGAAAAGAGAGTGACATTTTAAATGAAAAATAGTTGTGAACATTATAGGAAATAAATGATTTTTTTCTAATGCATCTGTATGAAGAGCTGAAGGTAAGAAAAGAAAAAGGAAAAATGACATCTTAAATGAAAAGCCATTGCGTCTATATGAAGAACTGAAGGCAAGGAAAGTAAAAGAAAGTGGCATTTTAAACGAAAAATAGTTGTGAACATTAGAGGGAATAAATGACTTTTTCTAAGATATCTGTATGGAGAGGTGAAGGTAAGAGAAGGAAAGGGAAGAGTGACATCTTAAATGAAAAACCATTGCATCTGTATGAAGAACTGAAGGCAAGGAAAGTAAAAGAAAGTGACATTTTAAACGAAAAATAGTTGTGAGCATTAGAGGGAATAAATGACTTTTTCTAAGATATCTGTATGGAGAGGTGAAGGTAAGAGAAGGAAAGGGAAGAATGACATCTTAAATGAAAAACCATTGCATCTGTATGAAGAACTGAAGGCAAGGAAAGTAAAAGAATGTGACATTTTAAACGAAAAATAGTTGTGAGCATTAGAGGGAATAAATGGCTTTTTCTATTGCATCTGTATGAAAAGTTGAAGGTAAGGAAAGGAAAAGGAAGAGTGACATTTTAAATGAAAAATAGTCGTAAACATTAAAGGGAATAAAGTCGCCCTCTGTAGCGTAGTTGGTATAGCGCTAGCCTTCTATGCTCGAGGTTGCGACTTTGATCCCGGCCGAGGTTGATGGCATTTAAGTGTGTTTAAATGTGACAGGCTCATGTCAGTAGATTTACTGACATGTAAAAAAACTCCTGTGGGACAAAATTCCGGCATAACGGTGACGCTGATATAACCTCTGCAGTTGCTAGCGTCGTTAAATAAACCATAATTAAGTAACGGGAATAAATGATTTTTTCTAATGCATCTGTATGAAGAGCTGAAGGTAAGAAAGGGAAAAGGAAGAGTGAAGTTTTAAATGAAAAATAGTTGTGAACGTTAAAGGGAATAAATGATTTTTTTCTATTGCATCTGTATTATGATTTGTTTATTCTTTAGCCTATCCGTATGAATTAATAACTGTGTCTAGATTTTATAAGAAGATCTAAAGACCGACCCTCACTCTGCGATGTAGTTTGCTGGAAGAAACTCAGATCCGTCCGATTAAAAATTATTTTTCATGTGAAAGGTATCGAACTCACGTGCGTCCATCCCTTTGCCATTGTTTTCTCCTACCAACATCAAAGAATGATCAGTATGTTAGTTTTCCTGTACTTTACAATTCTCGGCGGGAGTACTGGTACGTGTCATCGGCCGGCGTTACTCAAATATGTCGTGTCTCAGCAGACTTGGCGAGACGTCCTTGATAATGGCTCTTCGGTTACAAGTTTGGCTGCTGGCCATCGATGACATCACTGTCACGTCCTGCATACAGCGATAGTCACACGTATGAATGGACGTCATTCTTCGATTGTTAGAAATCCCCATTGTGCACTCACACATTCCTCCGTGTGAATGAATGGGTGATAGAGTGGCTGTACAATTCCTAGGAACTCTCAGGGACCACGTCCACGTCCGTTTGTCTAACCGTGTGCAAACATCACAATCACACAAGCCGCGCCTTGGTGGGAAGGTCATTAGGACTGTGTCCCTCATCCTTTGTAGTCTCAATGAATACATTGGTTAATGCGACATTGGGTAATTCGAATAAATATTTATTCTCCTTGAAATTAGAAGGACTTTTTATTGAAAACATCAGACCAATAATTTTGATAGAACACAAGACCCTAAATTCTGAAAAACAGAATATTCTGAATAAGAAATATACTGTAATACAATATTATAATAGAAAGAATAAAATAGAAAAATCAGCATTTTGAATCAACGTAATAAAATATTTAGTAAACATGCATAAACATAGAAAGTAGTTTATTTGGGAGTTGTTTTCTATTCTCACTGGAAGAAAGGTAATTCGTGGATCTCAATCAAAAAGGGACTTTCAAGCAGTCAGTGGACGTAAGTCATTGAGATGAACTGTAATACAATGCCTGTACTGTCCGTTACTCAGGAGAAGACGAGGTGCAAGAATGTTACCTTCTTGACTATCGCTGTTGATTATTATAAACATCGCTCAGATAAGCATCCCAGTATCCAGGTTATTACTCGTGCAGGAAACATGAGTAACAATGCATATGGAAATTAAAGCTAAGTTGAACAGAAGGAGACCCAATGTTTCCGCTTACTACATTACAAATATTGACGTGTTGTCGTACGTCATCTGTTCACATCCCTTTCCCCTCAGTCCGCTCTCGTCTTCTCCTGAGTCACCGACAGTACGTACTGTCGCTGGTAGAACTCTTGACTCAACCCGTTGCAGAAGATGCGATGAGCAAGAAACGCTTCCTCACGTCTTGGGTTTCTGCCAACATGGAGAATTGCTCCGAATCAACAGACATAATACGGTTCGTTTTCTCTTCGCAGCTTCAATCCGTCAGAATGCTTCCTATGAGGTTTATGAGGAGGTTGGTTACGTCTCTTCTGATGCCTCTACTAGACGTACTGATATCATAATTGATCGGCAGAAGGATAGGAGTGTCATTCTTCATCCCACAATCCGTTTCGAGATATATGAGCAACAGCCACAAGAGGTGTGTCGTGAAAAATGTCATATATTAGCCTTGTTGTCAGCATCTCGGAGCACAATACCACTTCACACATTGGACAGTTTTGGACTCGTGTTCGGTGCCCGTGGCACGATCCCACGAGAAACTGTAAATCAGCTTAACCCTTAAATTGACAAAGTATCCTATAGGATACAACAGGTTAATAGGCTATATACTATAATTTTAATAGAACAGTAGAAAAAAATGGTAGAAAAATTAAAATTTCACAATACTATAATATTGTACAACATATAAAATATGTACATTGCGATAGTTGTTTTCTTTACAGTCCGACAAGGTTTAATAAACTAGTGTGAGAAATGAAGTTTTGCCAATTTAAGGGTTAAACAATTTAAAATTTGTGATGCATAGGATCTCATGTGTTAAAAATCATTCTTAGCTAAATTAGTAATCATTTGTACCCAAGAAACTTTTATTGTAAATTATTTCCTATCTTTTCTTATCATTTATCTTAATGTATTTTTTCTTTGAAATTGTCACATACATAATTGTTTTTAATCGTTGTTCGTTGTGAATTGATTAGTAGGCCGATTTGTTGAACCCTTATTTAGGGCGGCTTTTGTTGATATTGATGTATACGTATATAAAACAAGAGGTAATTTAAATCTAATATATAAATAACAAATCAACAATGAATAAGAAAGACAGTGTTTCAGCTTTCCCAATAACGGGGCTGCCTCATTGGACAAAGCATAATAAACATACAGAGTGAAAACAAAAACAGACCACAAAAGAGAAATTTGGGGAATGAACAAAAAAGGGAAATTAAGTACAGATAATAGCATACACATAACAGGCCTAAACATAGTAAACAAATAGATTAGACATTTAAACAAAAGTTCTTCCTTCTTAGGAAACAAAGTAGAGGTGGTATTTTAAAATGACAAGTGATCCTCTGATAGCAGTAAGGGAAACATCACGAATGAAGTCGCTGTTCAGCTGGAACTTCTTGCAGAAACTGACAAAGAGGCGAGATATTGTGCCCCTAGCGCCAACCATTAGCCCAACTACTTCAATGGAGGTGAGGTGATATTTCTCCAAATAGAATGGAACTGTGGTCTCATAAATTCTGCATTTTTCTGCGTGGACTTCAGCAAGCTGTTGTTCCTGTGCTTCGAACCTGACTGTCGGGTCGATAATATAGGCGGATGTAGAGCCTGGTGGAATGGTAAGCATGTCAATTCCCCGACAGGATCCCTCTTGAGAGATGCCATGGACTTCTTCGTGTATAGTGAGACCTTTCTTTCTCAAGGCTTCGGCGATCATGGACCTGATTCTGTGATGTCTAGAGTTCCGCAGCGTCTCGCTGAAAGGATAGGCACCCAAAACGTGGCCAAGAGTTTCAATCTCACTGACGCAACGACGACAATGGTTTCCGTCTCGGGACTTTCCTGGTATAGCACGCAGCGGACAAACATTAGCTGTCATTTTAAGAGCTAGTCTCCATCTAGTGAGGCAATCAGGTTGTCGGATCCACTTATTGTCGGGAGTGAACTCCTTAGGCTATAGAGGATGACGCCTTTCCCTTTCTGATTTAAAGAACACCAAGATTGAAAATGCTTAAGGAATCTTTGATGATGCCTAAGATAATATTTTCCACAGAGGTGAGCCTACCTGGAGAGAAATAAAAAATAGGTTGCAGCCGCCAAATTATTCTTCAAAGAACGAACACTTACATAAATTGAGGGAAAGAAGACAGAGAACGGATACCGGAAAGTTTTCTTTTCTCAATCGTACTATCAGGGACTGGAATGCTCTACCTGCACATTTACTAAAGGCTTTATCAATAACCAAAAATGTATTTAAAAATAGGCTTAAGGACTTTACAAATAGGCGGTAGTATTATTATGCACACTATTTTGTTGTCTTACAAGTATAGTGAGTAAGCAGAGAATCATAGTGAATCTCCAGTGTGTGTGCAGTGTGGTTTAGTGAAAGTGCAATGAGCTTCAAGCAAATTCTGAGAGTTATAGTTGCAGAGAAAAGATAATGATTTACAGTGAAAGAGTGTGAGTTATAGTGAACGTGCTGAAATAGCTTGCAATAAGATCTAGGCTAGCGATTTTGAGGTTAAAATAGTAAGTAGGATTCTACGGAATAATAAGGGTGTAATTAATGTTTTGTTATTTGAAATGTTGTATCAGTGAAGAAGTGTGTTGTGTCAGTGAAGTTTTATAGTTTATAGTGGTAGTGCAAAGTAGGTCTATTTGAACAGGAAATGTTTTTGAAGTGTTAGTGAAACAGGATAGTGTCAGTGAAATGTGTCGTAGTTCCAGTGCAGTGAATGAATTGAGCGCGAAATGAGTGTAGTGTTGAAAGTACTTGTGACCATATCATAATATATACTCGTGGGGTTAAGTTCGAACTTAGGGTTAAGATACAATTTAGATTTACTTTAAATGTTATTTTAAGTGATCGTGCTTCATTTAATTTAGAATGTTCCTTGTTAATATTATTATACTATTGTTATTTTATTATTACATTTATTTTATTATTATTATTATTATTATTATTATTATTATTAGGGTACGGATTTTTAGGTCGTTAAAATGTAATTCTAGGTACCTAAATAGGCTTAAAAGTGTAGAAAATAGTCTCTAAAGAATTGAAAATAGGCTCCAACAAAAAATAATGTTTTCTTTAAAAACATGTTCCAAATCATCAGGAATTCACTTCTATAATGATTTTAAATGATTATACACCGTTCCCACCACTACTACTAAAAGTACAAGAACAACAAATATCTAACTAGTTATACATAAACTAAACAATTAGGTGTGAAAAATAAGTTTTAGACTAAATTCAGTACACAAACAAGTCAAATATAATCAATTTTTGCCGAGCCTTGTCCGTTAATGTCCATAATTAGCTTCACAATAAATTACTAATACTTTTTCTAAATTTTCAACTAAAAAGCAATGCATGTCTGTCACTCAACACAAATTTGTATGCTGAAAATGAATGCTCCACATCCACTGAAGTAACAGGAGCGTATTTCAATTTTGACACTAGATGGACAGGAATGTTGCATTGTAAATCCGTGTCCTTCCATGCTAGGATATCTGAAGCAGTATGTAGGTCCTGCAGTCCTACATTTCTCTGCAGAACTTGCTCCAGTTTATCCCGTACTTTATTTTCAACAGAACCAGGAACACATTTGGAATTTAAAATACAAATTTTCGAAATAAGAATAGGTGTTTTGACATACTTAATAGGTCAAAATGGGCTTTGTTGTCAAAATAGGCATTTTAGGTGCTATTAAAATACACATTTTAGGCATAGTTTTATATGAAACATGTACTTGCAAGTTTTTATGCACTTATCTTTTAAGGATTAAAATAGGTTTTTACCTAAAATCCGAAGTCGAATGATTATTACGACGACATTGACAGATGTGAGCTTGTTCAATGCTTTCATATACTCCCTGTAGGCCTATAGGTACACTGAGCCTCGGAACCGGATGTTGAGTGTTGCTTAAGGTTCCATCAATATTGCTGGCAGGCAATAAATATCCGAACACGTTGACAGTCGTAGTTTCCTATTGAGAGGAACCGCGAATATACACCTGCGCAATCATCTTACGCAGATCATCTGGGAAGACCAAGGATCTTCATCCTAATACGTGCCTCAGACACGTATCTGACAATGCAGCTTGAATGGTAAACACTGTCATCGACAGATGGTGATGAATCCGTCCTAAAGTACATTCAGGTCAGGAACACGCATAAGGGATGGAGAGAGTGTTGAATGTGCTTGACATTTACTTCTTATGTACAGATTTTCCCCATGCCATTGTTCTTACTATGAAACAGAAAAATCGAAAGGAAAAATCACTTTGAAAACGCTTCGTTGTGAAGCGAATAATACAAAATAGTGAGAAGTTTAGTTGAGAGTAGGCCTATATCCTTTTAATTCAATATGTTAAACTCTTAACATAATTATTAATACGGGACAAACTTTGAGAAATAACGAAACAGGCAGTTTCTACAGTAAAAACATTCATAATCATGCAAAATATACCCTGAAGGAAAATTGACTGAAATACGAGGGTCATTACATAAACAATGCACAGGTTGGCAGAACTGTGAAATGAATGACACAACACCAATGAAAGTTACGTCAATTGCAATTGAAAGATAAAGGAAGAAGCACCTGTGTTCGTTTCGTACATAGCATACTCTGTGTTTAGATAATGAGAGCTAGAAATGGAGCCTACACGTGTCTCGGATATTATGACGATTGAAGACCAAAGATCGAATCTTTACGTGGCAAACCCCTCCCCCAAAGAAATCCACACTTCCACAGTGCTTTGAGTGGAGTTTGTGTTGAACTTACAGTAGACTGTAATACAGTTTCACGTTGGAGTATTCGTTTTCGTGATGGTCCCTGTCATGTCCAGACGTTTCTGCATCTGTTCAGTAGTCAAGCAGTGAGGAACCCATTGCACAGAAAGTTTTCTGTTCCTCAAATTCTTTGTCAAAATACGGAATATACTGAATTTGGTGAAATCCCCGTAGCTTCTGCAAGTTCCTCACACGCCGCTCGACGATCGTTTTGAAGAGCATCCGCCACAAGTTTCACATTTTGTCCGTTGTTGATGTTTTTGGACTTTCTAGTCTTGCATCATCGACTAAACTGACACGAAAACGAATAGCCCAACGAGAAACTGTACTACGGTCCACAGTAAGCTCACCACAAACTCCGCTCCGCTATGGATTTCTGTGAGGTTTTGCCACATAAAGATTCGATCTTTGATCTTCAATTGTTACAGTACCCGAAACACGTGTAGGCTCCATTTCTAGCTCTCGTTACTTAAACATAGAGTAAGCTATCGACGAAAAGAACGTACGTGCTTCTTCCTCAATCCTTCAACTGCAATTAACGTAATTTTCATTGGTGTTACATCATACACTACAGAGTTCTGCCAACCTGTGCATTATTTATGAAATAATCCTCGTAATAACTCAATCACTTAATATGGAGATAAAGGTTTAGGTATTTCACCCATTTTGTTAGATGCAGGCTCTATAACTTCACTGTGTAGTGTAGTTAAGGAATGGAAGAATACTTTAATGGCACACATTTACAAAATATATTATAAGGTTCGGTAGTGACCAGGTCATCATTTCAAACGAAGAAAACACAGTGAAAGGATCTCTGTTTCAATTATTGGGGACTACCGCAAACAAGAAGGAAGATGAAAAAGTAAATCAAAGTTTAATGAAACTGTCATTAGTGGAATTGGAATATTATATGCCAGGTAGCATTCTTAGTAGGCTAAATTATATTATAGTGAGGTGTAGAGCGTCAGCAAATTTTTCTTCCAAAATTAACTTTTTAAAACTTTGCCGTGTTTATATTACGCACCAGTTTCATCTCTTATTCAATGCGTTGGAGTAATCGAGTTCCTTAATATCAAACTATGCAGTATGCACTAGTCCTAAGATGGAATCCCGCTGTTTCAGCTTTGTTCTTTTAAAATTTAAATGTTTTTTGTAAATAGTCTACTTATAGGCTACGTTGTGAATGTCATTAATTTCAAGAAGTACAGAGTCCGTTCTACCTGCACTGAGATTGCGTTGACACTTTGAGAGCACGAGTTGCCCACCCATGGAAATTGCGATAGTTGTTTTCTTTACAGTCCGACACGGTTTAATAAACTAGTGTGAGAAGTGAATTTTGCCAATTTAAGGGTTAAGGCAATGCGCCGCAATTTCTTCACCTCAGATCCCTTTAGACACGAAAAAAGATTCACGGATCCTCAAATTAAATTAAATTAATCACTAGATTAATATCTAATCACTAAATTAATCACTAGATTAATATATGGGCGAATCTAGATATGTATATAGAGTGTTAGTTGGGAGGCCGGAGGGAAAAAGACCTTTGGGAAGGCCGAGACGTAGATGGGAAGATAATATTAAAATGGATTTGAGGAAGGTGGGATATGATGATAGAGACTGGATTAATCTTGCTCAGGATAGGGACCTATGGCGGGCTTATGTGAGGACGGCATTGGACCTCCGGGTTCCTTAAAAGCCAGTAAGTAAGGAAGTACTAGATTAATATAGATGTAAATTTAATATGCCTCCGTTTTTATATTATGTACGTATTTAACATCGACAATATGTCTACAACTCCATTAATTACCATGCATAGTCATGAGTTCATAACCATGCAGTAGTATTTATAAACTGCGTGTATTTTTTTCAGTAATTTCATGCATAATTATTACAAAAAATACTTTCAAATTGCTAATATTATGAAGAATAGTGTTGTTTCTCACAAATTTCTTCCAAATTGGGGGCGATGGAAGAAAGTTAAATTCTCATTTCTGATGTGGCAAACGGTCGATGACGAAGTTTTGATATGGTACTTAACACTTTGTTAAATAGCACACAATGGGCGTCCGGAACAATTTCAGTGCCTGCACACGTAAATCAAAGAGCCAAATATGATTCATCATATTTTCGGTTTTTGGTTGATTCACCCGTTTTTAAATTAGCAGTAGGCCTAGGCCTACTGGGTGTGACTCATGACAAGGTGATCGACTGTTTCTCAATTTGTAGAACTGTCATTTTTTATTGTAGGCCCTATTTTAATAGCCACAGATCCATTGAGATGACACAATATAATATAAAAAGTAAAATTATTCGTAATATTAAATTAATACTTACTTACTTACTGGCTTTTAAGGAACCCGGAGGTTCACTGCCGCCCTCACATAAGCCTGCCATTGGTCCCTATCCTGAGCAAGATTAATCCAGTCTCTATCATCATATCCCACCTCCCTCAAATCCATTTTAATATTATCTTCCCATCTATGTCTCGGCCTCCCTAAAGGTCTTTTTCCCTCCGGCCTCCCAACGAACACTCTATATGCATTTCTGGATTCGCCCATACGTGCTACACGCCCTGCCCATCTCAAACGTCTGGATTTAATGTTCATAATTATGTCAGGTGAAGAATACAATGCGTGCAGTTCTGTGTTGTGTAACTTTCTCCATTCTCCTGTAACTTCATCCCGCTTAGCCCCAAATATTTTCCTAAGAACCTTATTCTCAAACACCCTTAACCTATGTTCCTCTCTCAAAGTGAGAGTCCAAGTTTCACAACCATACAGAACAACCGGTAATATAACTGTTTTATAAATTCTAACTTTCAGATTTTTCGACAGCAGACTGGATGATAAAAGCTTCTCAACCGAATAATAACAGGCATTTCCCATATTTATTCTGTGTTTAATTTCCTCTCGAGTATCATTTATATTTGTTACTGTTGCTCCCAGATATTTGAACTGCTCCACCTCTTTCAAAGATAAATTTCCAATTTTTATATTTCCATTTCGTACAATATTCTCGTCACGAGACATAATCATATACTTAGTCTTTTCGGGATTTACTTCCAAACCTATCTCTTTACTTGCTTCCAGTAAAATTCCCGTGTTTTCCCTAATCGTTTGTGGATTTTCTCCTAATATATTCACGTCATCCGCATAGACAAGCAGCTGATGTAACCCGTTCAATTCCAAGCCCTCTCTGTTATCCTGGACTTTCCTAATGGCATACTCTAGAGCAAAGTTAAAAAGTAAAGGTGATAGTGCATCTCCTTGCTTTACCTCACAGTGAATTGGAAACGCATCTGACAGAAACTGACCTATACGAACTCTGCTATACGTTTCACTGAGACACATTTTAATTAATCGAACTAGTTTCTTGGGAATACCAAATTCAATAAGAATATTATATAAAACTTCTCTTTTAACCGAGTCATATGCCTTTTTTAAATCTATCAATAATTGATGCACTGTACCCTTATACTCCCATTTTTTCTCCATTATCTGTCGAATACAAAATATCTGGTCAATAGTTGATCTATTACGCCTAAAACCACACTGATGATCCCCAATAATTTCATCTACATATGGAGTTAATCTTCTCAAAAGAATATTGAACAAAATTTTGTACGACGTCAACAAAAGTGATATTCCTCGAAAGTTACTACAGTTAGTCTTGTCTCCCTTCTTAAAGATAGGTACGATTATGGACTCCTTCCATTGTTCTGGTACAATTTCCTTTTCCCAAATAGCAAGTACAAGCTTATAGATTTCGTTAGATAATGCGCTTCCACCCTCTTGTATTAATTCTGCTGCAATTTGATCGATACCTGGAGACTTATAATTTTTCAGATTTTCTATCGCAATTTCGACTTCAGAAAGTGTGGATTCGGGTATAAATGGCTCAGCAGTTTGTATTTCAATTTCGTCCCGATCATTTCTATTGAGCCTATGTATATTTAGTAGTTGTCCAAAATAGTTTTTCCATCTGTTCAGGATTGAATGAGCGTCTGCAAGCAAGTCTCCATTCTCATCCTTGATTACGATTACCCTTGCCTGATTTCTATTCTTGAATTCCTTTATGCCCTTATATAAATCTCTAATGTTTTTATTTTTACTATTTGTTTCTACCTCATTTAGTTTTTCCTTCAAGTAATCTCTCTTTTTATTCCTAAGCGTACGATTTGCTTCCCGTCTTTTATTGAAATAATTATCTCTATTCGCCTCAACTAGATCCTGTAAGAATTTCAATTTTGCCTGTTTCCTTCTTTCTACTACCATGCAACAATCTTCATCAAACCACGGTTTCTTTTTCTTAGTTTCGTAATAACCTATGCTCTGTTCAGCTGCAATTTTGATACTATCTCGGATATTTTCCCACGTGCTATTAACATCTAACTCTTCCTCAACTTTGTCGGAACTTGCTAATACGGCAAACCTATTTGAAATTTCGACCTGATAATGTTGCTTAGTTTCCTCGTCCTTTAATTTCGGAATATTGAATCTTCTAATATTAACTTGTTGCTCTATTCGCTTGGCTACTGATAGTCTTTCTCTTAGTTCTCCAATTACCAAATAATGGTCAGAATTACAGTCTGCCCCCCTGAAGGTTCGAATGTCTACTATACTAGTATGTCTTCTTTTATCTATCAAGATGTGATCTATCTGGTTATGTGTCAATCTATCTGAAGAAGTCCAAGTATATTTATGTATACTTATCCTTATGGAGGAATGTTGTACTTTTAACAATTAAATTTTTTGATGTGGCAAAGTTGACTAACCTAACTCCATTGTCATTACTAGATATGTGTAGGCTCTCTTTTCCAATCATCATCATCATTGGCGCTACAGCCCTTGGTGGGCCTGGGCCTCCCTTAGTAGGCCCTAATTGTCGCCATCCGTCTCTTCTTTTCCAATAGTCGGTTTAAAAATATCCTCACGTCCTACTTTAGCATTGAAATCCCTCAATAAAATTTTCATGTGATATCTAGGTAACTGATCAAAAGTCTGTTCCAATTCCTCATAGAAGCTATTCTTTATATGGTCGTCTTTCTCTTCTGTATGGGCATGAGCATTTATAACTACGATATCGCACCATCTACCCTTAAGTACTAAATACGATAACCTGTCACTGATAAATTCGACCTTTTTTACTGCTGATTTTATTCTTTTATGAATAAAGAACCCTGTTCCTAATTGGTGATTATCGTTTCCTTGCCCATAATATAACAAATAATCTCCTATTTGTGTTATGCCATTCCCATCTAACCTAACCTCCTGTACTCCCACAAAGTCTATTCTATATCTAGCTAGTTCTTTTGCTACTAATGTTACTCCCCCTGTTATATATAGACTTGTAACATTCCAAGTACCAAATCTCAAAACCTTATTCCTTTCCTGTGGTCGTGCCAGAGAATCAGTCCCATTCCGAGGTTTATTTGAAGGATTCGTAACAAGCTGTTTTTTACGGTGATGGGTTGTTAGCCCTTCGCCCAACCCCCAAGCTGGAGGACCACCCCTCATCGGCTATCCGTGACTGCTTATTCAATATATTCACAGCTAATATTAAATTAATAGATTATTAATATTAATACTAATAATACCAAAAAATTATTAACCCAGATATACCTGAAATATTTTTTTTGCAATTTTTGTGTATTTTTCAAATCGCATTTAATGTAGTATATAACTGAAGTATTTGTATGGTGTCGAAACATTCTAGTTGTAACTGGTTGAGCTAGAAACAGGTGTCCTTTTAAAAGGACAGTAGGCATATGAGCATACATTTTGAGGAAGAATTTTATAGGCCTACTATGCTTACATGAAAGGAAACAATGTAATTGTTATAATAATTTCAATTATTATTATTATTATTATTATTATTATTATTATTATTATTATTATTATTATTAACAAATTATTACGTTATTATTTTATTATAGTTTCCTTATTATTACTGCTAATATTATTCTGAAGAATGATGCATTGTGGCTAAATTCGATTTACCTCTAGAATGCTTTCGTCATTGAATAGTACCATATTGCTATTTGATGTGTAAAAATAAGTAATAGACAAAAAGAGTGTTGAAGATTCGAGGAGGAGGTTATATTGGGAGAGAAGTGACGATACATAATGAAGCAATTGCTGTGGCAATGTCGAAAGACAGGTTTCAGTTCATTTTCTAAAATCTACATTGATATGACAATAACAATTTAGATAGAAAATAAGACCTCTTCCAAAAATACCAAATGAAAAACAATAGAAACTTATGTCCGTTCAATACCTCCCTCCATAACGTCACCAGTCCTCCACTTGTAAACAGATCTTGCTGTGCAAATCTGGCTTTCAGGTATATCTCCCTGTGAAGCAGACTTGAATAATTTCAAAGGAAAAATTGTTCCGGAGCCGGTTATCGATCCCGGGACCTTTGGCTTAGCGCACCAATGCTCTGCCGACTAGCTATCCAACAACTACACCCGACACTGTCTCAACTTTTCCCTTCATATCCACACATCTCAGTGGGCTGACAAGACGCCAGAAACACATTTTGAGTGTACACGAACTCTGTGTGGCATCTGTAGGCTGCATTATAGTGATATGACTGTATGCCCGTAGCATAATTTTCAAACGTAGATAGCATTTCATGCAGGGAAAATCCACTAAAATTAAAAAAGCGAAACGTTTCAAAATATATGGGGATATGCCTACTGTCCTTTGAAAAGGACACATAAGTTTTCGTCATTGTCATGTCGCAATGATTAGATACTTCGAACGCATTGTGGTTTCACGTTATGTTTATTAGGAGTCATTCGATCTACAACAATTTGTAAAATAATTCCGAACTGTAAAAATATTTAACATTCTTATCTGATTTACGTCTCGGATGCCATAGCTGAAATAAACGAATAATTCTCACGTCCACATCTCAAACTCAACGATGACCAGAACTCTAATTACCAGTCTTACCACACCCAGCAAGCCTCTAATTACGACCAGTAATAGTGACACCTGTGAAAAAGCAAATACATCAACTGTAGAGAGGATAATTTGAAACATTGACAACTGTCCTTTTAATAGGACAGTAGGCATATCTGGGTTAATATTAATACGTGGTTATTAACACACAGTTTACCATGAACACTTTACATAAGCCTGCTTGTACTGAATGAATAAAAACTGACTTCACAATAAAAGTAGCAGAAACAGAACGCTTGCATAACAATAGACTAAATTCGTTTCTTTTTAAAAATGCATGTCAAAGTTTATTGCTGACTAAATAACATTATTAATCAAATTAATTTTACAATTAAGATATTAAGTTTCGGAGCACATTTACAAAAACTTATTTATTACACTGTTGGTCTTGAGAGAAAAAATTGCAATCATTCTCACACACCAAGCAGATAAGAATTAACTAATAACTCGCTACCCTCGCCAAGCAGACAAACATTTTCAATAGAATTGACTACCTTAACTGAGAGAAGAAAGTCGTGTTTTTACAACAGTTCTAAGGCCAGTTCACGCAAGGGTGAGATCTAGTCATCTACCCTTGCCGATTTACTAACTTACACAAGTAGAATCGCGTACAGTACTGTAGCCTACAATCGCGTCGAGAAAAACGATAGTTTTGTATGTTATTTATTTCAAAATATATATTACCAACCACGGATCCCCTGATAAGTGTTGGCGGATCCTTGCGGAGCGCACTTTGGGAATCACTGACTTAAGGCATAATATACGACAGATATAAGAAAGACGTTCATCCAATCTCTGTAGGTACTGTAGTTATTTGCAATCTTCCCTATTAAACATAGGTCCCCAAAATGCTTGGGTAACTGTTTCTAGGCATTATGTATGTATTTTGTATGTATGTTAAGTCAGCAGTCCGAAGACTGTTTAAAACCTCAAAGTGACACCAATAAGGCATCACTCATGAGGCAACCAAGCCAGAAGATAATGAGGTAGGGTAGCCAGTTCCTTTCTCCCTCCATTGCATACATCGCTGACCAGTAACATATTTCACCTAAGATATAAGCAGCAATAATTGTTCAAGTGAGATGTGTAGGCCTACTTCCTGATAGGCCTAGTAGATGTACCAACCGGAACAGGGCCGTATGCAAGGGAGGAGGGGTTACCGGGTTTGAACCCTCCCCTTGAACTTAAAAATATGGATATGCTGTATTTCAATATACAGTATTAGGGTCGAATTCATAGTCGTCGCTTATAAAATGAGGAAACACTTGAGTAATCAGCGTTTTCTTAGCACTTATTTTAGATCGTATTGCAGAGACGCTACGGTACTCTTTCATTTACACTGAGCATTCCCTTGACATCGAAAGAAATATGGCAACATGGCTAGACATGAGCGCTTTCGTACATTCAATTGTTTTCCAGCACGTTCAAATTGTTAAATCGGCATTATCATACACAAATATAGAAGTAAATATTAGAGAGCTAAAAATTATACAAAATGTAGAGAAAGCATTTTGCAGAAGAAGAAAGAAGTGAGCTAAGAGAAATAGTTATGAAATGTAGAGATGTCGTTGAAAGTAAAAAATCTGATAATTGTTCTCTCCAAAAGAACAACTTGACATGGTACAAAATTACAGTTGAATTTAATGCAAACTCCGGAAATATTCCTGTAAGTAAATAATTTTAACTTATTTTTCAGTTATTTTTATGATAAACAAAATGTAAGTGGTAAGTTATAATTACAAAAATTGTAACAGCTTATTCCTTGGGTAGAATACAAAGGAAAATGCAAATAGGCCCTAACACTTCGTTGGGGCCTGAATGCTTTTCGGAAAAAAAAAAAAAAAAAAAAAAACTTTAACCTACCTGAAATGATGCTGTAGCATAAAATCTCAAAGCGACCAGTATTTTGAGCAGTGGTGAACTCGGTAAGCCTCATTGTTGTATTGTAAATTTCAATGAGAGACATCAGAATATCCAAAACAGTGTTCTTGTCGAAACGGTATCTCCTCTTAAATTGTTGGTCATTATACATCTCTAAAGAGCTTTCCATATCTCTAATATAGGCCTATCTTTTGTTTTGCGAAACACATTTTCATTTTCATTATAGAACTCAATAAATCCATCAAAATCATAATCATCCACTGTATACTGAATCAGCTGATTACAATGCATATGAGGAAACACTTGAGTAAGCTGACAGGCTACCTTATTTGAATAAGTGTTCACTTCAGTGGGATTTATGAATTGGAAATGATTGTAAGCAATTGCTTAAGGGTTTCCTTACAATAAGTGTTGACCATGAAATCAACCCTTAGATTATTACCATGGATTTTCCTGTTATGTAAAGTACCTTACCTATCACATACAAATAACTGTTGACTAAATATATGTATATTTTTTGATCAGCTATGAAAACAAATACTTTTTCAATGTACAAACACATTGGAAAAACTAAATAGACCAACAAAATAAATATTTTCTCTGTCTAGCATTATGATAAGATAGAATATTCAAAACGAAATCCCTGTTTCAACCACAAATCCAAAATTGCGATAGGTGATCGAAAACGTTTAAACACAAGTTAAAATTTGTTAAAAAATTGGATGGCTATGAAAAAAAATACGTTCTTTGATGACAATGTATCTGTTTTAGTTGCTTGACATTATAAAAAAATGTTGTTTCTTTACTAAAAATTCAATATTGTACTTCGATAATTTATTTACATGTAAAAATTTTTATTTCATAAAAAAATCTAAAAATTCCAAAATCCTTTAATGCATCATGCTATCAATAAAAACCTGTAAAATGAACACAGACGTCCTTTAAAAACGCCTAAATCCAGAAAAAAATAACTCGAAATTCTTAAAAGTAACAAGAAATCCTTTTAAAACAACACCGATTTTCACCAATAAATAAATAAATAAAACGATAAACATAAATCCCAACCTTTATGAAATACATTTCCATTTTCTGTAAGGAATCGAACCCGGGTCTGTTACTTTTTAGCATGATCTGTATTTTAGAAACAAGAATCTGTTGAATTATTAAAATTATAAATGTTTTCTTGACTCTTAGACTGATAATTTTGTAGTTTAAATGAACGTTAAGAAAATAAAAGTGTTTGAAACGACCTTGAATTCACAAGATATTGAATTTGAATTTAAAATGCAATAATGACACACTGATAGAGAGGGAACGGAGGTTGAAAGAGGGACACGCGCTTTGAATGCGCACGCATCGTGGCCGTAATGATCAGCATGCAGGATACTTGTACATACGCGAAAACAGCTGAGGAGCGAGGAGCGAGGAGCGAGGAGAGGGGCTGTCGCATGTCCGTGTGCGGGAATGTTTTGGGAAGCACCATGGCGACGTGTTCCCACGGTAGGGGCCGCTGCTGCCACGCGGAGGACGTACGCCACGCCCGCGCGCCCCCGTGAAGGATGTGGCGGAGTGGAACAGTCAAGTCTGATGCGCTCGAATCTTCGTCTCAATTTCACTTATAAAGTGGAAATAGATAATTGACTGAAATTGTACACAGCCGTGTTTAATAAGGACTATTATCATACTTTATCTTATAGGATCTTGGCCTCTAAATGACTTGACTTTGGTCTTATCTTTAGATATTGTTAAACCATATTACAGTATATAAAGGCATATTCTATATATTCTACTATTGAGCGACAAATTTAGCGTATTTTATAAAAACAAGCCTCTTTCAGCGCTCAGAACTCTGGAACCATTTACTGCAGAACATTGAACGACAGCTCATTTTGAAGTTGACATTTGGTAGGTTATGATAAGAAGTAATACTTGTTTTTATTGTATACAGAGAGACAGATAACCTGATTTTACTTACTTTTAGGCTTTTTGCCCATTTGTAAAAATGTAAAAAAAAATATTGAGAAAAACCTTGCATTATTAAGAGGGATTCGGCATTGTTTGCTTAGTGTCACGGCAATAAGTTTCGGGGGTATTAAATAAATTATATTCACACGCCTAGACTTGAAAGGCACAACACAGCAACCACTGGCCGAGAGATGAAGATACGCGAGCTTTGGGCGTGATTTTACTCCTGTGTTTACTGTGTTTATGAAACCTGTGAAAAGCTAGCCCAGCTATGCACTACTAGACGAAACATCACGTGTTTATGTCTCCTGGCCTTGCTTGCCTAGGCTAGCTCCCGCCTCACAGTCAGCTGGTTAGCTCACGCGCGTGCTATTTATTTTCTTTATTTGATTTTTCAATACTCTCTTATTAACGTTGCACCAGTAAAAAATACGTGTTTATTTGTACTTTCAATGCGGAATCTAACCATATATTTTTAAAATATTTTTTCGTGGGCAAAGGTGTCTTAATTAAGAAAAATCTAAATTTCTCCATTTCCATAAAAAGTAAGAAAAACTGTTTACATGTCAATATAAACTTTAACTTTTCAGAATCAAAATGAACCATGATTTTGATCATTGGGTGAAAGGGTTTCGGAGCCACAACAGTTTAAAGTTGCTAATTTTATGAAAATACGATAAATTAAAATATTTTTAAACACTATGAAGTTCTGATGCCTCAAACTTTGCACAAAGCATTATATCATAGTTGTCTACGGACAGAAAAAGTTTCATTGTATTTAAAAATTGCAAGGTCAATTTTCTCTATATTTCGGTCGATTTGAGATAGAATAGCCCGTATGGACTGTTGTAACCGGAAAGCTTCTATTCCGAATCTGCTATCAAGACTTGATCATCGGCCAAAAGAAATATTTTAACATTAAAATTTCTTGAGACCTTTATTCTCTTTACCTCACTATAATTCCATTAAGAAATAATTCCTGCATCAATCGGTAGACTATTTCATTATTAAACCTGATTTATTAGCCTAGCCCTTTAATTAACACAGTCTTAAGGGGGAACATCCAACTTGATGGTAAAAAAGAAAAATCGATATTTTTATTTTGTCCGAAATCTGGAGTAGCCTATAGAGTTTCCCTATTTTATCTGTCAAATAATTTTATATCTCGGTTAGTTTCCGAGTTATGACCAAAAATATGCACCAGAAGAGTTGTAGACAAGCTCGCCTGTTGGTAAGTTTGTTGCTAATTGTCCGAAACTTAACATTTTCAAACTATTTCTCTCATAACTCAAAACTTATTAAAGATAATTATATAAAATTTTGAATGGTTATTGACATGTTATGATTTACAATATGAATTAATATCCTTTGTTTTTATTATTAATAGCAAAAATAAAAAAAATTCAGTGAAAATATTCAAGTAGGCCTAAATTAAAAAAATAAATAAAAATGTACTACTTACACTACAAATAATTTAATGATACTGATTCATATTGTTGCCACAACTTTCTGAAATAGGCCGGACAAAAGAGATTACAAATATTTTTAAAATTGCGTTCGCAGTAACAGTGAATTATTTATTTAAGAGAATAGAGGAGTTGCTCAAAATGTCCTCCTTTACGTTCCGGTTCTATATACATGGTGCAGCAATGTATGAAATTCTGGTACACTTTCTGGAGCTCATCCTCACTAATATTGCTTATTACCCTTGTACAACGTTTCTTCTTGTCAAGAACGGTACATGTTTCTCGACACTTATTAAATAATTTAACAACATAATGGTTCTATGGTTGTGTATGTAGTTTCTACAAGCACCGTAAAACTTGCGTTAAGTACAACTCGTACGACTTGTTATGTGAAAAGAAAAATTTTAAGCCGGAAATATTTAAGTTTTCCTTCTGATCAAATAATTGTTGGTTTCTTCGCTGCCTTCTTACAGCTTTAAGAGCTGGACATGTAGGCCTATTGTACACCGGCAAGCATTCTTATTAGCCATCATTTTATCAAATGTAGCCGTAAGTCGTAAGTTGTATAATACGAGTATATCATGGTTAGGCCTATGTCAGTCAATATTGACTCCAAAACAGAGTCCTTGTTAATTTTGCTTTACCGCCGGATTAACCCATATATGCCCACATTTTTTTATTAGTCCCTTTAATCTTTGTTTAAATTTTAGGTTGTGAACCATCATTATTTGTTCGATAATATGTTGGCAACACTGTTGTTATTTGGTTAATGGCTAATATTTTGTTTGGTTTAGGCTGCTTTAGTTGTGTAAAACTTTTTTTTTTTGGTAGTAGTAGTTATGTAAATTTATGTTTTTCATATATTTTTAAAACTGAATCCTTACAGTAATAAAACAATCCCATTATATTAAACATGTAAAAGGTTGACTAAATTATGTCCAACAACCTTAGTAAATACGCCCTATTACAAAACACCCACCTGGGAATACTAAGTAACAGAAATAGTTTATATGCATAGAAGTTTTGTAAATGTGTCCCTTTGTATTTGTATACACAAAATAGAAGTGTAATAATAAATGGCACGTGATTGAAGTGAGACTTGATTGGCCACAATGTGGCGCCAGAGATTCTCAGTAAAGTCGACCTGGTTGGCGAGTTACTATAGCGCTGGCCTTCTATGCCCAAGGTTGCGGGTTCGATCCCGGGCCAAGTCGATGGCATTTAAGTGTGCTTAAATGCGACAGGCTCATGTCAGTAGATTTACTGGCATGTAAAAGAACTCCTGCGGGACAAAATTCCGGCACATCCGGCGACGCTGATATAACCTCTGCAGTTGCGAGCGTCGTTAAATAAAACATAACATTTCTAACATTTCTCAGTAAATGACCCCGCTCACTCCTGTACATTCTGCTTCATGTTAAACATTTCCCGTTTCTCGTCAGAGTAGATCTAACCTCACTACTATCCATTCGTTTGCTTAGAAAACTGTTACTTTATAATTTATTAGTTAGAACTTATATATGAAGAGTCCACTGCAAGAATGATGGATGTCACTTTCTTCTCGAAAATGAACCAAGACTGTCAATGCATAGCTTAAGACATATAGAATGTACATACAGAGTTATATGGCATCAACACTGATAGTCATTGTCCAGTAATGATTGGAAAATCACAGTTAAGCTTTGAGCGCTAAGCATTTCAAACTTTCAATTGCTTCTCCTGCAAAATGTACTCCAAATGACATCCATCATTCTTGCAGTGGACTCTTCATGTATATTCAACACTATTTGTTTCTCTGCGGTTTTGAGAAAGTTTCCACTCTTATGTTTAGTAACCACACACATTGAGGATCCAGAAGCCATACTATCACGTGTTTACGAGAACAAGCTCAACTGACGCCAGGGTATTACAAGAACAGACTACCTAGGCATTACCCTTAGTCAAATCAAGCTTTTAGGTGTAAATCCCTGTAAAGTTGATTTGAATACTTTCGAGGGAAAAATTGTTCCAGGGCCGGATATCAAACCCGGGACCTTTGGTTAAACGTACCAACGCTCTACTAACTGAGCTACCCGGGAACTCTACCAGACACCGATCAAATTTTTCCCTCTATATCCACAGACCTCAAAGTGGGCTGACAACCGTCAAGCAACCAACATTGAGTGCACACTAACTCCGTGTGACTAAAATTGTGGTTTTCTGTTAACGAACAGTGACGTGTATTATGCAAATCAAGCTTTCAGGTATAACTCCCTGTAAAGTTACATCGGTTTTTGGTAAAGTTCCCGGGTAGCTCAGTTGGTAGAGCGTTGGTACGTTTAATCAAAGATCCCGGGTTCGATACTTGGCCCCGGAACAATTTTTCCCTCGAAATTATTCAAATCAACTTACAGGGAGTTATACCTGAAAGCTTGATTTGCATAATACACGTCACTGTTCGTTAACAGAAAATCACAATGTAAGTCACTCAATGTTGGTTGCTTGACGGTTGTCAGCCCATTTTGAGGTCTGAGATATAGAGGGAAAAATTAGATCGGTGTCTTGTAGAGTTTCCGGGTAGCTTAGTTGGTAGAGCTTTGGTACATTTAACCAAAGGTCCCGTGTTCGATACCCTGCCAGTCCACTCCTGTGGAGTAACGGTTAGCACGTCTAGCCGCGAAACCAGGTGGCCCGGGTTCGATTCCCGGTTCGGACAAGTTACCTGGTTGAGGTTTTTTCCGGGGTTTTCCCTCAACCCAATATGAGCAAATGCTGGGTAACTTACGGTGTTGGACCCCGGACTCATTTCACCGTCATTATCACCTTCATCTCATTCAGACGCTAAATAACCAAAGCTGTTGATAAAGGGTCGTAAAATAACCTACTAAAATAAAGATACCCTGCCCCAGAAAAATTTTTCCCTCGAAATTATTACTCTTAGTATTCATCCGATTACAATGTAAATAACAAAATATAAAGGTAGCTTTTCTTTTACATAGCGTTTTACATATGAGCGAAGATATATGTTTCGTCGTATTTAATAATTAGAATTCAATTTTTATTTTCAAATAATACAACGTTATGGTTTCCAAATACGGAACTATATTTTCCTGCGTTGTGTAGTGTTTTGAGTGGGAGCCAATCACGGATATGACAGTCACGTTCTTGTGTTTCCGTTAGGATTTTTCTTGCAGTGAAAAGAGTATAGGCCTATATAGATTTCTCAGGAATTATACCAGAGATGAATTTAAACTGTCCTCCGTCGGTAGGGTTACCATGAGAAGAAATACTATAGGAGGACATGGACTCTAAAATAAGAGGACATTGCTGAAAAAGGAGGACTTTTTAAAAATTGATATGAATAAAATTAAAGATAAAAACAATGGCTCACCTTAGTTTTCTCACTAGTTGCTGGATCAGTATTACATCTGTACCCTACTTATCGGTGGAGCCCACTTTGTGCACAAGAGCCTGAAGAGACAAACTTATATCTTCTAACAGATAACTATGGAACTGTTCACAGGACATGTCCTTGAAATTTTATTTCACCATGATGATACCTCTGACTATCTCCTTTAGCATGCGATTTCGTTCTTTTATCCATTGAGCAGATATTAGGGAAAATACTCTCTCAGCACTTTCATTGTGACTTGGGATAAATAAATAGAATTAACATATTTTTTAGAGTTCTGAGAAAGTTTCAGTGCTCGCAGAACTATTGGAATGGAAGAATTTGCACCATTGTTTATTTAAACTTAAATCTTTGTCAAAATTAACTTGATTGGCATATATTTGTTACATTGTAGAGTAAAATTGATAAAATAGCTTGAATCATGAATAGTGACATTTTTAGAGTGTAAAAATTCAATGCATGTCAGTAGGTCATCATATTTTATATAGTGCTCCAGCTTCAACCATTGAAAGCAGTTAAATTCTTTCATAGGTTTTCACCATTTGGTTAGATATTCTATGCATAATATATTCATATTAATTGTAGTTGAAATGCGAAATGCCGAACATTTCAATTTTTTTTAAATGTCTGCCGGACAGGAAAAAATTATTAAAAGAGAGGACATGTCCTCTTTTTGCCGGACGGATGGTAACCTTATCCGTCGGCAATAGTTTAACATTATGTTCCAAAAGAAGAATTTTTTTGTTCGGGCTTCACGGGAGATGGACGCCTCATGCCACTCCACATCCTCCATGGGGAGTGTAGGCACGTCAATACCAAACAATAACAATCCGCAGTAGCAGCAGCAGCAGCGGCAGCGGGGAAGCCGAGCGTTGCAACCTTCACACGCGACTGCAGATGAGTCATGTGGATATTGTTTGAGCACCCCGTCCCACCGCCGTCCGTCCACATCCGAGGTTGCGCCCAGGAATCCAGGAGCGTTTTTATTGTTGATGGTGTTGCTCACACAACAATGAATAGGCCTTTACGGTATTATCAGATTCCGTCACAACCCCCCAACATCATCATCAGCCGATAACAAAAAGAGGAAGCAAGATGGCGTGGCGTCGTTACGTAATTAATCCGTTGGTGTAAATGAACGGGCGAGGAAAGGTTGAATTGATGTCAATGGAGATTAATTCGTAGGCGGATTCGCTCGTTAGAAATGATTGGGTGGTCCGAAAATGTAACGAGCGGGACCCGCCCCTAATTATTGGCTACTTTGGCCTTTTTACAGAAAAGACGACCCGGATTCCATTCTAGGAAGGGACCGATTGATTATTTATTTTTAACTATATTACACGCAAGAGTATTTGCATAAAATAACGTGTCTATTCCAGTTAATTTGTGCCAGCATCCGCCTTTATACAATGAATATGAGTAAATCTTTTTAGTTAAAGTAGTTAAGAGTTGTTTGGGGAAATACTGATCATGAATTGCAACTTCTGTCAAAGTCGACTTCAATTAACTCCTGTAAGGGTTGGACTTTAGGGTAAGTGAAGGTATTGCTTACTTACTTACAAATTGCTTTTAAGGAACCCGGAGGTTCACTCCGCCCTCCTTAAGCCCGCCATCGATCCCTATCCTGTGCAAGATTAATCCAGTCTCTATAATCATATCCCACTTCCCTCAAATCAATTTTAATATTATCCTCCCATCTACGTCTCGACCTACCCAAAGATCTTTTCCCTTCGGCCTCCCAACTAACACACTATATGCGTTTCTAGATTCGCCCATACGTGCTACATACCCTGCCCATCTCAAACGTCTGGATTTAATGTTACTAATTATGTCAGGTGAAGAATACAATGCGTGCAGTTTTGCGTTGTGTAACTTTCTCCATTCTCCTGTAACTTCATTCCTCTTAGCCCCAAATATTTTCCTAAGAATCTTATTCTCAAACACCTTTAATCTCTGTTCCTCTCTAGAAGTGAGAGTCCAAGTTTCACAACCATACATAACAACCGGTAATATAACTGTTTTATAAATTCTAACTTTCAGGTTTTTTGACAGCAGACTAGATGACAAAAGCTTCTCAACCGAATAATAACAAGCATTTCCCATATTTATTCTGCGTTTAATTTCCTCCCGAGTGTCATTTATATTTGTTACTGTTGCTCCAAGATATTTTAATTTTTCCATCTCTTTGAAGGGTAAATCTCCAATTTTAATGTTCCCACTTCGTACAATATTCTGGTAACGAGACATAATCATATACTTTGTCTTTTCGGGATTTACTTCCAAACCAATCGCTTTACTTGCTTCAAGTGAAGTTTCCGTGTTTTCCCTAATCGTTTGTGGATTTTCTCATAACATATTCACGTCATCCGCATAGACAAGAAGCTGATGTAATCCGTTCAATTCCAAACCCTCTCTGTTATCCTGAACTTTGCTAATGGCAAATTCTAGAGCGAAGTTAAAAAGTAAAGGTGATAGTGCATCTCCTTGCTTTAGCCCGCAGTGAATTGGAAAGCATAAAATAGAATCTGGTCTGTACGGACTCTGCTGTAAGTTTCACGGAAACAGGTATTAACGCCATCAGTTTAAAAAAAAATGTGTTACATCTGAGCAGAAATACGAACAATAATATTGATAATATTGTGGCCTTTTCTATGGAATATACATTTCAAGGTTGTAATTGTGACAAGGTTTCACATCAATAGGCCTACAAGTAAATAAAAGTATGATGTATACTGGCGGGCGCTATTTCCTGCAGTGAAGGAAATAACGCCACTTATTTTTAGTACAAAGAAACATGTTTAAAAGAAAAGTGACAAATGTAAGATTATGTTATAGAAGTGTATACAACTATAAATGATTAGGGACAACATAAGGGCCTCAGTACTCATTACCACATGACTTAAAAATATTCAATCAAGGTCACTGTCATTGAATGGTGCACAACCGTCTTCACGTAGTGAAGAGTCCAGTTTTCTTTGTGCTACTCATGTCGCAGGTTTCGTGATACCCAAGTCCGGTCGATTATCCTCAATTTAGAGACGATTAAACTAACTGCAATTATTACATACTAAATCAAAGTTTATTCTTGCAGCGAGATGGCGTTATTACCTGCAGTCGCAAATTCTATTTTAAATGGATAGTCACCATAAAATATAATATTAGACTATAAATTTTAAAACAACACCACTCCACTAAACATAAGAAAACATTTAAACGAATTTCTCACAACATTTATCATTCATTATATTTCAAATTCAATTATCTGTACTTACATTATGTAGAATAACTACTTCACTTAGCTATTAGATGCTTTACGGTTGTGCTGACAGATGGAGTTACTTGTCAACAATGTGACGCTGAAACGTGTGTTCAGGTTACTGCCCAGCGACAGTCCTGATGTATTTTTATATATGTGATGAATGGTTAATTAATATTAACCCGGCACACTCACAATCACACTCACATTCATACAAATTTCCAGACTCTAGACACCCAGGAAATTCTTCTTCTTCAAGAAAAATTCACCGAGAGCCCAACCCAGGAATCGAACCCGGGACCTCCCGATCTGGAAGCCAGCTTGCTGACCAATACATATTTAAATTACGAATATTTACACTACACTTAAAAGGTTCTCCAGCAATATTCTTCAGTTAAGTTTTAACGACTAGTAGACTATATTTATTTAAATTTAGATAAACCTATATGGTAAAGTAGTAACTTAATTTATGAGCTAATTTAATTCCATCAATTATAATTAATTTGAGATTTGAGATAGCTAGTAAAATGATGAAAATTAATTTAATGTAAGCTTACTAGAACTATGTTACAGGGAGAAAAAAATATATATAAAAATCTAAAATATATTTCTAGAATGAGAATATTAATGTAATTGCCATTAGAGGTTTTGTAAATCTACTTAGAGAAATTAATGATAATAATAAGAATGGACAGATATTAGTTTCATTATATGTAATAAATATTAATCAGCAATTAATTTGTTAAGTAAGAATTTATGTAATTTGGACCTAAATGAAGTTATTGTCCAACACCCCTTACATCACTCGGTAGCTAGTTCAAATTTCTAGCAACTGAAACTGTATAAGATGAAGAATATAAAGATGTCTTGTGGTAGGGTATAATGAGTAAATTGTTCTGATGAAATCTTGTACTTAGCTGATGATATGGGGATAAATTTTGAAAACGAGAAGCCAAATAGATTGGGGTAGCGGTGAACAGAATTTGAAATAAGAGAACAAGAGAATGCAGGGCTCGTCGATCGCTTAGCCTTAGCCAAAGGCAGAGTTTGGAAAGACGGGGAAACATGATCATACTTACGAATATTACAAATATAACGGACATACGCATTATGCACACGTTGTAGCCTGCTGCTCAAATTTGCATTTAGGTTACTTAATATAATATCGCAGTAGTCGAAGTGTGACATCACGAGTGTTTGTACAAGGATTAATTTTAATTTATCAGGAAGAAAGTGCTTCAGTCACTTTAATGAGTGAATAATAGAAACTATTTTTTTGGAAGTGTGATTCGCTTGTTCATTCCATTCCAGGTGACAATCCATGTAAGTGGCAAGGTTCTTCACAGTCGAGCTGTATGGAATAGTAGTATTATTTACAATTATCGATGGCAAATTTTGTTTGTCACACTTCGATCTTTGATGTTCTATTAAGATAGCCTGCGATTTACTTGCATTTAGATTTGGTCTATGCAATAATCTCCCAAGCAGTTTCTTTTGAGATATGTGTATGTATTTATTCACACTGCAAATGGGTATATACCAGTGGCGGCTGATTGACTGAGGCAAGTGAGGCCGGGCCTCAGTCACTTGGCTTAACTGAAATCAAATTTTGTTTTTATGTAATGTATTAGTTATTTGAATGAAGCATATATCGCTGTAGAAGCATTTGAAAACTTTGTGATGTAGATAGACCTGTTTTGCAGTAAAATTTGTTCCTGAGGCCAGGATCGCTCGTGCCGGATCTGGTTTGTGATGTATATAGACCTGTTTTGAAGTAAATTTTGTTCATGAGGCCAGGATCGTTCGTGCCGGGTCTGCTTCTGGATTTTTGTTTGTCTTCGCGGGCTTTTGACGCGCTTTAAACGTTGTAACTGAGGCACAATTCGTCTGGCCTGGTCAGGTTTCACTCCTCTCAACCATGCGCCGGCCTCAAGGGTAGAGTGGGGTGAGAATAGGGTGACTTGTCTTCCTAAATAGGCCATAAATAACAAACAAAAAAATAAAAAGAAAAGAAAGAAAGGGGATTTTCAACACAGCCTACAATATGGGTTGCTTCATCACACTGAAACAATCACTGAAACTCCCAGCATAACAGCTTATTTGGTGAGTGAAATTATTATTTTTCATTACTAGTAATAATAATAGACTAATAATATAATAATAATAATAATAATAATAATAATAATAATAATACAGTAATAATGATATTAATAATATAACAACAATAATAATTAATATCATAAATAAACATTTTCTATCGGAGGCACTTAAACTAGTTGCATCTGGCCTCACCGAGGATTTGGATCATCGGACGCTACTGGTATATACCCGGTGGCAGTGGTAACTAATTACACTCAATAATGACAATTAACAATAAACACAACTAATAAAAAACAATAATTAATAATAATGATAAATAATAATAATAATAATAATAATAGTAGTAGTAGTAGTAGTAGTAGTAGAAGTAGTAGTAGTAGTAGTAGTAGTAGTAGTAGTAGTAGTAGTAGTAGTAGTAACAAGGAGCATCCTAAATTAAATGAAGCATGGTCACTTAAAAAAACATTTAAAGTGCATCTAATTTGTATCTTAACCCTAAGTTCGAACTAAGACCCACGATTGTGACAAGTTCATACCTGCACAAGTACCTTTCGGCACTACACTTATTTCGCTGTCAACTCACTCACTGCACTGATTCTATCCTGATTTCACTAACACTTCTAACCATTTCACTGTTCAAATACTTTGCACAGCCACTTCACTGACACGAACACACTTCACTTACACAATAGACTTCACTGACACTACAAACTTCACTGACACAACACACTTCCTCATTGATAGAATACTTCAAATAACAAGATATCAATTACACCCTTTAAGTAGTGTGTATAATATACTACCGTCTATCAGTAAAGTACTTAAGCTTATTTATAAATACATTTTTGGTTATTGGTAAAGCCTTTAGTAAGTCTGCAGGTAAAGCATTCCAGTCCCTGATAGTACGATTGAGAAAAGAAAACTTTCCAGTGTCCGTCCTCTGTCTTCTTTCCCTCAGTTCATATGAGTAAATAATGGCATATCTCATGTAACTTAGATTCTATTTCACGGAGAGAAGAATGTGGTTTCTTTTCTACCATCAGTCAAACATCAAGTTTCAAATCATTGTCAGCGCATGTGCATGTTCTCTAAATTTTCCTTCTATCTTACTCGCGTCTTCTTTTACTACAGTCGCGACGCTGTTATTCCCGGCGTGACTCCTCCTCTTTGCTTACGTCTTAGGAAGTGAAGCCTCTATAAAGTCTAGGTAGGTAGTATCGTTCGCCATTTTTGTTCTTTCGTTGCCTAGCTACCATACGAAGAATCTATTTGCGACACCGTTAAACATTATCATGTCGTAGCTCCTATGATAATAAATCAAACGCATTGTAATTCAGCAAATAATTGAGAGGCAAATAACGTCTTCGTGTGCTTTCTGCGAACGCCAACGAAAGAGCCAAAATGGCGGGCGATTATATTAAGTATTTATCGAGCCATAAGAAATGAATAACGTCTTCATCAGCGAATCACGAGACTCACACGTTTAAATGTAGCCGACCTGCAACGTGATTGGCTGCCGGCAGTTAGAGCGGCGGGACTATAAATTTTATCATCATCAGGATCTCAACTCTCTCATTTTCTGTTAAGAACATCTTGTTTTATTTTGATTTCAACAATAAAACTGCTTTCATAACACAGGGACTAACAAGATATAGCCTATCAACAATAAAATTGTTACCACAAATTGTATAGTGCTTCTGTATTAAACAAATTGCATATAAAAATTATTACTTTTTCGTTGTTGGTAACTCTATAGCATCTATTAGATGCTTTATGCCCAGCGACAGTCCTGATGCATTTTATATTTTTGATGATTGGTTAATTAATATTAACCCGGCACACATACAATCACACAAATTTCCAGACTCCAGACACCCAGGGAATTTTTCTTCTTCAAGAAAAATTCACCGAGAGCCGAACCCGGAACCTCCTGATCTGGAAGCCAGCATACTGACCAACAGACCACAGAGGCAGTAAAAATAATTTTTTGTGCTCCAGCACTATAAACAGTCTTTATCGTTAGTGAAAATAGTGCATAATATGCCACATTATTGTACCAGTGCCGTAATAGTTACTTACGAGTATGTTTCAGGGTAGGCTTATTATGTTGATAAGAGGACAACAGATTTGCTAAACCGAGGGTCTGTGGCTCGAGGTTTTGTAAGTTACCCGAGTTATTAATAATTCCCGAATTGCATACAATAAATTAATTCCTTACTTCTTTATTAGAAAATGAAATAAATAGGCTGTTAATATATCACATTTATTTCATGAGTGTTTGTCAATTTTATATACGCCAGAGACAACAATGAAGTTACTAATGAAATGGCAACTAGGAATCGCCGCTTCAGAAGTTGTGTAAGCTGGAAAAATTACTCTCTAGCAATTGTCTGTAACCATGTAATTTCTATTTCAATTCCACTAAAGACTAATTCGTATTTCATTTTATTCATTTCTGTATTTTGTTCAGTTTCAGAAATTGTGTGAATTTAAAGCATTACTATCTTGCAATAGCATGTAACCATGGCAAACTTTACAGGCCCATGGCCATGATACAAATCCTAATGCCCGCGCGGATGTAATGCACTTCCTTATATAATTATCCCGTATCCAAGAAGTAAAACTACTATAAAGACTAGTCCTGTAAGTAAGATATAAAATATTGCCATACCAAATTTATTCAAACGTCATGACTTCTATTATGACGGCATAACTTGTGACATAAAGTTAGTATTATGAAATGATTTGCCAGTGTAACGACCCACCATTAGGCCTACAAATCATATGTTATTTCTTTATTAATTGTTTTATAATCCTGTCGTACAAAAAACATATGAAACTTATCTATAATAATACTAGACTTACAGTTATTGCTCTCGTCAAAAATGGGAAACTCGTTTCGCTCGTTCCCTAAACATTGACTCGTTCCATGAAGTGTAACATCATAAACTTGTTTCATAATATACTGTTATGCTCTTTCAAATGATATTAAAAATATAGGGTGTCATATAAAAATGTTCTCTTTCTAAATACTTTTTGTCTCAAATCCTCTCATTTCATTTTAATTGCAATTATGCGTTAATTATTTATCAAATTCTCTGTATATACAGCATGTGTCCGGATAAATGAATGAATTAGTTAATCATTTCATTAATAGGTAATGGACATGTAGATGAATTAAATTTTAAATTAACGTCTGTTTTATTTAACCATGCTCGCAACTGCCGAAGTTATATCAGCGTCGCAGGGGACGGGATTTTGTACTGTAGGAGTTCTTTTACATGCCAGCAAATCTACTGACATGGGCCTGTCGCATTTAAACACACTTAAATGTCATCGACCTGGACCGGGATCGAACCTGCAATCTCGAGCGTGTCACCCAGGCTGACACATGTGAGTGAATTGCTAGATGGATACTGTATAATATAATATAAGAATATTTATTTTATATGTTCAGTCTAAATGACTTATCAATAATCTAAATTGATCACTGGATACATACGCTATTCAACACTTAAAAACATAAAGCCTGTTCAACCCATAATTGTATAAACAACTATAGTAGCTTGAATTTAAACGTGAGTATTTCCATAACAAATTATTCAACAACATTTACTGTATTTTTTTATTAATACTTACGATATAAGCTTACGTGTATTACAGAATGAAATGCTTCACGACTAGCTCAACTTCCTGTTATCAAAAAGTTTATACCTACAATCTACTTTGCAACTTAAATGGAAGGATCCATTGAAAACATTCCGATGTCTGCTAATAAATTAAGTTTAATATTGGAATTAACGTCAACTACAAGATTTTATCACTTTGCTACAGTTATAATTTTAACAAAATAAATGCTTGATATAATACACACATAACGACACAAACCATTAAGTTATAAAATACATACGATCATGAATGTGTAATACATTAATAAGATATATTCAGAAGTAATTATTCTTAAACACAGAGTAACGTTTATATAATTTCAACCTGTTTTAATGCCCATAATTCTTAACTTTATAGTGTGTTAGTAGTTTTTTTTAATTATTCTTATAAACTGAAGTAGATATGAATATTGATTTGGTTTCAACCATCACACAGATACATTACCGGTAATTAAATACAATAATTAACTCAACTGTTATTTATTATTTTATTTTATTTGTATAAGTCAGTTTCTATCAGATGCGTTTCCAATTCACTGTAGGCTAAAGCAAGGAGATGCACTATCAGTTTTACTTTTTAACTTTGCTCTAGAGAATGCCATTAGGAAAGTTCAGGATAACAGAAAGGGTTTGGAATTGAACGGGTTACATCAACTGCTTGTCTATGCGGATGACGTGAATATGTTAGGAGAAAATCCACAAACGATTAGGGAAAACGCGGAAATTCTACTTGAAGCAAATAAAGCGATAGGTTTGGAAGTAAATCCCGAAAAGACAAAGTATATGATTACGTCTCGTGACGAGAATATTGTACGAAATGGAAATATAAAAATTGGAAATTTATCCTTTGAAGAGGTGGAAAAATTCAAGTACCTGGGAGCAACAGTAACAAACATAAATGGTACTCGCGAGGAAATTAAATACAAAATAAATATGGGAAATGCCTGTTATTATTCGGTTGACAAGCTTTCGTCATTCAGTCTGTTGTCAAAAAATGTGAAAGTTAGAATTTATAAAACAGTTATATTACCGGTTGTTCTTTATGGTTGTGAAACTTGGACTCTCACTTTGAGAGAGAAACAGAGGTTAAGGCTGTTTGAGAATAAGGTGCTTAGGAAAATATTTGGGGCTAAGAGGGATGAAGTTACAGAAGAATGGAGAAAGTTACACAACACAGAACTGCATTGCATTGTATTCTTCACCTGACATATTTAGGAACATTAAATCGAGATGGGCAGGGCATGTAGCACGTATGGGCGAATGTAGAAATGCATATAGAGTGTTAATTGGGAGACCGGAGAGAAAAAGACCTTTAGGGAGGCCGAGACGTAGATGGGAAGATAATATTAAAAAGGATTTGAGTGAGGTGGGATATGATGATAGAGAATGGATTAATCTTGCTCAGGATAGGGACTAATGGCGGGCTTATGTGAAGGCGGCAATGAACCTTCGGGTTCCTTAAAAGTAAGTAAGTAAGTTTATATGGTTTTAATAGCCTGTGTCAATTTTAAAATTGTTTATGTATAAGGTAAAGTACCCAAATAAGAGACACTTTTCTTTAACTGCTTATAATAGAGGATGGGAATAGACATTTTTAATCTGAATGAGTGGAATACATACAGCATTTCGTCTATTTTTAGAATTGACAATACAAATTTTAGTCAGTTTTTATTATTACTTTAAATTATAAAAAAAGGTAAAACTGGCAAATATTGATGTTTTAGAAAGGGGTTCCAAATAAGAGATACCTGTGTTATTTAACTTTATTTTTGAACAAGGACAAAAATTATTATCATTTCGCAGAAAATTGAAGCAATATATAATATTGTGAAATCATGTAGATATTTTAATAAATTCAGGAACATTTTAAAATTGAAAGGGTAAGTGCAACAGTGGTCTAACTCCTCTCAACAGAAATTCTGTTGTTTATTTGGCATTATCCCAAGTGAAATAAATATGGTTTACGAAAAGAACACAAAGTCTGTCAAATCGGACATGAATGTAGGCCCTACTATTCTTATTTCGGCTACTATTGCTAACGTTAATATTTTACTAGAGAAAGAAAAATGATAGAATATTAAATTTCGATCTCCATATTTTCATTTTAAGTTGATTGCACTTATTTTGCCGACCCCTCTAATTGACATAATTCTTATTTCAGTGTACTGAACAAGTTGGACAAATGAAAGGGTCTTCATCAGTGCTGCAGTCTTTGTGAGCCCAACGACGACATTTTGAACAGTGAATCTATTTCTCCCCCCTGGTCCCTGGTGTCCTCTGAAAAAAGATTCAGTGCAAAACAAGCACTCTCCATTATAATTTTCTCCATAGGCCTATTCCAAGTCACTAGAGTAGATTAATTCCATTTCCACATCGGATTCTTCATCACTGAACGAACTCAAGCAGTGCTTCATGGACTGAGTTTTTCTGTGGTTTTTGTTGTTTTTCGAACAACTTCTTGCGAGCTCAATCTTTTCTTTGTTTTTCCTTATCTAAACTCGCTCTCATTTGTTTCTGATTACAATTGATATTATGATAGCTCCTTTTCCTGCCCTGGATGACTTTACATGAGACTACCCACTGGTTGAAGCTTACGGCTCTTGAGGTGGTGGTTGTTGTTGCTGGTGCTGCTGCTTCTGTAGGCCTAACTGTGGTGTAACCAAAGTCACCGTTTTTGGCGCGTGAAATAAATAATGGGAAAGTTGAGAGCGAATAACTTATCTTTGCCACAGCCTGTGGGCATTAAAGCTGATAACTGTGATTGGCAGATTGCTTACGTCACATCTGTTTAGGAGGTGGTACCAGCCTCAGCCGAAGTGACAACAAATGACACTGGCTGGTCAGTGTACTCAAGGACACATCCCAGAAACGCAATGTGCAAGTGTCTTGCCCTTGATGCAGTCAGTGGGCAATAAGACTGACAACTGTGATTGGGAGATTGCTTACGTGACGTGTTGGGTGTTACCGTTCTCAGCTACACTGGCAACAAGTGCTTACTGACTGGCTTTGCACTCAAGAACACGCGCCACAAACGCTGGCACTGGCTATAGTAACGATATTTACACAGGTCAACGAAATTGTCGAAACCAGGAATCACACTTAAATTTAATAGTTTTAATAATTACACAAGATTTTTATTTCAAATGTATGGAGAATATTTTACGAATTAAGCACTTATGCTTTGATCTTTAAGTAAGGTAAATATTCTCAGACTAGCCAATTTTAATTGATTTTAGCTATTGATATTATTGTCATCTCGATGAATGATTAATTTTAGTCATTAATAATGATAACTTAATCATTTCAATTAGTAATGTTTGTAATGAATAATTGAGGACAATGGATAATTAATGATTGACCTAATTCGTTATTAATTTTAATTAATAGTTCAATTAATCTTTCATTGTTTCTTATGTAGTTACTGGCAGATAAACTAACAGGACTAGAAGCATTAACACTTTTCGTAAACTCTCAAAGGTGAACATCATAATAATACCAAAATAAGGGTCTGAATAAGAGATACTATCTCTTAATAGGACCCCTAGGTATCTCTTATTAGGGAACGGAGTAAATAAAAATGAAATTGCTACCCAAGGTCATAAATTATTAGGCCTATGTTTCTTATTAGAAATCTACCTTATTATATGTTTCTTATTAGAAATCTACCTTATTATATGCAACATCTTGCCAGCAATTTTATAAAATTAATAATAACTTAAATTTGTTGCACCTTACATTAACTGCTGTTCTCTTCCTTACTGGTTCAGTAAAAAGTTCAAAGTATGAAAAATTACTTTGCTTGCTCTCAGCTTCGTTGCTTACTTTCAACTGAGGTTAGACAAAGAACACGATGTCTTAGAAGCACAAACATTGATTTACCATAGTTGTCGAGAGATGGCAAATTATACCGGAGAAGTTAACAATGTATCTCTTATTAGGGCCCTGTCTCTTATTTGGGTACTTTACCTTATATTTAATGGTTATTCCAATTACTGTAAAATTAATGTAGGCCTACCACATGGAATATTTCGAATATATGCCTGAAGATGCCAAATAGGCGAAAACGTTCGCATTAAATCTTTTAATTTCATTCAATCATTTATATTTATAAATATTTGTTGTTTTTTAAAATATTGATAAGTCATTTCGACTGAACATATAAAAAAATATTCTTATATTATATTGCATTTTGACTTATCTGAATACTATCACAATGTTTTCTAAGATGGATATTGGATGGACGGATATACGAACATCTGAATGGTTACATGAATACCTAGCCATCTGGATGAGCTCTCTGGTAATGTGGTCAGCATGGCGCAAAACCACCACTTAAGAACAAATTTCCGTATTCCTTTAGAGAATAGAACCCCTGCGTAGACGTGCTTCAAGTGATAACGCTTCTGGTTACAAATTCGGACTCTGGTTCGATTCCAGAAAAGGAAGAGGAGATTTATAAATTTTTAAATTATGGTTTATTTAACGACGCTCGCAACTGCCGAGGTTATATCAGCATCGCCGATGTGCCGGAATTTTATCCCGCAGGAATTCTTTTACATGTCAGTAAATCTACTGACATGAGCCTGTCGCATTTAAGTACACTTAAATGCCATCGACCTGGGCTAGGATCGAAGCCACAACCTCGAGCACAGAAGGCCAGTGTCATACCGACTGCACTACTCAGGCCGACGAAATTTATAAATATATCACACAAACTGACAGTGTAAATTTTTTGATTGGAAATCAAATATACTATGCTATAATAGATAAATTATGTTATCTTCATATTGTTTTACGTTAGACAAAAGCCTGCGTTATTCTTCCCTAATGACCATACGAAAATGTCTAGAGTTGGTTCATGACTCATAAGAGTGAGGAAGAGTGTAGTCCTTCAGAGTAGATGATGTTAATGATGAAAGTAGTAAAGAGAATTTAAATACATACAATGTCCAATAATAAAATCGAAAATTGTGTTATAACTGACTACTCTGTTATCTCCCATCTCTCTCTCTCTGAAATTATTAATAACTTCCATACTTTCTATATTATCCTGATACAAGAATTTGCCTAAAATGAAATCGCAATTAACCTATATTATTGTAAGTATGCATATATAATTAGTAGAGATTTTCCGGTCTACAATAATTTGGAGAACTCTTACGAAGTAATTTATATTTTTTGTAGAATTATATAGACCTATGTAATATCGAACTTCCTTAATAGGGCCTTTTTAAAGCCTTCGGTTAAATATTTATTACGTATAAACATCTATTACAGTGCTTGGATCCTGTTAGACTAGCTAAAATAAAGATGGATAGTAATTTAGGGAAGGCAGTTTAATAGCTTAATCTTCTCTTGCGAAATTGAGGGTCATCAGGATTTATTCTTTTCTGATCAGCGTTCACGAGCGTGTTGTTGAGGATAAATATGACCTATTCGAGACTAAACAGATATTAATATTCGTTCTATTGTCAAACGTAACTTTTTGTTGTATTATGAATAAAAATTAGTAGGCGTAGCTACTACGACTATACAATTTTGAGGAATTTACAATTCACAAATACAGTAAGGTACACGTACCAAATAACGCCACCTTAACACTTCAGTCACTTTTGCTCTGGAAATAAGTTATGTACAAACACGAAAATTATGAAATAGAAACTGTAATCTTAACTTTACAAAATAGCACAATGAAAATGGATATATTATATACCGAACAAGAATTAGAACTCAAATAGGAAAACTTTGTAAACTGCGTTGTTAGGAACAGGTTGTCCAATTAACGCCACCTATTTTCTAGTAACCTATACACTTTCCCAAGCAACACAAATAAAACTAAGCGACTAAATTCGAGTTTCTGTTAATAAAAGATACAAAATCACTCAATACTAATGAAAGATTCTTGATCTGAAAGTTAACACCAGATGGATTAGGAAAATATGTTTTCCAGTGACTCCTTACTTTAAAAAAAAAAAATAAGAGACAATGTGACACAGTAGAAAGTTATTAAACACAAAAGCATTTACCTTAGTTTAATATGAATGTTTTCCAATAAGTAAAACAAAAAAAACTAAGTTATGTGAAATAAAAAAAAATTAAGAGTTCGATAAGCAATTGAACCAATATCATCACTGCAGATTCTGAACATTTGTAAGTTGAAAGCTTAGTGATTTTCCTGATGTTTTCACATTGATGCTGTACTGTCAGCCTTAGTACTAACATAACCTAAAATTTTGCCTGTAGACCTTTAACGCCACATGGCGTTAAAGCGCTACTGAGTACTTGATAACATGACATGCCTGTTTCTCTAACATTTTCAAATTTTATAGATAGCAAATACTTTCTATACATAGAAGAATGTTTAAGGATTACGAACATATATAGTTTAATATAGTTATTATTTGCTCAACACACAAAATAAAATATTGCCTCTTACCTTGATATAAGAACAGCCATTCACTATCAACACACAACAGGAAACTGATGGAATATAATGTCACTCGTAAATGTCAGCGGACAGCTAGTAACTCATTTCATCACTAGATTGCAAGCCAATGCAGGCTACAGCAGTGCACTACCGACAACTTGTGTCGTTAACAAATTTTAATAGGGTGGCGTTAAAGGTATACATGGCGTTATTTGGCTCAGGGACCTTAGAGGAGAAAGTGGAAATATGGGCTACCATTTTGTTTTCCTCATAATAATGGAAAATGGTGTGACATATTGCTTGGAAATCTTTATTGGCATAGAAAGTAATTATTCATATACAGTTTGTCCAGTCTTAAAGATCAATAGTTGCAATAGATATTTGCATATAATTACTTTTTGAAAGAAAGATGAACTGGTCCTCTACAGGTGTTAGGGTCTAAATATGGGCTACCACAAAAATTTGAAAATAAAATTGGAAAAAACAAAGAAACATAAGTAGAAAACCTGTGTCACAACAATGGCAATATTCTGTAACAAATAACGCAAATCACGATAGTGAAAATACGGGACGTGTTAACGTGCTGGTAATATGGGCTACCTATCCCATATTTGACACATAGCGGTAGCCCATATTAGCTGCATCAACTCATGAAGGTTTCTATGGCAATTGTTGTTCTAAATAAATATTATTCTTATGCCATGTGATGGAGCTATTCTTAATCAGTGCAACACATCAAGCGTGATTTCTAAACACAAAATATATTTCTTTCAATAAAATTGAGACTACATATACCTTTAAAAACTTTGAAATTGATGAAGAACACAGAGAACACACCACATACACACCACAAAGGCAAATGGTTTGTCTCTTTGTGCACGCAGACTGATGGACACGAGATGTACTTTTAGAGTTTTTCCGTTAGGTAACAACACCATACATATTAAAAAACGAGGTAGTCCATATTACCACACCTAGCCCATATTTCCACCATCTCCTCTATTATAGGCCTAGATTCTAAAGAAATTGTTTTCTTACGTTATTATTTTTTATCTTTATCATGGTAGGCCTATAGGTCCACTAACAGGAGTCATTGCCAGTGTTTTACTTTCAAACATTAGGTAGGGTAAAGTTGCCTAATGCCGTGACACTCCTAATCCCGTGATACTTTTTTTAAACTGAATATCAGTCAAAACTTTGCCGTTCGATCATAGCGCCAGACATCTTTCTTGAAAGAGTGCATATTTCAGCTACTTTTGAGATATCGGTGAACTTCCTAGCAAGATACCCAATCCCTTGATAGTGAAAAAAAATTTATCACGGAATTAGGGTATCATGGCATTAGGCAACTTTACCCTACATTTACTATTAAGGGAAGTACTCAATGTGAACTCCTTGGGCTATTTAATAATAATAATAATAATAATTGTTATTATTATTATTATTATTATTATTATTATTATTATTATTATTTATTTTAGCTGACAGAGTTAAGGCCTTCTCTTCCATTCAACCAGCAAAATGTAGACTATACATAGGCCTTACATACGAATGAACTTACAAGCTGCAAAGATCATGAGTTAGATAAAAGTTACGTGTAGACAAGAGTTATTTATGAATTAAACAATGAAATACTGTATTATGAACTATGAATTAAACAATAGAGATATACATATTTAAATTATGAATATTTGCAATACACTAAAGATTCTCCAGCAATATTCTTCAGTTGAATTTTAACGACTAGTAGGCCTATATGTTTATTTGAAGGGTTCAGAGCCATAGTGGGCCAAGCGCTATTTATTAAAAACGGAGAAAGCAAGGATTAAAGTTAAGTGAATATCATAATTAAATCAAGATTGACATATAATTTAGTTTTAATGTGCACACTTTACTGCTGCCAGTTTTTATTACGCGATATGGCCATCTCTCCCGTAAAAAAGGAGAGATGGCCAGAATTTTTCCGGGATAGATGGCGTACAATTGAGGAGTATTATTATGTTAAAAGTATCGTTATTTCTTGATTCCGATAAAATATAAAGCAAAGCCCGGCAGCAACCGCGTCTTTGGAATGAAGATGACTTAAACCGTGCTTTTGAAGCCGTTAAATATGACACTTCTGTACGTCAAGCCTTCATTACATTTCATAGTCCAAGAAAAGCCCTGGAAAGTAGAGTTAAAATAGGCATTTATACAAAGGGTGCAATGGGATCAAGTGACACATAGGCAATGACACTGGATGTAGGTTTGTTCGCCATATTAAATAACTTATGCAGGAACATGGTTTTTCCCTTACAGGGACCGATGTCTATAGTCACGCTTACATTTTTGCTGAAGAACTTGTCAATATTCTCTGACTGGCTGACAAGCAAGCATTCTGATGGGAGCAGATAAAAAGTTATTTTTTTTCTTTCACCATTTTAATAATGTCAAAAGAAGAGCTTATACAAATTTTGGCCACTCGACCGCAATTACGAGGCCCGTAAAAAGAGTGCGCCAGGGGTCGTTGACAGAAATAAAACACAATTTAATTGAGAAAATTTATTGGAACAGACACAGCAATTGTTGAGCTATTTTTTTCAACACATTCCTCACCGGAATGAGACATCTGTCATAACATGGGATCGGTAGAGAGGTGCAGGCGGCTGTCAAACGCTGGTCTCGATCCCAGGAAGCTGACTTCTGTGACACAATGGTACAAAAATTAATCCCATGGTATAACAAATGTCTCAATTGCAGCGGGAGTTACGTTGAAAATTAGCGCAACAATTGCTGTATCTGTTTCAATAAATCTTTCCATGTAGTTGTGTTTTTTTCTGTAAACGGCCCCAGGGAAAATCACTTTCTGTACGGCCTCGTAATTGCGGTCGAGTGGCCAAAATTTGTATAAACACTTCTTTTGACATATTAATATGGCGGAAGAAAAAAAAATAACTTTTTTTATCTGCTCCCATCAGAATGTTTGCTTGTGAGACAACACTTCCTATCCCGGAAACCAACTGGAAATGATATTGTTACTTTGATCTTTTAGGATTTTGTTTCATTAACATGTTCATAAGGCCCCGCGTCGTGGCGTCGTGGTCTAAGGCATCCTGCCTAGGACTCGCGTTACGGAAATCGCGCTGGTTCGAGTCCTCATGGGGGAAGAAATTTTCTCATGAAATTTCAGCCAGTGTATGGGACCGGTGCCCACCCAGCATCGTGATGCACTTGGGTAGCTACGATAGGTAGCGAAATCCAGTTACGAAAGCCTGCTGTAACAGCTGGCGGATCATCGTGCTAATCACACGATACCTCCATTTTGGTTGGATGATCGTCCACCTCTCCTTCGACATGTGGACGTGAGGCCAGCTGCCGGCTGATCGGTCATGGTCCTTCATGGGCTGTCGTGCCTCGGATTATTATTATAATGTATTCATAATTGTTTCAATTTATTTCTGTGTTTTTTTAAGGGAAATTCACTAAAAGAGGAAAAAAAAAAAAAAAAACAAAAATCAAGTTATTTAAAAATTCCAAACAATCATAATTATGCATTTAGACACCATATTTATGTGTCGAGTGCATAAAACCTCATTATTTTACAAAAAATTGTTATGAATTTACATAAAAATAATGGTGGCCATCTATCCCTATATCCTATGGTCATCTCACCCACATATGTTGGGTCTATTATATTTCAAACGTGTTTTTTTATTACATCAGTGAATTCTATGCGCCCTGAGGCACAGCAGTGGTGAAATATAACCTTGAAGAAACGTATTTGATTTGTTTCGTATTTCTTTATCAATCGGTTATCCTGTTCTAAGTGATTTAAAAAACTATGGCCATCTAACCCGGAATTACCCATGAATGCAAAATATGGTATCTGATGATGTCGCAATAGCGACGAAAACATTAATACCAACAATTAAATATGTACTTAGGCCTAATATAAAGGTCTTATATCTTACAGGTATGAATAACATGTTGAGTCATTGACGGAACAACATTACATTTATTGTATTTCAAAGACATATCTGAAAAAAAAATCTTCAAAATGAACTGCAAAATTACACAACTGTAGCTTTTTCTTAAATTGCTTCACATTCCCGAATTTATTATCATTACAAGACGAATAAAGATGGCAGAGAAATGTCTAAATATAAAATAAATAGGCCTAACGCATATTAAAAAATTGATCAAATTTCAGCCCTTACATTTCTCGAATCAAAGTATTTTATATAGGCTAATGGCATGTTTCCATATAAGTCGCAAAATTTTAAGAAAAATTGCACACTTATTATATATTATCAGAGTGCGTTGAACCACACAGATACGTCCCCTGTAGCCACTATAGATGAGTGTTGTAACATTAATGACGTAATAACGGGTTTACAGCCTCGATAAAGTTTTATCACTTTTATTGCCACAGCGTCACTAGAAGCAAATTGAGCTGTGATTGATTAGAGAACAGACATGGCACGAAACTGCGAATAGGCCTAATTAAAATGTACTCACTGTAAACACATTAAATGCTGATTAGTCCGCGATAGAACAAAACCATGTGGGACGTTACAGTAATTTCGAATTATCAGGTTACCTATGAGACTGAAGTCATTCAGCATGGTTTAGTCCACCGCTGTGAAGTAACGGTTAGTATGGTCTGACCGTGAAACGAGCGGGGCGGGATTCAAATCCTGGTTGGGATAAGTTACCAGGTTGAGGTTTTTCCGGGGTTTTCCCTCAACTCATTACGAACAAATGCTGGGTAACTTTCGGCGCTGAACCCTGGACTCACTTCGCTAGCATTATCACCTTCATATCATTCAGACGCCAAATAACTATAGCAGTTGATACAGCGTCATAAAATAAACTACAAAAAAGGCATGTTTACTTAGGGGAGAGTCGGGTAGTATCGGACATCGGGTAGTATCGGACAGTGCGTTTCTTTCATCTACCACCATATGGTAGTACCTGAATGACATGGTTACGTTTCTCTATGCGACATCACAGAAACGTAACCATGTCAATCAGGTACTATCATCGTGTTGTTGATGAAAGAAACTCACTGTCCGATATTACCCGATGTCCGATACTATCCGACTCTCCCCTACGTAAATAAATCTGAATTTGCTATCTATGCTCCTATAAACAGAATGTTTATCACCATTCTTTATAATATAGGCCTACTTAAGCTCTGTTAAGGGGTTAGGTACAGCTTACAGCAGTAATTTTTTTTGGAAATATTCAACATTTTTTTCCTCCATTACTGTATCTTGTACAATAATTAAAATTGGTATGTATAAAACACTATTCTTCTGCTACATGAAAAAAAAATATATATTTTTTTACGATAAAAAAATATATATATATTTTTTACGATAAAAAAATATATATATTTTTTTTTTCAAAATTCAAATTTCACTGTGCAGTGATGAAGCGTTTCCCTCATAACTTATAAACTTGTCAATTTTTTCATGTTCTCTCTCTTTTATTTTATTGCTGAAACTCATGTTTACAATATCATGCTCTTTCAACTACATTCCTTAATAAACAATTTTTTTTATTTTGTGTTAGATATTTGAACATTTTTGAAATGAATTTATTTTTTATCAGACAATCTATCAAAGGTAGAGAAGTGATTTTGGATTGTATTGTAGATATGACATGCATAAATATACACAAAAAATTTCATCACAGAATGTTGGATACTTTTTAAGTTATGAGGGAAACGCTTCATCACTGCACAGTGAATTTAGAATTTTGAAAAAATATATAGGCCTAAATAATTTTTTTAATCGTAAAAATTTGTTTATCATATAGCAGAAGGACAGTGTTTTACACATACTAATTTTCATTATTGTACAAGATAGAGTAATGGAGGAAAAAAAAATGTTGGATATTTCCAAAGTTTTACTCCTTTAAGCTGTACCTAACCCCGTACGTTATTTCACTACCGTCACTATCGTGATCATTATCAGTTTTCTTCAAGGTAATCAGTTCCGTTTCATACTCTCAATTCGTATTTTTTCTTTCATCAACACATAATAAATATAGCCCAACTAACGACTCTTTCAAAACATTAGGTTTTTAATTCGGAATCTGGAGGGTCTTGAATGACGTCCAAGTAATGTTTCTTTTATTTAATAATCTTGTTCGAAGCAAATTAGAGTATCCTAATTCTACTCTTTCAGGGGCGAGCTAAAGTTTTTTCTGTATATATTATATTTTATGTTACAATTATTAGCAAAATAATAAATAAATAATTAAATAAATAAATAAATAAATATGGTCACTGATGTAGCCTATAAAATCTAATGATCATCATTTGGAAAATATTTAAAAAAATTGACCAAATGTCTATATTGAAAAAGTCGCAATAATTCGATTTATAAGCGGAACATGCCATACAGCCAATTTCTAAATGGATTCAAATTAATTTCTCTTTCTAATAGCAGAATAATTGCTAACAAATAAGCTATTTTTGTATAAATTTAAGCCTAGTAATGACATGTTAAACAACGAAGAGGGACTTGAAAAAGTATATTTCTATTCATGTAAAACCAACCTAAGTAAATGTTAATTATTCCGTATCAGGACACCTGAAACATTAGACCCCCCCGCATAAAAATTTCCCGTTCTGTGAATGTGTTATACATAAAAAGAACTCTCAAGTGAAGTTGAATTGGATTACAGTTTCACTTATAATCAATTTAAAAAGCAGATAATAATAATAATAATAATAATAATAATAATAATACTTACAAACTTACAAATGGCTTTTAAGGAACCCAAAGGTTCATTGTCGCCCTCACATAAGCCCGCCATCGGTCCCTATCCTGTGCAAGATTAATCCAGTCTCTATCATCTTATCCCACCTCCCTCAAATCCATTTTAATATTATCCTCCCATCTAGTCTCGGCATCCCCAAAGGTCTTCTTCCCTCCGGTCTGCCAACTAACACTCTATATGCATTTCCGGATTCGCTAATAATAATAATAATAATAATAATAATAATAATAATAATAATAATAATAATTGTACAATATGAAAGTCAAGGGAACTGTCATATTAAAGAGGACAGAAAATATCTAGGGTAAATTAGGGTCTGTTCGACAGTCGGGCATGTTGGACACTTTGTACTTTAACGTGTTACCTCGCCACTTGTGGGCACCACATTCTGCTAGTGGCGAGGTAACACGTTAAAGTACAAAGTTTCCAACATGCCCGACTGTCCAACAGACCCTAATTTACCCTATTTATACTTGGACTTAGGCCTATATTATACTTAAAATTATGTCAATATCTATTTTATTACATCATAGACTACTTATATATACTGAGTCCGTAAGGGCTACCCTCAATGGGGGGCAGTTTAATATTATTATTATTATTATTATTAAAGCTTAATAATGTAAAATTATTTTATAGTTACCTACATATGAAAGCAACGACCTAATAAGTAGGAGCAAAGAGAGTTATGATCATTGGCAAAGAGTGTACTCGTATTCCGTCGATGCTGCTGCCACCGACAGACAAATTACTTGAAAAAGGCGTCAAATCAGATAATTTCAAAATATCAGGCATACAAGTTACGAAAAGAAGGGCATTTTTTAAATTTTTTTTTTTAATTCGCCCGGACCCCGGACAAAGACTTAAAAAGGAGGACATGCCCCGACAAAGAGGGAGTCTGGTCACCCTATAATCCGGGTCAGCTTACTTCATACCCTAAGGGTGAAACCTAACCATTTTTCCTCCATTACTACATATGCTAGTGGATTGTGGTGATTTTCTAGTTTGCAGGTTGAATTTTCTTTTGCCAACTTCGTTTCAAATTTCGAAACTGACAAACACTACAAATGGTAGTGATTTTGTAACTAGTATGTTGGATGCTGAGACAAATATCGACAATATTTGTCGGTACTGGAGTTCTAGGAAATTGAAATTGTACTAGATTTCTGAGCCTGTTACTGGAAGCTAGTGAAATTTTAACATACTAATAATTAATTAATATCTGATTAATATTAATACATAATAGTTATTTTATGTGTTGCGTTGTGGTTACAATTCAAGACTATAGTCAGGTAAGTTTTCGGAGTTAGTACTAATAATTTCATGTGGTCAAAAAAAAAATATATATATATTTTTAGGTTAGGTTTCGTGAGTCAATTGTTTAGTCAAACCAATTAATTTCGTAATGCCAGACAAAATACTTGACATGTTGATCCATTTCCCGTGTAGTTTGCCTACAAAAACATGTTATAAATTATTGAATTATTTAGAATAACCTTCCAACATAAAGTACGGTAAGTAAATGAGTCATTTAGTACGAAGGATCGTGTGATATCTGGTAACAGTTGGCAACACTGACAAGACGGCAATATTTGCTGTTTAGAAACTGTTCTTATGTGACCCTCACTATAGCTATGGAATGATGACGAAATGAAGAAATGGTGACGGAATGATGTAGATACCTAATATGGGGAAAAATTGGAGAACTCGAGAAAAACCCCAACTGCATGACAGACCGGTGGTTTGACCACTCCGCCAGGGGTAAGTGGGGGGGGGGATTTCGTGGCTTTGTCCCTCCGATTGGAACAATGGCTGGTGTACACAATGGCTTTACACTTCGTAAATATAGGACTGGACATGAAGTTATTTACTCGTGTTTTTCTAAAGGTGCATATTTTGTTGTTTACAGTTACACTGAGACAGTTGCCTTGTCTGCGGTGAGCTCAGCAGTGAATCAGCGCAACCGAGCCAGGATTAGTCTGTTCGGAGCTTCACCTCTCTAGCAACTCACCTGTGGCTAGCTCCGCCCACCTGTTGTCATTGGCGCAGCATTGACCAATCAGAGCCGAATTACAGATTTATTTCTAACGCGTCACATCCTCCAGAGCGGAGACAAGATGGTGGATATTTTGTAGCACTCCGAATGACTTTTCTTTGTTCTAAATGACCTCATTCATTTTCCAGCATCTCGGAATCAAAGCCAAGTCTAGATTCTTCTCCAGCTCCTCTTTAATTGGTGTAATTATTAAACTTTCCTTTAATTTTTATACCGCAATGGTTAATTTTTTATCGTCTTGGTTTTGTTTGGAGTGTGTCGCCGGAATATCAAGCAGGCAGGCAGCCGCCCGCAGACGTCTACACGTGGGGCTCATTCATCACCGATTTTTGTTGCTCCCATTATAAATGTAATCACGTTTAGAGCCACTTGTTACGGACGGACGCCCTGTGTATACCTGTCAGAAACCCGAGACTCAGACCCCAGCTCATGAATCTTCAACGCTGGAGGATGCTTTGCCCCCAGATGCACGTGTCTGGACGGCTTTGTCTGCAAGACAAAAAAAAGTCGCATCCAATGATTTGAAATAAAAAGTCTGCTTTAAATCTAATGAAGCTTTAATGTCATATTTTTTAGTCTTCGAGATGGTGAAATTTGTAACGTGGAATAAAACAAGAATGAATCTACTTAATTTTGTATTAGGCTACATAGACGTGACGGCATGTTATTAGAGACTAGAATCAGTTGATGGATTGATGTAGATCAGTTGGTATTTTCACTGTGTAGGGATTGAGATTTAATTAGAAAGATTTTCGTACCAGAAAAAAAAATAAGCCTATGCTAATGTAAATTTAGATGGAGGCCCTATTTAAGGTTACTTATGAACCAGCACTAGATAAAATTATTAAAATACCTTGAAAATGCCTAGAATTTACAGTATGGCGTAGTGAAAATTGGATGTGTTCACTGGGGAAGCTGTAGGCCTATGCCCACCAGCCCCAAATAGATAAAAATAGATCTCGCAAGCAGGGATTACCGACAGCGTTGCCAACTCCAGTTTGCAGAAATACACTAAACGCTTAAAAAAACCCACTAAATATAGCATAAACCCACTAGATTTTTAGATGTATAATACATATTTTAAAAAAATAATAGGCCCTAATAATAATAATAATAATAATAATAATAATAATAATAATAATAATAATAATGATAATAATGATTTATTTTAGCTGGCAGAGTTAAGGCCGTAAGGCCTTCTCTTCCACTCAACTAACAAAAAGTATAGCCTACATGATATGTATGAACTTACAAAGAATTAAAAAATTTGATTTATATTAACGTTACATGTATACAAGAGTTATTTACGAATTAAACAACAAAATACTATGAAATATTAATTAAACACTGAAATACAAACTATGTAGTAGAATTAAGCTAACATACATAGAATGTTAATATATTTCAAATAATGTTATATAATAGAAAGAGATTATTATGAGACAATTTTGAAAATACAGTACAGCACTGATGCTGTATACCTTGAAAATTCCTAGAATTTATAGTATGGAGTCAGGGCTATAGAAATGAAATTATTGGTTATCGAAATAATAATAATAATAATAATAATAATAATAATAATAATAATAATATACAGTCATTCAGAGTTTTCTGTATAAGGGCAGATCTTTCACTGCAAACCCAAAATTATCCAATCTCCCCTATTTTCCGCCTTCTTAGTCGCTTCCCTATATCTTAATGTTATAGGCCTAATCTGATATCTTCTGTCCCGAACTTTACTCCTTTCAGTAAGCAGTTTTTCTTAGCCAGTGACGCAGGCAATTTCGTTTTCTCTTCCTGATTAGTTTCAGCGTTATTCTTCTTCATCCACTCTTTCTAGCACAGCTTCATTTCTTATTTTGTCTGTCCATTTAATACGCTCCATTTCAGACATAATATAGACTAATATTCATTCCTTGATAGATTTTTGCCCAAGGTCAGATCTTTCACTGCAAACCCAGCAGTGACGTATATTTATAATATAATATAATTATAATATTCTACATAATATAATATAATATAATATAATATAATATAATATAATATAATATAATATATAATATAATATAATATAATATAATATAATATAATATATTATATTATATAATATTTAACAACACTAATATTATAATAATAGTCTAATTATCATTATCGTCATTGATGTGTTCTGGCGCGCAGCTTCAGTCCACATGTCCCATACTCTATAACAACCTTGTCCATGTATGAATGAATGCCTCTCCTTGACCTGAGATATAAAATTTAATCAGCAGGGAAACGTGACACGTGAAAGGAAATAAAAGTCTACTACAAAATATTTAAGAAAGAAGCTATAGCTCAACAGGCACAGCAGTTTGAAAAGCGACGAAATTGTTAAAACTGAAGTCTTTAAAGACAACTAGCGTTAATAAAATATTGAATGAAACAGGCCATATGCCTAGGGTTCAGTTTTATAACTTATTATTGGGGGGTGTTCACGATGGTCATATCAATCCACAGTTGATAGTATATTTGGTCGGTAATTCCAGCATTTATTGTAACGGAGTTTTACGTTCTATTTGTGAGCGAAGAACTTGCAGTGTACCGTGATGACGTCACAGCGGCTGGGAGGACAGCATCACTTTCCGACTCGCTATGAGCCAGCCCTTCCTTCTATAGCCCTGATATGGAGTAGTGGAAATTGGATGCAGGATGCATGTCTAAAGGAAGGAGTAACAAAATGTAGACAGTGATAGTTTAAGTGAGTATGATTGGAGTGAATTGCTAAGAAGGTTATCTTTTAAGCTGTTTTTAAAAGTGTTTATTGTCTTGCAGCCCCTAATACTTTGTGATAGGGAATTCCATTGTCGCGAGTGGATACTGTAAAAGATGATAAATAACGAGATGTTCTATGAAGAGGTATACTTAACGCGCCACAGATAAGTGATCTGGTATTTACGTCGTGGTTAGAGTAGCCTATAGATAAGAGAAGCGAGACGAAAGGTAATTTGGTGTTGAAGTGTTCAGAATTCGAAAGAGTTAAGATAAAGAGTGTAAAGTTCTATGTTCTTTAAGTCGGAGCCACGAAAGACTTGCGAAGGACGGTGATATGCGATCATATCGTCGGATGTTGCACACGTTTCTGACGCACGTATTCTGAACTCGCTGGTAACTTAACTGACAGTTCAGAACTTAGGTCACTTAACAAAACGTCACAATAATCGAAATGCGGCATTACTAGAGTTTGTACTAGGGTAAGTTTTAGTTGCTGGGGTAAGAAGTTTCTTAAGTGACTCAAACAGTGAATGGAGGAACAGGTTTCTTTATAGTTTCTTTAACTTGAAAATTCCAATTTATATTATTATCGAAAAAGAAGCCAAGACGTTTTACGACAGATGAATAAGGGATTAGCGTGTTGTTAAATGTAACAAATGAAAGATTACTGTTATTAAGAGAGTTAACTAAGGCTATAAATAATGATTAGGCCTAAACATTTACCGAAAAAATCGACATAATATTATAATAATAACTTCTTAAATTTCAGCCGTAGTTATGAAAATTGAAGCACCTGCAGTTTCGGGTTTGTATGTTTCCATTGTTCAGATTTTTTTTACAGCGTGTTCAGGCAAGTCAAAATCATGGCAACATTTACCACCCCGTCTCAGTGCAGCCGCAACTGTCAAAATTCACCGTGATACCTTTATCCCCATTCTATTTATAATTTTTATTTTAATTATATTCATATGGCTAAATAGCCCTTCTACCTCTATAGACCTATTTGATCAGGGAAGACAGAGCATAGAATGTGCGAACTCAGCTAATTCTTTGAATGGGTTCATATCTGAAGCATCTTTAGGCTATAGATTATTGAAAACTTCACACCAAAAACTACTGTTACTTGTGGTGCCTCCACGTGTTATGTATGATTCGGGACTTCCCCTTCAATACAGACGAGTTGAACGCTAACACAGGACAAATTCGAGTTTAGTTGTTTAAGGAAAAAACAAATTTCCACTGACCTGAACGCGAAAAAAAACTAGATTTCCCACTGCATACCGTTCAATAATTTTTCCCCACCGACAGGGAGGAAAAAAAACTAGATTTAGTGGGAAAACCACCTTGTTGGCAACACTGATTACCGACGATAGGAATGAGAACGAAACAATTCGATTAGGGAAGAGCGGGCGACAGGAAAAGTCACGAGATAACTTGAATGATATTCAAGAGTACAGTCGGAAGAGAAAAGACGTCGATAGGATCAGTCTTGCGTTGTGACAGTTACATTACGGTTTCAGTTCCACTGCATGTGAATTCGTGTCTTGTTCCAAGTGCGTTTATTTTATTATGTAGTGATGGAGCGTTCCCCTCGCAGAGTATCATTATTTTATTCGTAAACATAATGTTGCGCGTTTAATTCGCTTCGAATTTTTCTCTTGCTACGCTCTTCATTTCCACAGGCGATGTCCCCATCTGTTCATCTTCTTGAAAGAGGCAGTACTTCCATCGGCACGCATCTCTCGCTCCCTCGGCGTGTCTACATACACACTTGAAAACAGATAGTAATGCCACCACTGTTTTTCGGTAATCGTTCCTTGAGCGAACTATACCTTGCTTATAAGGAAGGCTCACCTAGTGATAATGGATTTTCACAACGATTTTTCTCCCATACGTTCCATTTGAAATAAGAAACCTCCCTAAAAATGTCTACATCCGGAGGAAACGTAATTTTCGAGATATCATTTCTTCAAATTATTATTGTAGCTATCCAGAGCTATAACAACTAATGCAAACAGTGTTATGTGGTAAACATATCAGGCAATAAATTTCATCTAGCTGTATAACGTACTGTCAAAATCTCCTTAAATAATATAGCCTAAGTAATGAAAATCAAATACCAGATAGGTACACAGCTAATAGGCCTATTCATGAAATTGACTGTAGAATAGTGTATGAAGAAATGATAAGGAAATGTAAGCATAGGCCTATCTGAAATTTCTCACTGTACTGTTCACAGTAGTGGATATCGTTATAAAAATGTTCAAAACACAGTGGAACTTTGCATCACGAACATTTAAGAAAAATAAATTTCTCGCAGTCAGCTTTAGAGCTGGTCTGTAAGTTACACCAACCATGACGACCAACGTTAAAACAGAATTCTAAAGGAGTGACAAATTTTATTTACAGGTTTGTTGTTTTATGCCAGCCATATTTAAACATATTTACATATCTAAGAGACGAAAGCGTCCCGCGCCGTGGCGTCGTGGTCTAAGGCATCTGCCTAGGACTCGCGTTACGGAATGCGCTCTGGTTCGAGTCCTCATGGGGGAAGAAATTTTCTCATGAAATTTCGGCCAGTGTATGGGACCGGTGCCCACCCAGCATTGTGATGCACTTGGGGAGCTACAATAGGTAGCGAAATCCGGTTGCGAATGCCAGCTATAACGGCTGGAGGGATCATCGTGCTAACCATACGATACCTCCATTCTGGTTGGATGATCGTCCACCTTTACTTCGGCATGTGGGCGTGAGGCCAGCAGCCGGCTGGTCGGTCTAGGCCCTTTAAGGGCTGTATTATTATTATTATTATTATTATTATTATTATTATTATTATTATTATGAGATGAAAGCTGATTATGCGTTATGGACTACAATTTTATCGATTATTACATTATCTCTCTTAGCCCTATGCAATATATTATTCGTATCAAGTAATAATAGGCTACACTATCAGAGAACTTCCGAATGAAATTTTTCATAAGTACATACGCACACACACACACACACCACACATACATACATACATACATACATACATACATACATACATACATACATACATACATACATACATACATACATACATACATACATACATACATACATAGAATTTATAGACTATGAGAACACCTTCGATAGAATAATTAGAAACTTGTTATGGAATATCATGGTAAAACGCGGACATCTTCTACATTTCGTGTAAATCATAAGAAGTCTCTATAGAAACACTACACTAATAATAAACACCGGAAAAGAAGAAACTGTAACTAGAAATGGAAGAGATCTGACAGTAGGCCTATTGTAGTCAATGATGGAAATGCATGCTAGGAAAACCGGCCTAATTGCGAACAAAGGCAAAATTATCTTGTAATCTTTCCTTCGGCAAAAGTCTTTCGGAACTTGGTTATAGATGGTAAAACATTTGCAGGTATATCCTATTTCACGTATCTGGGTACATTAATTACCTAAATCAAATAACAAGATTAACTGATACAATCAAAGAAAGAATGCAAGCAGGAAAGGAGCTTTTTATGCCAATATTAACTTTTTTTTTAGTAATAGATTGCTATCACGAGGCACAAAACTAAATACTCGTATTTACAAGATGCTGGTACTTCAACTTGTTATTTATGACTGAGAGGCTTGCTAACTGAACTGATGAAAATAATCTCATGTTCTTTATAGAACATTAATTTTTGTACTTAGCCTATAAGGGAGACGAGCAGGAATGTAGGACACATTATACATTTGAATGTTTTAATACTGTACAAGGCCAAGATATTGTTGGATTCATTAAATCTCAAAGATTAAGATGGCTGAGACATATGAAGGATAGCAGGATACCGAAGAAAATGTGGAAAGGGAGACTTCATTCAAGGAGAAGAAAAGGCCGGCCAAGAATAATAAAATACAGGGTGTTGTTGTTATTGTTGTTATTTAGTCATCTGTCCGAAGACAGGTCTCAATCTCACAAGTGATAACAAGGCACCAGTATGAGGCAACTAGGCCAGAAGATAAAGGGGGTAGAGTGGCCAGTTCCTTTCCCCCTCCATTACACATATCGCCGACTAGCTACATACAGTCCGCATTTCACAAGATGATCCGAGCAAGAAATGCGAGTTTTTCCCCCACTCTTATAACCTATCCCCGACACTGAACCTGCCGGCAACTGATGAGCCTTGTTTGTCCGAGCTGGCCAATGACAGCACTCTCATCCACTTGCTCCTTCAAGAACACTGAGTTACTAGCTTACTCTCTCCTCTTACCCCGCAAGGACCATACTCCCCTCACAAGGATCCTCTCGTGAAATTTGAACAGTACTACACTAGTCAGACTTCAGATGCATACAAACTTCAAATGCATTATTCTTTCTCTGACACATATTGTCAAGTGAGGTGTAGGAGAGAGTGGGGCAAAGCGAAAGACTTTTCGCTAAATCGTAAATGACAGCTTGTTAATAAATACTTTTGTAAATTTCTATCCCGAATGTAGTAGAGAAAACCTTTATTTATAGTTTGCAGCGATTACCGAAGGAAAATCTTATATACTTGACTAGATATATTTGTTTTACGAAACCACTGATTATTTTTTACTTTTCCCCATGTAGGCTATGGGGCAAAGTGAAAACCTCTTATGGGACAAAGTGAAAAAGTCTAATTGAAGGCATAATTTCAGAATATATGTGGATTACAATTATGCAAAATAGCTTTTTTTGTGTTTGTAAATAAATAAAAGAATTACAGTATTAAGTATGATACTTATTAGGGCCTATTGTAAATGATTATTGATATTAATCATGTTATATTTTTGAGAATCAATACGCCTAATTCTCAATATAAAAACTGAAACTAAAAGTCAGAAATTGAAAAATAACAAACTGCAAAACATATTCCATTTTCTCCTAGGTCACCGGCGTAGCTCAGTCAGCTAAAGCGCTTGCCTGCCGATTCGGGGCTAATCTCCGGCGCGTGTTCGATTCCCGCGTGGAAGAAAAATGGAATGTGAAGAATCGATTTAGTGTTGCATTATCTACGGCAAATGCACCTCATACTCATTGTACTAGATCAATACCTAAATACGGGATCGCTGATAGAAGATTTGTAATTACAGTTGCTCCTCAAAATGGCTGATTAACTGGTTGGGTTTTCCGAGGCTTTCCCCAAACGTAAAGCGAATGTCAGGTAATCTATGGCGAATCCTCTCACAAAATACCATCTCGCCATCACCAATTCCATCGACGCTAAATAACCCCGCAGTTGATACAGCGTCGTTAAATAAACAAGTAAAAAAACATAAATAAACTTATGTAAAGTGACTTCAGGATATGAAATGTAGGCCTACAGTTACTTACTAAGTTAAATTGTAATTTGCATTCATTTTATAGAAAACCATGAATTCAAAAAATTATTTCATTTCCATTTCACTTTGCCCCTTGTTTCACTTTACCCCTTCCACTTTGCTCCACAGCGAACATTAAGAAATAAAAGCTTGTGTCATACAAGTTATATTACCACTAGTATTAAATGGTACGTAACATTTTGGATACCCCTAAAAACTACGAAAATATTAACGGATTATTTATGTTATTAAATGAAAGAATGTACTCACCCACAAAAATACAATCCGTAATTGAATTTCGATTATAATTTATACAGGTTACACCTAATTTTAAACTTGTAAATTACATAACTTACGTAACTTTTCATCCCTTATATTAGGGGTTGCTGATGAAATCGTGCACATAAAATGACTATAATTGTTGCATTTATCGAGTTTTGCAATAACATAACAGGAGTGTTGTAAAAATATCTAATTTGGCCCTTATTATTGAACGCATAATTATTTCACCTCTCAAGAGGGGTAGTTATTCATTTCCAAATGTCATTAAAATTTGCACACGTTAGGTACATGTTATTAATAATAAGTGTAACAAATTTCAACTTGTTAGGTACATGTTATTAGTAATAAGTGTATCAAATTTCAACTTAATATGACCAAGAGAAAAAGAGTTATTACTTTTGTCCGGGTTTTAAGCGATTTAGACTACTATGCGTCGTGGTCTAAGGCACCCCGTCTAGGACTCACGTTACGGAATGCTGGTTCGAGTTCTGATGGGAGAAAAAATTTTCTCGTGAAATTTCGGCCAGTGTATGGGACCGGTGCCCACCCAGCATCGTGATGCGCTTGGAGAGCTACGATAGGTAGCGAAATCCGGTTGCGAAAGCCAACTATAACGGCTGCGTGGATCATCGTGCTAACCACATGATACCTCCATTCTGGTTGGATGATCATCCAACTCTACTTCGGCATGTGGACGTGAACCAGCAGCGTCACGGATTATATAGGCTAGAGAGAGGGAGAGGACAGCTTTGTCTGACTCCCTGATCTATAATTTGCTAAGAGTTTTTCTACTTCATTTGTTTTTATTATTATAGTATTATCTCTATATAGGCCTAGTTATTTTATCTCATTAATTAGATGTGTCATATTTCACGTTTTATGAAGATGGTCCATAATGATTTTCTCTTCGTTCTATCAAATGCTTTCTCCTAGTTAATAAATAGAAAATATATATTGGTAGATTAGGTAAATTCTCTTCTTTTTTCAGTCATCTGTAGTATTGTAAATATACAGGCTTCCTGAAGGCTTTCTTTCCGGAAGCCATGTTAGAATTCTGTAATGAATGTGTCCATAATTTGGTATCAATCTTAATTAATTATAGACCTATTATTAATATTATTATTACCACTACTGCTACTATCGTCTAGTTCAAGAATTGGGCACTTTCATCCGTTTCTTCTCATTCTTTTGAGGATTTTCAACCTAACACAATTAGCTAATTGACAAACAGAGGAACTTTCTCGTCATGTGGCCAACGTGGCGCAAGGCAGCTGCTTAATGAATAGGCCTACAAGGCAAGAGGTACATATAGTAGACTACATAGAACAGTTCATCAGCCTTTCTTGTCGCTTTTAAAGTACCATCTCCCTCTACATACATTTTTTCCCTCGGTCCCTCAAATCGCCGAAAACTCTATATTTGTTGGGCGAACAGCAGGTCTAATGGATCTTATTGTCTACCTTCGTATAAATTCTATTGATGAAGAAGTGAAGAAAAACTCACTGAGACTGCCGTTACTTGACTGGGAAAAAGTTGAAAAGGAGGGAGAAATCTTGTCGTCATACTCCTCGCCCTATCTCTTTACTTGTGCGAACAATACCGGTACTTACAGAAAGCAGATAAAATCTCTATTTAACTACCGGAAATCGAACTCAAGTGTGCTGAATGTGTATTCTTAGCTTTGTTGAAATATTGAAGCTTATTGTTGCTGAATAATTCTGCTTAAATTCTTAACCAAACTGCACAGGTGGATCAGTAGGCGTAAGTTATAAATCAAAGGAGACGTCTGAAGTTATCACCGCTAGATGGGAGTATTATCCAAGTGTCAAGGCGTTCGATGTGCGCACAAGTCACACAAAGAAGCAGCAGTTGCAAGACGGCGGCACCTTTGCATAAGTGTAGCGTACCATTGTCGAGCAGAGCTCCGTTTTGTGATTTTTCTGTGGAAGAGGCCTGGAAAAAGAATGTAAAGAAATGTTGTGTAAGGAAAGCACTGCCTAACACGTCAAACTGCCTCCAATTGAGTGAAGAAGTTCTCTGAAGGATAGACAAGTATGGAACACTGAGTCGGTCGGCCAGTGGAGATTTCCACGGAGGTAAATATGCAACACGTTGAGAACTTGATCCGAGCAGGCAGGATAAAGGGGACGATATACTAGCCCGGATAATCACAGGTGACGAGTGATGGTGTATCATCACCAAGTCGAGACAGTGTGCGTAAATGCTCGGATTAAGTCGCCAATGGTACACATGTGCAGAGTTGCCACCATCTTACAACCGCTGCTTCTTTGTTTCGTTTGTGCACACATCGATAGGACTAATACTGCTATCTACAGGTGATAATTTTACGCGCCTCGTTAAAAATGAAGATACCTATTACAATTTGTAACTTAATAGTGTACTGACTCTCCCGTGTAGTAATAAGGGACTACAAGCATAAGCATTCGGTACCTACGGAAAGAAGATGAAACCTCACTGCCATTTCGGGAATCGAACATGGTCTCGCTATATTTGTGGCCGGAAACGTGGTAAAAGTGATGACCGTTCTACAGTATGTTTCACATTTGATGTCTCTGCTGTACAATGAAATTAGTCTGTTAATTTTCTGCTTGAGCAAGTATGGATAGTAAAAAGGACTTATCAACATCTGCAAAAGATCGTCAAGACGCAAGACTGACAGTCGGTTAAGTTAATGCATATTCTCAGGTTTCATAAAAACATAATCAAGTTTAAGGATTTCATTGCAGCTCTCAAAAAAGGATCGCTTTCAAGCACCATTACCCAACGTGGGGATTAATTAATTCCGTACAAGAAATAAGGCCAGGCAGTGTGACGCGCCAAGGTTGCTCAGGAGTCGCTGCAGCCGATGCCGATGTGTCTGTCTGCTGGCGTCGTACAGAGTCGCAGTGCCTTTGTCTACAGTTACGTAATTCATCCGCTGCTTCAGAGAAGTTTTTGTGTCTTTCTTACTGAAATCAACATCTGAATAAAAGTAGGTTTTACACACGTAGCTAATTTCAGCTGTAGTGTGCAGGATCTAAATCCTTAGCGAATATTGTGAGATTTGTGATGTGAGATGAGGTTGTGGTGAAGGTAATAATAATAATAATAATAATAATAATAATAATAATAATAATAATAATAATAATAATAACAACAACAACAACAACAACAACAATACACTACTCCGCCGATTTAGTAGAATGCGTTTGAGTCTAAAGAAAGCAGAAAACAGTAAAACTTGGTCTTGTGACGAGAATCCAAGCCCCTGCATACCGGTAAGGCGTCATGTCGCAAAACGTTCACGTCTAAGTATTTTTGACAACGTAAATATTATTCGACGCCTAGAAAACGGCGCAAATATTAATGATATTGCTGGAGGGTTTAAGGTAATATTTATTTATTTATTTATATTTATTTATATTTAGGCCTATTTATTTTTACTGTATATGTATTTTATTTTTTATTTATTTATTCATTTATGTTTTCATTTACATTTATTCATTTATTCATCCATTTATATTCCTATAGTTATTTATTTTATTTATTTACTTATTTATATTTATTTATCTATTTATCTATTTAATTATTTATTATTGTATTTTGTAGATAAATATATTCTAGGCAATATAATTAATTTGTATTAACGTTGCATCAGATTCAATCCCATTTCGAGGCTTATTGTATGGATTCGTAAGAAGCCGTTTTATACGGTAATGGGTTGTTAGCCCAACCCCGAAGCTGGAGGATCACTCCTTATCGGCTGTCCACGACTGCTTATTCAATAAGATTCGCTGCTACCCTCCATATCTGGAGGCCGTCTCCTCTATCCGCAACCTAAGGACGCGCCATGCCGTGGTGATAGGGACCCACAATACATGGAAGTAAATCCCGAAAAGACAAAGTATATGATAATGTCTCGTGACTAGAATATTGTACGAAATGGAAATATAAAAATTGGAGATTTATCCTTCGAAGAGGTGGAAAAATTCAAATATCTTGGAGCAACAGTAACAAATATAAATGACACTCGGAGGAAATGAAATACAGAATAAATATGGGAAATGCGTGTTGTTATTCGGTTGAGAAGCTTTTGTCATCCAGTCTGCTGTCAAGAATCTGAAAGTTAGAATTTATAAAACAGTTATATTACCGTGTGTTTTGTATGGTTGTAAAACTTTGACTCTCACTTTGAGAGAGGAACAGAGATTAAGGGTGTTTGAGAATAAGGTTCTTAGGAAAATATTTGGGACTAAGAGGGATGACGTTACAGGAGAATGGAGAAAGTTACACAACGCAGAACTTCACAGATTATATTCTTCACCTGATATAATTAGGAACATTAAATCCAGACGTTTGAGATGGGGAAGGCATGTAGTACGTACAAGTATAGGCGAATCCAAAAATCTATATGGAGTGTTAGTTGGGAGGATGGAGGGAAAAAGACCTTTGGGGAGGCCGAGTAAATGGGAGGATTTGAGGGAGGTGGGCTATGATGATAGAGGCTGGATTAATCTTGCACAGGATAGGGACCGATGGCGGGCTTATGTGAGGGCGGCAATGAACCTCCGGGTTCCTTAAAAGCCATTTGTAAGCAAGTAAGTTGTATCTGATTCATTTTTTATAATGAATTAACAACTCGTAGGGCCATTTTCTCCAAATGATTTTAAACTTGGGTTTATTTTATGCTGGTTTAAGCTAAAAATCATTTCCCCACGTTAGTTTAAACTTTGTATCAAGCTTAAACATTATGTCGTGTAGGTTTAAACCGGTACGCGCGTTAAACTTCATTAACACTATATTAATATATATGCGATTTTTCTAGTAAAAAGGTTAGTTTCGACTGACAATATTATACTTCAATATAAAATAAAATTAGAAAATAGTAATGTCATTAGAAAATGGACGAACTTATTGAAATTTTTTATGAAATAGAAGATAATATGTGTGATGTACAAGTGAGATTATGGAGGCCTAGAATTATTCGTGCGAGAGTTGATTATTTCGAAAAAATTATGAAACAGAGTCTTTAATAGGTTTAGAATTCGTAAAAAAACAGCAAATATTGTTTTACATAAGATAAAACATGTAATTAAAACAACTAGGAAAATAACGCAATGTTTCTTGTCACTTAAAGATTTGCTTCAGGCAGTTTTCTCATTAATGTCGGTGACTAAAGTATTGTTGTGTCTACCACAAACAAAATAGTTAGAAAAGTCTCTATAGCAAAAGGACAATATTTTATCACAACATCATATTAACATAAGAAATATGATTCAGCTGTTCTAGTTGAAGATAATGGATATGCTGCACAAAATTATTTTATTACACTTGACTTATCTTATGTGAATGTAGTATTAGTTGTCCACAGTCCACTGGCGTTGAATGACGTCACTGTGCCCCGTATGCAATCACATAACACAGACACTGAATACAAATCCCCTCCCCTACCAAATTACGCGGTGCTAGAAGGAAGGGATGAGTGACGTTTCCGATAAGTGACGCAACGCCACAATTTGTCGTCCAGTTCTGCAAGCCTGTTATAGTGTGATCACAATGTGTAAAAATCCCACTTAATTTTCATTACAGTTACGTTACAAGTTGAAATATATCTGCGCTTACATAATACTTTCGTTATATTAATAACTTAGGCCTATAGGATTTCAATCACAGAAAGTAACTAATTATATGAAATATGCATTGTGTTTATTTTATAAGGTATAAGATAATAGCCGGAGAGAATATATATTATTTTATAATTTCCAAGGTCCTGAGTAGGCCTACATCAGGTAGGCCTAATTTCGTGGGTTACCGAACTCGTTAAAAGCTGGAAGTTGTTTTCTTGAAATTCATGGGAAAGGAATAATGTTAAAGGAAATTAACTTTTAAATTAAAATGGATCAATATATCCCATTAGATAATGCAGATGTAATAAAATATGGGTTATTAATGTTCTTATACGATCTAGTCTATCAGAGAAAAATGAATCGAGAATGCTTTCCAAGAAATAGTGAATTGAATGATGCTACACAACACTTCACATGGGTATAAATAACTTATTTAGGCCTATATGTGAAATCGTACACCGTTGCATTTCTTCTTTATTCACTTTGATTATAGCATTAAATCTGGCATGTTGAAACTAAATGACGCGCCACCAGTTTACTTGTTCCTGAATGGCCAGTTCCAATCGAGCCTTATTGCTGAGATGTTGCTTTAGTGTAGGCAACACAAGTTTAAGAGAGTGGGCTACATATGTTTAAAGTAAATGATTGATAGGAAATTTATGGAGAAAATGGAAGCACGTTTAAATTAAAATATTAAAGTTAAACGGGTTTAATTTATACCAAGTTTAATTTTATTTGGAGAAAATGGCCCTTAAATACCCATTCCCTTGCTTATCGGGAAGAACAGCACAAGTAGGCTTTTTGTGCACATGTGATGGAATGAATTTGCTGCCCGGCACTACTATTCACCACACCACATACTCCTCTCCATCACTCAAACCCATATACCATACTCTGTTGATGGTCTGCCGTACTTCATAGCCTATGGTCCGTCCCGGAATCTGTAGAGTGACTTGGCGCATGTGGGGGTGAAGTCTATCTGTGCCGGAGTGTATTGCGGGCAGCATCAGCTCGAGGCCACTAAGGAGTAAGATGCTCTAGTAGAGAGTTCAGACAGAAATGATCGCCTCTCTGCAAGCGATTGGTAGTTTAGTTCAAGCAATGCCTCTCTCCAAAGCTGTCATTGGTCCAAGCCCTCCCACATACCACTTGCGCATAGAGCTGGGGACGGAGCGAGTAGAACTGTTGAGTTACTCAGTTCTATCGGTTTATGTGCTTGGCAGCGGAGCACCGAAGTTACTCGGTTAACCGTAGCCGTTACCGGTCGGTTCAAACGTTCAAACAGAGTTCGCGTGTTTTACTTAATTCTAGCAGACAACAACATAGGTACTGTTGTATTTAAATATTTTCTGCTGCAAGACAAGGCGGGCTGAAATGCCTCTAGTATTGAAGAGGAGTTCATCCTATTATATGACCTGTCAAGTGGACCTAATGAACATTGACAGTCTGAACATATTACTATACATAATAATAATAATAATAATAATAATAATAATAATAATAATAATAATATGATGATGATTATTATTATTATTATTATTATATTATCATCATATTAGATTGTTTGATTAATATTAAAATATGTTAAAAAAGGAAGTGCATTTTATTTTTCTTCTATTTGTGTTTATTGGATTTGTGTTACATCATCCATAATTTTATTTGTACTTATTTCTACGAATTATGTTACCTAATTACTTTAATTTATCTGGGAAATCTCAGACCTCGAGTGACATTTATTAGGACTATTTCGTGAATAAAATAAAAATGTAAATAATATATCCCTAAAATTCGATCACAAAATGTTAATAATTGTATATTAACGAATACTTAACCTATTTAGACATTGTGAAGTTGAAATACTCATAGATGAATATCGATTACTGCAATAAAGAAATTCGATGTTATTATTCCGTAATGTCAATTGCGAAAAGCGAAATAGAGGTTTAACAATGTTAATTACATGTGCTGCACTTTTCTCTTATTATAACATAAATACATTTTCATTATCTGCTGAAATCATAATTTAATTTAACAGTAACAGTGAGGACAGCTATATACCAATGCTTATGTATTCAAAGCGAGACATGTTACTACACAGTGAATCCATCTTTGTATTAAAACACTAAAACGCGAATTTTATTACATCATACGGAAGGCAGTTTCATCAAAAACATTATTACTGTGCAAGGTCTTTGGGTTTGATATGTGATCATTTTACATAAATTTGAACATCTGACTTTCTATTAATTGTTTAATTTCATTCACGAAATACAAATTTTATAGGCTACTTATTATAGGTTAAGTTACCTGTGGTAGCAGGACCAATGTCAGATGTGCCTTATTTCGACCGTTACACACAATCAGTGCTACACGAAAGCATTTTTTATAGCTCGGCAAACGCATTCTCGCTGTAGTGTGTAACGGAACTAAAGCTGCATCTACACAGTTGAATATTCCAATCGCGTATGCGTGTAATCTGAGAAGAATATTCAAAGAATCAAGTTTAAAAGGTACGTTCAATTATGATGCATGAAGATTTCGTGTCTACATGGAGCGCCGTTTTGAACGTCGTCGTCTTCACTGCATAAATATATTAATTAATATTAAATATCAATCTTGCATTCATTGCTTTAAAGTTGAAAGAAAAGTTTAACCGTGTAGTTGCATCTTAATGTATTCATGATCATCAATTTACGGGGAAACAGTTGGCGACAACGACTAAACAAAAGAACGACCATGCGATAAATTGATAACGATAAATCTAGCTGCAAAAATTATCGCAAAGTGTGACTGTGATTGGTTGGAATTCAAAATTTCATTACACTTCATTGGTCGAAAATGGAATGACGTCATATAAACGAAATAGTCAATAATATTATTCTTCACCAAAGAGAACATGGTTGTATTGAAGGCTAGTAATATTATAAAATAAATAAACATTATGTTCTTTAGTTTAAGATTCCACGTTTTATTATTTTATCCACTTTCCGTAATAGTAAATAATTCTGTGTGTTATTTTTAAGTGTTTTAGGCAGCGCTTCATGGAGCCCGTTTCTTTCTATCTTCTTTTTTAATTAGCTGCAGCGTTTAACGTTTACCTCACATGTTAATTTATTAGTTGTTAGTATTATAAATTATTTTATCAATTTTATTTCGTCTGTCATATATAACAACACTGAAAGTTAAATAGGCCTTTCATACAAAATAACTACGCAAATAGTTGTAATCACGCAAATGAATTTTGAAACCGCCATTTTGCAATGAAGAGAAGCACTTTTTTCTCGTCAATTGGCAAAGCGAAAGCGCTTTACTACAACGCTTTTAAAACAAGCTTGGTTTCACTTTCAAAGCACGTTCTAAAATCGACTCAATCTATATAAATTTTAAATCTGCCGCCACAAATTTGTACTCTGTACTGTACTCGGTTCAACCGAGTAATGACGTCACAGTAACTGCTCCGAACCGAACCGCTCCGTCCCCAGCCCTACTTGCGCACAGATCTTATTTCGTCTTTCTACTTTACAGATACCTGGGACGGACCATAGATATACGTATCTGAGTTGTCTCACCTACGAGTATTTGGACAAACGGCGATGAACACTCACTTTGGCGGACGATCGTTTTGGAGTCACGCAAACAAAAGGGAGACGGAGATGATAAATAGAGCATAGTAGTTGATACAGCGTTGTTAAATAAACTACCGAAAAACTTAAAAAAATGTAACACCAAATAGGCCTAATGTAGCCATAAATAAAATTTTAGTAGGCCTACGTTAAACCGGAAAATTTAAGCATTCCTATCTAACAGAATTATCTGAGCTTGTATTCTTGTGGATACTTTTAGTCCTTATCAGTGTTTGTTGAAAGTAAGATTGCCATAGACATTCAAGAATATTGTCACGATGTTGGGATGCCACCTGTCTGTCTAACTTTCCGTTTCCCTCTGTTTTTATACATTTTATTTATTTCCTTATTCTTTTCTCGAATCTTATGATTTTTCTTTTTTTTATTTTCGTTCTCTCTATCCTTGCTCCCTTCGTCTTTTATCTTTTTTTCTCTTTTTTAATTTGTACTACATCTATCTATCCATCGATCCATCCACTTACTATCGTTCCTTTTTCCCTCCAACATTTCCTACTCCGTCCTTCTCTTCTTGAAAGTCCTGGCTAAGCAACAATTTTATACCCTCATAATATAAATAACTTATCTCTTCGCCTTGTGTTTGCAGTTTATGTCTCTTGCTTTTCCCACGCTTGTCTGCCTATCTCAGTTCTTAAGATGGCCGTCCATCGCACTGTGTTTATGTCAGTAATGCAATCTCCTTGCTGCTTCACTATATTTCAAAAGTAATTTAGTGCTTTTAACTTTATGCGTCCATAACCACTAGAGGTACGCAAATGTAAGCCGTCATGCCACGTTATTTATTAGGCAATTTGTACAACTTTGCGGGGAATGTTTGAATGCGGTGACGGTGCCAAGAACAACACCTGTAGTGACTCGGCTCGGAGCATCGTTCCCTGGCAGGATCGAATCGATCCGCACCGAAGAAATGAATCACTGACACAAGAGACATGGCGCTGCCTCGGAAAGTGGTGCGAGCATGGTGGTCGAGCCGTCACGTCACTGCTAGGGCTTCCAAAACTCTGCATGATCCGTATCGGTACAGCATCGACTTCCCACGATCTGAACCCGAATTGAAATCCTAGTAATTTCGGAGTGAAAAGAGGGAGTCCAAAACTGGCAGGCAGTTTCTAAAGGTAATGCCGAAGATGAACAGAATATTAAAGAACCCGGTCCATGCATATAAGAGCAACAAACAAAACTTATTATCCATTTCTCTCTCATTTCAAAATTTATAGGAACTGAGCAACTTCTGCAGTTGAAAGTACCGATAAATAAAACAATTTGGGACAAAATCTGTACTTTATAAGTTTAGTCTGTCACAAGAAATGCCACGAATGACTTTTGTTTGAAAAGATGAATCCATGAGTGATATTTGTTAAGACTATTTCGCAAATGTAGCCTAATATTCAGTAAACAGTAATAGTAAAATAAAAATAACAATATATTTTTACTCACTAATTTAATTTACTTGCATATCGAACTTCGTACGTTGGAACGGCTTTCTATATGCTCTAGTACGGCTTTTCTCAAACTATGGTCCGCGGACCACCTGTCGTCCTCGAGGTCTGTCCTTGTGGTCCTTCAAAAAGGGCAGAAGAAAAAATAAAATTCAAATGAATTGCGTATTACTCTATAGCTGAAAATCTCAGGGTTTGGAAATGACACATGGCAATCGCCTTTCAATATTTCTCCCAGTACTAATAGGCTATTTTATGAAATTTCTTACCCTACCCACTCTACTCTCAGCAACAAAAGAGGGATTTAAAGCGCTATGAACTATGAACGTGGCGTTTCTCGCCATCTTCTCCTGTATATCTGGCGTCGCTCCTGTAACCCAGCCAGGAACCATCCGATTTCCTAACAGAGCACCGAACCTTTTCATGTATTTGTGACTTTCTTAATAGTTTTGCCGACACCCAGTATGAACATTGAAATGGGCACTTACAGTACGTCGTACACCAATAATAGAACGAGCCAAATTGCATCTTTACTTGTTGAAAATCGGGCATGTTTCTGCATTATTATTTTTTATTTGTTTTTCCAGATGACGATATAAGATATTTTACACTCCGCCTATTTTAAAATCCGACAGGTTTACTTTTTACAACTTGCGTGTTTCGTCTCTAAGTGCCGTTTCAATTTCGCGGGTTTCATACACTCGTTTGAAAGCGCTTCGTAACAAATAACGCACCGAGGTTTTGGTTCACTCTCATTGCCACACCAAGTAAATTCGAGTTCCAAATAACTCTTGCCATATTTACGAATGTATTTTTTCTTTGAATACTGTAGCTACCTCTAGGACTAGATATTTCTTTAGTGCCACTATAATCACTGATATTAATATATTTCTTCACACACAGCTTCTGAACTATTAACACTGCCTAAATGAAGCGTATCATCATGTTCCTTTCTTTTCAAAGATTCCGATCGAAGTCAGTTTTCCATTATTTATAATGGGCACTATTTAACAGAGACATGGACAACTACTGCTTGTACCATATAAGACGGATTTCAAACAACTAACTGCTAACAGACAAGCAATGAATCAACAATGCACAGAATGTGTTATAAGTTATTTGTGATTGGCTATAAAAATACGTATAATTAGAAAATTTTTATAATTATTTAATTCTATTTTAAAATATAAGTTTACTGGTGTTAAAATATGCTAAAAAAATATATAAATTTGTTGATTAAAGTTCTCGTTAACACTTTGTTAAAAACATAAAATTTACACTGTCACACGTTAAAAGTGTTAAAATTGTTTAAAAAGGTATTTACCTTCGACAGACGGCCCGTTTCGACGCTATTTGTCGTCGTCTTCAGTGTCTCTTGAACCACTGCTGATTTTGGCTCTGCGATGTGCAGTTGTCGATGGTAGGGGTGGGGGTGTGTTGTTCCTATGGTGGGGGTTGGCTGTCTGTATGTTATGACGTATTATGATGTCAAACAATGTGTGCGTATTAAACTGTAGTTGCGTATTAAGTATGTAATGTGGGTGTGCTATTGTATTCTTATATATTTCGTATTGTTCTAGGATATTTAACTGTAAACCTTTTGGTGTGATGTGTAAAATTTCCATATCTGTTTCTATATTATTGTAGTCATGATTATTGTCGATAATGTGATCTGCGTAATTTGATGTAATGTAAGGTTTGGTTATAGCTTTAATATGTTCGTTGTATCTTGTATGAAAGGATCTTCCTGTCTGTCCTATATAAAAATGTGGGCAACTATTGCATTTTAATTTATAAACTGCAGTTGAATTATATATATTTGAATGTTTAGTGTGGTTGTTTAAGAATTTCTGTGTTGTATTATTTGTTTTGTATGCAATTTTGTACTTTAGTTTTCTGAATGGAGTTGCGATTTTGTGGGTATTCGTATTGTGATATGTTAATGTTATGTATTTTTTCTCGCGTGCTGTTTGTGTTGGTTTGGTCTGTTTTTGTTTTGCCTTTTTTATTAGTGTGTGTATTATGTTAGGGTTGTATCCATTGTCTTGTGCTATATATTTTATTGTGTTTAATTCTTCCGTGTAGTTGTCTTTGTTCATTGGTATATTAATTAATCTATGTGTCATTGTACGGAAAGCTGCATGCTTATGTTGTATGGGATGATTTGATGAATTGTGTATATGTGTTGTGGTTGTAGTGGGTTTCCTATATATTTTGAATTCGTGTCTGTTATTTGTTTTGGTTATGGTGATGTCTAAGAAGTTTATAGCTTGCTTATGTTCCATTTCTACTGTATATTTTAATTTGGGGTGTATTTTGTTGAGTTGTTGATGTAGGTTTTCTATTTGTCTTTTGTTTCCATTATATAAGACTATTATGTCATCTACATATCGATGCCAGTACATTATTTTCTCTGCGTGTTTGTTGTTGTCGGTATTTAGTATGTGTGTTTGTTCTATGTTGTGAATAAAGATTTCAGGTAATATACTTGATATAGGTGAACCCATTGGTAATCCTTCCCTTTGTGTATAGTATTTATTGTTATGTGTGAAATAATTTTGTTTAGTAATCATTTCTGTGATGTGTAAAATTTCGTTAATATGAGTCTGTGGTATGTTATTTTTGATAAGCATTTCCCGAAGTATTTCTAGTGTTTCTGTTACTGGTATGTTTGTATATAGATTTACGATGTCAAATGATGCTAATGTTGTATTGTGTGGAATGTGTTTGTGTTTTATTTTGTTAAAATATACACAATTCATCAAATCACCCCATACAACATAAGCATGCAGCTTTCCGTACAATGACACATAGATTAATTAATATACCAATGAACAAAGACAACTACACGGAAGAATTAAACACAATAAAATATATAGCACAAGACAATGGATACAACCCTAACATAATACACACACTAATAAAAAAGGCAAAACAAAAACAGACCAAACCAACACAAACAGCACGCGAGAAAAAATACATAACATTAACATATCACAATACGAATACCCACAAAATCGCAACTCCATTCAGAAAACTAAAGTACAAAATTGCATACAAAACAAATAATACAACACAGAAATTCTTAAACAACCACACTAAACATTCAAATATATATAATTCAACTGCAGTTTATAAATTAAAATGCAATAGTTGCCCACATTTTTACATAGGACAGACAGGAAGATCCTTTCATACAAGAGACAACGAACATATTAAAGCTATAACCAAACCTTACATTACATCAAATTACGCAGATCACATTATCGACAATAATCTTGACTACAATAATATAGAAACAGATATGGAAATTTTACACATCACACCAAAAGGTTTACAGTTAAATATCCTAGAACAATACGAAATATATAAGAATACAATAGCACACCCACATTACATACTTAATACGCAACTACAGTTTAATACGCACACATTGTTTGACATCATAATACGTCATAACATACAGACAGCCAACCCCCACCATAGGAACAACACACCCCCACCCCTACCATCGACAACTGCACATCGCAGAGCCAAAATCAGCAGTGGTTCAAGAGACACTGAAGACGACGACAAATAGCGTCGAAACGGGCCGTCTGTCGAAGGTAAATACCTTTTTAAACAATTTTAACACTTTTAACGTGTGACAGTGTAAATTATATAAATTTGCTTTCGAAGGGAACAAAAGTAAGGTGGTCCGCGGAACTGTTCTGACTTAAAAAAGTGGTCCCCACTTCAGAAAAGTTTGAGAAACGCTGCTCTAGTACTAGCCTACTTGCCATCCAGTGATAAAAGTCTGAACTGCAGATGAAGTACTGAATTTTATTCACAAATCAGCACTACTTGCCATCTAGTATTAAGAATCTCAACTACAAATTAATATGTGAACTGTGGAATGATGAGTAGACTTATTGCATATTATTAAAATGAATATGATCTAACGAAACACAATGAAAGTTGTATTTTAACCTATACTAATTATAATAAAAGTTTGAAACTTTATAATGATATGCATCTTAATACACACTTACTGTATGTCTTCTTATCAAAAGTTATTTTATGGAATTGCAACCTTTAAAAATAGTTGCTGATTGGTTATTTCGTAGTTCGTTTATAATGAGATTATGAAGTTCCTTGTTAATTTCCACTTAAGATTTCAATAAGGATGAGTTGTCACTGCCTTCTAAAACTTTCACATAATAACCAGGAACAAGATTATTTCGACAATATTACAGTGACATATGACAGTGACTGGTTGAAACTGAACGAATTGTTATAGGCCTACGGGATTTATCACTGATTGTATGGGCGAAATAATTTCTTGCTGACTGATGATGAAGCACGGACCGCCAGATTCATAACCTTACCGTTAAGAGACATTTCACTGACGAAAGTATGTATGAGTTTCCTCTACTCGCCTCGCGCTGTTTACGCTGGCTAACTAAGATCAAGACTTGGTGGCAATAGGGTAACACAGGGCAAACGCAAGACAATTAGACTCATCAAGTTACTACGGAAGAGAATTAAGTTTCCTATTGGGTTTGGTAGTCAGTAGACCTAAGTTAAATTTAAAATTAAATTCATATTAGAAACCTTATTTTGTGTGTGTGTGTGTGTGTGTGTGTGTGTGTGTGTGTGTGTATGAGTACCTAATGACGAACCTATAGGGAAAAACTAATACGGCGAACGCTAAGCTCCGCCCACGACCCCTTTCCACTTTTCCCCTATTAGCTCACCACACACTCTACGTGATAGGCTAGTGTTGTGTCGAATGCACATTTCATGTGGGTGGGGATAACTTCCCCTACTGCCGTTCGCCGTATTACGTTTTCACCAACCTATAATCTGTAATAAATCGTACAGGGAAATAATACAATACAATACAATACAATTGAATCTCCTAATTGTTGTGTATGATGTCACAGGGATACGAACAAACCCAAAGTATGTTCGAATTGCATTGAAAACAAAACGGATATAAGAGAAGATCGTGAATTTGTTATAGCCACAGCAATTGTTAATGATCTATGTACTCACTAAATCTATCTGAGAAATACAAAGAAGATTTGAAGATAATTTTCTAAATGTCTAAGTTCTTAATGCCTAATAATTTAGAGACAAAAGGTGGATGAGGGAGTGACATACCTATATAAGATCCAGAAAAATTTCAGCAGTATAACATTTCATGTGGAACATTTTTAAATAAGGTTATGAATGTTGTTATTATCTAAATTTAGCTGTAATGATGTCAAAGAAACTTTTGCGACTATTTTGAGGGCTGCATAACGGAAACAAGTAACGCAACTTAGGACAATGATAGTGCCGCTTATCGGTACTTAGCCTTCTAAATATAGCGTACTGTAGCCTATGATTTCCAAATTATTGAGGTATGTATTTATGTAAAGTTACAAATAAACATAAAGCTTTAACAGAGAAAAACGATTTTCAGAAAAAACAACTGCCAGATGCAAAATATGCCACAAATTTTTTTTTTTTTTTCTTTAGAAGAAGACGTGACAGGTAACACGTAATTAGGTCTACATATAATATGCTTTACATCTGATTTTATTAGAAAAAAGAAACTGTGGGATTACGGATTAAGAATTAAGAATTAGCCACGAAGTCCCGTGAAAGGCAAGGGCTTCCTGACTATGCAAGGTGCCTTGTCAAGCAGTTCCCGGTTAGCCACTCCGGGAATGATGGTCACTTTTGTAATGTAATAGTTTGGGATACTGTCTGGGTTAACACTGAAAGGTCCACTGTTCACTATTCACTGTTTGGGTTACAAGTCACTTTGTGATGAGGTTCCACTGTTGTCGATCTTTTGCTGTTCTTGACCATAGATGGCCGAATCTTGATCTAAGTTCGTCCGCCCACCTTATCTTCTGTCTTCCAGCGTTGCATTTGTCAATTCTTGGGTCCCATGGCGTAAGAATGTGTGTCCAACTGTTCGTGTTGAGTCGCATCACGTGTCCTGCCCATTTCTTCTTCAGCTTGTCAGCTGTTTCTTAACTTGATATTAATCTATTTATACTACTGTAATTATATTATCTGCAATTTCATACTTGTGCATAGCATGTTACGACACATAGCCTATTTGTGTTTTGTTTACGTGAATATGAACCTAATAATAATAATAATAATAATAATAATAATAATAATAATAATAATAATTGTAGCAAAATAAATTATAGCCTATAGTTTTCCCTAGTAGGCCTATTTGTCTGGAAACACTCGCGACTGTCCACCCCTGACGTTGAAGGTGCCATGTCTGTCACACGCTGCATGTAAATCAAGCGCCACAAATCAGTACAGGTGCTCTGACTCGGTGCCAACAAACTGCAGTGCATAATCTTAACAAGGCACCATCGCAATTCCAAATCAGTCGCAGACCTTGGCAATGAATTTAATGCAATGTTAACATTTTAAAACTGAGAATGTAGGTCTATTTACTTTCTTCATGCTCTGTTATGGCTGAACGATAGAATTTTCGGCTAAAAATCCAGTGAAATAATGAAGTTCTAAATGTTTTGTCCAAACGTTTTCAGATCGAGACTTAATTTTAATTAAACCAGACGCCACGAAACTAGATTAAAACAAAGGAACTGTATTTTTTGTTAAACGTTATCTTCTTTTATTTTTAATAATACTCTTACGTGTGTGTGTGTGTGTGTGTGTGTGTGTGTGTGTATGTGTGCACCTATATATATATATAGGTACATACATACAGAGTGGAAGTAATAGGCTATAACTGGACGGAGTTACGCAATAATAGACCAACAGACAATTTGAAAAAATGAGATATTTGCACAGATCTGTTGATGGCAGGTTAATTTAACTCGGAAAAAATCAAGAATGCGATATCTGAATTTTGCTGCTATTTATAAGCAAAAATTCGTTCATTGCATAAAATTCATTTATTTATTTTGCTTTGAAATATTAATTCAACTGTTGGTCTCTTATTAAAAACCGGTTAGACTTTTTTGGTATTATTTGTGCTATTTTTTGTAATAGTATGAATGTTACAATACTTCTTGCATAAAATGTTTTATAAAAAAAGAACAGATTTATTTCAATGGCCAATATCTCGAAACAGGTTTTTGACGCTTGGTCTCTTTTTGCGTATCTCCGTCCAACTGTGTGTTCACGGTGCTGCGCGGTTACCAATCATTTACAGAATAGGAGTGGTAAGCACAATAAGTCTCAGGCTGCAGAGTGAGCCTTAGGGTCCCTCCTCCGCACTAGAGAAAAATATATAACTGTGCAAATTTTAACAGATTATTCCTTGGATAAAGAACAACAAAAATAATTCTATTAGCTACCATATTATTCCCAAATGAATACCGTACTTCTCTCAGAAAAAAAAAAAAAAAACTTTCCCCTAACTGTTAACATTATTTTACTAGATGAGTACTATCCGTACGATTCTGATTTTTACTCTTATTATTAGAGAAATTAATACTAAGGAACGATTTATCCCTTTGCAGTTTTTAAATAAAATGGACGGTTTTCTTGCAAGATTAACACGTGAGCTATCGTTATTTCCTGCCATTAGAAAGTCTCGCAACCCTTCTGGGGTGACTAAGGAACGGAACTCAGCTGTTCAGATCGAGTGTTTGTGTACAGATGCCTCAAACTAGCAAGCTGTCTCGTTCGCGCAGGCGCATAGAGCACTTCTCCCCTACCACTGTCCGCCTACTGCTGTGCACTGTGGACTAGAACGGTACAGCTCAGTTCTAGTAACAGTTGAGAAGGCTGCATAGGGAGGGTACATCTTGAATACATTGTCAAGAGATCAACTTTTCAGATAATATGACTATACCTGGGTATCGGAGCCTAGGTGGGCCCCCTCCGTTAGCTCTACTACTACCCCTCTCCAGGCAGCTTCCTAGTTTGAGGCATCTGTATATTCGTATCTGAGCCGGCGACGCGCTGTTGCCAAACTACACAGACTTTTGGCCTGATTTTCTAATTAACCATACACTTAAAAACGCATAAGAGGATTTTTATCTATTTTAATGTTGCCTATTCTATTGCTCCCTTCAATCTGTACAGCTATATTAATTCCACCCTGTGTACATTATCAATGACGGCTCATTGGCTGAGGCAAGTGAAGCCGGGCCTCATTCACTTGACTTCCTTAAACCCTTCTCAGTTTCTGCTTAGGCCCCTAAATAACCAATCTGCTCGGGATCCTAAGTAAATCCTCAATGATTGGTCAAAGCAGTGTTGTTATAAAACCCGAGATCATTTCCAATTCTGAGTTTTTCAGCACAGAATTTTGGATCAGGGAGTGGCTAGAGTCCCAATAACTCCGTCTCCAGTTGTCTTTGTCAATCAGTCGATACGCTGCCAGTCTAGCCACAGTATAAGAAGAATATACTGTGGTCTATCTTGCGCTTTGAGAAATATCTCTAGCGGGGTAGGTTAAGCAGAATTTCTAGTGTGACTGTAGAATTACTTTTAAGAGCTCCTGTAATATAGTTATTATATAAGGAACCCTCATCACATAATGAACGGATATTGTTGAGTTCGTAGTATTCTAATTTTATTGTTTTGGCGACTTTTTTTTCTTTTTGATGAAAATCGTTCATGAATAGGGACCGGATTTTTATGTAATTACATATTATATTCCTTTCAACCTAACCGTATATAAATAAACAAATCTTTGCGAATCTTGTAATTACCATTAATATATTAATTTGATACTACATATTTTTACATATTCACCACATATTACATATTATGGCTTGGTATTACATAAATCTACATATTTAGCGGTTTTATTCACTTTTACTTCTCTAAAAGGGGGGAAAAAAAACTTCTGCTGTGGAAGTTTACAATTTGAAACACACAGATTTAAAAAGCCTTTGTACCTACCCAAGAAAGGATATATTTCGGGACGAAACATAACATTCTTAGTTCCAGGAAGTAATAGAGGCACTCTCCCCATACAGCCCACTGTAAATATGAGTGAACAAAAGGCAACCTTTCTCATACTACAAAATCACTGAAAAAGTAACGTTGCCTTCATTCGGTGGAGGGGGATGAGGACGACATGACGTGTCTCGAACTATAGTTGTTCTGCACACGTTTTAACAAGCCGTTCCCATGCAATTTGCAACCTTACCCACTCTCTTCCTAATCCTTCCAGAGAAAACCCGTGTCAAGTCTGGCATGAGCCACAATAAAGTAGCCGACTTTTGAAAAGAAGCTGAAGTAAAGGAACAAACTGGAAAGATGTTGAAAGATTAACATAAATAGCTTTTCAAGTTATTGCTTGACCTCTTTATTTTAAATTTAGTAGACCTATATAGACATGGGATTTTCCTATCAATTATAAAATATGGTTCTCGACTAGAAAAATCCTTCCCTTCTGAATGAGACAGGAATGTCACTTTTCAAACAACAGTTTGTAAATACATATGGTTTGAGGTTTTAGTAGGTACTTTGTTTCTTACAGGGAGCAGCTAAAATGCATGTGTCCCACATTTCCTCTTATTTTCTTTTAATCCAGTAAAGCGAAACAGTGCTTGCAGTACTGTTGTGTCATTCATTTCATTCAGTTCTCTAGTTTTACTACTAACAGTATAAAGTGCAAGTGAGTTTATCTACTGCTTTTAACTAACTAAAATGGCCTCTGTATATAAAATCATGGATTGCGATGGACGAAGCTTTCGCTACAGATGGAAAAATAGTAATGTGTCAATTGTGCGATAAAAAAATCGGGTGCTCTATGAAATCACAACTGGAGAGCCTTACCTATTCTATACCTGCCACATATTGATATTAAATATTTTCATGATTTTACATATTTTGTACATATTTAGCTTATTTTTCTTACATAAATATGTACATATTTTCACACTTTGATATTATATAAAAATCCGGTCCCTATTCATGAATGAATGAAATAAAAATCCTTCCCCTCTTCAGGGAATGCGATTCTATATTTTAAACATGAAATTACTCTACGAATTGTTCCAAAGCCTGTCCAAAATTAGATAGGCTAAACCGTATTGAAAAACATCTGACAAAAAATACAATAGGCCTATTGTTTTTATCAAATGAAATTTAATAATACGGTATATACATAATAGCGACAACAGTCTTTCAAAAGCGTAGTAAATATTGTGACAATCTGTCAGATTACTGATGATAAAATTATCTTACATAATGTTGCTTGCACACTTTTTAAATTACGGTTTCCTTGTTTTTGTTTCTTTACCCATTGCCTCGAGTGTAAGATGTGATCGCTGGACTTTTAATCTTGATGTCAACAAAACAAAATAATTGTATTCATCCGCTACCGACGGCTATGATTGAAGCAATAACGCAGGCTACTGGTACTACTTTCAAATGCCATGTGACATGGTTCGATTTCTACGTCATTAAAATGGCCCACAAGTACACCGTGATTCAAAAAAGATGGTGCAAAATAATACAGATTTATTGAAATGTGAACAAGCTGAAAACAACTTTATTGGCTCGAGACAACATATTAAACTGTCCAAGTTTTCTTACCTGCATTGTAAGTGTTCAAGGTTATCCCGCTGGTGACAAGACATGTCGAGACCACACTCAAGTTCTGTACAGACTCAGACTAGTGCAAACATGTCCTCGGTTATTGACTCCACTGCTGCTTCGATTCTTCGTCTCAGGTCATTCAGGTCAGTTGGCAAGGGAGAACATGAATGAAGTCTTTAATGTACCCCCACAAAAATAGGTCGCAGAGTGTTAGGTCCGGCAATCGCGGAGGCCAAACCAACATTGCTGAATTGTTTGTTGCACGCCCGATCCAACGTTGCGAAATGTGTTCCTATGTGGTGTACACTTACTAAATCTTCTCTTAATAAATTTGTTCCTATGTGGTGTACACTTACTGAATCTTCTCTTAAAGTTTCGTTGGACTATCACAATAGCTCTCGTTCTACGAATTCAAACACACAATAAGCTTTTCCTACCCTTGTTGTTGCCATCTTATGTAGCACTACACTTTGCCTCTATTAATGACGATATGAACGAGTAAAAGTAAACACACAATCTTGAGACCGGTTTCGTTTATAATTAACAGTTGTTGATTGCTTCCCATTGTTGCAATTCTCGCAACAGCTTTTCAGTTTGTACCATATTTTTTAATCACCGTGCATAATAAAACTATGATCACTGTACGATTGATATTATTATTATAAATTGATTGATGTTAACATTACTAATATATCCTGCTACTCGCGGAAATATATTTTGAGCGATAGCGACCATTAGATTTGAAGCGGGTGGTATCTAATGCGCATGCGTTACGTTGATATCTACATTCTAGCTACAACACATCAGTATGTGATCAGTAGGCCTATTTGTAGCTTGCTCTAATTATATGAACGCCCGTTCTTAGACCCCGTTCAGAAGGTACGGGAATTCATTGGAAAGGACATTTATCCGAATCGTTTTCGCAGTATATACAGAGTTCAATTATTTCTCGTGCATAGGCCTATGTTTAATTTCATTAAATACTTCGGAGACAATGGCTATGAATACGTTTCTGGTTTTGTATTGTTTGTACCATGATGTTATAAATGACTAAACCATGATAGTTATATATGATGAGAAAAATTATATTACAATTTCAGTCAACAACTTATCATATTGGTACAAAAACAAGTTTTGTTACAATGATCACGTTATAATTCTTGGTTGTATCAACGAATATTTTCGATTTTACAAGAAATCATCATCAGGCGGAAAAGCAATAAATTAGACAAGTTGAACACAAGTGAAATATAAAATATAAAATACATAGGCCTACATAATGAATAAAACTGTATAGGAACATTATCATATGTCAAAATATTAAAACAATTTATACAATTCTATAATAACAAACCATGTAACGTGTCGATGAGTTAACTTATCTAACTCCGCTTCATCTTCAACATCATGTCGACTCGAGTGACAAAATATTCCTTAGAACTTCAGTTTTCAACTACCATCAAAATATGGCATCATTAAATTTTAATTTTCAGCATATACATACACATTCCAAAAGATATATATGCATATGCATCACTTCTTGAATGCATGTTATCATTGAATTTTATAAGTTGTTTTAATATTTTGACATATGATAATGTTCCTATACTGTTTTATTCATTATGTATGCATTTTATATTTTATGTTTCACTTGTGTTCAATTTGTCTAATTTATTGCTTTCACCTGATGATGATTTCTTGTAAAATCAAAAATATTCGTGGATACAACCAAGAATTATAATGTGATCATTGTAACAAAACTTGTTTTTGTACCAATATGATAAGTTGTTGACTGAAATTGTAATATAATTTTTCTCATCATATATTATTCAAATTATCTGAACTTTAACTTCAACATGACTTTTAAATTTACGATAATTATAGTTTGACCATGTTATCGACTAGCCTACAAAATCTAAGCAATTACCCGAAAACGAAATTCGGTCCCACTGAATTTATAACCAGATAGGCCTAAGGTATCACTTGAACCACAGCAGAGTCCTAAATGTATAACGACCTGGGCACCAGTAGCTGAATTCTAAGTGTTATAATAATTATGATTAATATAGGCAACAACATACAGAGTACTCAACAGAATGTGATCCCAAAACGCGTTAAGTCCATTTTTATTAAAGTTCTGGTCTAGTTTTTTTTATCCACCGGTCTAAGGACTTAGAGTCTGGCTGGGCGGAAGAGAAGGCCTACTGGCCTTAGCTCTGCCAGATTAAATAAATAAATTATTATTAAAAATTATTAAGGACTGAACGAGTTTTCAAGTGACATAGGCCTACACAATAACAAAAACTTTTAGACAAGGATTGGCCGGTGTTACCAAGCTCCGCAAAGATATATTCAAACTCCGCAAATATACGTTCAAATTCCGCAAATATGCTTCGCGGTCACAACAGCAACAACTACCCCCACTGTTTTCCCCTCCCCTACTGTGAAAGCTAAGGTACTACTGGGTGTTCAGTTCAAAGTGTGTCATGGCTCGCTGTATGCCGTCATGTGGCTAGCCGATGAGCCTAGAGAATTCAATCTTCCTACACTTCCGCAGAGGTGTATAACCTATGAGGCAGACAAGTTGCCTAGCAAGTACGGCGTTCATTCTGAAGAGTATGTACCGATACGTACGGTAACGCCGGTAGTGGCAGGAATGTAAACTGTTTGGAAATACGTACTGTCGGCATATGGGGAGAGGGTTACGACGATTACATGCGTATTTGTCGACATTAACTTCGACGGTCAACATGGACACGGAGCATTTGATTTGTGTTGTGGAATGTTACCGTACGCAACCGATGATAACAAATACCCTGCGTACGAATTGCCGGCGCAAAACACAGTTCGAAAGAGGTTATGGTAGCACACAGACCGTACAGACCGCCATCTGTTGCTACGACGTTCAAGTTATACCATACACGTTCTCAAGTTCAGATTGAAGAACGCCTTAAATAATAGGCAACTTCTCTAACATATAAGCTGAAACTCGCTTCAAATCGGTGACCCAACAACAGTGGCGTCATGACACACTTTGAAATGAATATCCAGTATATTCCGTGTGCGCGTGCAATACTGATTAATCCGCGCGAAGCTATGGCTCACTCCTCCACAGCTGGCGCACTGTTATTTTGTACGTACCTCGGCCTGCAGCAACTACAAGCAATGATTAAACTGTAGTTGATGGATAAACGTACAGGACTTATTACAAGAGCAAAGAAGAACAGAAATGGAGATGCAGTAACTATTCTTAGGTATTTAGTACAAAAATCAACAATTTTAGTGGATGACACATTTAATTACAGTGCAAAACATTTTCTGCAATTACCGTAATAAGAATTCTCAGTGTGGTAGATGGTTGACATGGGTATTCGGGTTAGCATTATTAGACTCTTCAGAAGTGCAAGATGCATTTGTTGATGATCTTATGTCCGTACAAACCCGTGAAGCTGAATCTTCCTCAGATAACTTAGTTGAGAATTATTTGACATAATGTAGCATTTCCTCCCTCAGTGTGGATATGCACATATTAAGAAGCATTTCAGTCCACATCCGAATATATTTGTATTTATTCAAGCTCTTCGAGCTGTACAGGTAGATGTTTGTGTTAAAATGAATTGCGATACTACTTCCAAAAAAAATTTTAACCTTAAATATAGAAAGAGAAAACAATATTTGCGTGAATTACAACAGCTTTACCATAATAAACACAAAACAAAACTACAGTACTTACAGCGTGCTTCATACCATTACAAAAAGTAAGGAAGGAAATTTTCATAGGCCTAAGATGGATTTTGTCGTGATTGTTTTCAACATCAGCAGTAAGCAATTTTTAAACCGCCAGCATTGATCGACATAAAGGTACAGAGACATCACTTTATTTTTACCAACATTTTTAACATTAACCTGGCTATACTCGGAAACACTGTTGCCCCCTTCCATTACAGGAGTTTGATGTTACTAGTGCAATATGTAAACAAATCATTTTACTAGGTATAGGAGGAGAGAAAAGTAGTGTATCCATTTATGTTGTAGGGAAATACGATATTACGATTTTCAGTTTGATCATCACTTTTATGGAATTTATCAAAATACAGTAGAGTAGTAACATTTTTTTTTTCAAAAACTCAACTTTTCAGGCGGCTATGTTCATTTTGTAATGTCTACTTTATTTAGCATAGTAATTATTGATGTTAACATACAATATAGAGAGTGCATTTAAATTGAGGGGGTTATAAGTAAAGGGCTGTCAGTGCACTTAAGTTACTTTTGAGAAAATGAGGTTTAAATATTTAAGCTTTCGTAAAATCGGTGAAATTTTTATTTAAATTTTAATATGTGATGAGATTAAAATATCCCTTTGCCACTAAAATTTTAGATACTTTACCTTACACTGGATGCACTTAACTCATGTTATTACAAATGTCACTAGCATTCCTTTGCTTCTAGCCACCTCAATTGAAAATAAGCTAATCTGAATTTTTAAACAAGTTGCTGAAAATGGTTGCCTTTCATTACAATGCAGGCTTCAATTCTTTACGCATATTATTAAAATCATTTTGAAGCATATTCTCTGAAATTGAATTTATCATTTCTTGGATATAATTTTTTAGTACGATATTATTAATATAGGTTCTTTATTCTATAGAAAACGCAATCATATTTGTGAAACACACTATACACTGCAGTGTTTACTTCACTGCTTGAAGACGTTGAATGCAACAGCGGCCGTAAGTTTGTGTTTCTGACGGGAGCAAGGGCATTAGTGAAGGGGTGGGAGTGAAGTACATTCAGAAATGCAGGTACAATAAAAATGCATGTAAAAATAAAATGATGTCCCTGTATAATGCTGCTGGTCCTAATCCTGGAACAGAGTACACAATAGTGACATTACTAATTTGTTTACTCTGAAGTGTGAAGGGAATTTGCTGAGTATTGATGTGAAAGAGTGGGGGTAAATGATGAGGAGAGATACTTGTGCACTTTGATACAAGGTTGACAGGGGGTTCTTTTGTTGCGGAGCTTGATATCACCCGGATTGGCGTTGTTTTGGAACAAAACGAGCTTAAAATATGATGGGAGTCTCAGACATAAACATTTGTATGTATAAATAATAAAAGTGGCCAAATGGACTGATCGAGTTTTGGGATTACGCTCTTCAATTGGTGTCAGATATTCTGGGGACGTATTCCTAAACAGAAGATTGAAAAACTTTCATATAAATATGGTCCTGAAAAAGCTCAGTTTCAGAGTTAAGCTACTTTATTGATAACAAACAAGCTCATAGTACAAGTGATAGTCTACTAATATATTAAGTAACTTATTACAAATAAAAAAAAACAACTAAAAAAAAGTAGCCTCTTCCTGCGTCGATGCATCCTTGAGTCCGCTCTCCATGCTTCAGCGTACTCTATTGAAAACGCCCGGAGTGTTTCGTATTTTTTTCAAATCCTTTTTGGATACGCTCTCTCAGAATGTCAACGTTAGGTACAGGAGTTGCATGACTAAGGACTTCAAATGTCCGGACAGATAAAAATCCATTGCATTTAAATCTGGCGATCGGGCAGGCTATTCAGTAAATATCCCTCGACCAATCCATCTTTGTACTAAATTGCGATTCAAATGAGACAACCTCTCACAGTAAAGTGAACTGGACCGTCATCATGGAGGTACCACATTCCGCGGGTAACGTCCTGGAGTACATCATCCCTTAAATGGTGCAATTCTTTACTGAGAAACCGCCAATTTCTGGCTCCTGTCAGATGTAAAAAATAGGGACCAATAAGGTGTCGAACACAAAAAAAAACAAATCTGATAGCAGGGGTTAATGTAAGGATAAACTTCTTACTTACTCTGAAACTGAGCATATTCAGGACTATGTTTATAGGGTATGAAAGTTTCTCAAAGTTTTTTTGTTAGGAATAACTTATGTTCCCAAAATATTTGACACCGGTTTGCATACACCCGGTAGAGTGAATGCAAGACAGTTTATGTATGTTCTAAACGAGAGCAAGAAAGTTGTAAGACACATACAGTAATCACTATTAATCATTAAGTATATTCCTATTTTTTCTGCAGATCTATTTGTTGCACCATGAAAGGCAAATTCCCTCAAGCAGCGAGTCACTCGTGATATGCATAAGGGTGAGCATTTATCCCATTACAACCGGCTTAATAATTTTCTTCCTCCGTGAACCGTGAATAATCTACGCAATTAGCATATCGGCGCTCGTTGTTCGCAGAATTACGAGGCCGAGCTTGCTTTATCACGAGAGTTCACCAACTCTTTGGAAGCACTGCTGGATTCTTGGTAAGTTGGCTGTAATTCCGTTGTTTCTCTACAAGATGTTTAAAACATTATAAAGGGAGAATTACGTTAGTTATTAAAGGAGAAGAAGATATTTTGTTCATAGATATGTTCTCTAGTTGTACGTTTGTGTTAATTATAATATAAAGTCTAGAAAGAATGTATTGTGGTGATGTTAATAATATTTCTTCCATCCTCTTTCACTCCACAAGTCCACCGCTGCACAGTGTGCAATAACGCAAATCTAGCTGGACAAAATTAATAACTTCTCTGCATTTTAACGGATTGTTATGAAACTTTGTACAGACCTTATAGGCAGCACATATTTTTTGTGTACAAACTCTTATTACGTTGTGTAAGAGGAACTACCCCTTTATAAGGGGTAATTTTAGACAAAATTAATAACTTCTTTCCTATCTAACATATTTTTATGAAACATTGTATGAAAATTACAGGTAGCATATATTTTTGTATATAAACTATATTAACGGTCTCATAAGAGGAACTATCCCTCTATAGGGGATACATTTACACAAAATTAACTTCTCTGTTACATAACAGATTTTTATGAAACTTTGTACAGGAGTTACAGGTAGCATAAATGTTTTGTGTACAAACTCTGATTATATCTGTATGTTACCTGTAGGCCTAATTGTTGTACAACGTTTCATTAAAAGTGTATTATATAGGAGAGAAGTTATTAAATTTGTCTAAATGCACCACTCCTAAATGGGCAATTTCTCTCATAGAAACATAATCAGACTTTGTGGACAAAAATATATTCTACCTGCAACTCCCGTACAATGTTTCATAAAAATTTGTTAGATAGGAGAGAAGTTATTAATTCTTTCTAAATGCACCACTCCTAAGTAGGCATAATCAGATTTTGTGGACAAAATATATTCTACTTGCAACTTCCATACAATGTTTCATAAAAATTTGTTAGATAGGAAAGAAGTTATTAATTCTGTCTAAATGCACCACTCCTAAATAGGCAGTTTCTCTCATAGAAACATAATCAGATTTTGTGGACAAAATATATTCTACCTGCAACTTCCGTACAATGTTTCAATAAATTTGTTAAATAGGAGAGAAGTTATTAATTTTGTCTAAATGCACCCGCTACAAAGTGGTCGTTTTTCTTGTGCAAACGTAATCAGAGTTTGTACACAAATAATATGTGCCGCCTGTAAGGCCTGTACAAAGTTTCATAACAATCCGTTAGAATGCAGAGAAGTTATTAATTTTATCCTGATACTAGATTTGCGTTCTGATCCACGGTATGTTTGTTAAGGTTAGATAAAAATGTGTCCAATTTATTTTTATACGTGATGTTGGACGTCATGTGAATAATACTGGAGGCCTAAAACACTCACACAGTGACTAGAAACTTCCTTATTTCACGATTCTTTTCTGCTGTTAAGCCAAACATGGGACGTTGCCGCCTCGTTAACATATGCCTCACCACTGGAAAAAATTAATTAGGCTATTGATAAATGCGCAAGAACGCGCAAATTTAAAAACCAGGATTCGAAATTCTAAATTATGCTGTATTAAATGGTAAAAGAATTATTGTAACCGGACGTGACCGACTATACTAAAATTTAAATCATATTTGGAGAACTTTAAATTTTTTTTTTCATTGTAATATTTAAACCGTACTGTACGAAGAAAAATACTTCACGAACTTGAAATTGAAGATACATTAGTAAGAACGTACCTATCTGAACAGATTCTATCTCTTACAACACGATAAATCACCAACAATTGGCTCTTTTTCGCCCACATAGTAAGCTTCTCTATCTACAACGGAACAGGAGCGAGAAATGTTAGAAACAACTCATTGTACATACCCTTCTAAAAAAACTTGCCGCTAATGAAACAGTGAAAGCTATTTCTCACAACATTCTTCAAATGTTGAGGAACATGAATTAATATTCACCTAACCCTAACTAAACTAGTCGACATTTGATTTTTGTCCACCTAGATTGGGAAAATTGCAGTCTGTGCGCTGTGGAGTAACGGTTACCGTGGCTGACCGTGACAATCGGAGGGTTAATGGCTGAAGACTCCGATCTCTTGGTTATACCAGGTATCGTCTGGTAATGGGATCTGGTTCTATCAGGGCTGAAGCTGGTTGGCCACACAGACCATTTGTCGGACTATGAGTCAATGTAAGCCACAGGTCATGGATCCATCCCGAGTCTGGACCTTGAAATTATTGCTTGGACAGTAAAGGAACAAAGAGACCCCTTGCACAGTAATATGCTGGTCTGTCTTGGAAATAAGCTTCGGAAGTTATTAGTTGCATTTATGGAAATGGTGAGTCATACAGCTCAGCATTCTGCACCTCCCCGCTCCTACTTTATGACAAACAGTCCGCTGCAATTGCAAGGAGGACGGCGAAGAAAATGAAAAGCTTTTACACAATAACCATCAATTACGAAGCATGTGCGTTGTGAAATACTATGCCGCCATCTTGCACAAGCACAGGTGCACCGCGAACATAATAAGAACGTCTTAATGCACTTAAATGCAAGTCTCAATCCTAACAAGTCTTATATTCCATCTAACAGGTTTGTTTAACCAGAGCTAGAATCGCCCATAATATCTTAAAACGCTTGCATTCCTTCTATATGTTTCTTTTTTCTGTCTTTATTTCTTAAGTACTCTCCTTGTTATAGTAGTGATAATTTATTATCAAAGAACGGGAGTTCAATTCTCAGTACAATATGTGTCGCGAACAAAGCAGTTGCTGGAGAGATTTATTCTTGTATACCAACCGTTCGTCACTCTCATTCTGTTATTGTTCCATGTTTGTCATTTCACCATTTTAAAAAAGCCTGACAAGGAAAACTTCTATGTTTTCTGATCGCAGCTACATAGAATGTCTGCATATAGATATCTGCTTTCGAAGAAAGGAAACATAACAAAACTTAGCTGTCAATACGAACTATAGAACACAGAAAATTGGTTTGAAAAATAGCTTTGCAGTTTCGAATTACTGTGAATACGAATTACAGATACAGAAAATTGGTTTGAAAAATATCTTTGAAGTTCCGAAATACTAAAAGGTGACCTATCAAAGCATAACTGTGAATACGAATTATAGACACAGAAAATTGGTTTGGAAAATAGCTTTGAAGTTCCGAATTACTAAAAGGTGACCTATCAAAGCATATCCTAACTGTGAATACAAATTATATAACACAGAAAATTGGTTTGAAAAATAGCTTTGAAGTTCCGAATTACTAAAAGGTGATCTATCAAAGCATAGCCTAACTGTGAATACGAATTATATAACACAGAAAATTGGTTTAAAAAATAGCTTTGAAGTTCCGAATTACTAAAAGGTGACTTACCAAAGCATAACTGTGAATACGAATTATAGACACACAAAAATTGGTTTGAAAAGTAGCTTTGAAGTTTCGAATTACTAAAAGGTGACCTATCAGAGCATAACTGTGAATACGAATTATATAACACAGAAAATTGGTTTGAAAAATAGCTTTGAAGTTCCGAATTACTAAAAGGTGACCTATCAAAGCATAACTGTGAATACGAATTATAGACACAGAAAATTGGTTTAAAAAATAGCTTTGAAGTTCCGAATTACTAAAAGGTGACCTATCAAAGCATAACTATGAATACGAATTATAGACACAGAAAATTGGTTTGAAAAATAGCTTTGAAGTTCGGAGTTACTAAAAGCTGACATACCAAAGCATAACTGTGAATACGAATTATATAACACAGAAAAATGGTTTGAAAAATAGCTTTAAAGTTCCGAATTGCTAAAAAAAAAGTACCCTACCAAAGCATAATTGTGAATACGAAATAAAGAACAAGGAAAAATTTCTTTGAAAAATGGCTTTGAAGTTTCGAATCACTAAAAGGTGACTTACCAAAGCATAACTGTGAATACGAATTATAGACACAGAAAATTAGTTTGAAAAATAGCTTTGAAGTTCCGAAATACTAAAAGGTGACTTACCAAGGCATAACTGTGAATACGAATTATAGACACAGAAAATTGGTTTGAAAAGTGGCTTTGCAGTTCCGAATTACTAAAAGGTGACCTATCAGAGCATAACTGTGAATACGAATTATATAACACAGAAAATTGGTTTGAAAATAGCTTTGAAGTTCCGAATTACTAAAAGCTGACATACAAAAGCATAACTGTGAATACGAATTATATAACACAGAAAAATGGTTTGAAAAATAGCTTTAAAGTTCCGAATTGCTAAAAAAAAAAAAAAAAGTGCCCTACCAAAGCATAATTGTGAATATACGAAATAAAGAACAAGGAAAAATTTCTTTCAAAATGGCTTTGAAGTTTCAAATTACTAAAAGGTGACCTATCAAACCATAACTATGAATACGAATTATAGACACAGAAAAATTTCTTTGAAAAATGGCTTTGAAGTTTCGAATTACTAAAAGCTGACATACCAAAGCATAACTGTGAATACGAATTATATAACACAGAAAATTGGTTCGAGAAATAGCTTTGAAGTTCCGTATTACTGAAAGGTGACCTACCAAAACATAAATGTGAATATGAATTAGAGAACACAGAAAATTGGTTTGAAAAATAGCTTTGAAGTTCCGTATTACTGAAAGGTGACCTACCAAAGCATGAATGTGAATATGAATTAGAGAACACAAAAAATTGGTTTGAAAAATAGCTTTGAAGTTCCGTATTACTGAAAGGTGATCTACCAAAGCATAAATGTGAATATGAATTGGAGAACACAGAAAATTGGTTTGAAAAATAGCTTTGAATTTCCGAATTACTAAAAGATGATCTATCAAAGCATAACTGTGAATACGAATTATAGAATACAGAAAATTGGTTTGAAAAATAGCTTTGAAGTTCCGTATTACTAAAAGGTGACCTACCAAAGCATACCTAAGTGAGAATACGAATTATAGAACACAAAAAATTGGTTTCAAAAATAAATTTGAACTTCAACATTGCTAAAAGGTGACCTGCCAAAGCATAATTGTGAATACGAATTAAAGAACACAGAAAATTGGTTTGAAAAATAGTTTGGAATTCCGTAGGGCTATTACTAAAAGGTGACCTACCAAAGCATAATTGTGATTATGAATTATAGAACAGAGAAAATTGGTTTGGAAAATAACATGAAGTTCCGTATTACTGAAAGGTGACACCAAATCTTAGCTGTGAATACGAATTATAGAGCACAGAAAATTTGTTTGAAAATAGAGTAGAAGTTTTGTATTAGTACAGTAAAAGGTGACCTACTGTACAAAATTGTGAGTGTGAATACGAACTATAAAACACAGAAAATTGGTCTTAAATAATACCATAACTATGCACTACAGGAGCTTTCATAATTAAGTACTCTTACAATTGCACTACAAATTCTGCTTAACCTGCCACAGCTACAGATATTTCTATGGTAACAAATATATAGGCTCTTCATTTCCATTATTATTATTATTATTATTATTATTATTATTATTATTATTATTATTATTATTATTATCATTATTATTATTATTATTACTAATAGCCTATTATTTACCTCTGACGCCTACCACTGTATACTAACTGTTACCATGCCCGACCGTGAAACGAGCGGGCCAGAGTTCATATCCTGGTTGAGACAAGTGACCTGGTTGAGGTTTTTCCGTGGTTTTCCCTCAACATATTAAGAGCAAATGCTGGGTAACATTTGGCGCTAGACGCTGGACCTTGTACTCATCATATTGTTGTCATTATCACCTTCATCTCATTCAGACACTAGATAATAATCATAGCAGTTGATAAAACGTCGTAAACTAACCAATTAAAACAAAAAACTTCTGACTGAGGTTCTGGCTAATATGTAGAGACCCAGAAACAAACTTTGGCCACCTGAATTTTCCAACTTCCAGTTATAACACGCATGCTCAGTAGGTACATTTTAGAGAATACAGTAGCTGATTGGCCATGAAGTGACGACAAAGTGATTGACCTTGAGGGCATAATTTGGAGAAGGGTGGGTATATGATGATGATGTTGTTGCTAATAATGTTATAGAGTTGATAGAATAATACGAAGATGAAAATGAGAGGGTCGGAGAAAACTTGCACTAACATTTTGTTTAACACATATTTTAAATTTCATTTCGTCTTTTCGGGACTTCATCTCTGGCCTTAGGCGTCAAAATTAGGCGCTTTGACACAAAACACTTCCTATTCCTGTATATTATTGTAATCGTTATGACAAATAGTTTCCTTGATTCCCACACCTTGTTAAGAAATACCTTAGTTTCGCTTTAAAACACTGGTGACGAAATTAATTTTCAAGTTTAACTGTGGAGTTGAAGGGGACTGTAAATGAATATTGGAATAGGCTACTGAACAAAGAGGGCTGGTGCATAATGGTGTATTTGCCGTCTTACTGCAATAAATGCTGCAGGTGCCATAGAAAAAATGCATTGCTTTGTTTCCAAGGTGATTTCGCGTACAATAACACAGACATAAGTCAAGAACTTGCTTAGTATCTTAACATCTCTATTACTATTGAAGAAATAGATGTTTATATCCCTTCCTAAGGACCGGGTGTGTGTCCATTGCATAATGCCTTGTGTTGCATTAAAAGGTTTTGTAAAGTCATTGTATTCACATGAATAGAGAGATCACTCTGTTCGTAGATTTTTGGAGTTGGTTCAAATTAACAACGCACACATTCAACGGCATTGTACAAAGTTTGGCTTGAATTGGGACCTGAAATTAAATGACAATAAAATAAAAGTATTAGTGAAAGCCACAGAAAAAAAAAGAAAAAAAAATTGTTTCTAAATAATATCCAAACTAATCGTGTTACTAAATTTACATATTTAGGTGTAATGTTAGGTAGTAAGGATGATTGGAAAGAACAAAATGAAACTGCCTTACATAAAGATAACAGCACTCCCAGCAATCGATAAAAGTTTGACTAAATGACCAGATGTAGAAAGTAAAATATTAAATGATATTTATAGACCGATAATGATACTATCCATTCCCATTTCATATCTGACCGCTACGTTTGAGGAAATCCATTCAATACACAAATATTTTCTTTTTGCAAAATTTGGATCTTATTTATGGATAGGGCTATAGGTATAATCGGAATAAGTAATTTTATATAATAGATATAATATATAAGATGATATATAGCCCAATAGTCCTACAGAAATCTCAGGAAATGACATCCCGATTATACTACATCGATACGATAAGTTCCAAATTTTGTAAAATAAAAATATTTGTGTAGCTATTCCATGGAATTCCTCAAACGTAGCGACCAGATATGAAATGGGAACGAATAGTATCATTGTTTGTTTGTCTAGTCAACTCTCTGACAGGTCTGAACCTCACAAATGAAACCAACATGGTACCAATTATGAGGCAACTAGTACAGGAGATAATGGGATAGAGTGGTCAGCTTATTTCCTCCTCCATTGCGTACATCGTTGATTACCTACATATTGCACTAATCAGACTTTAGATGTACACCAACAATAAATTATTGTTCTTCCTCTGATATATCGTCAAGTGAGATGTACTACCTGATAATACACCGTGTCCCGCTTAGAGGGATCGAGAAATAAGTGATAATTTCAAGTGTTTATTAACTTACCTTTTTACATTACTTGATGTAAAAACTCTCCGAGTGTGCGCCTTGAGTTGCTCTGCAGACATCTAAACGGTATTCAACCTCCCGCCAATTGTTCTGTAGCATTTGTGGAGTCACTAGCGCAGCTGTATTTGTGATGTGCTGCCTCAGTTCCTCGAAAGTATTAGCTCTTCCTCTTTGGTATACAGCATCCTTCACAATGTCTCAGAAGAAAAAGGCCAAGGATGTCTGATCGGGTGACCTGGTTGGCCAGGCAATGGGTCCTCGTCTTTCGATCCACCTATGCATGTACGAAGAACACGGCGTTGTACTCGCGTAACAGATTTTTCTTCTGCTAGCCATAGCACACATTGAATTTTCTGTTGCGGTGTCCACATGTTGACCATGGCGTGTTCTCCTACAACATGGCGCTAGGCTTGTTTCAGCAACAAACAAACGAAAGTTACTCACGCAGCTGTTTTCAAACTTGTTGCGTAAACTTGGACAGTTTCTCTATCTTCTCAGATGTAAATCTCTACGATATCTTTATTTGGTTTTAAGTAGTTAGCATTTAGACTATTTATCGATCCCTCTAAGCGGAACACGGTGTAGATAGCCTATACTTATCAGCTAGAACCTCAATCAGAGATAAATAGTATCATGAGGGCTATTTTTCCTTTCTTTTTAAATTTAAATTATATTTTATTTGACGTCGCTCGCAACTGAGTTCTTTTACATGCCAATAAACCTACTGACATGAGCAGGCCGACGCTATTTTTGTTTGGAAAAATAAATATTTAAGTTACATTTTGGAGAAAGGCACCTAGCAGCCATAGAAACCACTCACTATCTCTCGTGTAGTCCGGATTTGTGCGAGGCGGGCCTCGCACCTCGCATGTCGCATGCGTCGGTTCAGAAAAACCAAGGCTTTAGAATGCGATATCAAGAACGATAGCAAGATTCAGATCGAGAACAGAACCGTAAGTCTGCGGCTTAAGCGATGGTTTCCAAAAAAACACGCATGCCCCGCTAGATAATGCGTGGAAGGAATTTCGTTTCTACGCAAAGACATCTCTTATGGACAATACGTTATGATGGTTTCTAACATGCCGCGACGCTGCTCACACTCAGTCTGCACAAGATTGCTTCACGGATCTCTTGAATAGCCGGCAACTGTTTCGGCATCTGACGGCGAGATTGTTAAAAAAATGGCATCTGAGTTCAGCAAAGATATGAATGAAAAATTGATATATTTAGAACGGAATTGCCCCATATCGAATAATAATTATAAAAACATGACATTAAAAGAGAATGAGTGGCAGATTATTGGGAAAACCTAGTAAGTTTACTGTAACTTAATATTTCGTTTGTTATTGCATATTTTAATAGGTTGTCTGTTTAATTTAGCACAAAACGAAAATAAATATATTTTCTCATGTAGTCAGAAACAGTGATGATTAATTTAAAATAAAATATATAGTATTAACCCCAATTTGGATATTTGTCACATTGCTTCCTCATTGATTTCTGTGTCAAATCAGATAGACCTTACTTGCGCAATCATTTAATGATAACTCTTTGAATGCCTACAAATTTTGACGTAATTAACATAAACATATTTCTTATACACAATAAAGTGTACTTATCGTCGCTGTTAATACAGTAAACAACTAGATTAATGGCTGTCATGGGTAAAACAAAGGGTAATGAAGATAACAAAACGTTACTATTTACAACATCGGTGTTGAAAATGATAAATGTATTTAGGCTACATAGTAGATACATTATTATTATTATTATTATTATTATTATTATTATTATTATTATTATTATTTTCTATATGTGCCTCAGGTTCTATATCCATGTTGTCAGCCATCTTGACTTACAGTAAAACGGCGCAATGATTCTTTGTTATAAAAACCAGTCGACGCTATAATTATATCTCAAGCATCAACAGAATTTCAAGCACATGGCATCGGATCCGTGGTCCTTGAAAACCACCGCTTTAGCGTCTCATCTATGGCTTAGAGCATTGGTCTTCACTTCTATAGGTCTGGTTTTGAGGTCCTGATGGAATATGTATGGATAACTCAGACATTGCTGAAGTATTTTCCTTTCCCCCTATCATTCCACCAACATTCTCCACCTTGCCTTCATTTCATCTATCATCTGCAATATGCTAGTTAGAATAAGCTGGGGTGAAGTCTTAGGGGTAATACGGGTTTCCGATGCCGATAGGAAGGGCTTTGGACTCCGGGCCCTGAGGTTTATCAGGATACTCGTCTGCGAATGGGACCTGGTTCTATCAGGGCTGAGGCAGGATGGCCCATCTGTCAGCATCGGACTCACGAATGCCACCCCAGCCACCTGTCTGATTTGGACAATCATAGCATAGGCTAATGGGTCAACGTAAGCTTAAGGGCAATTTTATTGAAAATTTTAAAACAAACCAGCTGTGTCATCTAGACGTAATACATTATGTTTCCATGTGACTCATAGCCCTACATTACCTACGTACAGGGTGTCCGCAGAAACATTCCGGGGGTATAAAATGCTATAATTCTGTCACTATGTGTTTTACGAAATTCATACCGGTGACATTAGAAAGAACAGCTCAAAGAATTTCAGGAAATGCGTAATTGATAATTGTTGACCATAACAGATGGCAGCACAAGAAAAAATAAAAAAGCGCCGATTCCGCTATTTCGCTTGTCATTAAGGCCTTGTTGGATATAAGCAAATTGTGTTAAATGATCTGAATGTTAAATTTTCAAGCCTATGTGAATTCTGCAGCATTTAGAGGATTATTTAGGATGATGAAGACCTTTCAGCCAAATTCATTATTAGTGACGAAGCAACGTTCCACATCAATGGAAAAGTAAAGAAGCACAATGTTAGGATTTGGGGGAGCAAGAATCCACATTTCATTTTGGAGGTTGAACGTGACTCCCCTAAGCTAAATGTGTTTTGTGCCGTTTCTAAACGGAAAGCGTATGGCCCATTTTTCTTTCAAGAGAACACTGTCATCGGTATGAGTTATCTTGATATGCCTACTGAGTGGCTGTTTCCACAATTGGAAGAAGAAGGCAATGACTTTCTTTTCCAACAAGATGGAGCACCTCCTCACTGGCATCTCGATGTACGGAATGTTCTAAATCAACAACTTGCAGGAAGATGGATTGGGCGCGCTGGGAACCAAGATAATGTCTTCTGCAGCTGACCTCCGAAGTCCCATGACTTGACCGTCTTTGACTTCTTTTTATGGAGTCACATAAAGAATCTTGTCTATATATCTCCACTACCTCAAAATCTGCAAGAGGTCCAACTTCGTATCTCTGCCGCCATCGAGTCTATCCCTATAGATATGTTGGAACGTGTGTGGCATGAGTGGAAATATCGCCTTGATGTCTGCAGCGTGACTCGTGGAGCATACAGCAAGTGTCTTTGAGGTAGGTGCAAAAATGTTTGGGTTTCTCTTTCTAATGATATCAGTTTTGTATAAATCCGGCAAATGACAGCGACGCTATAGCAGTTTATAACCCCGGAATGTTTCTGCGAACACACTTATTTTGTTAAATATAAGATTTACCTTCACTGGTCTTCCTGTTTGTAGAAAACACCACGGATATATAATCAATAATGCCTTTTGCCATAACTTCACTATTAACACGACAATTAAACAACGGAGAGAAACCAAAACGAATGGCACATTGCACCTTTCATTTATGAGAGAGCCCTGGTAACTTTGCACCACTGTCATCTTAGTTGTCTTAATAACACTCTACAATCTTCTGTGAATATTTAGCGCCTTTCTACTGTTAAATAGGCCTATCTATTTATAATGAGAATAATTTTATTCCTGCTGTAATTAGGCCTATTATAACCTAGAGGAACGAACAGTATCGATTCTGTGGAGCGGGTCGCTTACATTGCCACAACAGCGTGCATTTCCCTTATTCCACTCATTCCTGAGAGCTCGAGACAGGATCTGCTTCCATGACAGCAATAAAACACGGCGATGTCTGAGCGCTAAGTGTCTGGCAATTTCAAACAATTAAACGTCAGTTCAAGAAACCCAGCAACAGGAAGGTGCGGAAATACGTTCCTTAACATTCTGATGGCCTTCACAGCAGAGAATGTTCTCTAAGATCTTATTTAATGTTTAATTCGTGCCTTGAACAATTAGCCTAATGTTATCACATTAGCTATAATATACTGTACCTAAGTGATATAATTAAATGAAATGTTTTCAAAACTTAGACTTAGGTGAATTTGAATTGATAGCGTCTTTTCCTAATATTAAATATCCTTTATGAATTCGAATAATTAGACAGAAATACAAAAACAAAAGAAAGAAATAATCAAATAAATAATTGTCTTTCAATCGAATTTTGGCGGAACTTTTGTCAAAGGAGCGACGTTTTCCTTTTACCAAAAACGGTAGAATATCATCAGAATTCATGCAATAGGAAAACTCATTTTTATTCTCCTAAAAAAACATTTATTCTACAATTTTTTAACCCATGATTTTTTCTTTTGTAAAGTACTTGCAAGTCCGACAAGCCCACTACTTGCCAAATGTCCACATGCCTTAACCAGTAGGCCTACGGGTTAGCACGATGATCCTCGCGGCCATTATTGCTGGTCGCCTGTCGCTACCCGTCGTAGCTCCCCAAATTCATCACGATGTTGAGTGAGTACCGGTCCCATACGCTGGCCGAAACTTCGTGGGAAAATTTCTTCCTGAATTAGGACTCGAACCAGATCTCATACCATAACGCGAGTTCAGACATAATGTCTTAGACCACGACTCTAGGGACGCATTACATAAATAGACCTGTTATACAGGATGTTTCCGGGCTGGTGTTACAAACTTTCAGGGATGATGGGAAAGGGCACATTTATCAATTTGAGATAAGGAACCCTGGTCCGGAAATGACTTATAGTTAGGGACCGGATTTTTATGTAATATCAAGGTGTGAAATATGTACATATTTATGTAAGAAAAATAAGCTGAATATATACCAAAATATGTAAAACCATGAAAATATTTAATATCAATATCTGCGCTGGTCTGTATTGTTAAGCCTAGATATTTGTAGTGTGGTACAATTTTTAATTTTCTGTTCTTCATGACGATTTCTACTGCTTCTGGTGCTCTTCTGCCGTTTCAGAGTATCATCATTTCTGTCTTGTTCACATTTATATCAAATTTGTTTTTATTGCACCATTTTACCATGATGCTTATTGTTTCTTGTAACTTTGTAAGGTCTTTAGACCCTACTACTGTGTCGTCCGCTTATGCGTATGAATTATTTCCTCATTGATTTTTACAATACAGAGTAGTTGTATGAGAAAGGTTGCCTTTTGTTCACTCATATTTAGAGTGGGCGGTAAGGGGTGAGTGCTTCTTTTACTTCCTGGAACTTAGATTTATGTTTCATCCCGAAATATATCCTTTCTCGGGTAGGTAAATAGGCTTATTTCAAATTGTAAACTTCCCCAGCAGCAGTTTTCTTTTTCCTTTTAAAGAAGTTAAAATGAATAAAACCCTTAAATATGTAGATTTTTGTAATACGAAGCCATAATATGTAATGTGGGGTAAATATGTAAAAATATGTAGTATCAAATTTTAATATACTATTGGTAATTATAAGATTCGCAAAGATTTGTTATTTATATAGGGTTAGATTGAAAGGAATATAATATGTAATTACATAAAAATCCGGTCCCTACTTATAGCACATACATACTGTATATGACTGAGTGCCATGAATGTTAAACGACAATAAATTCCATAGCTGATTTCCTCTGGAAGGGAAGCAAAGCTAGGAGGCCCGTGTCATAGATTGTAGCTCTTTCAAAAAGTTCTGATGGACACCTCTCTTATCACGTTTTGCAATCCACGGTTTAACTCACAGACGTTTCTTTTTCTGTTTTCTTTTTTCAGTAAAATACTTATGTAATAATTGAACTAATTGTAGCTAAACAAGCATAATATTATTCTTCATTCATGGTGTTATAAACTTAACGCGTAAATATTAGTATCAACAAATCATAAACTTAACGCATAAACATTAGTATCAACAAACCCTCGGAACACGTGTTAACTGTCGTGGAATAAGTGTTAGGTGAGCTTTTGTTCCTAATTTTAGGTTATCTTTGATAAAATATTTTACAAAAGATTTTATGTAGTGTAATTATATCCCAAATCCTATCTTTTATCAAAGATCTTTGATAAAATATTTTATGCCGAAATGTAGTAATTATACACCTGGTAGTAGCCATTTAATGCATCTCATTAAAGTACACCTATTCATTAAAGTTCAGGTATTCACCCAATGACAAATCACCTTTGTACCATTATAAAACCGCAAGTAGGCCCTATCGATTATTCTCGGATATGCAATCGAAAGACAATTAGCGAAAAGTCACGGAGGCTGGAAATCCAATACTGTCGCAGAAGGTTATGTTCTGTTACTATAATAATTAGCGTTAATTGTAAATAATATTCAAATAAATTCAATTTGTCATCTCTTCTTTCAATTCTAAATCAATTTCCAGGTTATATCAAGACTAATGTTCATTTATTCTCTATGTTATATCAAGGTCAATGACATTCGGCCTCGGAAAAAATCAATACTTTCGCGTCTGCGCACATCTCACAATTCAGGTCAGTTCGCTACTCACATAACCATAATATGAATACTTTTGAATAATTTCAAGTTAGAAATATGGTCGAGCACAAAAAGTCATATGAAACTTGCCTATAATGGTAATTTTCATACGAGCGTCTTAATTACTACCATTATAGGCTCGTTGGATAATGTACTATTATCATATTCTTTGTTAAAGAACTTTGATAGTGTAATAGCAGCCTTAGCATGCCTGAATTAGTTCGTAATCCTGTTAATGGGGACACATTACGAGCCACACTTAAAGGGTTTCCATGAATTTTGTGAGGAATTTCTTTCCTAAAAAACCATACCATGTCGAAAAATGGGGATATTCCGTGGCCCGCCAGACCAATCGATTTATCCGCGTTTGATTACTTGTTTTGGGGGAATACTTGACAGCATACGTCTTCCAACTGCTATCATGCAATCTCTGGAACAGACATGCCAAAACCCTGCATATTATGCAGTCGCGCACATTGTGCACTTGTCTCAGTGCGATGTGCAGTTCCTATTCGCCTACCTGGAGGGAGTGAATCAGCTTGGAGGGGAGAGCGACAGGGCTGTACATTACCTGCAGTAGCAGAACAGCTTTGGTTTCAATAACACAGATCAGTACAGGTGCTCATTGAGCTGTGATTGTGAATACGTTATGAAAAATAAAGTGCGGAGTCCACATATATAACGAAGAAGAGAAATCACAAATCATGCAAAATAATTGTTATAATGTTTTCCTCAGGCAACAATAATTGTTTTAAAATGAAACGCTTTCATCATCTCATGTTGATCTAATAATACTGTGAGAATTTAAATCAGATTAGTAAAGTTCTCAAAATATGATATTCGCCAGGTCTTATTTCTTAATCAGCACTCTCACGGCAAAACAAACGTGACAATAGCGTTGTTTTGGAGTCTGTATTTGTGTTTTTTTTTCCCCTCCTGCTAAGTGTGTTTATAATTTCCAAATGTCAATTTAATTGAACACTAAAGCGCAGAATAGATTCTTGTACATCTCTCCGGCTAAGAACTGTAAGAGCAACACGTGAATGACGCATCTGCACATACACTGCACATTCAGTGTCTGATTTCTGGCATGCCTGCTCTAGAACCTTAAGAAATGAATCCGAGAAGAGATGGCTGGAATTCCTGTGACCATGCTGCACAATGCGATGACCGTGGTGGGTAACCCACACGCAAGAATGACAGAATATGTGGAACGTCATCTTTGTGAGGTTGTTTCTAAATAATTGAATTGAATTTTTTTATAAGGCTGTAAGCCATGATTTTTTACATTTTCATTTTTATCGTAGTTTCGAAAGTACATTGATAAACCCATCGTTCTTGCTCGAAAATGCGCCAATAACATTGTTCGTTGGATTGTTATGGAAAAGTTAAAATCACAATTTGTTTTAATTGATCAGTAATCAATGACATGCATCGTTTTAAAATTATTTAATTGGCAGTGGTGACTGAAAACAGAAGAAACATTACAAAACACGGCTGTTTCTGAAGAAAGAAGGAACAAACAAATAAATGAGATAATCAATTTTGCAATGTGTACCCTATTCCACTTTGAATATAGCCTACACACGACAGAGTTGGATATATCAAAGTATCTAATAGCATCAATGAACTAGTAAACCATGTATTTTTCATGACATTTCTGCGAGAATCTGTTCCTCCACCATCAAGCCCAGTCTATACCCAGCAGGAAAAGTGCAATAAAACAGAAAGAAGTCCAAGACTTGGAAAAAATGAAACAGTAGGCCCTACATCTCAAGTGAGCATACGGGATTTTATGAAGAAATTTTCAGCTGGTCTACAGACAGTAATTCAAGATACGATGACTGGAAAACAGTACATCCCAAGTGAAAAGTATGATTTCTCTCCATCATTCATGATATTTTCCTTTTTTTAAATTTATTTATAATTATTATATATTCTGTTTATTGAGTGTGTGATTTAAAGTAAAGTAATTCAAAAATAGGACGAAAATAATTATCTATCACGGCTTCCAGGTTAAATTGTCCACTTCAAAATGACCAGAGGAAAAATGGGCACAAACAAAAATGTCCAGAGCAAAATATCCAAGGGAAAAAGTCCAGTAAAAATGACTACATATAAAAATGTCCACAACAAAATATCTAGTATAAAATGTCCACAACAAAATGTCCAGTGTAAAAAGTCCGCATTCAAAAATGCACACAAAAAATCCATATTTGGAAATAAGCCATAATAATTTTTTACAGAAGCAGTAACCAGGACAAATAATATATTAGGCCTCTAGTTAATAAAACATACCAGAGAAACCAAGAACGGATAGAGGCAATGATCAGGAGATATCATGAATACAAAGACAGGAATAATATAAAACGTACCTTCGTGCAATATTTTATCACTTAAAAATGCATGGACAGCCAGAAGAGGAAGGTCAAGGACCAAGAGATGGAATAAAAAATCCATTGTAAATTGGAGATTTCTGTGTGTTTGCACATTAAAAATTTTGATCTCATGAATAGGACATTTTACATTTATGGACATTTAACCAAGTGGACAATTAATTTTATGGACATTTATATAAGTGGACATTTTGCTAGTGAACATTTCTGTTTGCGGAGGTATTAAAATGGACATTTTAACCTCCAACCCTGTCACGTATTTGATTTTGCCTATTATAAAATTGATTTTTTAAATGGCGGCTTTTTTTAATATTTTAAATCTGAATAAAATCTTAATTTTCCGCATAATACGTAGGCCTATAATTACTTTAAAAACCAACTGTAACCTAGACTGTCAGCCCACATGTCCGGAATTATATATTTCCAAATAGTTTTCCACTAACATAGAGTGAATCGGGGGAGATGACTATCAGGGGAAGATGCTTATTTCTTTGTAGTTTCACATTCTTCCAAGAGAGAACGCCACGCGCATGTCTTCATAATAACTGAGACAGTTGAATGTCTGTAGAGTGGAAGCTAACTCATTTTGCCACGTGTTCTTGTTGTGAAAAGAAGAAAATCAAGAAAACAGCTCCTTTTTCTGCTATAAAATAATTGCAAAGGTATGTTAAAATTTTAATATATCCTTGAATTCGTAATAACTGTCAAACCTTTGTAATGGATATTGTAGTAAAGGTTCTAAAGTTTGTATTGTTAACAACCAACAACCTTGTTCTGCCATCTTAGGTTGCGTCACAGCACTAGGCATCTTACCCCGATACTTGGGGAAGATGATTACTTTTTTTTCGGGGTAAGATGACAACTTGTTGCAAGAGTTTTATTTTTTGTTTTATTGCAGGGAATGTGTAAACATTACGTAAGATCCTCTGATAGAAGTCAGTGGATTGTGGACAGTCTTCAACTTGAGATGGAATATGTTATAACAGAGTGTATGACTGTTTTAGAGCATCGCAAGCATACAGGATTCCTTACCGTACCCTTAAACGCCGCCTAAAAAAAGACTGATGACAAAAAAAATGTACTGGATTGAATTCATTGTGTGCAAGAAGTGATTTCACGAGTCTTGCACACGGCAATAAAATGTGTGCAATGACTGTGTTGCTAAGTAGTGATAAACGAGTGAAAAAGTAGCTATGAGCTTTAGATTAAGTCAATTTTGTTATATAATGTATCAAACCAAGTTCAGGTAAAATACATTTATCAGTAAATGTGTTAATTGCACTTGCTATCTTACCCGACTATCGGGGGAAGATGCCTACAGTTCAGGCAAGAAGAAAACCTGTATCTATAAACAAGGTAATTAATGTTTTCTGTTTTGTACTAAAAATATAGGTTCAAAATACCTTTCAGACTTTGATATTTCAATATGAAATTCAAAACTAAATGAACAATATCTTAAATTTTCAATCAAAGAAAAAGTCAGGCATCTTCCCCCGTTTCACTCTAATTTTTTTTTTTCAGTTTCCCACAAATTTACTTTTCCTGACTTACGTCCTTTGAAAAAATCGTGTCAATTTTATTTTCATTGATGATGTAATATATTTTGTCTTATTTATGGTGTAATCATTATCGCCCGATTCACTGTCGCACCCTGCACTATTACCAGGCCTACATAACTGTGTTAAAATGGTGTATGAGAGCTTGAGATGTTTCCGGGGCACCTTGTGACGGCAGGTCCTCATTCATATGCAGCTCAGATGCTGTGTGTTGTTCTCCTACAGAACCTCCCGGGGAGACGCCGTCGAAACAGCCACAATTATCCTCCCTGTCACTCGTGAGGTGTCCACTACATAATTATTGCTGTAGTTGCCCGTGGACTCTCGACTTGCACGCTCGTCCACAACTCACTGACCTCAATTGTCTGACAGACGTGATTGACAACTCACTTACTGATTGAGCTGATAATTAAGTTACTAGCTGTGATGTTTGGCTTGAGTATTAATTTTATTGTATCGGTTGACTCTGATACAATTTGACTTGGCTAATTTCAGTACCTAATACATTCGAGAGCTCACCATTCTTACTCCCTCGGGGATGGGGAGGAACTTCACATGCACCTAAAGTATTTCGGCTTAATTTTAAGCTATTAATGATACGTTAACTTCAAAAACTGAATAAATAATTTAATGAATCCCTTGCTCTCGATCATATTATAGGCCTATAGAGCAGCCTAAGCAATAATCACTGTCTTCCTCAGATAATAATCTCTTTTAAATTGTGTACAAGTATTAACATATCATAATCTATGCATGCTATTGGTCTTCTTAGGCTTTTACGTGGTCATTAGTGGAAGTGTTGTGATTCTTCAAACATCGATTTGAAGATTTTCATGAAAATAGAAATTTTTTTCAGCATCCCTGATATACTTTGGTTTCAGACATGGCATCTCTCTGTCTGTACAACGTTTTCTGGTCGGATTTTGTTCATATTCAGTGTACAGGGTGATTCACGAGGAAAGGTAAAACATTTAGGATGTGAATTCTGAAGTCATTCTGAGTCAAAATGTTCATATGAATATAGGTCCGTTTTCGAACGGTTACGGAGATATGGCTCTTTGATTTCACAAAAACTTCTGAGATTCCATTGTACTAACTCGCATTTAGAGACAGATAACGGACAAATTTAAAGTTTATATTCACGTATGCATACATACATAATATTCTAGACGTGGGGGTCGATGTTTTCGCACATTTTCGTCGATGTTTTCGCACATTTTCAAAGGTACCTCCTTTTGCTTCATTGCACTGTTGCGCTAGGGCGTGAATCGCGCTCATCGCTCGGGAGAGTTGCACGTAACTGTTCTTTATGCCATATCCAAAATACGGTCGATTAGCGCCTCTCTCGTTTCCCCCTTACTTTGCTATACCACGTCTTTCATCCAACTCCATACACAGTAAATACTCTTCCATATGGTACCCTTCTGTTCGGAAAGCGTCGTTCATATTCAGCGACTGCACGCAAGGAACTTCCATCGCACAAACCATAAACATACATAATATCGTCGTATTCTGTAGTCGAAAATTTATAAGGCATCTTGAAAAACACAACTTAACACTTCCGATAACTGTACATGTATAACTACTGTACTGTAGGTAGCTGACTGAACTGCTGTGAATTGATGATAGTGTAGGCTATTTGTGTTATCTGCGGGTTCTGTGTCATTACAACAGACAAGGGCAGGCGATTGGACGTTTGTAATGCCCCACCACCCGGGTTCTTTCTCTTATATACATCGCTCACAATGTAGATTCCAATGTTACGTCATTCATTGCGACCTTGACCTTGTCTCATGTCTCGTCTCACGTCAGCAGCATATGGTAACGTCTGATTCACATTGGGGCGAAATGTTTTACCAAAAAAAATGCATCTAGCGCCGCCATCGTTCGAAAACGGACCAATGTTCACATGAACTTTCTTAATAAAAATGGCCTAAGATATCTTATCCTAAATTTTTTACCTTTCCTCGTAAATCACCCTGTATAGGAGTCAATTTATCGTTTAGTAATATAGGCCTAACTAAAGTAAAATAATAAAAAAATTGTTATGGAATTTGAGGAAATCCCTATGACTGCATGTATAGATAAACTCCAAACTAATGGCACTTGCCTACGCGAAACAAGTAAACCGATAGGTAGGGCGGTTAGAGGTGGAGTAGCCTACTTTTTTCCTATCAGAAGACGTCGGAAGGAAGTGAGGTGGAGTGGGAGTTTTGTAAAGTTATGACAGAAAACATAGTTCCCTAAAATTAACGTATTGCTTCAAATTGTAAACTTTATTTTATTTCACTCATGTAGTCTTAATAATAATAATAATAATAATAATAATAATAATAATAATTTATTTTAGCTGGCAAAGTGAAGGCCGTAAGGCCTTCTCTTCCACTCATCCAGCAAAAAGTATACATACATTACAAGCTGCAAAGAATACAACAATTTGATTTCGATAAAAGTTACGTGTATACAAGAGTTACTAGTGAATTAAATAGTAAAATACTAGTAACTATTAATTAAACAATGAAATACAAACTGTGTAGCAGAATTAAATTAAAATACATAGAATATTAATGTATTTAAATAATGTTAGATAATAGGAAGATTTTATTGAGAGATATTTACTTATGAATTAAACAGTGAAATACTATTAACTATTAATTAAACAATGTAATACAAACTGTGTAGGAGAATTAAACTAAAATACATGGAATGTTAATATATTTCAAATATTAGATAATAGGAAGATATTATTGAGAGATAATTTTGAAAATACATCGCTATCAGAATGCATGTCAAAAGAAAGAAGTTACTATATAGTCAACGACCCTTAAGTCAATATAATTAGAGTGAATTGCTAAGAAGATTATCCTTTAAGCTATACTTAAAAATGTTTATTGTCTTGCATCCCCTAATACTTTGTGACAAGGAATTCCATTGTCGCGAGGTGGATACTGTAAAAGATGATGAATAACAAGATGTTCTATGAAGAGGTATACTTAGCGTGCCAAAGATAAGTGATCTGGTATTTACGTCGTGGTTAGATAAAAGAAACGAGACGAAAGGTAATTTGGTGTTGAGGTGTGCAGAATTCGAAAGAGTAAAGACAAAAAGTGTAAAGTTCTACCTTCTGTGAGTCGGAGCCACGAAAGACTGCGAAGGACGTGATATGTGATCATATCTTCGTATCTGACGCACATATTCTGAACTCGCTGTAACTTGACTGACAGTTCAGAACTTAGGTCACTTAACAGAACGTCACAATAATCGAAGTGCGGCATTACTAGGGTTTGTACTAAAGTAAGTTTTAGTTGCACTAGGGTAAGTTTTAGTGAAATTAAATACATATTAAAATAGTAGTAATAATTGAACATTATGTAGAAAGCTAAGTAACTGATGTATTGCGTTCTGGTAGTAACACGGTGCGAGGGGTAACTTAATCATACTAACCAATGCAACACCATTCTATCCCAAAATGTAGGATCGTCCCTAAGAAAGACGAAAATAGTGTCTGCGTGGATGCCATTTCAGAGTTGGATTATAATGTCTATACAGGAATTAGAGTAATATAATTGAGATAAAACAAATCGACTTTTGTGCGATATTGCCGAAGTTCAAGCTTGCTGTGAGATAGATGTGAGCGGATGGCAATCTGACGTCAACAAGTCTGCCCTCATCTCTGATTTCCACAGTAGGCCTACATGCGTAGAAGTCGGCCGTCGTTCGAGGGAACTGCTATAGATGAAAACACGGTAGATGTCGCGTGATGCGAAAGGAACATGACAACGATCACCACCTAAGTAACACAGAAAAAATACGTAACTGTAGAGTAAATCCGTGCCGTAGGTGGTATTAAAGCCCATAACCATAGTCTCCACGTAGCAGGTCATGCATTCCACCGTTTACGTTATACATAATTTTGCCATAGATATTGTTGTGAAGGCTGTTGACATATCGCGCAATCAGCTCATCTAATTCTAGCACAAGGACAAAGGATAAGATGGGAACTTCATTGCCCTTCCACGCCTTGACGCTGTTTTCTATGCGATATAGTGTACTTGCGCAACTTGTTGTCATTGTCTTTAGACATTATCACAATTAGTTTGTCATGGTTTCTTTTGTCAACTTCGTCGACTTTCTGACCTCTTCCTAAGATTCTTGTATTTTGTTATTATGAGTAGAATTATTTTTAAAACTAGGTAACCAAGGGTAAATGGGGTCAAAAAGTAACAAATCATTAATTTTATTGTTAATTTCATAATATATTACACTCATAACATATCATTAGTTACAGCCACATGTAAGTACTACTTCCCCAAAAATATTTCTTTTTTACTCTAAACTGTCTGTACATGAACTGAAATATTTCACTGCAGTGACCCTTTTTACACTTCTGTATAAGGATAAATGGGGTCAGTGTTTAGGGCAAATCGGGTCACAATGTTTCCCTCTATATACCTGCACGGAACGTTAAAATCAATATTGAATTGATATAATTTAACAATTTACACCTTCGACAAACAAATACTGTTTTCTTTTCTACACCAACGAACTGTGTTGCAGTGTAGTCCAAAACCACATGCGTGCAGTTTTTCAGAACATAATATAGCACCAAAGGAAGGACTTAATCTAAAAAAATCCCCCTCAGTCTGGCTTAAAATTATCAAATAAAAATGATATTTCATTACTGAAATTCTTGTAACCAGAAAATGCATGTTCTCTTCAAAATATTTTTGATTCTGAACCAGTGCTGGATGAAAATCGTTCTGAAAGTGAAATCAGTGAACATAAATAAGAATATTTGACACTATAGTAGAGGAGTTTTCGTTTGTTTCAAAATTGATTTTCTTAATACATCTTCTGTTTTTCTTATTAGAAATATAAAACAAATCTTATTTGATTTCTACAGTATATTTCCATAAAAAATGTAAAGGCTTATCGGCTAAATATTCTTATTTTATACTATTTTGATAATCTGAAGCCTTAATGTACTATTATTTCTTAATATTCATTCAATATAGTTCGTGTATGTTAATGAAACAACACATTTCTACTGGTTTTTTTAATACTTAGTAACTCTAATTTAAGAAGTCTCAGACTTTCTATGCAATAACTACTTAAGTTTTCCATAATTACTCTATTTACAAATATTTAAAAATGGGTTGTGTTTAAATTTATTTATTTATTTATTTAAATTTAAATATACAGAATAAAGAATATAATTACAAAACAAACAAGAGAAATAGAAATAAAATAATACAAGCAATATAAAAAGAAGATACAGTAGTGTTAACAAAATTTGAGACCGAATGAGCAGCGCTCGTGCTCGGTCGCAGTTCAGATATAATATTAAAATAATAATAATAATAATAATAATAATAATAATAATAATAATAATAATAATAAAAATAAATAAGTAAAATAAAATAGGAACTAAAATATAATTACAACGGCAATGGAATTATATAATATAATATTAACACTAGAGAAGAATAATATCGCACGTGAAAAGTAGGACTAATATATATTTCAAAATTATAGAATACAAATATAATATAGGTTGATTAATTCGTACACATAGGCTATAAATTTATTTAATCAAATTGAAGATATTAACACGTTTCTAATTTTCTTGTTATATGTTAGTGGGTTACATGTTAGAAGTTCTGGGTGTAATTTAGTTAAAGCATTGTACAACCGAGGGCCAAAATTTATGCTATGCTTTAGACCAGCAGATGTGAAATATTTAGGTTCTACTAATGTTTAATTAATATTTCGTCTTGTGTCATAATTGTCTGTCTGTAATACAAACTTATTACGATTTTTATGATAAAATTTTAACAGCGTATACTTATAAATTTGTTCAATATTAAATACATTAAATTCAGAATAAATTAATTTAGTTGGATAATCGAAACGTTTCTTCAAACAAATTTTAATTATTCGTTTTGTAGTAAATTTAACGGACTAAGATTAATTTTTGTACTTCCACCCCAAACAATTATACCATATTGAATGATAGACTGAATAATGGCCAAATAAACATTTCGTAGAACTCTAATAGGTAAGTAGCATCGAAGATTAACGAATTTATAAATTGTTTTACGAAGCCTCTTACAAAGATAAGTAATGTGATGAGGCCATTTTAAATTTTGATCAATAATGATACCCAGATATTTGACGTACGTGGCTTCTTTCAATGGTGGACATTTACAACTTTTGGGATCTAAACAATTTTCACTGTGTATTATTAGTCTATATTTATCGCTAAATTTTAAATTTTGAACACTGGCAGCTGTTAACGAAAAAGGAACTAAAGTTGACTTAGATATATTTAAAGAAATGAAGTTGGAATTAAGCCATTTTTTAACAATGTTAGCACCTATATTAGCATTTCTATATGCTTCCTGCCAAGAAAAACCACTGAAAATAACTACTGTATCATCCGCATATGAATATATAGATCCATTAAATTTTTCTAAATTTATATTTAGCAGATCATTAACATATATTAGAAATAAAATAGGTCCCAAAATTGTTCCTTGCGGTACACCTATATCAATATATTTGTATTCACTAAATTGATCTTCAGTTTTGGTCATTTGCCTTCTGTTACTAAAATATGATTGGAATAATTTTAAAACTATACCTCTAACTCCAATAGTATGTAGTTTGTCCAAAAGTAAATTATGATTGATAGTGTCAAAAGCTTTCCGTAGATCCAAGAAAATACCCAAACACTTGTTTCCGATATCTAGTTCATTGATAATTTTTCCAGTAACATTAATAAGAGCATCATCAGTAGAAATATTATTGCGGAAACCAAACTGATTTTTAGAGAGGATTTTATGTTTTTCTAAATAATTTATTAATCTATTCTTTAAACATTTTTCAAGCAATTTGGAAAATGTTGGAAGTAAAGATATACTGTAGGTCTATAGTTATTTAAATTATTTTTATCTCCAGATTTGTATATTGGAATTACTATGGCACATTTCAAAACATCTGGGAATATACCTTGCACAAAACATAAGTTAAAAATATGAACCATGGGTTTTAATATATATTTGATAATAATTTTGAAAGTATTATTCTTAATTCCATCTATACCAGGAGCAATATTATTTTTTAATTTCTTAACCAAAATAATAATTTCATCTTCAGTTACAGAGAAAAGAAACATGGAGGAAGCTAAATGTTCATCTTGTGTCTCATTTTGTACAGAAGAGTTAAAATTTGACTTATTAATGTTAGAAGTAACTTTGTGTCCTATCTCTGAAAAATAATTATTAAATTCGTTTGCAATCTCTTTTCTGCAATTTAATATTTCACCCTTATCGTTTTTTAACTACTTGATTGGCTGTTTATTTTGTACATTTACATCTGTAGCTTCATTTATAACTTGCCAGAATTTTTTAGGTTCATTTTTGTATCTGTCAAATTTGGATTCATAATATTTAATTTTAGTTTTTCGAATGATAAGAGTTAACATATTTCTATATGCTCTGTACTAATTTTTTAGGTGTACGTTATTTGGATTCTTTTTAACTTTTAAAGCAAGTTTGTCTCTTGTACGAATAGAATTAATAATGCCGGCCGTGATCCAGGGTTTTATTTTCTTGGATTTATTAGAAATTTTCTGATTACTGTTTATAATAGTATTTTTATCTATATACTTTATGATTAAATTGTAGAAAATTTGAAAACAGGCATTGACATCATTACAATTATAGACCGATTCCCAGGTTTCTTTTAGAAAATCTGTAATCAAATCAGGATAATTAATTTGTTGCATATTTTGTGATGAGAGAGTAACAGACGGCCTGGAATTGTATTCATTGTTAGACATTTTTAATAAACTAAAAACAATATAATGGTCGGTAATAGCACTAGATAGAACGCCAGATATGAAGCTATAATTATTTTGAATTTTTAGAAATATATGGTCGATGCATGTGCCAGAAATTATTGAAGGCCTAGTGATGGCATTTAAATAATTTACAAAACCATATTCATGGAGAACATTCATATATTTGAATAATTTGTACAGGCTAAAATATTATACAAAACAAATTATATGAGCATATTTACTAATAAAATTTCTACTTGTACACTGTACTAAAACTCTAACATTGTTTTTCTCAAAACATGGGTTTTCAACTTAAGCTGTTATTGCACCCAGAGCTTCGATTTAACTTGCGTATTCACCTAGGGAACAGAACTGCATTTGCATATAAAGTGAATTAATCCCCTTTACCGGAATACCATCGAATTATCACTTTAATATTGCAGAACTCGCGATTACAAATCAAACGAGTGCCGAGTGGTTACTTACAACCAAACATTCTGATGGGGGAAAATAAAAAGTTAATTTTTTCTTTCACCACGTTAATAATGTCAAAAGAAGTGCTTATAAAAATTTTGGCCACTCGACCGCAATTACGATGGTCGTAAAAAATAAGTTCGCCAGAGCCCGTTAACAGAAAGAAAACACAATTTCACTGGAAAAATTTATTGGAACAGACACAGCAATTGTTGAGCTATTTTTCAACATATTCCCCACAGGAATTGGGACATTTGTCATAACATGGGATCGACAGAGAGGTGCAGACGGCTGTCAAACGCTGGTTCCGATCTCAGGCGGCTGACTTCTACTACACAAGGATACAAAAATTGATCCCATGGTATGACAAATGTCTCAATTCTAGTGAGGAATATATTGACAAATAGCGCAACAATTGCTGTATCTGTTCAATAAATCTTTCCATACAATTGTTTTTTTTTTTTTTGTAAATGGCCCAAGGGAAAATCACTTTCTGGACGGTCTCATAATTGCGGTCGAGTGACCAAAATTTGTATAAGCATTTCTTTTGGCATTATTAACATGGTGGAAGAAAAACTTTAACTTTGTATTTGCCCCTCCATCAGAAAGTTCGCTTGTTAGTTCTGTAGCTGCTCTCGATGCCGATATATTACTGAGAGAGACCGAGCGCCACGGATAATTTTATACGGAAATTCAGCGACCTTATGATCGTAAGAAGAGGAGATGGCGTCATTGGGTGTGGTCACATACGTTACATTTGGTTCATGGCCTAACAACTAATAAGATTAACATTCTAATGTAAATGGCCCAAGGGAAAATCACTTTCTACACGGTCTCATAATTGCGGTCGAGTGACCAAAATTTGTATAAGCATTTCTTTTGGCATTATTAACATGGTGGAAGAAAAACTTTAACTTTGTATTTGCCCCTCCATCAGAATGTTCGCTTGTTAGTTCTGTAGCTGCTCTCGATGCCGATATATTACTGAGAGAGACCGCGCGCCACGGATAATTTTATACGGAAATTCAGCGACCTTATGATCGTAAGAAGAGAAGATGGCGTCATTGGGTGTGGTCACATACGTTACATTTGCTTCATGGCCTAACAACTAATAAGATTAAAATTCTAATGTGGCTTATAGTTGTTATAGTAAGCATATGAAATTCTGTCATTTTTCCAACACAGATACCCTGAATCCCTGAACGGGTGACAATATTCAGGGAAATACCACCTTGAGTCAAAACGGAGGCATCAGTGCCCTAGGGGGAATTCGAACTCGGCCATTCTTCACGCAATTTTAAAACTGCACGCCTTAACCGTTGCTCTTACCGCGATCAGTTAAAATGAATTTTAAAGAGTTTGGTATTGAAATGAGGCACAAGGTGTTGTTAGGTCCATTAATATCTGTCAGTAGGGTTCCATTTACACTCTTTGATTCTACCCGATCATTTTCCTCTTACGCCTTCGTCAATATTATCTAGAACCCAGTGAATGGAAAACACAGGGAGCTTGTGTGAAAGCGTGATAAGTGAGTTCGATCCGTCTTTCTTCTGTGGAGAGATTTAATTATTGTTTCTGTATAAAAGAGCGCTCCTTATTTCTGATCTGGGGAATATAATTACGTGGACGTGTTAAAATTCGCACCCATTTTAAGTCTGCTCCTCTATCATTTTACCTTCTATTACCCGTCTAATAATAACACATAATAACAGCAGATGCAAAACCTCTTCACTCTTCACCTTCATCCTGTTCATGTGTTGGCCATAGCAAGAGATTTATCGTGTAATTTATCTTGCTTCAGTTTTAACAGCTTGGCTGTAAAAGTGGTTTCTTCTGAGGTGATAATTTTGGAAAATGTGTGGAAATTTTATCGATATTGATCGATGGATATAGACAACCATGTTATATTCTGCTGTCCATTTAAATACATATCTCAGGCTATTACTAGGCTAAGCGCTGGCAGTGGCGATGCGGACACTCTACAGCCGGTCAGAAAGTCAGTATTAAATACGAGTACTTAAAATAACATCAATTTACTCGTAACATGTTGCTAAATACATTCAGAACTTCTGTTATGTTGGTACAACTGTCAAAAAAAAAAGTGGCCGCATTCGTCAACAGCGAATATTTTCTAAGTCCACTTCGGATGTTACATGATGCATGCGCTTATAGAAGCAGTTTCGGAACTAAGATGTTTAAGCAGAAATTACTCATATCTGCGTCTCGTAGATCAGCTGTAGTACGTTCGCTTTCGACGGTTGTGAGTTCGAGCGTTGTTCAAGTAATCGTTTTTTAGCGATATAAATAATATTCAAGTTATTATTTATATTCTGTTATTGTTCTTTAGTGTTATAAATAATATTCAAGTTATCATTTTATTTTATTATTGTTCTTTAGCGATATAAATAATATTCAAGTTATCATTTATACGTATTCTGTTACCGTTCTTTAGTGATATGAATAATATTCAAGTTTCCACATATATTCTCTTATCGTTTTTAGTGATATAAATAATATTAAAGTTATCATTTATACTCTATTATCGTTTTTTGGCGTTAAAAATAATATTCAAGTTATAATTTTATTTTGCTATCTTCCTTTAGCGATATAATAATATTCAAGTTATTATTTACACTCTGTTATCGTTCTTTAGCGTTATAAATAGCCTAATATTCAAGTTATCATTTTATTTTGTTACCGTTCTTTAGCGATATGAATAATGTTCAAGTTATCATTTATGTCATGTTATAGATCTTTAGCGTTATAAATAATATTTAAGTTGTGGAAACTCGTCCAAGATGCCTGGGATGCCGAAGATGAGAACTGAAAAGACTAGTCGATTCCATGCCCACTCGACTGCAAGATGTGATCGAGATGGGAGGAAGATGGACTAAATATTGAATCATGGCTTTTTGTTTTGTTGTTTTTTTTTAACTTTTAATTGTTTGAATTTTCTAAGGCAGACGCCAGTAAGTTTGTTTTGTTTATGCCACGAAAGATATTTTTGTTGAGAATAGGCTATAATCTTTCTTTATTTCCATTTCCAGCCATAATGTTATAATAAATAATAATAAAGTCATGGCGTAATACATTCATGAACCTGATGTTATTACTAAAACAATTATAAAAGAGACAGGTGCAATTATCTCTCTCTCTTAAAAAAACATAAAAAGGACTAGGTTGTGTTTGAACGCACAACCTCAGGAATACCAGCCCAAAACGCTACTATTACGCTACAACAGTAACACGGAAAATACTTTAATTATAACTGTAGATATCAGGTAACATGCCTGTCTCCGAATTGTAGCGAAGATATCCGAAGGGAACTTTGTTTCTAGAGAGCGGCCACTTTTTCTTTTCACAGTTGTACATCAATATGATAGACTGTATCTCAGATGGGTGTTACCTGTCACTTTTCATTCATTTATAGTTTTCTGTCCAAGGGCAGGTGTTTCACTGCAAACCCAGAATTCTCAAACCTTCCCATTTTCCTGTCTTCTTCTTCGTCTTTACATACAATTCATATATCTTATGTTGTCTACCATGTGATATCTTCTTCTACCCTGAACTTTTCTCCTATTCACTAATCTATCTTCCAGTGCATCTTTCAGTAGGCAATTTCTTCTTAGCCAGTGTCCCAACCAATTCCTTTTTTCTCTTTCTGATCAGATTCAGCATCATTCTTTCTTCGCCCACTCTTTCCAACACAGCTTCATTTCTTATTCTGTCTGTCCATTTCACATTCCCATTCTTTTTCATATCCACATTTCAAATGTGTCTAGTCGCTTCTTTTCACTTCGTCGCAATGTCCATGTTTCTGTCCCATACAATGCAACACTCCATACAAAACACTTCACTAGCCTCTTCCTTAGTTCTTTTTCTCGTTAAATCCTCCAAATAAATAAATGTTGAACAGGGTAGGTGATGAAGAGTATGGAACATTATTCATTTGTTGTTATGAAATATGACAATGTGCATACACAATATACACATATAGCCTATATAGGAAGTTTCCTGAAATTTTTAATTTAATAAAAAGTAGGTTTAGGATAATTCTACATTAAGTATTATCTGTTTCTCTGTTCCAATTACGCATAAATGTTTCTCTACTCGCTGCAAGAAAAAAAAAGTAGAAATCTTAATATAAGAAATAGATGGTAGACGCAATTTGCATTGCCTTTCTCTTCTCTATCAGATTTTGCATACCTCAACCCTTGAATACCTTGCATCACGATTTCATAATCTATCCACACATCATAATCTGTATACCCGGTCACGACACGACACTCTATTGTCAGTCTCTCTCCACAGAACTTCCGCGTATTCTTCGTCTTTTACAATAGACACTATCCGTTTTTGGAATTCATTACCTACAGATGTTAGGTGATGCCCTACCTTAAACGCTTTCAAGTCCAAAGTGAAACATCTTATTTTAGAACGTACAGTGTCCCAGGATATATATTAAAATTCACAATTGTAACTAGTTTATAAAGTAATCATACTAATCATATAATTTAATTTCTCATCTAGTTTAAGTAGGCATTTAAGTTCGATAATCTTCTGGCTTATGCATATTTTTTTTTCTGTTTAGATCTTGTCTTAGGAATATCTTTAACTTTCTGTTGTACTGACTTTATATTATCACGTATTTCCCTTTCATCCTCTGGTTGAGTGAAACTCTGGCAAAAAAATAAAGGGTTATTATTATTATTATTATTATTATTATTATTACTAGCCGTACCCGTTCGCTCCGCTGCACCTGTTAGAAATAAATATAAAGTAATTACATAATTAAAATAGGACGTTTGATCCAGGGAACAACTTTTAGAACAGCGCAGATAATCTGCTTCGCTCATTACCCAATTTTTTTGCATTGCATTTATTGCATATATATTTTATGTATTTTAACACGATTCAATTGAGCATAGTTAAAATTTGAATTATAAAATAATGGATTGCTAAGCTAACGTACTATTACTGCATACTAAATCAATTTACACTCTCGTTCGTTAATTCTCTGAGATTAAAATGAGTGTACATAAATATTATTTTAAGAAATACAGAAAACGAATGTACAAAATATCCTATCAAATTTTCTGTGCATAAGAAGCTATTTTAATCTTACCTGTCCTCGATTTACTCAGACGTTACTGTAATAACCAGGGAACGGATTTATATGGACTAAAAATATATGAAATATGTAAATATATATGTAGTTATTTTTACCAAAATATGGAATTAAATATGGATTTTTACCAAAATATGGAATTAAATATGGACTTAAAATTATAAAAAAATGACTATGTACGTTAAATATTGGTACATTTTAATCAAACTAAACAAAAAATATAATGGACGTACCTTATCTTCCAATGTAGTTTCAACAAAACACAATTTTTATTGTCTGTTACCATAACAATAGGTTACAAACATTTCTTTCAAGTGCTGAAAAGTGAATCTTCTTCTATTGTCTCTGAGGATAGATTTATGCTGACTAAAAGAGCGTTCGACGTCACAAGAAGTAACTGGTACATAATTCAATTTCACAATGTCTGCTGGGGATAAGTCCAAGTTAATCTTCACTGTTGATTCACCACTCATCACAGCAACAACCTTTTGTAGTTCTTCATATCCAGGGTTTTTTGAAAGTACAGTGTCCACCTTAGCTCTTACTGCATCTGCAACTTTACCTCTACCACGATTCAGTTGTTCCACAGTACTATTTATAATTTCAAAACTTTCAGATAGTGAAAGGTGCCTATTTTGGAGACTTTTGAGCGTTTTTATGATGCATGAAAATGTATGCTGAATGTGAGCTAAGTCATTCTTCACACTTATGTCACAGGTAACTGTTTTCGCAGTATCAATTGAGACTGCATCTTCAGAGTCCAATGCAAGGAGAACATTGTTAATAGAGTCTATATGTTCGGCATAATATTCAACTGCTTCTAGCCATGTACCCCATCTAGTTAAAATTGGCTTTGGTGGCAATGGAATTTCAGGGTACATTTCTTTCAACACGTTAACTCTACTGGGAGCTTTGAGAAATACTTTTTTCACTGATGAAATCAACAAATCTACTTTAGGGAAATTGTCTCTGACCACTTCTGCCACACGATGAAATGCATGCGCCACACAAGTAAAATGAGTCAATTTAGGATATACAACAGATAATGCTTGTCCAGCTTTGACCATATAAGGGGCAGCATCGCTAATAAAGAATAACACATTATCGTACATAATACCCTTTGGCCACAGGATACCCATAGCTTCGTTGAACAGTTTAACTATAGTTTTGTTATTGCACTTTTCTAGAACATCACAATGTAAAAGAATTCGTTCAGAATATTGTTCACTTAACAAACCGATAACTACATTACCAACAAGTCTACCTTCTTTGTCGGGAGTCTCATCAATGGAAACCCAAATTGAACTATCTTTAATTTCATCTCTTATCTTCTGTATTGTCTCATCGTAGATGGATGGAGCATACGTCTTCCTAAGTGTTGACTCATCCGGGATTGTATGTTGAGTATATTTTTCAAGGAATTCCCTGAAGACCTTATTCTTTAGTTTGTAGAGAGGAATATCAGCAGAGATGAGAGAACGGCACAGGTCGATGTTAAACTCAGATCTTACATTCGATGTTGTTGGTTGTGTTAAAAACAATTGTCTCTGCTTGGAATTTAGTTGTTTGTTGGCCTGATGTTTACTAGTTGTAATGTGTTGTTGCACCAGGAACTTTTGTGTAGATGATACTGCACACTGACACAAATTACAAAATAATATTTTATTGTCAGTTGATAAACCATCTTCTTTAAATTCTGAAATGTAACTTGTTAGTTTTGATTTTAAATTGACTGAATGACGTACTTTTGGCATATTTACCGTCTTTATAGTATGATTTACAAAACTGAACCTATGTGTACTCTGACTGGCATTTAACTGTTGAGCTGCACAACTGAAGTCTGTTAAAAATTTTAAATTAAATTAATACAGTTTTGTAACTTACTTTCCCATTGTTGATAGGACTGCTAATTTTCAAATAACTCTGATGTTAAAGGGATTACTGAACATGTGTTTAAATCTCTATTGTTGAAATGTATTTTTAAAAGTTAATGGAATTTTGTTTTGTTTTATTGTTAAACCTAATATAATATGGACTGTTTTATATGAAATATGGAAAATATATGGAAATTAACGAAAATATGTACTAAACTCTAAAATATGGAAAAATATGGAAAATAAAAGTAGGATTTTTCAACCCTACACATTGTGAAACATAAAGATAATGCAAAATATAAATTATATTAGCTTTATAAGTAAATATGTATTTACATATAAATCCTTTCCCTGGTAATAACATTATAGCATTATGTCCGTCTAGAGAAACTACACTTTCCAATGGTGAAATAATAATTAATTATACAAATCGGTTAATTTAGCTTCTGATATTACTTCATACAAACACAGAAACATTCTCTGTAGGCTATGTTTAATAGCTTTCGATTGTTGATGTCCAAGGCCCCTGTTTCGATTGTTGTTGTCCAAGGCCCCTTACAGACGAAGTCATTTGTTCTTAATTCATTGCACCGTCTTAGATGGCGTTATTTTAATTTTAAAACTCATTTATCTCATTAAATATCAGTCCTATCAAAATTTTGTAAAGAATAAAACTTATCGGAAATCATTTTTAAAGGAACTTGTGTTATGTAACATTTTTCACAAAAATCAATAATAAGCGAGATATTTCGATTTATTTAATTCAGGCCCCCTTATAACTCCCTTTTAAATAAAGTATTTTGAATGCCATATAGCCTAAAATCTAAGTTACAACGAACTTAATTTATATTCCAATTTTCATATAAATCGGTTCAGCCATTATCGCGTGAAAAGGTAACAAACATACAGACAGACATACAAACAAAATTTTCAAAAATGCGATTTTCGGTTTCAGGGTGGTTAATTATATATGTTAGGACCAATTATTTTTGGACAATCGAAAATTACCAGAAAAATTTCGGCTACAGATTTATTATTAGTATAGATTATTATTATTATTATTATTATTATTATTATTATTATTATTAAAATACTACAATATGACATATTTAGTAGGCCTACAAAGCAACTATTATTGTAGAAGAACATCTAATGCATTAATGTACATGAAAACTCTCCAATATGTACTTGCATTACGAAGATACAAAGAGATTCAATGTGGGAACCGAGTGTGACGCGGTATATGTAGCCTATATGCGATAATTTAGGGAACAGCATGTCCACGTCTATGTTACGATTGTAGTAGCAGTACGTTTTCGTAACTGACAGATCTTGTGGCGGGGGGGGATAGACAACGTACTTTATAAACTAAGGAAAAAATCACACAGAGAGTGGTCAGATGATTCACGGCCAATCCAGAGATGAGATAGATGACAATACAGGTAACACCTGACTGCATTGTACAATGGGGGAGAGTGTCCCAGCTTCTTAGAACAGTTAGGCCTAATCATTGTAGTCCCCATCAAGCTGCAGGATTAGCCACTAATAAAGTATTTCCATCGCCGTCTGCTATCCTTATAAGAATAGCAGACGGCGATGGTATTTCTAACTAGGTCATCTTGGTTAATGTGCTCTCCATAGAAATGGGTCGTTTATTTCCCCTTGTGTGACGACCCAAAATACATTGTTTTTTATGTATCTCGGACAGGCTCAGTGATTTCAAGGAGGTTCTCTGTGCTTTAAACTCGCCTGTTTGCGTATTGGAGTTTCTTCCCGAGTACCTGTACCTACTCCATGATTTTCAAGTTCACAAAACGTCAGTGAGGCAGGGTGTGCCTTAAAATGTCGCTTTCTCCTGTTGTTCTCAATGCATTGTCACTCCAATATCGTCATCTTATCTCATGGTGTATATCAGTGATGTCAGGAAATCAGCAAGGAAACTTATGATTTTGAAAATATTCGTTACGCCGCGTGCTCTGCCTTAAAAGAGTGCACATAGGCTAACTGTACGACTATCCTTGCGGTGGCTGAGTGGTCAGACCACCAGCCTGTCACGCAGGTGGCCTGGGTTTGAGTCTCGGTCAGGTCTAGGATTTTTCATTGAAAAATCCATAATGACACTTGTGACGGACAAGGTCGCAGTTGGGGTTTTTTCGGGGTTCTCCAATTTTTTTTCCATATTAGGCATCATTCCGTCACTATTTCTCCATTTCGTCATCATTCCATAGCATTTCCTGAACACCGGCTGGCGACGCACGGATTTGACTGGCCTAGGGACGAGGGAGGTTGCCTACTCGAAACCTGAGTACGCAGCGAACCTTAGTGTAGTCAGCCGGTGTAGTTTTGGGAATGCGCCTTGCTTGAGGGTTAGCGAAATAGATCGTAACAGGTCGCAGTGCTGGGCCATAGTGCCCCTCTCCCGTAAATTCAATTCCATTCCATTCCATTTCAACTGTACGACTACTCAGCGTTCTGGCAGGGATGTACAAAGTGTTACAATAAATGAGGGATTGTAGTTGTAGGGAAAATCGCAATAATACAAAAAATAAGCAATTTATGTGATAAGTACCTGAGATACGTCATGTACAGCAGTGGCAAAAAAAACCGGACCGACCCTTGTAGCTGATTTCAGAGCCTTGTTCACTCCAGAGCACGATAGACTGGTAACTAAGACTTTCGTGGTTCGAATCCTGCCTGGGAAGCAAACTTTTTTTTGTTCCTTATTCAAATTTATTCCCAACACTTTTCAATTGCTAGTAAAATTTGTTCTGGGAATAATAAGTTAATTGAGTTGTAAAATATCGCTGCAATCGAAAACTATTGGGAATAAATTTGAATAAGAAACAAAAAAAAGTTTCCTTCCCAGGCAGGATTCGAACCACGAAAGTCTTAGTTACCAGTCTATCGTGCTCTGGAGTGAACAAGGCTCTGAAATCAGCTACAAGGGTCAGTCCGGTTTTTTTTTTTTTGCCACTACTGTACAATAATAACTATCAGAAGTAAAATGCAGTCGGCATTTATCTGAGCGAAATCTATTTCCTGGTGATCGCTTTTTGTAAGACATTTCAATATTTACACATTTTTAACTACATGTCTCTGGATGACAGAACAAGTTTTCACACCTTTTTAGAAAGAGATGAAGTTAATGCAATGATTAGTTAACATTAAATTAATGAAGGTTAGTTCCCACGCTGACTTTCAGACGTGTTGTATTTGTCACAACAGTTGGTAAAGAGCATTTTCTGAGACTCGCATGACATGTCTTCTTCTTATATATTTATGGAGTTTACCTGCCAGGTTGTACAACTTATCCCGGCGCCAATGCCTAGACACTTCTTTCGGTTACGTCAAACAATTCCTGCATTTTGAAATATAAGCTATTATATTAGTTAAAACCGGAGTGCCTTGCAGGACAGACAGAATATTGATGAGGAAGACTCAAATTAATAACATAAAATGATAGAGTCTCTTGGAGAATCTTGATTGTTCTTGGCTTCCTTTTTTCAGTAGTTTCCATACTCTCAACGGGTTTATACTGAGCACATATTAGGCTTCTTCACCTAATAGGCCCTACTATACCGGCACAGGAGAAACTACCATGATGTGAGGTCAGCATAACGCTGCTGCGTCACTTATAACATGATAGCACATTACGTTGAAATTTCTATGCGCGACAGCCTATAAAGGGCCAAGACTCCTAGCCGACTGCTGGTCTCACGTTCACGTAGTGGTGAATGATCATTTTTTAACTTAGTTATTTAACGACGCTGCACAATGCTCTCTCTCTCTCTCTCTCTCTGTCTCTCCTTATCCCTACTTTCATTTGTGTGACCTATGTTAAGATTTTATGTTATTACGGTCACACATAATTGTGAAGTGAAAAGTAGATTTATTGCAATGTCATAAACGAATCTTATTCCTATATCGATTTTACAAGCAATTGTTTGTCACTAACAATCGACAGCACGTGGATGAAGGGTTTGCAGAAAGGCTGTAAACATCTGTGTTATAAAGGTCTGATTATGATGTTCACGTTCAATAGAGAACTTCTTTTCGAGTTCGGAATTTCTTCCAGAAGATTATTTATTCAAGAAACATACAGTAGAGCGTCTCGTTTAGGCACAGTTAAAACGTAAACAAAGTGCAGGTAACGTATGGGGGAAGGACGAGCCATACGATAAACACTAGGGATGCACAAGTTTCTAGTTACAACATTTATAGCGGAGCATTAATTTTCCAAAAAACACACAAATTCCATAACGTTATCATACACATTTGAACCAACAAGCAATTGTAACGTTGAAATAATTCAATATAACAAATCAAATTTTGCTACTTATATGATGTTGCTTTCAAACAGCATTTTTTACGGTCATGAATTTCATTCTCTGTATGACTAACATAATATCACCGTCTTCTGTGGCCGAATTAACAAAACTACAGTATATTGGTCTCAAGTGACAACACTATTTCCTAATAGTACATTTTGCAACGAGCCTATAATGGTAGTAATTAAGACGCAAGTATGTTTGTTTATGAAACGAGCGCAAGCGAGTTTCATAATTTTCATACGAGCGTCTTAATTACCATTATAGGCAAGTTTCATACGACTTTTTATGCTCGACCATATTTCTAACTTGAAATTATTCATAATTTTTCATGTTATGGTTATGTAAGTCACGAACGGAACTGACCTGAATTGTGAGATGTGCATAGACGCGAAAGTATTGATTTTTTCCGAGGCACGAATATCATTAACCTTGATATAACCTAGAGAACATTAGTCTTGATATAACCTGAAAATTGATTTAGAATTGAAAAAGAGGTGACAAATTGAATTTATTTGAATATTATTTACAATTAACGCTAATTATTAACAGAACATAACCTTCTGCGACAGTATTGTATTTCCAGCCTCCGTGACATTTCCCTAGTTGTCTTTCGATTGCATATCCGAGAATAATCGAAAACCTGAACTTTAATGAATAGGCGTACTTTAATGACATGCATTAAAGGACTGCTACCAGGTGTATAATTACTACATTTCGGCATGGTCGAGCATAAACATAATTTTCCCTACTTAAAGTTCAATTTGTTCAGGTACAGTACTTGAATAAATTGAACTTTGAGAAGGGATAATTATGTTTAGGAAATAGTGTTGTCACTTCAGACCAATATACTGTAGGTTTGTTAATTCGGTCACAGAAGATATTATGTTAGTCATACAGAGAATGAAATTCATGACCATAAAAATGTTGTTTGAAAGCAACATCATATATAGTAAGTAGCAAAATTTGATTTGTTATATTGAATTATTTCAACATTACAATTGCTTGTTTGTTAAAATTTGTGTTCTTTTGTTTTGTGTGTTTTTGGAAAATATAATTTCAATTAATGCTCCGTCATAGATGTTATAACTAAAACCTTGTACATCCCCCGTGTTTATCGTACGGCTCGTCCTCTCCCCCACACGTTACCTGCACTTTGTTAACGTTTTCACTGTAACTAAACGAGAAGCTCTACTGTATTTGGATTTTTTATCAACACGAAAATTCTCATCCTTTAATCTTGGCCATTTAATGTAATGTACTCGTATTTATTCCTTTTCCATTCTTCTGTTCACATGAAGGCAAAGGTATATCAAACACTGGAAATATTCTGAGCTTCTTGTAGGCCTATATTGCACCAGCAATGTAAAATGTTAAAGTTATACCGCTACTGATTATTACTGTTTGAAACCTTGAACTTGAATCCTTGTTGACAGGTTTAGAGTAGAGATTTTCAGTTTTTTTGCATAATACTTTAATGTCATTAACATTCAGAAACGCGTAATTAGCCATTCAGTTTATATTGAATAAATCCTGATTCGCTTGGCCTGATATCGAGACTTATTACCCTTCATTATGAAGGAGATTATGTTAATCTAAAAGGACAGGCAGGCTATCCAATTCTCAGAAACTGAATTTAATTGCAAGACTCATCACATTTTGAAGAGTCGTGCAGTCTTAATTGCGAGCCATTTGCTTTGATTCGCGTTAGTTTTTGTGCTGTGACCTCCATGCTGACCACGTGCGTTGACATGCGCAGGCGATTACGCGGCGACACAAAGAGTATCATTACCGCGAATGTAAATTTAATTGTAAGAAGGAAAATTAAAAGTCTGTAATTATTCATATTAACGTAAATTGAACTGAGAGCTTTTGTGAAAAAGGGTTTATGTCGTGAGAGCGAAGAAGGTCGCTCAAGCCTGGGAAAAATGTTATGTGGACACGTTACACAGATTATTATCTTCTTCTTTAGTAGTTGTATGTTTTTTTTTTTAATTCTGTCCTCCTTGGTGCATTTAACGGTCTATATCGTCGGCTTACTTCTAAAACCTCGTAAGTCCAATTTTTCCTGAATGTTTAAATCTATGTAGGGTAGATGAGGGTAATTTTTGAACAGGAGGTAATTGTAAACAAATGGTGTGAGAAATACAAAACTGTCAATATAACAATTTTAATTCGGGGGAATATTTAAATTAACATGTTGGCTAACCTACAAAGCAGTTTAGCGCCAAATAGGAGTAACTGCTTAGTTATGTACGAATGTTTTGTAAGAGTCGACAAAAAAAGTTGAGAGAATTTTGCGTCACCTTCATTTTTGGCATTGTAAGTAAACGTACACTGCTATTTGTTTTAAGAAGATGTTGTTTTTATGAGTAATGTAAAGCAGTTAACATTTATTACAATGGTTTCGAGATCGCCCATAACCTCAGTTCATTAAATTATAACGTGTTTACATTTGCCCCACAGTTTTAATTGCTTGGGGGTAATTGTAAACATGTTTTACTATGGTTACATTTCGTACTTTTCAGTAATCAAAGAGACCCACCCAACTACACTGTAGAGGATTTAGAGAGGGTTGTCACAGATCTGAAAAATAGTAACTACAGTTATCGTGAAGCTCAGGAGAGGTACTGAGTTCCTATAACCGTCATATAACAATAGGTTAAAGGGACGAAATGTACCAATGACCAAAATTGGAGTTGGAAGGAGTACAGCTCTTTCTTCTGAAACAGAACAAAAAATGTTCAGTGTCTGATAGCCCGTGCGAAAATTGATGTTTATAATTACCCCCTCTCAAAGGGATAAATGTAAACGAGTGGGATAAATGTAAAGTAGCAATTAAAAGATGAAAAAGCCAACCTTATTATTTTAAACCCATTTTCAGGGAAAAGAAAGATCTAAAAATAACACTATGATTCTTTGTCATGCTTACCGTTACTGAGGGTTGTGTAATGTTGAAATATATTTGAAATCAGTCAAAAGTATTTACAATTACCCTGGTCTAACCTATATTTTGAAAGTACGTCTGTAGACAACACCTTTTAAGTCCAAAAATGTTTTTATATTTTATAAATACAAAACAGTTATTAGCTGGGCTATAAAAAGAATAAGTTATTTCGCTTTCCTGTATTTTTTTCTCAAAAGCAGTCACAAGATTTTAGAAGGCAGCCAATGACATCCAGTTCGATTTCCGTTAGGAAATTTTAAATTAATCTCTCCTCCATACGGATTGGTGTACTCCAAGTCATCACCTGCTTCAATGGATTGTTATTTTCCCAAAACGTACACTTTCTAGATCTGCCTATGTTACATCTCCATGTTGATTTGTATACTGTAGAGTCTTTATAGTGGTTGCGTTCATGGTACAATATTATTGTATTGGTGATACAGCAGACCTATATTTTCAATTACATAATATTTAATCATAAAGTGTAAAACATAATGTAAGGCCTCTCCGAAAAAAAGAGAAAGTAACATCAGATTCTTGAAATATGTGATGTAGGTGGAAAAAGTAATTTTAAAGCCTTTGTTTATAACAAATTATTGCTTTCAATGGTGGAATAAACTTGAATCATTGTTTAGTCAAATGGCTGTGATAGTAAATATTCCCCTGAAATTATTTTCCTTCTTCCTGAAACATGAATTACAGTTTTGTTGATTACATCCTTATTCCGGGGAGTTCTTCAATTATATAATAATTATTATTGTATTTTCGTCTCTCTTTCTTTGACTACGCTTCCGTAACAACATTGCTTTTTTCTACACTTGAAAAAATCACAATAGAAATTGTTTGGTATATCTCTCGTCGTTCGCCCCGCGCCATAGCTACGTAGTCTAAGCGTCCTATCTTGGACTGCCGTTACTGAATGATTTCTAGTTCGATTTTTCACAAGGGAAGACATTTTCTCATGGAACTTTAGTCAACGTATGGAACCGACGCCCACTTAGTATCGTGGTAAGATTTGGAGAGCTATTAGTAGCGAAATCCGGTTTTGTAAGCCAGCTATTACAGCTGAAGGGGTCATCGTGCTTATCACATGTTATTCCCGTACTGGATGGATGATCGTTCACCTCTACTGAGGAATATTACGTCAGGCAGTCGGCTGGTAGATCTTGGCCCCTCATGAGTTGTCGCGTAACAGATGCCGCGTTTTTCGTCGTTCATTTTGTTTAGATGGCATTTTTAATTACGTTTCTAAGCACTTATTTAATATCTTAATGCACCTATTTCAAGATTCTGTCTTACGTTTGAATTGTAGCTACATTTCCAGACATTCTATGAATTTATATTAACATTTTCATAGTTGACTACCATTAGAGAGGTTGATGCTGATGATAGAGGTGTAATATCGACAGATTTTCTCGACGTAGCTTTCACCGTCATTATTTTACCTTTTCCCAATGATTCACAACAATTCCTGTTATTTATTGGTGTACTATAGCCTAGGCTTCGCGACATGACGTCGTCCTGGTGATCAGGTGGTTATCATGCCATTATATGAGAAGTTAAAACTCACTTTTCTGCGAATGATTTTTTCAGAAGAGAAGTAAACCTGAGCAGCTGGTCGCCAGTCTTTGCTAAAACTTCACCTAATCGAAGATACTCTTCTGTTTTCGCCGCTTCCTACCGGGCTATGTGTAACGGGCTGTGTATCGAATTATAGGGATTGTCTGTTCAGGTGTTGTCATGTTCGTCTGGGTTGCATGGCACGCTCCCGTTTCGACATGTTATTGTAAATGATCTTCCACATGTGACTGTGAAGTGTGAAATGACCTTCGACAACAGCGCACGGTAAATGTAAATAACTTCAGTGTCATTGGTGCTGAACAAAAAAAGTAGAAATAAACAGATGTAAATGTATTACTATTCCCTATCCCATTAGCTGTCATTTCTAGCCACTTCATGTATAGCAACAGCAAACTACTGCACTGAACATCCTGCTCAGAAAATTAACTCTACAGTGGACTTTATACCGGTTGGATGGGAGCTAAATAGGGTTCTTTTGAGAGATGAATCACAAAGGGGGATTAAACATAAAAATTCTAATATCATTGTGGTAATATGTGAACGGTTTTTGATATATTCATGCAAATGAAAGCGAACAGATGGCAACATTGCAACACATGTTTACGTAATAGCAGCGGTTGAGTTGTAGAATTAGTCTATGTAGGCCTACGTATTTACACGAAAGGTTCAGTAATCTGAAGTATCACAGAGGGCAATGGTGACTGTGCATTTCCTCTTTCTCACTCTAATCTTGTTTCTGACTTGCTTCACCGTCAGTGAATGTATTGCTGCCACGTCTTCCTATTACACACTTCGTTACCGAGTTTCAATTAAATTACGGCCAAACCATCAATATTGTCCACCGTTGTGGCTGAGAGGTTAGCGGGCCCGGGTTCGATTCCCGAACGGAACGAGTTGCATGGGTGAGGTTTTTTTCGGGAGTTTTCCCTCACTTCTATGGATGAATATCAGGTAACTTTATCAGACGATTGGAACCCCACTCATCTTCGCCACTACCTTTCCTCCCCTATCATCTTTTCATTCATCATCTCGTTACTTCTTCTGGTTTTCAGATCGCTTTACGGGTGGCCCTCCGAAGCTGCTGGCTCCCTCGACCGGTCTCCGTGGATTGTATTCATGCAATGATGGATAACTTCTGCAACGGAACCCGGGGCAGACCTTCTCGAACTTCCGCCTCGGACCGTTAAGGAAGCCTTGGGAGGGGGGGGGGTTGCCGAAGTAGGAGTGGTATATGGACTCTGTTGGCTGTAGGGACCGGTCGTTAAGGGAGTCAAGTGGTTAGGTCGGTGCGCGTAGAGGATCGGTGGGCACGCAACTCATCCCATTTAGGAGTTATACAATAGACCTCAGGTCTAGTGCGTGGGATGTTCCCTCCCTCCCTCCTAACAAGGAAAAAAAACACGTCAATATTACGTAACAAACCAATAAAGACATATTTGTTGGTATTTGCTGTGAAAAAAGGATAGCTCAGGAAAATTTTCTAAAAACCATTTTAAGAGAAGATGAAAGTAACAATTGGAGACAGTTTTATAATTATGTACGGAGGAGAAAAGGAAAAAATGAAGGAGTAGTGCTTTTACGAAATCAAAACGGAGAAAGTATAACTGATGACAAAGAAAAGGCCGACTTATTAAATTCCTACTTCATTTCGATTTTCAGTAATAATAATAATAATAATAATAATAATAATAATAATAATAATCCCACTGATAGGAGTGGTTGTGTTACAGACCGCGAATGTGAACCAAATTCGACTTCCAAAGGGGTTAGACAGAGAATAACGAAATTAAAAAGTCTGAAGTCTAGAGGACCAGATAGTATTGCTACAGAGATTCTTGAATAAGGTTCCGAGGCCATAATTCCATACTTAATGCGTATATTTCATGTTTCCATAAACAATGCAGCTATTCCATGTGACTGGAAATCAGCTATAGTGGTACCCATACATAAAGGTGGAAATAAATTAGATGTCGGAAACTACAGACCGATTAGCCTTACATCTGGCGTATGTAAACTCATGGAGCATTTGATATCGGATTATATTCGTCATGTTCTAAATGCGAAAGACTGGTTTTACAACTGCCAGCATAGTTTTAGGGAAGGCTTCTCATGTGATAGTCAAATTACGTCGCTGGTTCAGGATCTAGCTGAAGAGGTAGATAGAGGCGGAAGAATAGATGCAGTTGTGATTGATTTTTCGAAAGCATTTGATTTGGTGCCACATGACATATTAATAGATAAGTTAAGTAGGCTAGGAATAGATAAAAGAGTGGTGCTATGGATCCAAGAATTCTTAAAAGGTAGAACCCAGAGAGTTAGAGTAGGTCATGAAATATCGGAAATTGGAAATATAAGTTCAGGGGTGCCACAGGGCAGCGTTCTGGGTCCATTACTCTTTATAATATAAGTAAATGACCTATGCCAGAATATTACATCAAATGTGAGGCATTTGCAGATGACTGCATTATCTATAGAAAGATTAGGAATAATTCAGATGTAGATGCTATTCAAACAGACTTGAATAAAATTTATAACTGGGCGTTAATGCATAGGATGAAAATAAATGGTTCTAAAAGTAAATCTATAACATTTTGTAAAACTCGAGACGAAACTAGTCTTAATTACGAATTCAGTGGTGTTGTAATTCCGCAAGTACATTGTTGTAAATACCTAGGAGTATATTTAAACTCCAAACTTTCTTGGGGAGAGCATGTTGATAATGTTACGGGTAAAGCATGGAGGGCACTTCACTTTATTATGAGAATCTTGAGAAAGGCTAGCCCCAAATCGAGGGAAATAGCATATCTAACGTTAGTGCGACAGTTAATGGAATACGGAACTACATGTTGGGATCCCTATAGAATATATCATATAAATTCCTTAGAAAGAATCCAGTATAGGGCAGCTAAATTTGTTAAAGGTAAAAGAGAAGATGAAAACGATACGATAAAAGAACTTAAATGGGAAACTTTGGAAAAGAGTCGTAGGAAAACTATAATAACATCATTGTATAGAGCACATCTAGGTCAGAAAGCATGGGTAGACATAACGGCTCGGTTAGAAAAGCCAACGTACTATGGTAGGAACGATCATGATTTTAAAATCAAATGTAGGAAACAGAAAACGGATGTAGGTAAATTCTCATTTTTAAATAGAACTGTAAATGATTGGAATGACCTACCTGCAGCGGTCTTTGAGGGCTGTCCTTCCTTAAGGAGATTCAAGAATAATTTAAAAAGTTGTATATAAAGTGCAAATTAAAATTAAGGTGACATTTAACATTTAATTTTTTAAGGTGACATGTATTTATTTAGCCTGACGAGTTACTTCTTTGGTTTGAATTGTAAATTATTTTAAAATAGCGTGTAAGAGGGCCTTAGACTAGAAATGTTTAGTTTAAATGTAGTTCTGTTTATTTGTATGCATAAGGGTGTAATTATTTGACTTATTTGAACTGTTGTATCAGTGAAGCGAGGTGAGTCAGTGAAGTTATGGTTTTACAGTGCAGTGAATAGTTCCGATCAGTGATAATTTATAGCGTCAATGAAATGTGTTCTATAGTGTCAGTGAAATGTGTGCTAAAGTGTCAGTGAAATGCGTCATAGTGCCACTACAGTGAGTGAGATGATAGTAAAGTGAAATACTATTGAAACTTATGTAGGGCCTATACATAATTATGTAGGTTGTATTGTAAAAGTAGGTATTTTATTTTATGTTTTATTATTATTGTGTTAAATTGTATTGTGTATTCTTATTGTATTGTGTATTGTAAATTTATTGTGTATTGCTTATCATTTTATTGTGTATTGTTTATATTGTGTATACCACTGCCAGCGGGTGCTTGCCCACTTGCAGTGTAAATAAATACATACATACATCACCTTTCCAAAGTCTCTCGTCTTCCTTGATATTAGACTTTAATGTTTAACTCACTGTCCTGATTCAAAAGAACCCCATAATATATATTATATTCCCCTTCCATCTCGTATAATGCAAATTATTAGGGAAAATCTTGGAGTTGGCGCCAAGGATTTAGTATTCGGGTATGCCCCTTATAAGAAAACAGTCCTTATCACAAATGCGTTGCTGCAGGAAAGTAAGAACGAATTTCTTCACTAACCTCCGTTAATAGATTAAGTTCTCCTTAGAATAATGTTGCCATATACAAAGCATTTTTACACGCAGGTTGTTGATGCATCACAATTACTCTATGGTCCTCGATTACAGTTCCTTGTAACTTGACTATTCGTCCATTTACGTCGCGTTTCGACACTGTGTAATTAAATGCAGTTAAGGTGATACTTTGAGCGCATAAATATTTATTCTTTTCCATTTTGGCATACATTGATTTCTGCTTTTTCTGCAGATTTGTTTCGGAGCTACAATTAAGAAGCATAAAGTAGGTACATACAGCAAAATAAGCTATACTTCGCATTTTCTTCAATAGGCAGTAAATAACTCACATCGCTTCGAGTATCCTCCATTAAAATTTTCAATTTTTGTACGCTTATTTGTAGTCGGTACTACAATTTATTCACTGACGTACAAGATGCGGATTTTTTCTTGTTTATATTCAGTTTGTTAAAACTGTTGTTACTGGAGGCCAAATATGAGATCTTATTTCGTATTAGCGTCTGTAAATAAGCCAGAAATATTTACACATCTGAACGGAAAGGCCTTCGAGAAAGTAATGTAAGATTGTGATAATAGACAGATCATACATCTTACTAATTAGGCTACAACAAGCCATATTTTTACAAGCACTAATACAATAAATCGTGCTGATGTGAAGAATTTTTTTTTTCCTGAAACTGTTTGAGATTGAGTTCATCCGACATTTAAAATACTAAGAGGCTCCATTCTCAAGGTCGAGAACTTACGACCCTGAGGATGGGACCTATAGAGTCGAAACGTTGATAGGAGAAACTATACTGTCCCAAGAAATACAATAGCTAAAACAAAGATTACTAATTCCATAAAATTTATAAATTAGTAAATTAATTAAATAATAGTAGGCCTACAACATTTTAAAAAGACTGTCTATTTCCACAGTTTGAAATGTATTGCTAATATTAAGGGTTTGAACCGAGACTCCTTGGTTCTGCCTAATAGTTGAGACAAAACTGAGGTTTGTTAAAAGAAGATAAAGTTCCTTACCATTGTTTAGAATCGAACCCACATACCTGAATTTATACTTATAAAAATGACTTGAAGAGAAGTGGCGCGTGGTGCTGTACGATTAAAGCAGACTACTCCCGCATCAAGGATGTGCTGTGTTGTGTATTACAAAAGAATAAACATAGCCTTGAATGTAAACTTTTAACTGAAAATGTTACTGTTTCACAGAAATGTTTAAGGCTATATGAGGAGCATCGTTTCAAATCATATTATGTCACAAAAAAAAAATTACAGGAAGAATGAAAAACTGATTACTCCTAATCTAGGTAATTTTTCACAAATTGAAAAATGTGAAGTTATTATGTTTGAGGAATACTTCAAGGAACTGAAAAATTGAAATCACTTCTCAATTCTGTTCTTCAAATTGAAGAAAAATGTATTGGACATAATACATTTTGATCCAATAATTGTACAGATATTCTAATTAAAAATTCTTAATGAGGCAAGTACATAAAATAACCAATAATTATTGTTGTTATTAAAGAGAAACATTATCTGTTACTATAAAATTACAATTTCCACATTAAACATTTTGATATACAGAATGTTCATAAGTTCTTCCCTGCTGTCATAATGTCTTTAATGAGATAAATGAATGCATAAAAACCATTATTATTATTACCATTATTATTATTATTATTATTATTATTATTATTATTATTATTACTATTAAATAAAACATTAGTTTGTTAATACAAAAAAAAATATTTTCGCATTAAACAAATTTTGATGTAGGCCTACAGGGTGTTCATAACATCCATCCGGCTGGATTCATGGTGTTTGAATCTTTTTCACATTTTTTCGAATCCTCATCCTTCTTCTAAGCAGCTATAAGTTGCCATACTATCATCATCTTCATTGTCAGTTACCGCAGTAACTGCATCGATGATGTTAGAATAGAAATCTAAAGCTTCACACAATTGAAATAAGCCGCTGTTTTTTTTTTTAACTATTCCTTTCTGCCATAAGTTACTATAAGTCATAAAAAAATGAAACAGTAATTTTACTGTTTAAAAATTCGAGGATATTTTCAGCTCATTTCCCTTCTCCGACATCAACTCCCCCCCCCCCCCCCACGAATTGATAAATACCCTGATGCGTAAGAAAGAGGTAAAGACCTGAAGATTTGAATGTTTACTTAGTATTTTATTAAATTAAAGTTATAGAATTTCTACATTAATTAAAATATTGTCGGGGTGTGATAAATGTTTGTAGAGAGTCTCACAATCCCTACATTCTACATTAAAATCTATTTTTACGTACCTTGCCTCAGATTTCAGTTTATGTGCATGTTTTGTTTCTTTCGGGATCCTCCTGAACTGTCACCTACAATAGTTTCTTCTTCCAAGAAGAAGACTGTATTGTCCGTTTTGAATACGAAGCATTGTCGAAAAAAGTGCGCCAGATTATCAGTATAACTAATATAAAAAAGTAATTAATTAATTTCATTTATATCAATTCTATAACATGAATATTGGACGTAATACGATATGAAACAGACACTATAAAGGACTGAATACGATTTGAAACATACTTTTAAGCAGCCATTTACACTGTTAGCGAATATGATTTGATACAATCAGAGTTCACAGCGTGAAAGACCGTATCCGAAACTATACGAAAATGTATCAAACTCAATTTTGTCCACCAGTGGACATAATACGATTTGAAACGATGCTCCGCATATTACAACAATCTTTGTTGTAAAATTTTACCTTAAAATTACTCTATCAGACGTCCTACTCTTAACATGTTTAAGCCTATATTAAAATAATCTTGTATGTAAAATTTTAACTCGAAAGTTACTGTTCCACACAGACACTACTCTTAATGCAATGTTTAAGCCCATATAACTAGGTAGCGAAATCCGGTACCGAAAATCAGCTATAACGACGGAGGGGAATCACTGTGCTGATCACACCTTATCCCTACACTGATTAGGTGATCGTCCACCTCTGGTAAGACATGTGAACATGAGACCAGCAGTCGGCTGCTTAGCCTTGGCCCTTCATGGGTTATCGCGCCACGGATTAACAATATTACAATTCCAAATGCATATTAATTCCACCATTCCTATTTTATGTCGGTTTCATCGTGTCTGGATAACTTGTATCATTTAATAGAATCGTTAAATAGGTCTAAAAATCCCAATGAAAACTGATTCGAGGAGACAACAAGCGAATTGTTAACAGACACGCCAAGTGATTCTAGGAGACAGTCTGCCGCAGGCCACGCTGTTCCTTTGTTTGCATCGCAGTCTGTCGGGAAGTTAATTCCACAGTGCTAATGATTTGCAACGCATTGTCTCCAGTGTAGACTGGTTTAATGGCGGCTGCCAAGGAACATAAGCAATTCACTCACAAATGGCTAATTCTTATGGTTATCTGTTTCTTCCAATTGCTTTGCACTTTTTCGCTCTTCGATAATAATAATAATAATAATAATAATAATAATAATAATAATAAATATAGGCCTAATAAGTATAGGCCTACTCTTCCATTTTAAGGATTTAGACTGTTTTAACTTGTTATTAATATTTTGGACCGAAAATAGTTGTGGAAGGAGGAAGATTATTATAAATCTATGGGCCCCTAGTTAGAAAGTTAATGAAAGCAAATAATTGATAAGCATTAGAATTTGATCTTGCAGGGAATTGCGAAAGTTATCCGTAAAACGACTCTGTTAAGTCTTTAAAGAACACACATGCAGTTGCAGCCTTTTTATTAGGCCTATGCACAATTTTCTACCTCTGATTCAGGTTCTGGCTGACATGTATATCTATTATCAAGCAGTACATCTCACTCTTGATATGTGTCAGAGGAAGAACAATTGAAAGGTTCAAAGCCATACTGGGCCAAGCACCATTTGCTAAATACGGAGAAAACAAGGGTTAAAATTAAGTGCTTACCATAATTCAATGAAACATATAGCAGTTATATAAAGTATGCACTTACTTACTTACTGGCTTTTAAGGAATCCGGAGGTTCATTGCCGCCCTCACATAAGCCCGCCATTGATCCCTATCCTGAGCAAGATTAATCCATTCTCTATCATCATATCCCACCTCCCTCAAATCCATTTTAATATTATCTTCCCATCTACGTCTCGGCCTCCCTAAAGGTCTTTTTCCCTCCGGCCTCCCAACTAACACTCTATATGCATTTCTGGATTCGCCCATATGTGCTACATGCCCTGCCCATCTCAAACGTCTGGATTTAAGGTTCCTAATTATGCCAGGTGAAGAATACAATGCGTGCAGTTCTGTGTTGTGTAACTTTCTCCATTCTCCTGTAACTTCATCCCTCTTAGCCCCAAATATTTTCCTAAGAATCTTATTCTCAAACACCCGTAGTCTCTGTTCCTCTCTCAAAGTGAGAGTCCAAGTTTCACAACCATATATAAAGTATGCACATTAAAACTAAATGATACGTCAGTCTTCATTAAACTATGGTATTTACTTAACTTTAACCCTTGCTTTCTCCGTTTTTAATAAATGGCGCTTGGCCCATTATGGCTCTGAACCCTTCAATTGTTTGTACGCATCTGAAGTTTGATTAGTAGAATATGTAGCTAATCAGCGATGTATGCAATGGAGGGGGAGAGAAACTAGCCACCCTACCCCATTATCTCCTGACCTAGTTGTCTCATGAGTGATGCCTTATTGGTGTTACTTTTGAGGTTCAAACCTGTCTTCGGCCAGTTGACTAAACAATTGTGGATTGGAATAAACTGATGAGGAATCTAAAGAAAATTGACGTGAATTAAAAAGAGAGAAGGCTGTTCAGTAACCTTTACATGAAAAAAGGAGTCAAAGTCAGGATAGGAGAAGAAATGTCAAAAGAAAGTGAAATAGGGAGAGGAGTACGACAAGGATTATTTTTCATCACCTCTTTATCAACATCTACTCAGAGGATTTAGTGAAGAACTGTTTTCAGAATATGGGAGAAGTGATAGTAGGAGGAAGAAGGATAAATTGTGAAAGATTTGCTGGTGATATGTCATTGTTAGCAGAAGAGGAGATGATACTAAGGGATAGTCTATGCTACTAGAGCTAAATGACAGCTGTGAGCAGTACGGAATGAAGATAAATGCCAACAAGATGAACACCATGATCATAGGAAGAAAAATAAAGAAAATAAACTTGCGAATTCTAAATGAGGCAGTAGAGCAAGTGGGCAGCTTCAAATACTTGGGGTCTATTATAAGCAGTAACATGAACTACTGTCAAGAAGTCGAAAGGAGAATAGCAATGGCAAAGAAAGCTTTTAATAGAAAAAGGAGCATCTCCTGCGGACCTCTGGAGAAAGAACTAAGGAAGAGATTAATGAAATGCTTTGTGTGGAGTATAGCATTGTATGGGGTAGAAACATGAACAATAGGTTGAAGTGAAGAGAAGCGGATAGAAGCATTTGAAATGTGGATATGGAGAAGAATGGAGCGTGTGAAATGAACAGAGTAAGAAACGAAGCTGTGTTAGAAAGAGTGGATGAAGAAAGAATTATGCTAAAACTGATCAGAAAGAGGAAAAAAATTGTTTGGATCACTGCTTGAGAAAAAACTGTCTACTAAAGGATGCACTGGAAGGAATGGTGAACGGGAGAAAAGTTCGTGGCAGAATAAGATATCAGATGATAGACGACATTAAGATATATGGATCATTTGCAGAGACAAAGAGGAAGGCAGAAAATAGAAAAGACTGGAGAATGCTGGGTTTGCAGTGAAAGACCTGCCCTTGGGCAGAACACTATGAAGGAATGAATACACTATTTTAAACTTCAACAGTAAAATATTTTGCAACTTATTCTCATGCCAAATTAAGACATTTATCACAGCATTTCACAAGTCTCAGGATACCCTCGCCATATACCGCCTGTGATTTGAGCCATGCCTGAACGCTGAATGGCGGTGCTTAACTTCTTTAATGTCTAACAATACACCTCTTTATTGGTTGTGATTGTAGGCCTATATTTTCATGTCATTTCATTTGTGTTCCATAGATTTTATATCAGCATTGTAACTTACAGTTGTAAAACAAGTAAAAATTAATACAAAATATATAACATATAGGCCTAATACATAGTAAATTGTTGTTTAGTCAACTGTCTGAAGACAGCTCTGAATCTCACAAGTGATACCGACAAGGCACCACTAATGAGGCAATTAGGCCAGGAGATAATGAGGTAGGATGGCCAGTTCCTTTCCCCCCGGTACATAGTAAGTAGATTAACTTCTTTACAAGCTTAAACAATTCATCAGACGAATGTGAGGAAATTTTGTTAATTCTGTTCTAATCACTTCTACTTGCCCCTTCAGCGCTTTAAGTAATTATGCACTGCAGTGAAGATAATAACACTGGTAGTTAACTCCTTCTTTATAATGTTTACATTTCATATATTGTATTCTATAAATCTTACATTAGCATTGAAGCTTTAGGACAGGGCCGGGCATGAGAGCGGCTCAGTCTAGTCGGCCAGAGCTGCTCTCGCTCCGAAAGCCACTTCGATTCCAAGCCAGAGCAGAACGTTCACGCAGTGGCGGACTCGCATTACAGCTACCTTCCCTGCATTAATATAAGAAGAGCCACGGTTGTTCTAGTCATTCAGTCTGTCAGTACATAATAGTTTATAAGGATATTACATCAATCCATTGTACAGTACAGAATTTATAACACTCTTTATTAATTTAATGAAATAAACTTCGCTCTATGCTCACACTCAAATCATTAGGCTTATTTACATAACCCATACGCACATACTGCAATCTCCTCACCACGGTTCTACGAGACAGGCGTATGGCTTCCACTTCCCCTACTTGCTGTGGACAGAGTTCATCTGCCAATATAATTAAACATCGCTTGATGAATTCACCTTCGTTGAATGTTTTCAATTCCTTTGCAATTTCGTGGCAAATTTTGTAGCTAATTCTCATAGCCGATTCACTAAGTGCATTATTGTCATCCTGTTAATATATAATATAATATAATATAATATAATATAATATAATATAATATAATATAATGCGATATATGATATGATATGATATATGATATGATACGATATGAATGTTATGGCTAATTTAACGACGCTCGCAACTGCAGAGGTTATATCAGCGTCGCCGGATGTGCCGGAATTTTGTCCGCAGGAGTTCTTTTACATGCCAGTAAAATTTACTGACATGAGCCTGTCGCATTTAAGCACACTTAAATGCCATCAACCTGGCCCGGGATCGAACCCGCAAGCTTGGGCATAGAAGGCCAGCGCTATACCAACTTGCCAACCAGGTTGACGATATGATATGATATGATATGATATGATATGATATGATATGATATGATATGATATGATATGATATGATATGATATGATAGGTCCGGGGTTCGATCCCAGGTGGTGACAGGATTTTTTCTCGTTGCCAAACTTTCAGAACGGCCCCGAGGTTCACTCAGCCTCCTATAAATTTGAGTACCGGGTCTTTCCTGGGGGTAAAAGGCGGTCAGAGCGTGGTGCCGACCACACCACCTCATTCTAGTGCCGAGGTCATAGAAAGCATGGGGCTCTACCTCCATGCCCCCCAAGTGCCTTCATGGCATGTTACGGGGATACCTACCTTTACCTTATGATATGATATGATATGATATGATATGATATGATATGATATGATACGACCATAAATTAATACAACTTAAAGAAAAAGTTTATCAGGTACATTATATTAGAGTATCTATTCGATATTTATATTGCATTATAAGTTATTATAGTACATTTAGTAATATATAATTTTAAATTATACAAATATTATGATATATCATAGTAGCCTACAGTATATTACAGTTAATGATATATAATATGATATATTATATATATCATAATTAGACTTCGTGGAATTGCCACGAGAATCGCAAGGTTTACTGTGCACGCGGTATATACTGTATGAGAAGGGAGCGTGCAAAGGATGGAGTATGCCTCTGATGTAAACACTGAGCAGTATATTGCGGTTACAATAAAACCTGTACCTTGCATTCAAGAAATATGATGAATGATCATTGAAGTAGCAAATGTCTAAACATGTAAATACACAATTATTTTATAGTGAGATATATTATTAACTTTTAAAATGCAATGTAAGGTACATCATTCTTGAATATGTGCATTGCAGTGAAGAGTTACGTACATTTTGAGCGACTGCAAAGTAATCTCCTCCGATGGTCAATTAAACAGTTTTTATATTGGGAAATGTACGTTCAACATCACACGATGTAATACGTGCATATTTGAAGAACTGAAAGTCACTACTTTTTAGTACACCAACTTCAGACGTCTTGTCGTGACCTGATGGTACATCATTTATAGGCCTAATACGAAGTTGTGGATAGGCAGAATTTTTAGCAATAATGTTTCTCAACTTACATTTCACTTTTTCTGAAATTAGTGAATTGTTATTTTGGATAACGGTTTGTGATACTTTATCCGATATATTAAGGGCTTCTGAGAGTTGTAGTTTAGACGATTCTAACAGGGTGATGCTTTTGAACACGATTTTAAAATTAGAATCAATGAACAGAATATCTTCCATTATCTTTTCAGAAGGCAATGATTTTACAGCTGCAACAGCGTAACTGTCAGTGCTATCCAATGCATCAATTACCTCCATTATTTTGCTGTAATATTCTGCATAATAATTAACAGAATCGAACCACGTTCCCCAACAGGTCAAGACTGGCTGCGGAGGTAAGAGTATTCCAGGGGCAATTGTTTGTAACAGCAACACTCTCATTGCAGTATGTTTGATTGAATTCTTGTCTGCACTGAAAAAATGTTAAGCTTTGACTATTCCAACCACAGTAATGCAAAAACAAGTGCTTACATAGGTATACATTAGCTGTAGCTGCTCTATCTGTTTGGACCGGTCACAACTCTCAACATGAACTGCTTATACTACGAGACCGGGCGTTCGCTCACCTCCTCTATACTACCGTACATCGGCAACCTGATTGCATGCTGCGTGTGGCAATTCAACGAAGTCTAATCATAATACTTGTATAATTTAAAATTATATTTTACTAAATGTATAATAACTTATAATCAGGGAACGGATTTATATGGACTAAAAATATATGAAATATGTAAATATATATGTAGTTATTTTTACCAAAATATGGAATTAAATATGGATTTTTACCAAAATATGGAATTAAATATGGACTTAAAATTATAAAAAAATGACTATGTACGTTAAATATTGGTACATTTTAATCAAACTAAACAAAAAATATAATGGACGTACCTTATCTTCCAATGTAGTTTCAACAAAACACAATTTTTATTGTCTGTTACCATAACAATAGGTTACAAACATTTCTTTCAAGTGCTGAAAAGTGAATCTTCTTCTATTGTCTCTGAGGATAGATTTATGCTGACTAAAAGAGCGTTCGACGTCACAAGAAGTAACTGGTACATAATTCAATTTCACAATGTCTGCTGGGGATAAGTCCAAGTTAATCTTCACTGTTGATTCACCACTCATCACAGCAACAACCTTTTGTAGTTCTTCATATCCAGGGTTTTTTGAAAGTACAGTGTCCACCTTAGCTCTTACTGCATCTGCAACTTTACCTCTACCACGATTCAGTTGTTCCACAGTACTATTTATAATTTCAAAACTTTCAGATAGTGAAAGGTGCCTATTTTGGAGACTTTTGAGCGTTTTTATGATGCATGAAAATGTATGCTGAATGTGAGCTAAGTCATTCTTCACACTTATGTCACAGGTAACTGTTTTCGCAGTATCAATTGAGACTGCATCTTCAGAGTCCAATGCAAGGAGAACATTGTTAATAGAGTCTATATGTTCGGCATAATATTCAACTGCTTCTAGCCATGTACCCCATCTAGTTAAAATTGGCTTTGGTGGCAATGGAATTTCAGGGTACATTTCTTTCAACACGTTAACTCTACTGGGAGCTTTGAGAAATACTTTTTTCACTGATGAAATCAACAAATCTACTTTAGGGAAATTGTCTCTGACCACTTCTGCCACACGATGAAATGCATGCGCCACACAAGTAAAATGAGTCAATTTAGGATATACAACAGATAATGCTTGTCCAGCTTTGACCATATAAGGGGCAGCATCGCTAATAAAGAATAACACATTATCGTACATAATACCCTTTGGCCACAGGATACCCATAGCTTCGTTGAACAGTTTAACTATAGTTTTGTTATTGCACTTTTCTAGAACATCACAATGTAAAAGAATTCGTTCAGAATATTGTTCACTTAACAAACCGATAACTACATTACCAACAAGTCTACCTTCTTTGTCGGGAGTCTCATCAATGGAAACCCAAATTGAACTATCTTTAATTTCATCTCTTATCTTCTGTATTGTCTCATCGTAGATGGATGGAGCATACGTCTTCCTAAGTGTTGACTCATCCGGGATTGTATGTTGAGTATATTTTTCAAGGAATTCCCTGAAGACCTTATTCTTTAGTTTGTAGAGAGGAATATCAGCAGAGATGAGAGAACGGCACAGGTCGATGTTAAACTCAGATCTTACATTCGATGTTGTTGGTTGTGTTAAAAACAATTGTCTCTGCTTGGAATTTAGTTGTTTGTTGGCCTGATGTTTACTAGTTGTAATGTGTTGTTGCACCAGGAACTTTTGTGTAGATGATACTGCACACTGACACAAATTACAAAATAATATTTTATTGTCAGTTGATAAACCATCTTCTTTAAATTCTGAAATGTAACTTGTTAGTTTTGATTTTAAATTGACTGAATGACGTACTTTTGGCATATTTACCGTCTTTATAGTATGATTTACAAAACTGAACCTATGTGTACTCTGACTGGCATTTAACTGTTGAGCTGCACAACTGAAGTCTGTTAAAAATTTTAAATTAAATTAATACAGTTTTGTAACTTACTTTCCCATTGTTGATAGGACTGCTAATTTTCAAATAACTCTGATGTTAAAGGGATTACTGAACATGTGTTTAAATCTCTATTGTTGAAATGTATTTTTAAAAGTTAATGGAATTTTGTTTTGTTTTATTGTTTAACCTAATATAATATGGACTGTTTTATATGAAATATGGAAAATATATGGAAATTAACGAAAATATGTACTAAACTCTAAAATATGGAAAAATATGGAAAATAAAAGTAGGATTTTTCAACCCTACACATTGTGAAACATAAAGATAATGCAAAATATAAATTATATTAGCTTTATAAGTAAATATGTATTTACATATAAATCCTTTCCCTGCTTATAATGAAATGTAAATATCAAATAGATCTCTAATATAATGTACAGTACCTGAGAAACATTTTCTTTAAGTTGTATTAATTTATGGCGTTCATTACCAACATATTTGTCATATTCAGTAGCATGTTGTAAAGAATAATGTGGTTGGATATTGAATTTCTTAGTCAGTTGGAGTGTTTTGTGCCAAATTAAACACTTTGCTAATCCACTGCGCTCTACCAAAAAGAATTCCTCCTTCCATGATACATTAAACGCATTGGGAATAGCGGGACGGTTTAGTGTATGAGCGGAAGCACCGTCTTCAAAGTTCGCCATCATACTGCAGAGTCACCACTGCACCGACACTGAATGACGTACAGTATGCATACGTCAGAGCGCTCGCAAGACTCGCTCTTTAAAGCACACAGCGCTCATTTCTCAGAATCACGTAATGTGCCCAACCCTGCTTTAGGATGTGGGACAGGTCAAGAGTTATACTATTTTTTTTTATCGATATAAGGGTGAATCAGAGGATTCGCCATAGATTGCCTAACATTTGTCTTACAGTTGGGGAAAACTTCGGACAACCCCAATCAGCCCAAGCGGGAATCTAACCCAAGCTCGAACGCAGCTCCGGATCAGCAGGTAGTAAGTAGGCCTATATAACAGCTGAGACTAACAAAGAGTAAATGGAGATTTGATTTGTACCTTGTATTAAAATTATGAACGTTCTGATTAGCACTAAAGGCATTTTAACATAAAACATTAACATCGTATATCACGTACAACAAATGACCAGATTCTTTCTATAAAAATAGGTAATCTTATTTCTTGGAAGTACAATCTAAAATTGGTAATTGTATATGTGTGATTTTATAACTCGTAACAATATTAGTAAATAGGCCTACATAAGTTTCATTTGTTTTGATATAGCCAGTATTATTATCAAACATTTTCCCTAAACAGGGATTGCCTAGAAGACAAAGTATACCATTTACAAAACAAAATTTTGAGTAGTACATATTACATGGATAATTTGTTATGTATCTTCACAGGAGGGTGCGGAGCGTGAATATGCGGCTTGAGCGGGCTCTGATGAGACCTGGGGCATCACACATTGGTTTGATAGATGTAAGCCCTATAAGAAGGTATGAATATACGTCACATGGCCTGCATCTGAATGGTAGAGGCAAGGAGCACCTTTCGGTTCTTATTGCTAATAGCATCAGAGGCAGCCATGTTAAAAAGCAGAGTTGTAATATTCCTGTGTTAGTTAATGCTAGGGCTTCTCCTTTTTTAGGTTAAACCTCCCACCGGTAAGGTGTTTGAAACAAGTTCAACTAAATTGTAAATGCTCTGATGTTTCTAGTAATGAACACAGTAACTTCACTATTTTCCATCAAAATATTAGGGGATTAAAACAAAAAACTGATGAATTGATCACTTCTTTAGCAACTCAAAAGCATAAACCTCAGATATTATGTATAACTGAACATCACATGAAGCAACAGGAAATACTACAACTGTCTTTACATGGATATGTATTAGGTTCCCATTTCTGTAGACATGTCTTCCAAAAAGGGGGTGCCTGTATTTTTATCAGAGAGGATCTATTATTTAGTAAAATTGATATATCTGATTTTTGCCTTGAACAAGATATTGAAATCTGTGGAATACAAATTGGTTATGAGATATCAAATTTAATTATCTTATGTGTTTATAGGGCGCCAATGGGAGATTATAAGAAATTTACAACTAACTTAGATTCATTATTGAAAAGACTTTATAAACCACATACCGAATTTGTAATCTGTGGTGACATAAACATAGATTATCTATCAGAAAGCTCACGTAAAAGAAAATTAAACTCACTTCTTGAAACTTATAATCTTAGTCACACAGTAAGTTTTCCAACCAGAACACAAGCTGGAAGTAGTACTGCCATTGATAATATATTTATAGATAAAAGTAGATTGAATTCCTATTCAACAGTACCATTAGTCAATGGCCTGTCTGATCACGATGCACAAATTCTAAGTGTTTTCAATATGAGTGAAAAATTCCAAAGTGTTAATCTAAAAATAAAAAAAAGGATTATAAATGCTGAATCTCTTCATCATTTAAATACATGTCTACAAAATGAATCTTGGGAAAATGTATATAGTACCGATACCATTGATATTAATACTAAATTTAATGCATTTTTCACTACATTTACGAATTATTTCAATGAATGTTTTCCAGTCAAGGTGGTGAAAAAATGTAAAAGTAAAAACACGTGGATAACTCAGGGAATTAAAATATCATGTGCTAGAAAAAGGAATCTATATTTAATGAGTAGGAATAGTGATGATCCTCATGTTCTTAATTACTACAAGAATTACTGTAAAACTTTGACAAAAGTTATAAAAGATGCAAAGAAAATGTATCTGAATGAAAAAATACAAAATTCAGATAATAAGATTAAAACTATTTGGGATATTATTAAAAATGAAACTAATCGATATTCAAAGAGTGAAAATATTACTTGCATTAAAATCAATGATAGTAAAATAGATAACCCAAAATCAATTGCAAAACATTTTAACGACTTCTATATAAATATTATTCAGAACTTAAACATTCAAGATTGTGCAGAAGATGCTGCACTTGGTTACCTAACTGATGCATTTAACACTGAGTTTTTAGGTCTCAAATTTATTCCCACTACCGCAGCAGAAATCATGCATGTGATAAAACAACTAAAAACAAAATATTCCTCTGGATATGATGAAATTCCAAGTAAAGTTCTGAAAGCTTGTTCTGAAATATTATCCCCTCCGTTAAGCTATCTATGCAATTTGTCAATGCAATGTGGTATTTTTCCAGAAAGACTCAAATATTCAATAGTAAAACCAATATACAAAAAGGGAGATAAATGTACTATTGCTAATTACAGACCCATATCATTATTAACAACATTTTCAAAAGTGTTTGAGAAAGTTATGTATAATAGATTATATCATTACCTGGAGTCCAACAATATATTAGTTTTAGAACAGTTTGGATTTAGAAAACAAAAATCGACAGAGAATGCTGCTTTTAGTTTGGTGGATGAAATACTAAATTCATTAAATTCGAAACTACATGTAGGTGGGATTTTTTGTGACTTGGCTAAAGCATTTGATTGTGTAGACCATAGTATATTAGTAAAAAAATTGAAGTTTTATGGCATTAAAGATGAGATGTTGGGTTGGTTTACATCGTACTTATCAAATAGAAAACAAAAAGTAGAAATAAATGTACCAAATAGTCATAAAGTTACTTATTCAGAATTTAGAAATATTAAACATGGTGTTCCGCAGGGGTCAATTTTAGGTCCATTGTTGTTTCTAGTTTATATTAATGATTTAGCCTTGACCATAAACAATTCATCCCATGTAATTTTATTTGCAGATGATACAAGTGTAATTATTTCAAGCAAACAATACGATCATTTTATAAACACTTCTAATACAGTGCTGAATCTAATGAATGAATGGTTCCATGCAAATAAACTAGCACTTAATGTTGATAAAACCAGTGCAGTCAAATTTAGTACACACAATAGTGCTCAGGTTTCCTACAGTATTCGATTAAATGGAACTCATCTCAAAGAATCTATAAGCACAAAGTTTCTTGGTTTAGAATTGGATAATCACTTGAACTGGAAAACGCATATAGAATGTATTACTCGTAAATTGAGCTCTGCCTGTTATGCATTAAGATCCTTATCTACTATTGGTGATATAAACTTTCTTAAAATGTCATACTTTGCATATTTTCACTCTGTAATGAAATACGGATTAATACTCTGGGGTAACTCGTCTGAAGCTAAACACGTTTTTGTTTTACAAAAGAAAGCTATAAGAATAATGGCCGGTGTGCATAAAAGGACCTCATGTAAAAATATTTTCCGAAACTTAGAAATCTTGACTTTACCTTGTGAATACATTCTTTCCCTAATGATGCTGTATATTAAGAACCAAGATAAATTCAGTACTAATGAAGACATTCATCATTTTAATACAAGACATAAATCAGATCTTCATCTACCCTCTGTTAGTCTAAGCTGTTTTAAAAAAGGAGTTTGCTATTCATGTATAACAGTCTTCAATGCACTGCCTAATTATCTTAAAGATTTGAAGAACAACGAGAAAAGGTTCAGAAAAGAATTAACCAAATTTCTACATACTCATACCTTCTACACAATTGATGAATTGTTTATGCTTGTGAATTGAATTATTCTACTTAAATGACATGTACAATTTTATATAGCTCAACTAAAATATGTTTTTATATTGACTTAATCTGTTTACTATGTATTGTATTTTTTGTTTAGCATAACTGATGAATTGTATGTACTGTAAATTGAATAGTATACTGTATAGGTCAACTGATGAATTGTTTAAGCTTATAAATTGAATTAATCTACTTCATATGAATTGTATAGCTTAACGAAAATAAGTTTGTAAATTGAACTAATTTGATTGTATATGTTTGTATAGTTTGGCTGATGAATTGTATATGTTCTTAAATGATTACTAGTCAGTGTAGCTCTACTGATGAATTGTATACAGACCTACTGTAAATTGAATGGTAATATGTATAGCTCAACTGATGAATTGTTTATGATTATAAATTGAATTAATCTACTTGATATTAATTACACAAATTTGTATAGCTTAATGAAAGTATGCTACTTTGTATTGTATATATTTGTATAGATTTGGCCGATAAATTGTATATGCTTTAAATTGAATAGTAATCTATATAGCTCTACTGATAAATTGTTTGTTTGTAATTTGAAGTAGTTTGCATGATACGTATTATCAATTTCTGTATATCACAACTGGTTGAATTGTTTATGCCTTAAATTTAATAAAATTGTTTTGTATTATAATATAGCTCAACTTATGAATGATCGTTCGCGTTTGTAAATTTAATAATCTGATTGGCTATGTATTGTATACTTTTAGTAGAGCCATCGAAACTTAGAAATCTTGACTTTATCTTGTGAATACATTCTTTCCCTAATGATGCTGTATATTAAGAACCAAGATAAATTCAGTACTAATGAAGACATTCATCATTTTAATACAAGACATAAATCAGATCTTCATCTACCCTCTGTTAGTCTAAGCTGTTTTAAAAAAGGAGTTCGCTATTCATGTATAACAGTCTTCAATGCACTGCCTAATTATCTTAAAGATTTGAAGAACAACGAGAAAAGGTTCAGAAAAGAATTAACCAAATTTCTACATACTCATACCTTCTACACAATTGATGAATTGTTTATGCTTGTGAATTGAATTATTCTACTTAAATGACATGTACAATTTTATATAGCTCAACTAAAATATGTTTTTATATTGACTTAATCTGTTTACTATGTATTGTATTTTTTGTTTAGCATAACTGATGAATTGTATGTACTGTAAATTGAATAGTATACTGTATAGGTCAACTGATGAATTGTTTAAGCTTATAAATTGAATTAATCTACTTCATATGAATTGTATAGCTTAACGAAAATAAGTTTGTAAATTGAACTAATTTGATTGTATATGTTTGTATAGTTTGGCTGATGAATTGTATATGTTCTTAAATGATTACTAGTCAGTGTAGCTCTACTGATGAATTGTATACAGACCTACTGTAAATTGAATGGTAATATGTATAGCTCAACTGATGAATTGTTTATGATTATAAATTGAATTAATCTACTTGATATTAATTGCACAAATTTGTATAGCTTAATGAAAGTATGCTACTTTGTATTGTATATATTTGTATAGATTTGGCCGATGAATTGTATATGCTTTATATTGAATAGTAATCTATATAGCTCTACTGATAAATTGTTTGTGTTTGTAATTTGAAGTAGTTTGCATGATATGTATTATCAATTTCTGTATATCACAACTGGTTGAATTGTTTATGCCTTAAATTTAATAAAATTGTTTTGTATTATAATATAGCTCAACTTATGAATGATCGTTTGCGTTTGTAAATTTAATAATCTGATTGGCTATGTATTGTATACTTTTAGTAGAGCCATCGATGTTGGTCAGTCGACAGACTCGCTGGGCTGCTGATCCGGAGCTGCGTTCGGGCTTGGGTTGGACCCCCCTTTGGACTTTGGTTTCTTCGGAGGTTTTCCCCAGCCGTGGGACTGAAGCCGGATGGTCTATGGCGAGTCCTTGACATCAATCCCTTTGATTTGATTACCCCCTTTGATTTGATTACCTGGTTGGGTTTTTCCGAGGTTTCCCCCACCGAAAAGGCAAATGCCGGGTAATATTTTGGCGAATCCTCGGACCTCATCTCATCTCACTACATCTCGCCAAAATGTAAAAAAAATGTAAAAAAATGTAAAAAAATGTAAAAAAATGTAGAAAAATGTAAAAAAAATGTAGAAAAATGTAAAAAAATTGTACAAAATTGTAAAAATTGTAGAAAATTACTAAATTGTAAAACTATAAAAATTTGTAAAAATTGTAATTGTAATATTGTAAAATGTTGACATGTTCCACATCTTAAAGCTTCATTGCTCATGTAAGATCTATGGAATAAAATAAATAAATGAAAAAAAAAAAAAAAAAAAAAATGATGTTGGTCAGTCGACAGACTCGCTGGGCTGCTGATCCGGAGCTGCGTTCGGGCTTGGGTTGGACCCCCCTTTGGACTTTGGTTTCTTCGGAGGTTTTCCCCAGCCGTGGGACTGAAGCCGGATGGTCTATGGCGAGTCCTTGACATCAACCCCTTTGATTTGATTACCCCCTTTGATTTGATTACCTGGTTGGGTTTTTCCGAGGTTTCCCCCACCGAAAAGGCAAATGCCGGGTAATATTTTGGCGAATCCTCGGATCTCACTACATCTCGCCAAAAAAAAAAAAAAAAAAAAAAAAAAAAAAAAAAAAAAAAAATGTAAAAAAATGTAAAAAAATTGTACAAAATTGTAAAAATTGTAGAAAATTACTAAATTGTAAAACTATAAAAATTTGTAAAAATTGTAATTGTAATATTGTAAAATGTTGACATGTTCCACATCTTAAAGCTTCATTGCTCATGTAAGATCTATGGAATAAAATAAATGAATGAATGAATGAATGAATATAAAACCAATGCAAGAAAGAGAAAAGTCTAATGTTTGACCATATTAAATTTCTTGTAAAGTACTTTCTAAGATTGGTATTTGTATTCATATGACTTTATAACTGCTAGCAATGATGTCAGCAATCATATTTCTTGTAAAGTAAATTCTAAAGTTGGCAATTGAATCCGTATGGCTTTATAACTCGAAGTCAATCGATATATGAATTTCAGTTGTTTTTATGTAAGTCATATGTTCGCTCGAGGGTGGACTGAACCGATACACAGTCGTTACTAAACATCCGTTCAGCTAGTCAACATAGACTTAAACGGGGTAATCGAGGCAAAAAGACGAACTGTTTGTACGTTTATTGAAAACTACAAATTTAGGGAAATGGATAGTTTGAAAAGTGGTGATATACATAAAACTAAACGTTGTCTGTGATTGTAAATTAATTCGTGAGTGAAGTGATAGAAATTAAACGTTTTCACATAATAATCTTTCTGTGAGTGACAACGAACTTGTTCTAAAAACTGTTTCGGTGAAGGGGAAACTGATGACGGTCTACATGATGGGCCTAAAAAAGTGATAGTGAAAAGTGTACAAGAATAACGAGCCAATATTAGGTCTACACATTTCATGTTTCCACGTACACAGTTCAAAGAAAACCCTAAACTTCCCAACTCTATCTGAAAACTTAGAAGGAGCGTGCAAACCACTACTTACTTGATAAGAACTCGTCAATTTTTAAAGGTAAGTAGTTTTATTAATTATGTAGATTTACTACCTCGGTTTATATCGAGTAAAAATGTATGAAAAGAGGTTATATGTACTAATTTATGTGTGTAACAGATTCGTTATGTCTCCGCATTTGTGTTAATATATATTTGAACATAGGCATATGTTATAAGGAAAACATCTGGTTGTGTAGTTGATTGGGCGTTATTTTGCACGTTACGAGGTAGGTAAAATTAGAAGGGCGGGGGATTTGAGGTGGCCGTTAGGTTAGGTTAGGTTAGGTCAGGTCAGGTCAGGTCAGGCCAGGCCAGGTCAGGTCAAATTATCTTAGATTAGTGTAGGTGAGCTAGGTTAGCATAGATTTGCTTATTTTATGTAGAGTGGCATATATTTGAATTTCGTATAGAGAAATTATAATTATTTTAACAAATAATTTGTGTCTGAATACTGTATTCTATACTTGAAATTGGGTTGAGAGTAAACAGTGCTGGGTTGTAGTGTCGCCTCCCTAAAATTAAATTAAATTCATTCATTCATTCATTCATTTATTATCTTCCATAGATCTTACATGAGCAATGAAGCTTTAAGATGTGGAACAAGTCAAAATTTTACAATCTTACAATTACAATTTTTACAAATTTTTACAATATTTTACAATTTTTACAGTTTTACAATGTAGTAATTTTCTACAATGATGAGGTGAGGTCCGAGGATTCGCCAAAAGATTACCCGGCATTTGCCTTTTGGTTGGGGAAAACTTCTGAAAAACCCAACCAGGTAATCAAATCAAAAGGGGAAATGAAGTGATGCCGAGGACTCGCCATAGACCATCCGGTTTCAGTCACACGGCTGGGGAAAACCTCGGAAGGAACCATTCATTGAGACCAAAGGGGGATCCAACCTAAGTCCGAACGCAGCTCCGGATCAGCAGCCCAGCGAATCTGCCGACTGAGCTACATCGATGGCTCTACTAAAAATATACAATACATAGTCAATTAGATTATTAAATTTACAAATGCAAACGATCATTCATCAGTTGAGCTATATGTATAATACAAAACAAGTAAGTTAATTAAATTTAAGGCATAAACAATTCAATCAGTTGTGATATAACTTACATAAATTGATAATACATATCATGCAAACTACTTCAAATTACAAACACAAACAAACAATTTATCAATAGAGCTATACAGATTACTATTCAATTTAAAGCATATACAATTCATCGGCCAAAACTATACAAACATAGACAATACAAAGTAAGCAGATTAATTCAATTTACAAGCATACTTTCATTAAGCTATACAAATTTGTACAATTAATATCAAGTAGATTAATTCAATTTATAATCATAAACAATTCATCAGTTCAGATATACAATGCAACGATAAGTAACAGTCTGTTGTCACTTAAGCAACGGCCTATAATTTAGTGGTTCGCTAACTTAAAAATTCGTTGATTAACGGTAGAATAACTTCTTTATTAGTTGGTTTTCTTGTAGGCTAATTTTTAGAATCCATCTGCAAATTTTGAACCCGAAAATATCTTATTCATCGCCTAACATGGTAACCACTACCAAACCTTTTAAATGGATACGTTGCTCATTGTATTTGCAGTTCTTTTAATTATATCATGCTTCAACGACTCTGGACAGAGAAATTATTGAAGTTTTCGGAAGAAACCTTTCTAGCACTCATTCTATCCAGAATAAGATCCGTATTCAGGAACATCATTTCAGCTTCACTTTCAGTTACATCAGACTTTAGTAAGTAGAAAACGCAGAATTTATATTTTGAGTCATAAAGTTAAAAATTCTAATTCAATTTTTATGTAATTAATATTATCAGTATTATTTATAACAATACATTTTTTGTGCACTAAATTTCGCGTAATTTCTTCTTCTCCGCCGAAACCTAAACATCGTTCGATTTATTTTCTACCATGTCTTCATATTATTTTGTAAGCAAGTTCTTTGATGCAGGCGTTTTGAAAATAATACATTTGAAGCGAAATGTAGCCTCATTTTCAGTTTCGAGCAAGTATGGGTTGGAAGCACTACGTCATGATGACTAGATATCGGCTGTTTAGAAAAATGCCTATTTTATTTGAATGTTCATATTTAAAGGCTTTTAGTAAATGTGCACGAATCATGAAAAATGAATGATTCTGATGAAGTTTGATCTTGCCTTTTTTGCCGTTAATACCTTTTTTTTGCTTTAATATGTATTTCTTTTTTGGCATTTTTTGTTTTTATATGTATAATACTGCATTTATTTCTGCGTTCGAAACTAAGGAAATTGCAGTTCTTATAGTAGCCATAGATAAGGGACACACTGTTGCCATGAAGCAATGCTGTTTTGCTTACTCCAGCACTGTGTTGAGAACACGAAGTACGCAGTCAGTCTAATATTATCTTTATGAGGATACTGCTGCATGGTGAAAAATGCAAAAATTGAAAACATCGAAAGCTTCTTTATATCGTCAGTGGGTAGCAGAATTTCCTGCTTTCACTACTAATGGAACGATTATTATGTAGCCAGGATGGCACTGTTTAAGTATGTTCCAGTCACACCAGTATACGTTGAGAGATCTTTTTCAGCATATAAACTGATTTTTTTCAATAAATGTGACAGAAGTTTGCTTGTTGTTTATTGTAACTCAAATTATGGACGTGAAGTTATAGATTCATAAGTACAAGTGAAACAAGTCTTTGTGTTGTACTAGTAGACTAATTATATTGTAAATCTCGTCTATACAGGGTGTTTCAAAAATACGAGGCATAATTTCAGGTATGTATTTCCCATATGTAGACAATCAAAATAGTTCATTACAACATGTGTCCGGAAATGCTTTATTTCCGAGTTATGACCTTCATAACATTGAAATTCACCGGAACGTTTTTCTTTCCGCAGGTCGTTGCCGTCAAAGAAGACATTAAGAGGGCACTCTGACAGTTCATTCCGAGGCGAAGGTTACATTCAGTGTTGTGTAGGCGTTACACTGTGCGACATGTTTCAAATCAAGAGCTGGCAGAGATACACTTCATGTACGGTAAGGTGGACGGCAATGCTGCGCTGGCTCGTCGTTTGTACCAGGAAAGGTACCCACAGCGACAATGTCCAGATCGGAAGACATTTGTACGTCTCCATCACCGTCTGTGCAAGTATGGAAAATTTAACTCTCCTGGTTTGGGAAGGGGACGACCAAGATCTACAACTCCAGAAGTACAGGAGGAGATTCTGGAGGCTGTGAACATGACTCCTTCTATCAGCACACGAAGGGTAGCGTTGCAAGTCAATGTTTCTCATACGACTGTCTGGAGACTGTTGAAAGAGTATCAATTGTATCCTTATCATTTGCAACATGTACAGGTCCTGTCACCAGCAGATTACCCTGCACGAGTTAGGTTCTGTCAGTGGTTCTTGCAGCAGTGTGGTGTAAATCCGAACTTTCCTGCCTTAGTAGACTATTATTTACAGATGAAGCACAGTTCACACGAGATGGCATAACAAATTTCCACAATCAGCATGTATGGGCGTATGAAAACCCACGTGCAACTGTTCCATCTCATCACTAGGTGCGGTTCTCCCTCAACATGTGGGCCGGTATCATTGGTGATCGATTAATTGGACCCCATATAATTACTTGTAAACAGACTTACGGGGCAGGCATACACAAACTTCCTGGAAAACACCATACCTCATGTTTTAGAAGACACTCCACTGATCAATCGTCAACACATTCACTTCTTGCATGATGGCGCTCCTGCACACTTCAGTCGTACGGCTCGCCGGTACTTGGATCGAAGGTTTCCTGATCGATGGATAGGTAGAGGTGGCCCAATTGCTTGGCTTCCACGCTCACCTGATCTGAACCCTCTCGGTTTCTACTTGTGGGGCCATTTAAAATCATTGGTTTATTCGTCTCCGGTGCCTGATTTGGAATCCCTTCGAAATCGAATTGTGGCATGTTCTGAGGACATACGCAATACTCCTGGAGTTTGGGATCGTGTTCGCAGGTCAATGAGACATCGATGTGAGGTCTGTATTCAAGCAGGAGGTGGACATTTTGAACATCTTCTGTAATGACAAGGACCTGCGGAAAGAAAAACGTTCCGGTGAATTTCAATGTTGTGAAGGCCATAACTCGGAAATGAAGCATTTCCGGACACATGTTGTAATGAACTATTTTGATTGTCTACATGTGGGAAATACATACCTGAAATTATGCCCCGCATTCTTGAAACAACCTGTATATATTTCATCTAGCCTGTGACTATAAATTAAGATTTTATAATAGTATTAAGTTTTTTGACTTGTTCCATATTCTAGCTGTAAGCATGTATGAATACCATGGAATGTTAATAAATATAATACAATACAATACAACAGAGAAACTACTTTTCCGATGTACTTTGTTAAGTAATTTATGGTCTTATGGATGTTTACTTTATGAATTATGGGTGATTCAATATAATTTCAATGCCTTTTAGTGCCCAATTTTTGTTTTTAGAGCCTTTTTAGGCGGCTAAAATACCATTTTTAGTGCCTTAACTTCCGAAGCCAAAATTTATGACGTGGAACACTAAGTTCACTTGCTTTTTACTTACATTTGACTTTTTCAAGGGAAATGTAAGTATTGTCTTTGAATACCGATACGGCACTTGACTTTATGACCTAAGTTCTGACTTGAAGTCAAGACGAAGTGAAGTAGGAGTGACGTTCTTGAATACGGCCCTAAGTGATTTCTATTTTTCGAGTTATATATATATATATATATATATATATATATATATATATATATATATATACTTACTGTATTTGCCACTTGAAACTTGTCTTTAGGTTACCTCTCAGATAATATTCCTTTATTTAAGCCTGTCATAAATTTCTCATGAAAATACGGGATACATTTTTTACGGAGGAGGGACCCGAAGGCTTACACTACAGTCTGTGCTTTATTGTGCTTACCACTCCTATTCTGTGAATGATAGGCCTACCTGTAGCCGAACGGTCGCGCTCTTATACATTTACAGCATGCCGCACCGTGAACTTAACCCGGGCTATAATATAGATGATGATGATGATGGAGATGATGATGACGATTACACAGTCTACTATATATAGAGTCACGAAGCTTGAGTTTTGAGGGTGCTAGAAACAATAGACTGTGCCGGCAATATTCTGCATTGCCTGTAATGAGGCGATATTAGCTATCCTAGTGGTGAGCAACTATCTAATGTATGCATATTTACTACGTACTGAGCTTCGTGACTGTATATACTATACTGTGACGATGATATGAATGATGGCGAAATGAGTCCGAGGTCAAACGCCGAACGTTACCCATCAGTTCTACTTCAATTGGATGAGGGGAAAACTCTGGGAAAAACCTCAACTAGGTAACTTGTCCCAACCAGGATTTGAACCCGAGCCCGCTCGTTTCACGGTGAGACGTGCTAACCGTTACTCCACAGCGGTGGACTGGGGGACACTTCTATTATCGACGTCTTCTTTTTTGTCGGGAAATTGAAGTTAGAAGTTATTGAAAAATGTACTAATAGAGTAGAGTAAGATTGAAGCAAGGGAGTTAACAAAAGGCTATTGTCTTTAAAGAGTGTTTATTCATGTCGAGTTATTTAAGTCACTTGCTAGTACTTTGCACTTATATTTTTGTTTAACAGTAGCCTACCTTCTTCACATAGTTGATTCATGTTCGCCGATTTCAAAATTAAACATTTGTAAACATTTATACAAACTATTATTTATTTATTATTATTTATTATTATTATTATTATTATTATTATTATTATTTATTAACCAGTTGTTCTGTATGGTTGTGAAACTTGGACTCTCACTTTGAGAGAGGAACAGAGATTAAGGGTGTTTGAGAATAAGGTTCTTAGGAAAATATTTGGGGCTAAGAGGGATGAAGTTACAGGAGAATGGAGAAAGTTACACAACGCAGAACTGCACGCATTGTATTCTTCACCTGACATAATTAGGAACATTAAATCCAGACGTTTCAGATGGGCAGGACATGTGGCACGTATGTTAGTTGGAAGGCCGGAGGGAATGAGACCTTTGGGGAGGCCGAGACGTAGATAGGAAGATAATATTAAAATGGATTTGAGGGAGGTGGGATATGATGATAGAGACTGGATTAATCTTGCTCAGGATAGGGACCAATGGCGGGCTTATGTGAGTGCGGCAATGAACGTCCGGGTTCCTTAAAAGCCGTAATTATTATTATCTATTATATTAATTTTGTTAATATTACTGTATCTTCTTTTTTATATTTATTATATTATTTTATTTCTATTGTTGTAATTATAGGCCTATTCTGTAGTCTGTATATTTAAATACTAATAATAATAATAATAATAATAATAATAATAATAATAATAATAATAATAATAAATCGAAACAATAATTTGAACACTAATGTATGAAGTAAATATCAGTTAGAGAAATTATTGATTTTCACAATATGAAATACATTTTGACTAAAATACGGGATTTTTGTGCGTCCCGACAAAGATTACGAGGAAGCCGGACACCTAGGCCAAAAAGGGAGACTAACCCGTATTATATGGGGCGTATGATAAGCTTAACTTACCTTTATTCTGAAACAATTTTTCATTGTTTATCTATTCTTTCACGGCGTACAGATTCGAAGTCCCATTTTCCATCTGGAGTTTCGGAAATGATATACTTTGCTTAGTCTAGCAGTATACAGCCTTTATCGTTTATGTATAGGCTACATATGCCAATTATACTATAATTTCAGTAATTTGTAACGTAATTATAAACATTACGAAGATCGTCCTATGTAAAATAAATTTTTCGGGAGGGATCGACAAGTCGTGACACCTGGTGGTGGTCGACGTAACTAACGAGACATCATCCGATCACGTAATCGGTACCGTAGGCGGGAGACCCAGGTAAGCGGTTTGGGGAGGGGAGGGGAGAAGTGTGTTGGGAGTATGAACCTCAATAATAATCTGGTACCCTACTCTCCCCTCCCCCTAAGGAGTTGGCAACATAGTGCTAGAGTTGTAGTACCGTGGGAATATGAAGCAGGTGTTTATTCGGCTACCGTAGTGCTTCCCCTTCTACTAGACTGTCACCCCTCCCCCTCCAACTTCTTGGACTTGAGTACAGTCGTGTTCTTCTTGTCTTTGTGTCACTGATCGCCGACAAGATTCTGGACGTGCTCATTTCAGCCAATGTGCAATTTTCGCAAATATGAGCTACCTTAAAGATTCTGAAATATTTTGCGCCCTACATAATGTACTGTATTAAGCGGTTAGGTATAGCTTACAGCAGTAAAATTTTGAAAATATTCAACATTTTTTTCCCTCCATTTCTATATCTTGTACAATAATGAAAATTAGCGTGTGTAAAACACTGTCCTTCTGCTATATACTTACTTACTGGCTTTTAAGAAACCCGGAGGTTCATTGCCGCCCTCACATAAGCCCGCCATTGGTCCCTATCCTGAGCAAGATTAATCCATTCTCTATCATCATATCCCACCTCCCTCAAATCCATTTTAATATTATCTTCCCATCCGTCCTTCTGCTATATGAAAAAAATATTTTTACGATTAAAAAAAAATATATATATATATATTTTTTTTTTTCAAAATTCATTTCACTGTGCAGTGACGAAGCTTTTTCCACATAACTCAAAAACTATCCAACATTCTATGATGAAACTTTTTGTGTGTATTTATGCATGTCATATCTACAATATGATGCAAGATCACTTCTATAGCCCTACCTTTTATAGATTGCCTGATAAAAAAATAAATTAATTTAAAAGAATAGTCATATATTAGTATTTTATTCTAACACAAAAAAATTGTGTATTAAGGAATGTAGTTGAAAGAGCATGATATTCTGAACATGAGTTTCAGCAATAAAATAAAACAGAGACAACATGAATAAGTTAACAAGTGTATGAGTTATGAGGGAAACGCTTCATCACTGCACAGTGAACTGCCACCATTTTTAATTTTGAAGAAAATATGTAAATATTTTTAATCGTAAATATATATATTTCATACAGTAGAAGGGCAGTGTTTTACACATACCAATTTTCATTATTGTACAAGATACAGTAATGGAGGAAATATTCAACATTTTTCCTGTAACCTGTACCTAACTCCTTAAGCTGTTATAATATAGTTCTAAATCAGTTGTTACAGCAGGCTATAAACTCTAACATTGATGCGTTAAAATGGTTTATTACCATATAGGCTACAGTAGATAGGCCTATTTAAATTTTCTTTAAACAATAAACTGAATGTCTATGATCAACAGAAAATGAATTAAGTAACTTAAGGAAGATAAGAGACAACCTTAATCGGACATTATTTTAAAAGTAGGTCCTGAAATAATTTTGAAAATTTATAAAAATTGTGGCTGTTTCAGATTAACATACGAATTTGAAATTTATACACTTTCCATGAAACATATTCAACAAATAGATAGAAGCAACAAAGATGAGTTTACTTCGAATATTGGCAGCATGTTACACCATGCTGGATTATAAAGGAAGTGAAGACATAAGAAACCAATTAGAAGCTAATAATATAGCTAATAGATGAAATAGTGCAATGTAGAGACAATAAAATTGATTTAAGGTTTATACATACTCGTGTTCTTAGGATGGAACCATTTAGAATAGTTACCACTACAAATATAGGCGTGTGTACATGTAGATCTATCTTTACACACTTTGAAAATGTAAGCATTTTTTAATATTGTCACAATTTCTAATTGTAAAAAAATAGTCCGTTCTACGGTTTATTTCGCGCAGGCTACTCCTCACTCATAACTGAGGGCTCAGTGCGGGCAGTGTATGGGCAGCTGCGACGTGCACTGCCGCTTTCACCTACTTTTGCGAGCGTGGAAAGATAAAATGTATGTGGTCTATTATACGACTATAAACTTATTGGAAAAATAAATGTTAGCATACCGGTACCTATAAAACACTGGAGAGAACAATAATTTCAAAATAAAACGAAACTTTCTGAAACCGAAACAGGCCAAAAGGCCTAATCTGTGCAGTTTATGCTCATTTCTATGGTAAAAAAATAAATCGTGTCGCGACAGCCCATGAAGAATCAAAGGCCGACCAGTCGAGTGCCGACCTCACGTCCAATCGCCTCAGCAAAAGTGAACGATCATCCATCCAGTACAGGGGTAACGTAAGCTTAAAGTTAGCACGATGATCAGTCTAATCGTTATAGCTGGTTTGAGAAAACGAATTTCGCTACTTACTGTAACTCCCCAAATTCATCACGATGCTGAGTGGGCACCGATCCCGTACATTGGCCGAAATTTAATGAGAAAATTTCTCCTCGTCGTGAGGGCTCGAACCAGCGTCCATTCCATATCGCAGCTACGGCGCAGGACAAAAATGTCTATGAGAATTTAAAATTGTTACATCATCGGGGAAAAGAAACTTGCCGTATTTCATAACAAATTATGTCGAACAGTTCTTTAGTTTTTGAACACACACATTACGATATTAGGCATACGTAGTTATTTTAACTTTATTTATTTATTTATTTTGTATATATGTATTTATTATATATTTATTTATTATTATTTTTATTATTTATTTATTTCTTATTTATTTAATTATTTATTTAATTATTTATTTTTATTTACTTTTTATTTATTATTTATTTGTTATTTATTTATTAATTTAATTATTTATTATTTATTTTTATGTATTATTTATGTATTTAATTATGTATTTATTTATTATTGTCGTTTTTGTTATTCCTAATTTCATTCATAACTTCTACATGCCAGTCCGGATTACTGTTAATGTTTGCTGTAGAATAACAGAGGAGATTATTTTGTAATTCAGTGCTAGACCATGGACTTATGATTTTGCTAACTCATTTCGATTCCTGACTTTGAAGTAGGCCTAATACTTGCGGTGAACACTATAGGTGGACGAGCTCTTTGTCTGAAATTCACCAGTTTCCTTTAACGTCATAAATTTCACTCCTCAACCTCGTATTTCATATTATCAATAAAACTTGGTTTCAGGGATTCGCGTCGAAGATTCCGATCTGTTAAGTAGTCTAACATAATCCTTCAATGAGAGAAACCGCGCAATTTCTTGCCTATGTTCAAATTCTGCCTCCTGACTTTTGAATCTAGACTATTGTGCTATTATTGGAAGAAATAAATATCGTCTTAAGTGTGTTCCAACTTTAGAAATGAAACTCTTTACGCTGTCCGAATACCTAAGTAGTAATTATCATTAAATTAATGAAGTTTACAAGAGCTTCAAATTCTTGAACAGAATTATGAAACAGAAGGTGATAGACCACAAGAACATTGAGGTGAAAAATAATATGAAGAAAATACGAAGACGATATAAAAAAAGGTGAAGGAGAGAAGAGTATGAGAAAGAAGGGGTCGTGAAGGAGAGTAAGTATAAAGATGAAGGAGAGTATAAAGAAGAAGGTGAAGGATAGGAGAGTATGAGAAAGTTCATGAAAGAGAGTATGAGAGAAAATGTGAAAGAGAGTATGAGGGAGAATGTGAAGGAAAGTAGCCTATAAGCGAGAAGTTGAAGGAGAGTATGAGGAAGGTAAAGGAGAATATGAGTGAGAAGGCGAAGAATATGAAGAAGAAAATAGCAGGAGGGAAAATATGAAGATTAATGTGAAGGTGAAAAAGAATATGAGGAAAAATACGAAGCGGGATATAAAATAGAAGGTGAAGGAGATTATGAAGGAGGAGGTGAAGGAGAGGATAGTATAAGGTCATGAAAGAAAGTATGAGGGGGAAAAGGTGAAGAAGAGTATGAGAGAGAATGCGAAGGAAAGTAACCTATCAGCTAGAAGTTGGAGAGTATGAGGAAGAAGGTGAAGAAGAGTAGGAGGAAGGTGAAGGAGAATGTGAAGGAGAAGGTGAAGAATATGAAAAAGAAAATAGTACTGGGGAAAATATGACGATTAATGTTAAGGTGGAAAATAATGTAAAAAAATAAAATGAGAAAGATGATGTTGAAGAGTGTGAAGGTGAAGGACGGTATGAAAGTGAAAACTATGGAGAGTAACTGAAGATGAGTAAGGGAAAGAGAAGGAAAAACTTGAATATAAAATATGAAAGCAATGCCAAACAGGGAGAGGAAAGTGAAGGAAAATGTGAGGTAGAAACAATTGGAAGAGAAAGAACACGAATGTGAAAAAAGTCGAGGAAAATATGAAGAGAAAGATGAGAAATGTAAAAATATAGTGGTGAAAGAGGAAGGATTAGGAAGGCTGAAATTGAACGGGAAGAGGAAAAGGAATTGATTGGATTACTGGCTGAGAAGAAACTGCCTACTGAAGGAATGGTGAACGGGAGAAGAGTTCGGGGCAGAAAAATATATCAGATGATAGACGACGTTAAGATATATGGATGATCTGAGGAGACAAAGAGGAAGGCAGAAAATAGGAAAAACTGGAGAAAGCTGGGTTTGCAGTGAAAAACCTGCCCTTAGGCAGAACACTGAATGATTGAAAGTGATTAGTAAATAAAGACCAAGGAGAAGCTAATAGCATGAAACATCAGCGGAGAAAATTGTTTCTTTTTTCAAAATTAATACATTTGCTACCAGATGGGGAGTTAAGAGTTGAACAAGCGGTAATGCAAAACTTGAAACAGGTTCAGAGATGTTCTGTTTGTAGGGAACGCGAGTGTACTCTCGCTCGTGGACGCCTCACGTCAGTGCGTCCCACAGAAGCCGAGTGTGGGGGCCTGACACGGACCGGTTTCTTATGCAGCCAAACCTCTTTATTATGGTTATAGATTTTGTTTGTTCTCTATAAGATGCACCGGCGGGGCGTCAGGACATTTTTTTCTTCTATTTGTCCATCAACTGAAAAGCAATTCAAGGCCCACCTAATTCCAAACCAGAAATGACGCCCGGGTCTTGGAACCAATGCGATATAATCTGGTGTTCGTGGGGAATTTTTGTAGATCGTTGATAAATTAATGTAATTGTTATTATTTTTGTCTATGAAATTGTTTGTCGTGATAAAAAAAAAAAGGTAACACGAAGCGTTACAGCCACGTTCATAATCTCCAAACCCGCTTAGGGTACGAACATTATTATTTTGTCCCCTGCGGACGTAATGCTATGGGTTGGTGTGTTGTAGACTAAGGCCCGGTTTTATAAATACGGTTAATCTAAAGATTATGTTAAACCTAAGTTAAACGTAACCGTTAGCTTAACTCAGTGATGTCAAAGCAAGCGCATTTTTCTGACCTTGACGTCGTGCACGGGCATCAAGCGCTAGGCATGGAAAGAGGAAGGATTATGTATATGAATAAGCAACCTGTTGGATTAAGAAAACAGTGGTGCACAAACTTCAAACTGAACGTGAAATTGTATGTCGTTATTTTTATATGGCTTGTTTCTGTTTGATATCATCATTGTCTGTAAAACAAAAGTAGGCCTACTAACACGAATTTCTTAATATTGCAGTTGTGTTTTAAACGTTAATAGCACAATAAAAAGTAAAGAAGGAATATTCACATAAATTCCATAGTAATACAAGTATACTGTACTAAATGAATGAAACACATCATTCATAAAGAAAGTGATATCCTCCCTCCCCAAAAAAAGAGACTGAGTATGACATGATAAGTTGGTATCTTTATCCTTTTAAAAGTAATCAATAAACTAATCAAATAATATTATAGTATAAAGCAAAGTTACCTAGGTATTGTATATGTTTTAACTGTAACTAATATTACATAACAAAACTCTTATCGCATTATGTTTTAAGGTGATATTGGTACGCAACTTCCTGTCATCAGAATGATGTTTTTACAACACATGAGTACATATCTTTTGTATATGATGTAACAGTAGTTGTTTTGTTAATTCATTTGCTTACAAGCATTTTCCATGCGAATATTTTAAAAATTTTCAATACACTATCTTCAGTATTACGTATTTACGATTACGATTTATTAGATTCACGATTTCAGTACCTGTAAGGCTACTAATCTGAAAATTTCACTTTTCTGTAAAAAAGTTGAGAAAATATTCCTTTTGAATAAAAAAGCAAACTTGTGAAAAATCAACATTCAAATTAAAACTTACGTGATAACATATATTCCGTACGATCAAAATTAATCTTTACGTAAAACTTACATTCTTATAATGCACTTATACTTCTCAGAAAAATCTAAAAATTAACATGGATACAGTTTTGATAGGTTCTCTTCCATTTATCCATTGAATCAGTGCTCAAGCTCTCCTGAGCTCTAAAGCGCGCGCTTGCGCCTATGGGCATCAGTTGACATGACTGGCTTAACTCAACGTGCCATATTACAGAGTCTCGGTTAAGTTAAACCGTAGTGGAATACGATTGGTATTACTGCTATGAAAGAAAAGACGACGATCACAACTGTTTAATTATATTATTGATTTAAAATAGCCGACGCTCGTGGAGAATCTACATTAAGAAACATCTTTGTTCTTCGATATTAGAGAGAGAGACACAAAAAGAAACCTAGAGAGACCAATACCGCGTACTTCAGTATGCTTGTCAGACTTAGGCCTGGTTGCAGACACGCAAATCAAATCAGTCCCTGATCGCCAATCAGTTGATGTCTGATTTATTTGATTGTTCATTGCGTTGCACAAACGTGAATCTCCAATAGGAACAATAGACTGTGCAGCTACTATCTCTCATTGTCAGTAATGAGGCGATAGTAGCGATCCTAGTGGTTAGCAACTATCTATGGATGCATATTTATTACGTATTGAGCTTCGTGACTGTATATACTAGTCTGTGGTAATACGATCAATATTTTCGAAGCGAAAGCTGTCGCTTTCATTTAAGAAAGGCATTGTGACTGAAAATATAGAATGTCGGTCTAACTTTTGAATTCATAAATGAGTCTTACTATATCGGATAATTTTTAAGACGGACCTACCTTTTGGCTAAGCATACTTAATCCCAATTTGATAGAGACTATTTCGCAGAACATTGCATTTCGGACATGTTCCAACTTCTGATAAATTAGTTCAATTTTATTGTTTCTTGTATGACAATTATTACAGTAGCTGACAATTCAATATTTCCACCACTTACATTAGTTAAAAAATTTGCTTTTATAGAACGAACTATGAATACTTGTGAACATTTTCATACAAAGTTTTTAATTCATGCTTTTATGTCCAGTTATTTATAATTATAGGCCTATAGGAATTCTAAAGAAGATTCAGGTAGACACAAAAATGAAAATATATTCTGATATGAAACAATTCACGAAGGTTAAGTTGTCAAACATTAAGAATGTCAATAAACTTCACTCTCTCATCAACGGTTTCGATAAAAGTGCACTATCTACGCGTACCTCAGAGTAGCCTATGCTTCCCCATACGTTTATTGCAGTAATGCTGTATTTATTTACAGATGAACATCGCGCTTCAATTTCAGCATGTACCGTGTTTTTATCTCATCTTTATCAATTTTAAGAAATTAACGTGTGCAAGTTAATGCTATCTTGCAAGCAATTGAAACATAATTTTTAGTCACACAATAAATGCAAGTTAATACAGATACGGAACATTAATTTTAACTTAAATACGTCAGACCGCACTTTGTATTCCATTAAAAATCGAATGAATTTTATAACTGAAAAACATATACATAACACCAGAAGAAATGTCCCAACTCTTTTGGCAGAACCTAAATGCCACACTACAGCTGGATTAAGACACAATAGGAATTATGGACCAAGACTATACAATTCAGTATTGAAAAATAATCCAGACCTAAGCAATTTACACATTCTTAAGTTTAAAAATAAAGTGAAAATGTTTGTATGATATTTGATAAATTTTATTTTTTTTTAAGTGTTACTAGCATTATATGGTACTAATTTTTATTGTATTTATCTGATGCATGTAACCTATAAGATAAAACATTGTAATAAATATAAATAGAACATTTTCTTAATTAATAACAGTGTATCTCCAATAAATGATTTCTTAGCATCGTCACAGGTACACTTGATTGTACTTGTCACTAGAGAGTTCTTGAAATTTATATTTTCCCCGCCATTCATAATATTTTGATATGATACCTCTTGCACAAAAGGGGAGATCTATAACTGAAACTTGATTAAATTATTTCAGTATTATTTGTATTTATCCTGGTAATAATGAACAGTTTGACTCGTAGACATTTTGCTTTTGCAGCATTAACTTCCCATGATTGTACGAGAAGATTCGCAGAGAACGGCATTACGTAGACTTTCGGCTCCCACCTACTATCATTAATGCATAACACAATGTCAGTACAGCGGTTGCTGTCGTCTGCGATACAACGAACTTTTCTGTTGATTTTCGAGTTCGTCCTTTTTTTCCTATTAGTATATGCTTATTTAAGTTGTGTTAACTCTCGCTAGTGGTTTTATATTTTATTTTATCCGTCTTAGAATTTATTTTATTATTGTAAATAAGTTATTTTTGTTTTATCACTATTATTATTATTATTATTATTATTATTATTATTATTATTATTATTATTAATGAATTATTTTGTATTAATATCTTTGTATCATCTCCGTCACGTTTATTCTATTATTATTATTATTATTATTATTATTATTATTATTATTATGTTTGTTACTATTATTTCTATCATCAGCATTATTATTTGATCTCTGTAAAATTTATGTAGACTACTGGACTGTACCCGAGCACGAGCATATGCTCATTTCGGGTATCTATGCATATGTATTCATTTCTTTTTTTTTTTAGTTGGTTATTTAACGACGCTGTATCAACTACTAGATTATTTAGCGTCGATGAGACTGGTGATAGCGAGATGATATTTGACGAGATGAGACCGAGGATTCGCCATAGATTAGCTTGCATTCACATTACGGATGGGGAAAACCTCGGAAAAAACCCAACCATGTAATCAGCCCAGGCGGGGATCGAACCCGCGCCCGAACGCAACTTCAGACCGGCAGGCAAGCGCCTTAACCGACTGAGCCACGCCGGTGGCCTTATTCATTTCAAATGTAAATTGTAAATAAATTTGAATTTGAATTTGAATTACAAGGATAGATCAGGACTAACGATTATACCAGTGTTTACAATTCAGAGGAAACTGATCCATGATATCCGTGAATTTTACATAAGATGGAAGGGAAGTCAGCTGTGCCTTCTTTTGTGAGGGAATGAGGCTGAGTATTTAGGAGGAAATCTGGCAACTACGATTTATTAGTGCAAAACTAAGTGAATATGTGTACTGTGAAAACGATCAATTTTTATACAGATTTATTTAGTTTATTTATGATACTTTTTTGAAGAGTTCGTGCATTGTGGAGGAGATATCAAAAAATCTCCTGTGGAAAATATTTTAATTGTACCATATCAAACAAATCTATGATTTAAAATTGAGGGATAATAAGATATTCTACTGAACAGTCGATCAATGAGGCCTACACGTGCATTACTTGAGCCTTGTTTCACAGGTAGGTGACTGAAGTCTGAGAGATAAATTAATGACATCGATTTCGTTTTCTCAGAGAGTTGACAAAAAAATATGAAATGCACGTCCATTTCATGACGACTAAGGCCGGGTGCACACAGAATCAGACGGGGCGCGGCTCTTCGCGACGCGACGTTTTGCTTTATAGTGTCCTTCAACGCCTCGCGACAGCTTGACACGGTCTGCTCACGACAACTGATTTTCTGCTTTGTGGGTTTGGAAAACTGGCCTAGACTAGAAAATGGGATCAATGAATGAGACTGTCTATATCAGAAATTCTATTGTATTTGGTTATTATTTCCTTTGGACGCCTAATACAACTAAAATCTGCATAATTGAAAGGTTTAAAAATTAAATAACTTACTACTAATGTAGTGCACAAACATCATTTTTGTATGTTTATGACTACTTCACGAGCCACAATAATGAAAAATATATTAAATCAATAATGGGTGATAGTATAGAGCAGAGAAGTAGGCTTACTACAAATTATTATTATTATTATTATTATTATTATTATTATTATTATTATTATTATTATTATTATTATTATTATTATTATTGTTATTATTATTATTCACTCGGGAGGAAATTAAACGCAGAATAAATATGGGAAATGCGTGTTATTATTCGGTTGAGAAGCTTTTGTCATCTAGTCTTCTGTCAAAAAATCTGAAAGTTAGAATTTATAAAACAGTTATATTACCGGTTGTTCTGTATGGTTGTGAAACTTGGACTCTCAATTTGAGAGAGGAACATAGGTTAAGGGTGTTTGAGAATAAGGTTCTTAGAAAAATATTTGGGGCTAAGAGGGATGAAGTTACAGGAGAATGGAGAAAGTTACACAACGCAGAGCTGCACGCATTGTATTCTTCACTTGACATAGGCCTAATTAGGAACATAAAATCCAGACGTTTGAGATGGGCAGGACATGTAGCACGTATGGGCGAATCCAGAAATGCATATAGAGTGTTAGTTGGTAGGCTGGAGGGAAAAAGACCTTTGGGGAGGCCGAGACGTAGGTGGGAAGATAATATTAAAATGAATTTGAGGGAGGTGGGATGTGATGGTAGAGACTGGATTAATCTTGCTCAGGATAGGGACCAATGGCGGGCTTATGTGAGGGCGGCAATGAACCTCCGGGTCCTTAAAAGCCAGTAAGTAAGTATTATTATTATTATTATTATTATTATTATTAATAATAGTAATAATAATTACTAGTCACCTGGTGCTTTCATCACATTTGCATTTCCTCTCGTATTTTAGAAACCACATTATTGTCGTGATATTGTTGCAAAGTGGGATTGTACATAACGTATTTTTTCTGTACTGAAACAACTAATTTGTCCGCACCTCCGCAGCGAGTTCCGTTCTGAATAATGTGCACTACACAACTAGGGTCCCCAGACATATTGGAAAGAAATACGGGACACGTCAGTTTTCACTGAGTAAGTTTAGTATGCGCACCTATCAAATATGCCAATCTTTCAAAGTGTGTGTGTAGTAAAGTTTACTACATAAAACTTTACTAACTAACTAACTAACTAACTAACTAAGGGTAAGTAAAACAAATTGTTAGGGAGCATATCTGCATTAAGTTTAAGTTTTTTATGTAAGTTGTCTTCAAATTGTTTTTACTAAGTTATTACAGAAATAGCTACAAAATACACTACTCACGTGACAATATTCTCATAAATCAATCCGCCTTGGCCTTGCAATATTTCTCTGAAGAATTAATTTCACTTAACAATTGTTTATTTTGAAGAATCATGTATGAAAAGCAACACAGTCCTCACTGAAAAATGATTTTAGAACAAGCATTGATTTTACTGTTTTTACAGACAATTTATTTTTGTCATCAGTTCATAGAGCGTTCATACGAGAAAATAATCTTTCGACACACGCATTTGTTCCAGGGATACACACAATGAACTCCACTACCCTCTTCAAATTTGAGAGTTCTCCTTCAGTAGTTTTAAAAAGATCCACCCAGACTTCATCTAAACGTTTGGTGTTGCCATCTCTCGCCTTGAGAAATTAATAACTGACAATAATTATTTCATAATAGCCCATCTACAATGCAATGATGAAGTGCGATGTTTGTAATTTGTAATGTAGAATACACATTGTAACTTTCCATTTTTTCTCGGTTTAGAACTACTGTATAAAATACAGGACTGAAAGCTGTTCTGAAGACTTTTCTTGGGACAACGGGACGCATTAGCGAGAAACGAGACGATCCCGTATTTTACGGGACATCTAGGAACCCTTAACATAACAATAGTATCTGTAGATTGTGGAAGTGTGCAGTCGTGGCCGTGAAATATTAACGCATGCGCAGTACGCTGCAGTCATCAGACCGTCTGCTCGCGACCAAGTTAAAGCAGTCATTCAGTGTTGCCTCCCCTTGTCTCCTCGCGACTATCTTGTCGCGTCTGCACCCCATCACAAGAAATCAATGAGAGATAAGTGCCATTGGATAAAATGTTGCGTCGCGCCGCGTTTGATTCTATGTGCACCCGGCCTAAGGCAACCGTTCGTTTTTTTTTTATACTACAAGTAGGCTGTCCTAATTAACGTGGTGATCGTTTGATTTGTTGAAGATAGTGGCTGCCACAATTCACAATTGTAGACTAAATATACTGCAGAAATTGAAATTTAAAGTAAATTCAGAAATTCTTACACTAAATGAAGTAAGACATAATTTTAGCATTAATAGTTCCAAGTTTCAACGGTTTGGTGCCAATTCATACAGGGAATTTTCGTCCAGGAGCATTTTCATCCTCGGAACAGTCGTCCATAGGATATTTTGCTCAAAATTAATAATCCAAAATAAAGTTTAACCAAAGGAAATTGTCCCAGATTTATAATATTTGTGTAAATATGTCTGGAGCTGTATGGAATGTCCCGTCTATATACCAGGTTGCAAAACAGGACAGCTTTCGTAGGTGGGATTTCGAAGCAATTATTATTATTCGTTCAAAATCGTTTTCATCATCATTGTCATGGTCATCAAAACTATCGAACATCAAAAACTGTTCACCACTTGTTATTCGGAATTCTTGGGGTGAAGCATGAAAATCTGATAGTGACTTTGGGTTTGAGGGAAATTTTCTCTGGCGTCTTTTATTCATGTTCCTTTTTAGTGACTCAAGCAAAGGAAGGAACGGAAGCACTCCTGATGGTACACTCTCAGCTCACGTTGGATAATTTGCGCTAGACCCGCAACAGGCTCATTCTCAGCAGCTCTCTTTAGTCTAATACAACGCCTTAGGTCTTCCACTTCTTCTAGCGATGGTGGATGATCGTGATCAACAGCCTTCAAAACTTGTACAACGTTAGCATCCAGCGCTGTAGTAATAACCCGTTTCATGCAATTTGGTTTTCTTCTACAAACTCAATACAATTTAGTTCTGTTAGAATTTCTTGTTGTATAGATGTGCTCTGTGGACCAAAATCATTTAATTCCTTTCACTTTGTATAATTTCTCCCTGGTCGCCCATTAGACCATTTATGAGAAACTGTAAATTTAAAACTGTGTACTGATGTATGAGTAAGTGGTAATTTAAAACTGTATACAAAATAGAAATAGGCTATTACCATTTTCTTGGGTGAAATATTTTGGGTGAATTGTCCCTTGTGTGAAATATTCATGGATTAAATGGCCGGACCCGAGTTCCAACTTCACTTCGCCGGGCTGATGGCCACTTTCATAACATCCGGCTTTCTCATCTAAGTCAGGTAATCACTTTCAGATTCCGCAGCAAGATAATACAAAACAGCGTACGATTTTTATATCCGGGATACAGCCCAACAAATTATCAGAAACGGCTCACTACTTCGACACAGAGGCCGATGTACAATCTGAAGGTAGACCCCACATAAAATGACACGCTGTGTGTCTGTTGATTATAGCAGTTGTTATAGAAAACAGCTACTAGTTTTTAAGTTGATAGATGAAAGCGTTTGCAAAAAACAAATGCCTTATGAATGTAACGTTTTTTTAGATCATTTTCAAAATTAACTCAGATCATTAACTATAATAAATACAACTTTAAATTGATGTGTATTATATTATCAGGAACGATGGGCGGAGCTCGCCTGTATGGAATTCAACAGACTGCGTCATTATCTGTAGTCATTAGTATCAGGTTTAGAATGTGTAACGAAAATTAAGTTATAAACCAAGAGAAAATGATTCCATCTGAATCCAACTTGTGTAATTAAGTAATCTTTATTTATAAAAATGTTATTGAGAGAAATGTTGTAGTGTTTCTTCTTAAACATATACGGGCAGTTCCAGAAGGTTATTAGCTGGTCCCCATAATAACAGGGAACTATAATAATTATTTTTCAGAAATGAGCATTGGCCAAGTCTAGGTCTGAAAACGATAATCTAATACCGTTATTGTAACGATTAGTGTTTGCCTAATATAGAATATTATGACGACCTGTTCTAGTCCATGTGTAAGGCTGTGGAACTGTATTGTAGCACTTAAGATAAGACGGCAATTGCCATTTACCACCACAAGACTTCTACTATCATATCTACCACCACCACCACCACCACCACCACCACCACCATTACTACTACAAGTATCACCACCACAATTACTTACTTACTTACAAATGGCTTTTAAGGAACCCGAAGGTTCATTGCCGCCCTCACATAAGCCCGTCATAGGTCCCTATCCTGTGCAAGATTAATCCACTCTCTATCAACATATCCCATCTCCCTCAAATCCATTTTAATATTATCCTCCCATCTAAGTCTCTGCCTCCCAAAGGTCTTTTTCCCTCCGGCCTCCCAACTAACATTCTATATGCATTTATGGATTCACCCATACGTGCTGCATGTCCTGCCCATCTGAAACGTCTGGATTTAATGTTCCTAATTATGTCAGGTGAAGAATACAATGCGTGAAGTTCTGCGTTGTGTAACTTTCTCCATCCTCCTGTAACTTCATCCCTCTTAGCTTCAAATATTTTCCTAAGAATCTTATTCTCAAACACCCTTAATCTCTGTTCCGCCTCTCTCAAAGTGAGAGTCAGAGTTTCACAACCATACAGAACGTCCGGTAATATAACTGTTTTATAAATTCTAAGTTTCAGATTTTTTGACAGCAGAATAGATGACAGAAGCTTCTCAACCGAATAATAACAGGCATTTCCCATATTTATTTTGCGTTTAATTTCCTCCCGAGTGTAATTTATATTTGTTATTTTTGATCCAAGAAATTTGAAATTTTCCATCTCTTCAAAGGACAAATTGTAGGGCAGACAGGCTAGCTGTTTGTAACGATACCCACAGGAGGTTTTCACCTGACGACGAAGAGAGATCCACTCTTGGAAACATTGTGCTAAAATTTTTGAAAATTAGCACTGGAAAAAGTCCAAACAAGTCAACCATTGGTACACTTGCTTTGTTCAGTAGCAAAATCACTGTAGACCAGTTTTATGAATAGCCTACTTGTTTTACTCCTGAACTTTGTAACTGTACACAGGCTATGTATGTATTTATTTATTTATTTGTTTATTTATTTATTTATTTATTTAACCTGGTAGAGATAAGGCCATCAGGCCTTCTCTTCCCCTCTACCAGGGGATTACAACTACAATATTAAGAATACAATTACAATTATAATTACAATTAATATTAAATTTACAAATACAATAAAATCAAAGTACTAAAAGATTAACTGATTGATAAATGCTAGACAGTTTATTGTAAAAGTTAAGAAGAGAGAAGCATTTCTTTTATTGATTAAGTAAATATTAAACCTGCTCTGCGCAGTAAGAAGATGCTTAATAAGCTTGCTTTTGAACGCAACTAAATTCCGACAGTCTCTGATTTCACTGGGTAGGGTATTCCACAAGCGAGAGAGCGATGATGTCTTATGTGTTGGTATGGCTAATATGCGGCTATTTTGCGTGCGTGTGAAGAGATTATGATATGATGACAGGTAACTGAAACGGGAGGCAAGGTAGGTAGGTGTAGAAGTGTGAAGGACTTGGAAAAGGAGAACAAGAGAATGAAAATTTCTGCGTCCGTTAAGCCGTAGCCAGTTTAGATTTTGGAAGGATGGGGTAATTTGGCCAACGCGACGGACATCGCAGACGAAGCGAACACAAGAATTATGAACACGTTGTAATTTTTGCGACTGGTTGAAATTGAGGTCGGTCAGTTTTACACATCTATGAATGAATAAATAAGTAAATAAATAAATAAATGATGGAAATTAAAATACGACAAATCACAGTAAAAACAAAATTATTTACACTAACTACTTCTTTTATTTCGGCATGTTGACTGCCTTACTCACTGAAGACAGACCTGAACTGTGTGTCTGGGGTTCAGTGCCACTGATCTATACCCCATACACAACTACACTGTTGCGGGTTGTTTGATGACCAGGCTTCGAGACTTTGGACCCGATACAATAAGTTTACTGTGCATGCACTATAGGTTGTTGACTCGCTGCAGGTAGATAGAGATGTGTTGAGGTAACAACGTTGCTATTTAGAGTACGGTAGTATGGGGAAGCACACATATGTACATTCTGAAAGTAAATATAGGCTACATTAAACAATGATAATGTCAAAAGAATGTGAAAAGCATCTATTCTCCTGTCTTTTATAAGCATTTGTGTTTAATTATGCACAGTTAGTGGTGGAAATAAGCATGTAGCAATTTTAATTTTTTCATTTATCCTATTGGTCGTCTTTAGGAAGTGCAGTAACAGTACTGAATTGCAATGTACCTACTACAAGATACATTCTCAGTGTCTCAAATGTAAATCTTTTTCGGTTATCTGCCAAAGTTTCTACTGTTGAATGCTGCGCTTTACTTCGCATGACGTGATAGAAGCAAAACGAAAAAACCTAACATCATTGTAGTCTCTAAGAGACGGTCCTTTATTATCGGCTGATTCTATGTCCACTAATTTGCTGTTTATGTTACACAATGTTCCATATCCGTTATTTTTACTTAAAATTGATTTCCACTTCTGTTTTACGCGTTCAGTAATCGGTGTACTTGATGTATCATTAATTCTCTGCATCATTTTCTAAATTAATTTGAGGGCTTCCGGCATGTCTTGCTCTGACTTTTCTAACCGTGAAATAGTTTCAGACACAGTTTGTATGAAAACCAAATTATTCGTCAGAACCTTCAAATCCAGAGCGTTTTCCTTTGCGTATTTGTTGGCATTCATTCTACAGTACCCCCACCCACTGTACGCTTTACCACTATACTCAGTACGCCATTATGCGGATTTCCCACTGAACTGCTCTATTGGGTCCGAAGTCTCGAAGCCTGTTGATGACTTTAGGTAACCAAACGCAGGACTCATCGTCGATAAAGCGAATAGCGATACTTACCGAATATTCTATGTGCGTAATTATTTTCTCTAACTGCATTGCTAATCGCAGTCACAAAATCCGTGTTGAGTTTCTAACCGGTGAACTAGACAGGTTCAAATCTTCTTCTCTTATCTTAGTATACTGACAGGAAATTATGAAATGTAATTATAAATACGTCAAACAATCTGTAGAGACTTCAGTTGCGTGTTATCGCAACGAGGTGGTCCAGTCCATTTGGACGGTCCACACGGGAGTAAATTAGAAACTTATTCGAAGCCCCGGGACTGGTGAGTGGGCTCATCTGAATTGAAAAGCGATAACGACAGGTTCTAAATCTCTAAACCTTACAAGAAGTTCATTACCGATACGTGCCAGGCCCGTTCCAGAAACAAAAACGTTGATTGTAATGATGATAACATGGACCAATACTTATAAATTTCGATAAACAGTGGCCTCTGCTTAGGAGATACTTGAAAGCAAAGCACGTACTTTCCAAATACTCCATCGGGACGATGTGCCCCGAAGAGTCCCATGAACAGACACGTGACAGAATTCAGAGGAGGTACTTCCGCCACGCAAGCGATAGAAAATGACTGCTATAACGGATCATGTGACCCGGCTGCAGGATTTCTGATTACACAGTCAATTACCAGTTGCAAACACGTGTTAGAATTATGTTCTCATTTTAATTAAAGGAGATCCACTTGTAATTACTATGTGACACTGTACTCAAAACCACAGGGGTGCACAGTACAGTAACTGGATTCATTTTTACTTTGTGGTGGACAGTTTCTCTGAGGCCTCAATAATGACATTGTTCAATTAGTGATTATAGGCCTAATTGGACGGAGTTACGCAATAATAGACTAACCGACAATTGAAAAAAAAAAAGAGATATATTTGCACATATGTTGATGGCAGGCTAATTTAACTCGGAAAAAATCAAGAATGCGATATTTGAATTTTGCCGCCATTTATAAGAAAAAATTCGTGTATTGCATAAAATTCATTTATTTATTTTGCTTTGAAATATTAATTCAACTGCTGGTCTCTTATTAAAAATCGGTTAGCCTTTTTTGGTATTATTTGTGCTATTTTTTTGTAATAGTATCAATGTTATAATACTTCTTACATAAAATGTTTTATAAAAAAAAACAGATTTATTTCAAGGACCAATACCTCGAAACAGGTTTTTGGCTCTTGGTCTCTTATTGCGTAACTCCGTACAATTAAAGCTCGGATAATTATGTAAATACCAGAGCGTTCGAAAAGTAATGGCAACATATTTACTATTAATATTTGAGGAGAAAAATTCGCTCCGGCGCCGGGAATCGAACCCGGGTCCTTGGTTCTACGTACCAAGCGCTCTGACCACTGAGCTACGCCGAATTCAATCCACAGCACCGGATCGAATTCTCCTCCTTCAGTGTTTCCCTTTGTGGCCTGACCCCGAGTTAGATATGTACGTTGACGTTTTATGTCAAAGTCAACTGCCATTATACAAGGGGCGCACTCAGGTGAGTGACTTATTTGGCCGGGATTCCGCAGTTAAGTGCACAGTAATCTGTACAGAAATATGCACTGCTAGCTATGAGAATATTGAAGATTTTATTAATTTGCCTAACTCGGGGTCAGGCCACAAAGGGAAACACTGAAGGAGGAGAATTTTGCGTAGCTCAGTGGTCAGAATCAAGGACCCGGGTTCGATCCCCGGCGCCGGAGCGAATTTTTCTCCTCAAATATTAATTGTCAATATTACAGATATTATTCTGTAGGACAAATTAATAAAATCTTAATATAATAACATTACTGTTTCACACAAAGTTTATTATGTCACTTTTGGCATTACATAGGCCTACTTCAAATATAGTCCCCTACCATGTCAAAAAACGTTGTAAATTCCTTGGGAGATGGTGAACTCCATCTGCAGCATCATTTCTGGATGTCTCTCTCACTGATTGTTGTAAAGCTCTTTGATTGTCAGCTCTTGATTGAAAGTGAATGCCTAGCTTCCATTCATCTTGCAATAGTTCATTGTGGTAGGACTTCTCTCCCATAAGCTTCTCTCAGCCAATATGACGGGATAATCCCTTCTATATCTAGGCTAGTATTGAATCCAGACTCTCCAGTTCGTAGTTTGTCGCCCTACCGGAAGAGATAATGTAGTGTGATTTGTTTCAGAAGTCTGTTTCGAGGGTTAAGAATTTCATGTATGATTATCAAAGTAGTAAAGTGCTTCATTTCTCCGACGTTGGTATGGGATTTGATGGTTTTATCAGATATTCGTCTGGGAATGAGACGTGGTTCTGTCGGGGCTTAGCAGGATGACATGTCTGTCAGCATCGGATTCTTGAATCCCAGTCGGACTGCCTGTTGGACTGTAACATTAATTAACTATAGGGCGCACAATGGACCAATGTGCCTACGTGCTTCATCCTGAACAACATAAAATAATTATATTACTATAAGCCAATAAAAATTATCAAAACCCGTCCAAAAGAGCACAATTTTCTCATATGAACCTAAATTTACTTAATCCGTGGCGCGGCAGACCGTGAAGGACCAATACTGAGTACCGAACGTATGGAATTTCTGAACCACTAGAAAGGCTTATGTATGAATATTACGAGCATATGAAAAACTGAATCTCAGAAAAAATGTGACTTGTGAGGTTTCTACAATTCACGATTAAAATGTTAAACAGAACAGGAGGTTAGTATTTCCACAGTGTAGGAGGATGTGTATGCAGAAGTTCTGTGTTGAGTGCTTGATGCCGGTTTCGTAGAATTGTAAGAAATTGAAAACGCGATATCAGATAATTCAGAGTAGAAGTAAGCATGGTTTTAAATTATACTAGGTACACTTTTACTACGTCATACTACGTTTGACCAATAAATCGGTACGGAACGACGTGTTTCAACCAATCATGGCTGCTTATCCTACAATTTTTATCACCTCCCTAGCATTTTTATAATCTCCCTAGCATTTGTTCCTTTGTCAATACTGTACTTTCATGTTTATTTTTTCATCATCCTTAATTCAAATTTTTCTATCATTTATCATGTTTATATTATTTAGGTTATGTTATAGCTTCTGCTGTAGGCTATGAGATTATAAATAGTCACGTATCAGTGATTGTTTAATCAGGATGATCTGTTGGGTATGGATAAAATAAGAACACCGTAAAACATTTATTACTGAACTTTATTTCTTGAAACTTTGTGCATACAACACTGAAGTCCACACCTGTGGAGTAACGGTCAGCGCGTCTTGCCGCGAAACCAGGTGGCCCGGGTTCGAATCCCGGTCGGGGCAAGTTATCTGGTTGAGGTTTTATCCGGGGTTTTCCCTCAACCCAATACGAGCAAATGCTGGGTAACTTTCGGTGTTGGACCCCGGATTCATTTCACCGGCATTATCACCTTCATATCATTCAGACGCTAAATAACCTAGATGTTGATACAGCGTCATAAAATAACCCAATAAAATAAAATACAACACTGAAAGATGGGAGATTCCTCAGAGCTCGACATGACCTCCATTGCTCACCCTGCACAACTCATAACGGTCATGCAATTCAGCCTATGTCCGTTGTACCAACATAAGAGGGGTTTTGTTGAAAAGCTTCAGTAATTTTTACTTTCAGATCATCACTATTCCTAGGTTTCTGTGAATAGACAATGTCTTTAACAAAACCCCACAGGAAGAAGTCAGGAGGGGTTAGATCTGGAGTGTTTGGGGACCAAGCAAAGAGATAGCTGCTTCTCATACTGGGTTTCGCCTGCGACCTCCTGCGTGTTTTTTTTTTTTAACACAGAATCTCTTTCTACAAATGTTCGAAACCACAACATTATGAAATCCTATTTAGGTACATTACGCACACCATATTCACGTCGAAATTCCCTTTGAACTCTTTTAAGACTCTGAAATTTAGCATACCAAAGAACACATTATGCCCGCTGTTGATTTGTAGTAACCATTTTAATCATCTACGATTTTCATTTGTCCTTTCAGATTATGCATTGTTGATTGTCATTATATAGAAACTTCCATCTTTTAATCATAATATAACCAGCAAGAAATTTTTCCTACTATCATAATAGCTTTATAATAATAAATTAATATTATCTATATCCAAACGGGTCAGACTGTATATTGATAATTGAAGTGGAATGCAACTCTTTTAATAAAAAATGAAACTGACTCAGCAAAGCCTTCTTGACTAGTAATCATCCATGGAGTCCAGTGAAGATTGTATAGTTGGCACAACTGATAACAAAAGAATAGCTCGTCATAATACTTTACTGCAATTTAGCGTTATATTTGTAATGATGAGATGGTACAATAATACATTTAAAGACAGTTTAGGATTTTCGTAAGTCAATTACTATTTTATTGTATTAGAGTCATGTTCAGAGAAGGGACAATTCAAGCATACCGAAGATGGCTACGCAGGATCAGATATATGGCAAAAGACCTATCGGAAAACCTAGGAAAAGATGGAAGGACTCAATCAAGGAAGATTGTCAGCAGCTACTGAATTGTAGGAATTGGGAAGTGAGAGCCTGGGATGAGAAGATTGGAGGCAGAGAATCAAGAAGGCCAGGGCCCGTTTTGGGCTATAGCGCCGATGATGATGATGATGATGATGATGATGATGTATTAGAGTACTATATTTCTTCTAATCTCTATAGGTCTGTACTTTCTTCTATTCTTGTAATAGTCAATTAAATCCCACTCTAGTTCTGATTTTCTCTAGACTATTATACTTTTACTACGTCACACTACTTTCGACCAATAAAACGGTACGAAAGGACGTCTTTCAACCAATCATGGCCGCTTATCGCACAATTTTATCGCGTCCCTAGCATTTGTTTAATTTTATCGCGTCCCTAGCATTTGTTTATTTTTATCACTACCCTAGCATTTGTTTCTTTGTTTGCCAACATTTCAAACTGCACTGGTCTGGCCGTCAAAAAACAGAAAATTACAAACCACTCCAGTCGATGCACATCACTTTCAAATATGACTCGCATTTTGGCATTCAAGAACAAGAATTAATAAAGATCACTGGTCATATATGAAGAGCACCATGTACACCAACGAGTTCACTTCTTTTACGCACACGTCCAATAGGCCTATAACATCAACTGAACCACCAAAACATTCAAATTTAAAATTGTACTTTCAATAATTGTTTTTTTTTTTAATTATCCATGTTTATTTTTTATTTCATCATCGTTAATTAAAACGTTTCTTGTTTATTTCATCATCCCTAATTAAAACGTTTCTAACACTTGTTTATATTATTTAGGTTATGTTTGTTATAGCTTCTGCTATATATTATGGATAGTCAAGTAACAGAGATTGTTTAATACAAAGATTTATTGAAAATCATCTGTCAAGTGACGTTGATTACTGGGATTCGGATGATTGAAATGGAATGCAAATGTTTTAATAAAAATGAAACTGAATCAACAAAGCCTTCTTGACTAGTAACAGTATACAGAGTTCAATGATGATTCCATAGTTGGCACAACTGATACCGGTAACAAGAAAACATCATCATAAAACACTACTGCCATCTAGCGTAATGTTGAGATGGTACAATAATACATTTGAAGACAGTTGTATTTTCGTAAGCCAATTAATATTTTATTGTACACTTTGTTACTTCTAATCTTTATATAGCCTACTTTCTTCTAATCGTGTAATAGTCAATTAAATCCCACTCGAGTTTTGATTTTCTCTAGATAAATCAAAACCTCTAGTGAGATTACTGTTGATAAATCAAAATCTCTAGTGAGATTACTGTAGAAGAACAGTGAATGTATTGTTCTTCGTTGCTTCAGACACACGTAAAAGTAGATCTAATTGGAGGGTAAAATTTACGAGTATTGCAGATGAATCTTATGCATGCATTATGGACACTTAAGGCTCATTCACAATGAAAATTAAACATAACGTAAGCGTTAACTTAACGTTACAGTAAAATCAAGAAGTCATACCATCATTCACGATGGGAACATAAACATAACAGCAAACATACTTGGTAACCATGGAAACATAACAACGATGCCATTTCCTCATATTCCGTCGTATACTTCAGCGCTCCATTAACGTCTTACGGTAATGTTTATGTCAATGTTTATGTGAATCATTGTGAATGATCCCATTTGGTAGCCTGGGCGCAAACTTCTGTGTTTATGTTACGGTTATGTTTAATTTTCATTGTGAATGGGTCTTACGTCTCTCGGGTAAAGGCTCATTCACAATGAAAATTAAACATAGGCCTAGGCCTAACGTAAGCGTTAACTTAAGAATATAAACGTTACGGTAAAATCAAGAAGTCATACCATCATTCACGATGGAAACATAAACATAACCGCAAACATACTTGGTAACCATGGAAACATAACAACGACGCCATTTTCTCATGTTCTGTCGTATAGGCCTACTTCAGCGCTCCACGATTGTGTTCTGTTTGCAAATCACGTAAGCATAAGCATGAAAGTTTGGAGTTTGCAAACTTTCATGTTAACGTCTTACGGTAATGTTTATGTCAATAATGCTTATGTGAATCATTGTGAATGATCCCATTTGGTAGCCTGGGCGCAAACTTCTGTGTTTATGTTACAGTTATGTTTAATTTTCATTGTGAATGGGCTTACGTCTCTCGGGTAAGAGTGAACTTGCACTAGTTTACAAGGAATCAGAATAATCCAAATGAGAAATGGTAGTAAATAAAAGTTTTTCTATTCTTCCTTAATCCTAGGTAAAAGAGTAAAAACACTATCAATCTTCAAGAATTGGACTCTTTTTGTCTTGATATTTCTTCAGTCTTGTATAGATTTCGAACCAGTACCACACCTTCCCAAGTAACTTGACTCGCTATTATTATGATCAGCATGACGCTAGCGAAAGTAAAGTAGCGTTGCGCGCCGTGGACATCCCTGTTCGGTTATAATTGAACATCGCAAGAAGTTTGTTTACGTTGATTTGCGTGACTCTGGAACACGACTTTCGTGTGAAGTTCTTACGGGACGATTGAAACCAGGATATGCAGAGGCCACACTTCTCCCTTCCTCGCCTCGAAAGTAAACACATCTGATAGCGATAACCATCTAGTACGGGGAGAAACGCCTCGTCATAATGTGATGAATGTGTACGCGTGTGCGCCAGAGTGACACCGACAGTGTTGCCAACTGGACGGAAATTCCGTCAAAACTGACGGAATTTCAACTTAGCGGGCGAGAAAAGAATGGCTTTGACGGGTGACGGTTTTTCTGGCGGAATTTGCGATTTACTTCCTCTTTTGACTTTTTTAGTTGCTGTCATTTTAATTGTTTAATTTTTGGGGGATTTTACTTTTTGTTTGAACCCTGTCTGTGCCGTTGGCTACCATATTGAAGAATCCCCTGTTTCAGATTTCCTCGTAATCAAGTCAAAGGTTGACGAATTATTATTTTAATCAAAATTGGTAAGTAAGTTTGTTAAAATTTGGTATTTATTTGTATATAGATATATTGAGTGGATCTTTTTTTATTTTGACGGATTCTGACGGATTTCCAGGTGTTACACTGACGGAGATACAATTTATGTGTTGGCAACACTGGACACCGAGCTGGCTCATTTAGTCTGATCCGGTCGAGAGTGAAGTGAACTAGTGAGGAAAACCGTTATTTATATGTCAGACATTCAAGTGTCGTCATCCTAGAAAGTTTCCATGTAGAGCCATGTATCACACCCATATAACAGCGGTATCTTCCAGATCACTTTGAAGCACGAATGTTTCTGTAGACACGATAAAAAAAGAGTTAAAATCCGAAATAAGAACTGATTCATAAAAAAAAAAAACAAACAAAAATACTTGAAACACGAGATGTGGAAAATAATAAGAAAACCAATTTTGACAGGATAAGAAACATAGTCGGGAAATGTACGAAATCAGCCAATAAATGATTGGATAACAATAGAGAGTCAAGACTGGAATGCCATATATCAACAATGAATGAGGTCAGATTATCAAAACTCGTACGAGATAGCCTAAAGAAGAGGAAAACATATTATGAGTATTATGGAAAGAAAGCAAAATTAAGGATATTCACAGTACAATATCACGCTCCTACAAATTATAGTGTACACAGAGTTATTAATATACAGGCTATCACAGAATTCAACCCAAGAAAAAGATATTGTGTAGGGCTAACTTATATGGTTCTGTTCGTACGGCCATTTCTAAATAAATATTTGCAGTTTTCTCTAGTATATTGTAGATCGGCGTTTCTCAAACATTTTTGAAGTGGGGACCACTTTTTTAAGTCAGAACAGTTCTGCGGACCACCTTACTCTTGTTCCCTTTGAAAGAAAATTTATAATTTTTGTAGCATATTTTAATACCAGTATAGTTACATTTGAAACAGAATTAATTAATTTAATTCATTTAATTCATTGAATTTTATATTAGTATTAACTAATTAAATTACTGTTAATAGAAAAAAAATAATTTTAGTTTCTTAATAATTCAAAGGCATTAGAGTTTGATAATCTTTAACTTATTAACTAAAGAAAATAAATAAATGTTGGTACTCACATTAATGAGATGGTTAAGCCTGCTGATTCTTGCACAGTTCTATATTTGGATATATGCTGGTAAGCTTAAGTCGGAGATCGTCACATAGATCGAGTCGATTTCGTACTTTGTTTTTAGTTAGTGATGAAAACACTTTCTCACACACATACATAAAAACAAACTGAATTATAATCTCGAAAGCACCATTGTACAGTTCATTATATTCTCTTTTCACTTATGATGATGTCCAAAATTAACCATACCTTTCGCTTAGAATTTAATTTTAAGTCCGGTGTCATTCGAGAGTTCAATTAACTGTTCTCTTTCACTCAATGAAAGATTCTTATTTTCAATATCACAATTAAAGAGATCACGAACCCATGAAAATTTGTCATATTTACTTGGAAAATAAGTTTCAAATTGTGACCTCAGAGTTTCGAGATGCGAACATATGTCTTTTCCAATAACGAAATCATTTTCAACCGAAGAAGACTCTAGGGTTGAAAATAGTGAAAAAATCCTCTGTTTTACGGAACTGACACGCAAACCAAGTTTTCTCTCGAACATCTTTATTTCCTCATGCGCACTGAGAACAGTCAAAGAATTACCTTGTAGAGAGAGATTTAGTTCGTTTAGTTTTGAGAATACATCTGAAAGATATGCCAATGTACTTAGCCACATGTCATCAGCTGATGTGCAGGGAAAAGATGGCAAGAAACACCACGTTCATAGTGCTTTAAATCCCTCTTTTGTTGCTGAGAGTAGAGTGGGAAGTCAGTAGATAGGTAGGGTAATAAATTTCATAAAATGTCAGTACTGGGAAAAAAAAGTGAAAGATGATTGCCATGTGTCATTTCCAAACTCTGAGATTTTCAGCTATAGTGTGATACGCAATTCGTTTGAATTTTATTTTTTTCTTCTTTCCTTTTTGAAGGACTACAAGGGCAGACTTCGAGGACCACAGGTGGTCCGCGGGCCATAGTTTGAGAAACGCTACAGTGTAGATCGCAACAGCGACTGAAATATAATACGATGTAGGCCTACGTAAGTAAATAAAATACCGTATCCAATATTAGTAATAAGCTATTAAGTCATTAGCACTCATGTATCATTCACTCACTCTCATTCATTTCTTTTTTTGCAAAAAAAGGCTTAAATGGAATATAAGTATAACGCGAGATTTTCATTTCATTTGAATAAATTTACTCGCGCATCGCGTTCATGAATTTAACGACGAAATGAAAATCTCTTTATGATATTACCTGAGACATTGCACTGGGATAATATTGTAGTATTTCGTCCACGCTCTTAACACTTAGTCCTGCATGAGCAATATATTTTTCTACGAAAATGAAATATTTTAGTAAACTCAGTCCCAACGAATTCAGTTAGTCAATCACTTGCTCATTCAGTAATCTATCAGTCAGGTATCGTTTCATTCATTCAGTAATAATTAAGTCTGTCAGTCACTAATTCAGTGATCAGGTAGTCACCTACTCATTTAGTCGCTAATCAATCGATGAACCACTCTTTCAGTCTATAATCAGCAAATCAGTCGCCCACTTACTCAGTCAAAAATCACCCAGTCAGCCATCTCCTCACCCATTCAGTGATCAGTCCGACAACCACTAATTCAGTGATCAGCCACCCATTTATCCAGTCAGAGATCACCCAATCAGCCACCCACTCACCTAGTCAGTGATCAGTCGGGCAACCACTTAGTCAATGATCAGCCACCCACCCATTCAGTCTGATCAGTCGGGCAAGTATCCATTCAGTCAGCGATCAGCCAGTCAGTCACCCATTCATTCAATCGGTGATCAGCCAGTCAATCACCCACTCATTCAGTTGGTGCTCAGTTGGGCAACCAGTCATTCAGTCAGTGATCAACCAGTCAGCCACCTACTCATTCAGTCGGTGATCAGTCGGGCAACTATTTATTCAGTCAGTGATCAACCAGTCAGTCACCCATTCATTCAGTCGGTGATCTATTCATACAGTCAGTGATTAGCCAATCATCCATCCACTCATTCAGTCGGTGATTAGTCGAGCAACCAGTCATTCAGTCAGTGATCAGTCGGTCAACTAGTCATTCAGTCGGTGGTCAGCTAGTTAATCACCCACTCATTCAGTCGGCCATCCACTCATTGTCAGTGATCAGCCAGTCAGCCACCTACTCATTCAGTCGGTGATCAGTCGGGCAACTATTTATTCAGTCAGTGATCAGTCAATCAATCACCCACTCATTCAGCCGGTGATTAGCCAATCATCCATCCACTCATTCAGTCGGTGATCAGTCGAGCAACCAGTCATTCAGTCAGTGATCAGTCGGTCAACTAGTCATTCAGTCGGTGGTCAGCTAGTCAGTCACCCACTCATCCAGTCGGTCATCCACTAATTCAGTCAGTGATCAACCAGTCAGCCAACTACTCATTCAATCGGTGATCAGTCGGGCAACCACTCATTCAGTCAGTGATCAACCAGTCAGTCACCCACTCTTCAATCGGTGATCAGTCAGGCAACTATTCATAGTCAGTGATCAGCCAGTCAGCAACCTACTCATTCAGTCCGTGATCAGTTGGGCAACTATTCATAGTCAGTGATCAGGCAGTCAGCCACCTGCTCATTCAATCGGTGATCAGTAAGGCAACTACTCATAGTCAGTGATCAGCCAGTCAGCCACCTACTCATTCAGTCGGTGATCAGTCGGGCAATTATTTATTCAGTCAGTGATCAGTCAATCAACTACCCACTCATTCTGCCGGTGATTAGCTAATCATCCATCCACTCTTTCAGTCGGTGATCAGTCGAGCAACCAGTTATTCAGTCAGTGATCAGTCGGTCAACTAGTCATTCAGACAGTGGTAACTAGTCAATCACCCACTCATTCAGTCGGTCATCCACTCATTCAGTCAGTGATCAATCAGTCAGCCAACTACTCATTCAATCGGTGATCAGTCGGGCAACCACTCATTCAGTCAGAGATCAGCTAGTCAGCCACCCACTCATTCAGTCGGTAATCAGTCGGGCAACCACTCATTTAGTCAGTGATCAACCAGTCAGCCAACTACTCAATCGGTGATCAGTCGGGCAACCACTCATTCAGTCAGAGATCAGCTAGTCAGCCACCCACTCATTCAGTCGGTGATCAGTCGGGCAACTACTCATTCAGTCAGTGATGAGCCAGTTAGTCACCCAGCCATTTAGTCAGTGATCAATCAGTCAGTTCCTACTCATTAAGTCAGTGATCAGCCAGTCAGTCACTCACTTACGAGTCGGTAATCAGCCACTCAGCCAGTCACTGAGTTTTGTACTTATTAATGAAATCAGTGACTTCTAGTCGTCACCAAACAGTCGTTATCAGTCGCCGTATCGCCCACTCATTGCATCGTTAAGTCTTATTCAGTCACATAGACTGTTCAGTCGGTCGTACTGTCGTACTGTCGCTGTCAGTCAGTGAATCAATTTGTCACAAAGCAAAAAATTCATCCAGGCCCTGTGACAGCCAGCCAGTCGCTCAGCAAGCAAGTCTAGTAATGAGTGATTCATAGAGCTGGCGAGTGTGTGAGCCAATTCATTAGCGAAGTAATTTTGTCGTGGGTGTTCCGTACTGGGACTCGTACTTGGCCGCTGAAATTTACGAGGCAAGCGTTTTATGTTTTTACATTTCTTTGGCACAATTAGCCGCTGCGAGTGGGAATGAAATAAAGGCGACTCGTTCCCACTTTGAGTCGGCCGCCAGCACACAGTTGTCGAACTTGTTCGTATTTCTCCATTTTACTCTAATGGTCTTCGACCCTATCGAAAAAGGAAAATCAAGAAAACCACAAAGGGTATCGATCGGAAAGCAAGGCGACCCTGAAACTTAAATACCTTCAGCCTCTCCAAATGTTGTGTGCGAAAGTATGCATTGTCTGTAGCATAATTTTTATCTGTATGAGATGCAGGACGTGCAGCTGTTAGTGACTGAGATGACATAATATTTTACATTTTACTTTTGTATCACATTGTTGGTTCAAAACGAACCGGAATATTCTCTAATTTGAGCTGGGTTGTCTGATTCCAGACGCTGTACAGTGGTCCCAATCACGAATAGGCCTAGACACAGCATAATTTTTTTTAAGAAATGTGAAATTTTAATTTATATATTTCTATTTTCTACATAATTCTAAGAGTTCTGGCGCTGCCTTTTATGCTACGTTTACACGGCGACAGTTTAGAGCGAGAGAAGGTCTGAAGTATCAGGTGAGCTACTTTTATAACGGAGTGTTTACACGGTGACAGAATATAGCTTGTCTAAACCCATTACTGAGCTCTCATTAGAATTACATAATTCTAAACTCTGTTACTCTCCGGACCATTTACATGGAGTCCACACCTGTGGAGTAACGGTTAGCGCGTCTGGCCGTGAAATCAGGTGTCCCGGGTTCGATTCCCGGTCAGTTACCTAATTGAGTTTTTTCCGGGGTTTTCCCTCAACCCAATATGAACAAATGCTGAGTAACTTTCGGTGTTGGATCCCGAACTCATTTCACCAGCATTATCACCATCTCATTCAGACGCTAAATAACCTAAAAGCGTCGTAAAATAACCTACTAAATAAACCGTTTACATGGTACAAACAGTTTAGAGTGAGAGAAAGTGTTGCGAGAGAGCATTTAGAGAAGAACAGGCTGGTCAGTGCGTTTTTATAACACGTGCACTCATCTACCTTCTTATCAGTGTGTCAGCAGTCAGCGTACCGCGCATACTACTTGCGTTACTAATATTGTTGGGTGAGCCATTATTTATTTCTTCGTACACAATGTAATAATTTTTCACATACCATTGTTCACATTCTTTCATTATATTGTGTTTACAATGATTCTATTAATAAAGTTAATAGTTGACTTATTCTTAAATTATAAGTACATTGTTGTTAACATATACCGGTACAGACTCTACTGTACCAGTTATGTGATTTTTTTTTTGTAATGTAGGAGTTGAGGGTTATAATTGTCTCTATTTAGTACGAACTTTGGGAAGTGAGAATATTGTATGCTACGAAAATTATTAATCGACTGCATAACTGCCTTATTTGTCTCGTTACTTTTTATAAAAAGTATACGGTACTTCTTCTTCCACTCATATTTGTATGAACTAGAACTTGACCATCACATTCCTGACGTCTACTGCAGTGCGCCATTGTGTACGTGTAATTACTATACTTATATATAAAAAAAAGTCCAGGTTAATATAATACTTTCTAGTCCAACCCCTCCTCACATTCTTACGTCATCCGACCAAGCACCCGTAAGTAGCCATACGCGTGAGTAGCCCCATTACCAATAGCTGGTACCCAAAGCAAAAAAGTTTGATTTCGACATGTTTAGTTTGTACTGATTACTCTATTATTGCTCCTAGAAGCATTTGAAATGTGAATATGGAGAAGAATGAAACATGTGAAGTGAACAGACAGAATAAGAAATGAAGCTATGTTGGAAAGAATGGGTGAAGAAAGAATGATGCTGAAACTGATCAGGAAAAGAAAAAAGGAATTTGTTGGGCCACTGGCTCAGAAGAAACTGCCTACTGATGGATTCAATGGAAGGAATGGTGAACAGGAGAAGAGTTCGGGGCAAAAGAAGATATCAGATTATAGACTAGTAGTGTCAGAGTTGTAAGCTCCGAAACCGGTTGTGGTGCTAGAGACGTCCAGTCGGAGCGTGAACTTGCTTATGTCTGTGGAAGCACCGGAGCACGCAACGAGTTATAGTGGAGCGCTCCGCTCCGTTTAGGCTGTGTCTGACAACGATGTTATAGACGACATTAAGTTGGTAGGAAGTACGCCTATTCAGTAAATTATATAAGTTACGCTGGCTATGTGAATGTAAGTTATTAGGCCCTATAGGCCTAATACACACAAAAAAAACTGGTAGTTCATCTTTGTTTCAATGCTTATTCTTAATTAATTTATCTCTGATTTGTCTTAGATTAATCTCTTTGTTTTGAATTAATACTACAATCTTTGAAAGTAAGTGAAGAGTCCACTGCAAGAATGATGGATGTCATTTGGAATACATTTTGCAGGAGAAGCAATTGAAAGTTTGAAATGTCTAGCGCTCAAAGCTTCCGATCATTACTGGACAATGACTATCAGTGTTAATGCCATGTAACTCTCTATGTACATTCTATATGTCTTAAGCTATGCTTGACAGTCTTGGTTCATTTTCGACAAGAAAGTGACATCCATCATTCTTGCAGTGGACTCTTCAAGTAATATAGTAAAATATTAAATTTATTATGCAGCCTAAGTTTATCGAATATCGACCGATGGTCGGTCTTTCAGGTAGGCCTATTAAATGTATTGTAAGTAGAGACGAGAATTTCATACATTATTATAAAACTCCAAAATATGCATGCATTCATGCGCTATCAAACTATGAAACATGCACGATCAAGCGAAAAATACATTAAAATATGCACTTTCATTTTTGTTCCAATGTCTTATTTCACTTCATTTTTTTTTGTACAGTTAACATAGTAACGACATTTCTAAATTTATTTCTGTGAGGTTACTGCACTTGTCAGTCAATATGTTTTTGTAGTCGGAGAATGACCTCTCTACATCGCAAAGAAGTTATGGGTGAAAACTTGAATAAATCTATTTGTGAGTGAGAGGTCAAATTCTTCTTCCTTCCAGGGAAAAGTCCTCTAACAACTCATTGTGAAAATCTTAACATTTTATTTCATTTTTCTGTTATTTAGTTTGTTTTTTTTTATTTTGCTTCTTCAATCCTGATTCCTGAAGCTAAAATAAGGGACATAAAAGTCGAGAAACAAAGGTGTCAACTCAAAACCATTAAAACATGCATTTAAACTGAATATAATATATATTGTAAGCATTATTAAGCTAAAAATTGCTTAAATATACAAAGTTTTTTATTCCCAAAAAGGCCAGAACATGCAAATATTTACGGAAAACGTACACATTTGAAAGTGGAAAGTAATGAAATGGATAAGTACCAAGTTAGAGTTGTAGTCTATATTTCTATTAAAACATGCATTTGCATGGAATTCTCGTCTGTAATTATAACCTACTGTTCTATAAAATTAAACATATTTTTTGTTAAAAGATAAAGAATGGATGATTCTTATAGCATATTTCGTGCTGATTTCAATTATGCTTTGAAAATGTTTCTGTCACGCAGGGTTTTTGAGTAATTATATAGACTATAATGTAATTCAAATTTTTCTAGTATTGATACCTTGTAACATTTTACCTAAAATCATATTTATTTATCTAAAATGTCTGTAAAATAGATTTTAGGCTATACTTGGGTTTGAATACATCTCTTTTGAGTGTTCAGCAGTAGTCTGCCAGAATATTTTAGCTCCATTTTTCCTAGTAGCACCTTTACATTTCAGAAAAATCCTGATGAAAACTCTCCCGACGTTCGTCGTTCATTGCCCGGAGGTTTTGAGGAAAGAAAATTGATAGGAATCCAAGAAGTTATTTTGAGAGACATATTACACCCCATCGCGTTATAGTTCTGAATCAGCTCGCTGACAAGTTCTCTGTAATCTTCTGATCTGTGGTTCCTAGAAAGTACCAGTCTGTTGAATTATCCTTAGGTTCCTGGCATATCATTGGAACTAGAAAAGGCATATGACGGGATCCTTTTAGCCAACCAGTTAATGGAATTACATGGAGCACAACATATTTCAGGGGTCCAGTTCCTGTCCTCATCTATTTTGCAATCAAAATAACAGTCGTAAGCTCTTTTAACTGGTGCAGTAAAATTTGCCTGTATGCTTTCAGGGTTAAATAACCACAAACGCAACAAAGATTGTTTAACTGATTTACACACTATTTCGAGGTATGTTTCACTTTATAAGATACTTTTGTCATGCTTAAAATTAGGACAAAGAAAACACAGGTTGAATGTAAGTTCCAATTCAACTGAGAATTAATACCAATTCTCACAGTCTTATGAGGAATAAAATTTATTTTTTTGAATTGTGACTTCACAGGCAACAATGATACAAAGTTATGGGTCAATTGTTAAGCAATAAAATTATATATTTGAAAGATTTTCTTTCCATTAGCATATTAAGGACTGCCTATATCAATAAGAATAAATCAATTTTTCTAAAATTACAAAAACAAATGTGGGTGGTAGAAAGATTGTGACTTCATTTTTAGAATCAGCAGATGAAATTACATAAGAAACAGCAGAAATTGTACATTTAACAAAATCATTGTTGATCAGTGTTATAAGAAATAAAATACCCCAGTTTGGTTCCGAAGTCACGCCACGCGTCTGTCGAACTTACAAGATTTAAATTGTCTCGAAGGTCCAAAATGTCAAATCTGACAAGGGTAAATGTCCAAGAAAGTAAAGTTACTGCTCTAAAGCTGATGCCAAAACCGTTAGGACATTGGAAATTGTATTCAAACCTTCCGCCACGTCGTGTGCGTCGTGTGTTAGAAAATCGTTCTGAACAAAGCTGTAAGATAGCAGCAGCAGCTGCCTTTGGCAAAATCCAGAATCTTCCTTCTTTCTTTCCCGCCTTCCTCACCCCCTCGTGAAATCACTTTTTGTGGCGTATACAGAGTTAGGGAGGGGGAGACATAAGAATCCTCCACTCGTATTAGCGAGGCGAGAGTCCGATGTGTGACGAGATAGGCCGAATCCTACCGAAGGAATTCCGTGGGAAAACAGAGCAGGTGTGTGCTGAGACACGCTCTGCCCATTACTCGGTCTCCGTGTGCTGTCTTGCCATTATTTACACTTGACCGAGCCGCTGACACGGGTGAGGATGGTCCAGTTATTGCACTCCCTACAAGGCAGGCCGACCGGCTCCTATTTCTCTGCGAATGCCATCGCGCCTGCAATTAGCGATTCTTGGGATACGCTCCGAATTCCGAGAGACAAGAGCTTGTCTGTTCCCCCATGAAATGAAATACTGCGTGACCACTGATATAAAAGAGCTTGAAGAAAAACGACATACCGGTACGCGTTAATTTAGAAATCAATGAAGCGATGTATGTTGCACAGATTATGCCATGTTACTCCTTTCAGACCAAGTCATGTCAAATGAATTGTCTATGAACAGTTTAATCCAGATATTCGCAAATTCGCCACTTTCCTATAAACGTACCTCAGCTCTAAACAACTGTATTATATTAAAAGAAGTGTAGCTAACGATACGATTTTTTTTGTATCGTTTCATATCTTTTCATCTGCTGGTCTTCAGAATGAGGATAACTTTTAAAAAGATGGCTGGATATGTATATGAATTAATAGGAAAGAGATGAGCCAGTGATTTAGTGGTTAGATATATCGATGGTATGGATGGATGGATCAAGGAGATGAATATGCAGTGAGATGTATTGGAGGATGGATGGGTAGGTAGGTAAATATGAAGATGGATGGGTAGAAAGAGAGAGAAATAAATAATTAGCCCATTAATTTGATATTAACACGTATTGCATTGATTGAATAGTGTATGAATATAGGTACTGTATAATTGATAGGCCTATGTGTACTTTTTGTTATGTAAAGGCTATTGTACTGTGTAAGTACGTGTTTATGTATGTATATGTGTATGTATGTACGCATGCATGTATGTATTATGTATGTATATATGTATATATGCCTATGTGTGTGTGTATGTACAGTAATCTAATGTGTGTGTAATGTACGTGCAGTAATGTAATGGGTGTGCAGTAATGTCATGTGTGATGTAATGGGTGTGCATGTAATGTGTGTAAAGTGTGCAGTAATGTAATGTGTGCATCTACTGTAACGTGTATGCAGTAATATGTGTGAATGTAATGGGTGTATAGTAATGTAAAGTGTGTATGTAATATAACTTATGTACAGTAATGTAAAGTGTGCATGTAAAGTGTGTACAATAATGTAAAGTGTGCATGTAATATAACTTATGTACAGTAATGTAAAGTGTGCATGTAATGTGTGTACAGTAAAGTGTGCATGTAAAGTGTGTACAGTAATGTAAAGTGTGCATGTAATGTATGTACAATAATGTAAAATGTGCATGTAATGTGTTTATAGTAATGTAAAGTGTGCATGTAATGTGTGTACAGTAATGTAAAGTGTGCATGTAAAGTGTGTACAGTAATGTAAAGTGTGCATGTAATGTATGTACAATAATGTAAAATGTGCATGTAATGTGTTTATAGTAATGTAAAGTGTGCATGTAATGTGTGTACAGTAATGTAAAGTGTGCATGTAATGTGTGTACAGTAATGTAAAGTGTGCATGTAATTGGTGTGCAATAATGTAACGTGTCCATGTAATGTGTGTACACTAATGTAAAGTGTGCATGTAATAGGTAAAATTAAATTTAATGTGTTCCTGTTATAGGCCTTTATGTATATCATATTTTCTGTGCAACGTTATTAGGATGTTTTAGTCATACTGTACATCTTCAGGCAGGGAACGGGTCAATGCAATGAAAAAAAATTCTGTGACAGAAGTCTCGAGAAGACTTTCGATGTTGTTGCTGCGGGATTATGTAGGTTAGTTTGATATGTTAGGCTATCGCATATATGAACTTAATGTTCGCCTTTTCCCACCATTTTACACAAATAGATATATTTTTATTATTAAGTCGCTATAATTTTTGAGAGGGTAAACAACTTTAAATACAGAAGCTGTGTAGGCCTACATTTGTATCATTAATATTTTCTATTACAGACAGAATCTTGTTATTACTATGTTAGATCCTCAATATCTTTGTGTTGGTTTTGTGAGCTTCGTCTTTCTGTTGATGTGTTTAAGCAATTCTTTGAAAATCCGTGTGTCTCGTAAATATATCTAATACTGTCGTTTTTCTGTAGGCTATATCACTTGAAATAGTAATATGCGTTACAAGAGCGGTATGTTGAAGTTTTCATGTTCGAGGAAAAGTTTGAAAAAGCAAAATGTAGTTGAGCTTTTTTAATTTCCGAGAATTGAAAGAAAACACCACGTGTATCGTACATTATTTTGTGCGAAGATCGTCTATTACATACCTGAAAGAGGAATTTCTAATTAGTTGCAATGAAATCTCCATCTTGGTTTCTGTTCAATGACAGCAAATTTGCAAAACAAAAATATCTAACTTCAACATTGTTGCTTTAAAATGTTTTCTTTGTTTACTATACTCCAGCAGGCCGTGATAAACTTATGTCTCCCCCCCCCCAGTCTATGATGAATCTGGAATCTTTTTGATTTTTTCACGGCTTTCTTAATGTTACTTGCATCACGAATGCAATAACTTTAGTGGAGTTGTAGAGTTTACTTAATTTTTGCAAATATTTAAAAACAATAATTAACAGTGCAATTTAGGTGAAATTGCAGTGGTAAGTTTCCAATTTATAATTATTACTATATTGAACGTCTCTAAAAATAATAGGGCCTATGTTAAAAGCCTAAAGCAGTAAAATCAATATGTCACTTAAGCGGTAAGAAGAGGGAAATTGTTGTGTGTTAGGTTGGGAATACTGAATGTGGAATTTTACATTTTCCGCGGATTGGTTTTGTGCGGAAATCAAGGAAATACGCACGATCTCGCACAACATATTTTACGTTTAACTGAATTAGGTTACAAGTCGTAATTCTATAATGTGTGTACCTAATTGCTAAAACTTCATTTCAAGAGTCTGAATTAGTCTCAGTTTCAACTAATTTAGCACAAACATAAAATAATCAGCATTACTAACTTGTATTTCAGTTATTACAAAATATAGGCCTACGTAACTAACTAAAAAAATCAACGTAAAATGCTAAGACGCACTGTCGTAGAAGCTACAGTTGTGGATTCAAATTTCACCTACGGCATAAATATTAGTTATCAAAGTGATATGCCTACCCTTATAAGATCAACATTCGTGATATATTAGGGTCTATACTCTTTTCTGTTAGAAAACCTGACAATAAAGAAGACAATGTTTCAGAGAAGCATTTCATATGGGCCTACATAACTATATTGTCTCCAGACACTAACGCATCCAGCTTCCAAGTATGAAGCTGTAAATGTCTTGGTGTTGTGACAGTTGTATATGTCTCTTGTATACGTCATACAACTGCAACAGATGTTCTAGACACGCGGACGTATCCAAGGAAACAAAATGTTTCATTTCCTTCCTTGTGTTCAAGTCACGATTTTTGGGCACCTTAAAATGCCACGCACCGTCCATTATCCCTTTCCAAAGTGTTATTTAACGTGTCCCGACAAGAATACACAATCATAACGACATTCCATCTTGACAGAGAAGAGAAACCTTACCTTATTCCGAAGGACGTGATAAAAGAGTCTTTCTTTTAATTCAGGGAAAACAAGAGATACTTGAGGTGTTGCTTCGCCAGATGTTTCATTGCCTTAAAATTCTTGGAAATAGTATATTACAAATGCGTATTTTCTCGCAATGCATTAAGTTCAAGTGTATATTGGAGTAGACAAAGACGACGCTGATTTAGACTTTGATAGTACCATTTCCCCTGCAAACATTCTACTACCTATTTTTAATTTATTATCTGTATTAGTAAATACAGTGAAACCTCGGTAAGACGCTTTTCAAGGGACCGCATAAAAGTAGTGTATTACACGGGACCGCGTATTAGCGAGAGTGGGTCATTTTTGGATTTTTTACATTTTAACACAAAGATATGAATCAGCATAAACATTTCTTGAACAAATTTAAGGATTAAATACTGTAATTATGCAGGATAAAAGGTTGTTTCATTTTCTTTCCTTTCAGAAAATGTCAAAACAAATACACTATCTTATCAATTAAAAAAAGTCAAAAATTGTTTTCTGTCTTGCACTTGATCCAGTACTATGAATAAATTGCATTTTCCACACGATTTAAATCGGAAGTGACATCAGTAATTTGACTACTAGAAACATTAACGAATACGAATCACAGATACCGCGGCAAGGGTTTCGTTGCGAGAGGATTTGGAATGTCTACCGCTTTCACTTCCTCTTCAAGTCTTCACTGACAATGCGATTTAAAACTGCCAGCAAGAAGGATAGGCTCTAAATGCAGTAGTCTTGCAGGTACTCAAGATTGTATTCACCAAACAAAGATTTCTACATATCCTTGAATATGCGGGCGCTAGCGGTAAATGTAGAAGTCCAAGAAAATTTTCTCAGTATCCTTTAAAGTACTTTTTTTTAGAATTTTCAACAGATGAAAGAGCGTATTAAATGGGATGATGAGCGTATTAAGGGTGGATTTTACACGGTTTTATATAGGGAGATCAGGGGACCGGACGAAAAGAGCGTACAGTATAATGTAGGTTAGCGTAACAAACGGGCGTGTATTATCGGAATTTCACTGTATGCGGAAAATAAGAGCATAGTGCACCATGGGAGAAAATTTCCTATTACAGCAGCTGGGGCCATTGCGAAGAGAATGAACTGAGAATCATCGAGGCTGTCGAAAAGTAGTGTGATGGAGGTAGGAGCTAGAGCAGGAAGCAGTGATGAAGGAACAGGGGAAATCGAGGGGAAAAATCAGTATGGCTTAAGGCAATGGTGTGAAGGGAAAATAAATCGAGAGAAAAGAAAATTAAGACCTAAAATAAAGTATAAGCATTTGGGTCCAAAAGTGGAAATAGACAGAGAAGTGAAGTGAGGGGAAATATACCATAGAGGAGGGGGTACAGAGTTATAAGTATAATATTTTGTTGTAGTATTGGAAGAGAAGTAAGGTTAGTGGATAAAATGATGACGGACAAGGAAAGACAGAGAGGAAGAAATGTAATAATAATAATAATAATAATAATAATAATAATAATAATTTAAAACAATGACTTGTACGAGAGGCGTTGCAAAACGGGGAGGCGGCACTGTGTAGCCTACTGATCGTGAAGTACTTCCTCTCCAAAAAGGTATTGCTTAATAACGAATTCACTCATTCATTCAATTTTCCTATTAACATTAGGCCTATAGCCCAGCCTATATTAATCTAAATTCTAGTATCGAGTCTAGTGTAGTCAGCTGATGTGGGTTTGGGAATGCGCCTAGCTTGAGTTTAGCGCAATAGATCGTAACAGGTCGCAGTGCTGGGCCATAGTGCCCCTTTCCCATCAGTAAACTAATCTGCGAAATGTTGCTACTTACTTATTTGTGGCTTTTAACGAAGCTGGAGGTTCATTGCCGCCCTCACATAAGCCCGCCATCGGTCCCTATTCTTAGCAAGATTAATCCAGTCTCTACAATCATATCCTACCTCCTTCAAATCAATTTTTATATCATCCTCCCATCTACGTCTCGGCCTCCCTAAAGGTCTTTTTCCCTCCGGCCACCCCACTAACACTCTATATGCATTTCTGGATTCGCCCATACGTGTTACATGCCCTACCCATCTCAAACGTCTGGATTCAATGTTCCTAACTATGTCAGGTGAAAAATACAATGCGTGCAGTTCTGCGTTTTGTAATTTCCTCCATTCTCTTGTAACTTCATCCCACTTAGCTCCAAATATTTTCCTAAGTACTTTATTCTCAAATACCCTTAATCTCTGTTCCTATCTCTAAGTGAGAGTCCAAGTTTTACAACCATAGAAAACAATCGGTAATATAACTCTGTTTTATAAATTCTAACTTTTAGCTTTTTTGAGAGCAGACTGGGCGACAAAGCTTCTCAAGCGAATTACGAAGGCATTTCCCATATTTATTGTGCGTTTAATTTACTCCCGAGTGTCATTTATATTTGTTACTGTTACTCCAAGTTATTTCAATTTTTTTCACCTCTTCAAAGACTAAATGTCCAATTTTTATATTTCCATTTCGTACAATATTCTGATCACGAGACATAATCATATACTTCGTCTTTTCGGGATTTATTTCCAAATCTATCTCTTTACTTGCTTCATGTAAAATTCTCTTGTTCTCCCTAATAGTTTGTAACAGATGCATAAATTTCTACTTTCAGAAAGACTGAGAGAATCAAATGGTGGTAACATATTTTTCGGTCATCCGTATAAAAAGAAAGTAATTATGGAAAATGTTGAATCATTTACAGGTCAATAGAATAAATGTTTGGTGAACATACTGTTGGAACACCCTGTAATTTATAGTAGTAAGCATAACAAGTAGCTGGAGAAAAATTCACGGCGGGTCACGTTCTCCATAGAAGTTAAAGTGGTAGGTTTGTTTGTTATTATTTCGTAATATATTGCACGTCTAAAACAGCGCTGAGCAGCAAGACTGTGAAGAAGTAAAAAGAACAAATCTTGTGAAAATTGCTTTCAAATTATCAAGTTGAAAATTGATACAGTTGAAGGCCGATGGCAGTAGAATCGATGAGGGCGATCTTGTTTCGTTGTCTTTGTTCTCTCGTCAGAACAGTTGGAGGTGGCGCTGCGTAAACTCATGAAATAATTTATTCTGTGGATTATTGTAGTAAAAAAATATTTCTAGTAAATGACTAGAGGGCGGATTTTGATGATGAAAAGTAATCTTCTTATTTTTCACATTAGGACGATGCCTGTTAACATAGAAATCTTTCTATGTTAATATCAACGTAAAAAAGCCATTTCTTATACTGATTTTTTTTTGCATTTGTTACATTTTTTTAACTAATAGGTCATTTATATATTTTTTCGTCATTTTTTGGTCTTTTTTAATACTTTGAAGAACTTTTAGACCATTTGGAATGCATTTTACTTTCTTCTTTACCGATAGGTCTGTTAAATAATTTTCTAACCAAATAGGTCAGTAGTAATCACCTACTGAATAAGTGAATAACAGTGAAGTTTGAGTTTTATAGTTTGAAACAGACTCTAAAGGCCATCCCTCATTCCATTGAAGGCTTTATTTCACACAACGGAAGTAATATAAAATGCTTGACAGCAGCTCAGTTTAAGTGAGGACTTTGATCGTTACTGTTCTTTTGTCGGTACGAGGATGTCTTTAGAATTTATGTTTGGAAGGGGGGAAACTTCCACCGTGTCGTGGACAGGACGTTGTGTCCTCAACATGGTTCGAAAGGATGTCTACTTTATAAAACAGTATTTTTAACACAAATATTGCAAGAATGTACGCTGCGCCCACAATTGGTGTGTCATTGATACTGCCTCATCTGGAAAATTTGGTAACAAAAGTGAGGCGCGGAAGAAGGAGGAGACGGAGAATGAAGGCACTGACATGGACCACCCCTGATTGAAACACATTGTAAACCCTCATTAAAATCTATAGTTTTCCCTTAAAACCATTTTGTTACTTGTTCTTTTCCTTTATCTTAGCCAAATTCCAGGAAGTAGCCTCCTCTCTCCGAGATTTGCAAGGCAGTCATTGAAACAAGGTGACTAATTTTTAAGAAGTTTTGGTGCGAGTACGGTGAATAATATTTAAATGTCATTTTCTTTAATTTCATGTCATTTTTTCCATTAGTTTAAGGGCATTTTAATGATCATTTTTAAGTCGATTTTTAGGTCATCAACATCCGCCCCTTAGTAATGACTAATAAGTAATACGTTTACAATATCAAGTACCTATTCCATTTCTATGGACATTCTAAAAGTAACCTAAATTATTTAGAAAATGTAAGTTAATCAAAGCCGCAGTAATAAACTTCAGTGCTTACTAGTGGCTTTCATGAGGATTCTGTCAGAGAAAACTCGATTAACTTACATGTAGGCCTATCTTAACACTGCAAAAATATTGACAAGTAACTAACATAACCACTTATACTACTGCCATTATGGACTTCAGTTTAGCTACCAGTATCTACTATCGCTAACAACATCAGTAATGCAACCACTACTAATTTATTACAACCAGCAACACGATATTGTCATGACCAACACCGGTAGTAGCATCAGCAAAATTTTATTAAAAGGAATACCATTAACACAACCGCTGCTATAGAGTATTCGGACCTTAAATTACAGTACAGCCCTTATAAAGCATGCGTTGTTGCGACGTCAACTACAGAATAATGCGCGCAAGAGTGGCTTAAGTGAATCATCACAACTACATAAGCTCATCTATGAAACGTTTCTTCTTAATTTGAGAATCCATTTTACACTCTGATATCTTATAGGTCTATATCTTGTTTTGTCTTCCACAAGTTTTACTTTAAGGAACTCTAAGCACAAGGACTAACACACATACACACAAATATAAAATTACTATTCTTACTTGTATATAATTGGACACATTACGCTATAAAATTACTTACGATCGTCAATGCACGTGACCGTCTCAAGATTGAAATGTAGGTATATAACTCCGTGATCTCCAGGAGACAAAATTCGAATGTGTGTATGTTGTACGTTAGTTGCAAGAGCTATCTCGGCATATCAAAACGAAACGGAACACCCTTTCCTAAATCACAAATCTGGAACTAAATGAGCTACAGACTTGGCGTTTGTTTTAAAAATAACTTCCATCTTCGAAGGGCATTTCTCCAGCTTTGAACCCATGTATAGACAACACCGAAAAAAGTTTTCCGCTGGCTGACTTTTTCGTGTTTTCGAGTAAAAATTTCTGACTATGACTAAAATGAAAGAGACATTCTGTATTTTCTTATGAATAAAATGTAGATTTAAACTTACGTACGTGGAGAATGAATGTTTCTTTACCAAGAGTAGAAATGGAAAAGTTCTAACTGATTTAATATGGGAGTTATGACGTGATATGTTTCGTGTAGCGAAGATTCTGCATTTGGGGTAAATTTTCATTATATTGACATTTTAACCCTTAATTACTTCGTAAGACATGTTTTATTAATCATATTTTCATGTGTTTTAATCGATTACTATATATTTTACGGAAATGTGGCAATCTCACTACATTAGAAAAGGATAGCGCTTATGGTGAAATTCATGAGAAGAAAAGAGATGAATAATTTCCATTCTTTGATCTACTGCAATTTAAGGTCCGAATACTCTATATTCCACAAATACACTACCATCAATTTCCAGAATTAACAGCATCATCACTACAATAATTACCATCAGATTTTTCATCAATACCAATGGCGCTACCATGAAAACTCTCGTCCACTGTAATCATTACCAGATTCAATACGAATATTAAGCTTACTACATTCACCATTATCATTTCTTTGTTCTAATCCTCTTCTTTTCCTTTTTTCTCTTCTACTCATTTCTTCTGTTTTCCTTTTTGTGCTCATTTTTTCCCTTCATTTGTTTCTTATTATTTTCTTTTTTTTCTACTCGCGTTTCTCCTTTTTCTTCTACTCCCTGTTTTCTCCTTCCTTCTTCTTATACTTCTCGACTTTCTTAATTTTCCTTCTTAAACTTATCATTCCCCTTCTTGTTTTTCTTTTAGTTGGTTACTTAACGACACTGTCACTTATCGTTGCAATGGTGACAGCGAGATGTGGTAGGCCTACAGTATTTGACGAGATGAGGCTGAAGTTTCGCCTTATATTACCTGATATTCGTCAAGTGAAAATAGAATTTTTTCTTCTTCAGTTCCTTATTTCTCCTTTTTTGTACACTCCTCCTTTCTTTTTCTACTCGTTTTATAATATTTTTCTTCTTCGACTCGTTTTTAATATTTGTCTTCTATTCGTTTTTTCCTTTTTCTTCTTCTCTATTATTCTTCTACTCCCTTTTTTCTTACTTCTTCTTCCACACATCTTTCCTTTTTTCCTTTTTCTACTACTTGCATTTTCTCCTTGTTTATTCTTCCACCCGTTTTTCTCCTTTTTCTTCTTCTAATCTTCATCTCTCTTTTTCTTCTTTTACTCGTCGTTTATATCCTTTTTCCTTCTACTCGTTTTTCTTATTTTTTCTTCTACTCCTTTTTCTCCTTTTTTCTTCTACTCCTTTTTCTCCTTTTTTATTCTACTCGTTTTTCTTCTTTTTTCTTCTACTCGTTTTTCTTATTTTTCTTCTACTCATTTTTCTCCTTTTTTCTCATTTTTCTTATTTTTCTTGTAGGCCTACTCCTCGTTTTTCTCCTTTTTTCTTATACTCGTTTTTCTCCTACTTTTCGTTTTTCTTACTTTTCTTGTAGGCCTACTCGTTTTTCTCCTTTTTTCTTCTACTCGTTTTTCTCCTTTTTTCTTCTACTCGTTTTTCTTATTTTTTCTTCTACTCCTCGTTTTTCTTATTTTTCTTCTACTCGTTTTTCTCCTTTTTTCTTCTACTTTTCGTTTTTCTTATTTTCTTCTACTCGTTTTTCTCCTTTTTCCTTCTACTCCTCATTTTTCTTCTTTTTTCTTCTACTCCTAGTTCTTCTTCTTTTTTCTTCTACTCGTTTTTCTCCTTTATCTTCTTCTTTTTCCCTTATCCTTGTTTGTATTCCACTCCTATTTTCTTATTTCTTCTTTTAGTCATTATTTCCTCCTACCCCTTATTTTTCTCCTTTCTTCTTCAATTCCTTATTTTTATAATTTTTCCTTCTACTCCTTATTTTACTCTTTATTTTTCTACACATTTTTCTCATTTCTTCTTGTGTTCCTTATTTTTCTAATTTTTCTTATATTTCTTATTTTTCACCTTTCTTTTTTCTTTTTCTGGTTTTTCTTCTTTTTTCTCTTCAACTTTCACTACCAGTTTTCTCTCTTTTATCCTTCTACGCCTCATTTCTCTATTTTCTTCTTCTTCTCATTTGTTCTTCTTGTTTCTTCTTCTACGCATGTCATCCTTTATTTTTTTTTCTACATACGAGTATTATTTCCCTTTTTACATGGTATAAGTTACTTTATTAACAGGCGAGTTTCTTAGATTTCTTTTAGTAGTGGACTGTATGCAACTACTGTATACAAGAAATATTGAGTACTTTAGGAAGCCATTACTATTGTTTCAGAAGTCGAAAGCGCATTACAGAGAGGACGTATTTACGTTTATCTCCTTTCGAATGTTGTGACTACTGGAAGAGCATAAATATGTCATTTTAGATTCTCTTTGCATTTAGGAACAAGTTTCTACTTGTTCTCAATAACTAAACAAAACACACAGGATGCCAAGAAGACCCAAGCCAACTTTTTAGATCAGTGTTTTTTTACATAGCTGGACGTGTGCCTAAAAATTTTTGTTAATTGATGTAAAATCCTAGAACTTGGAGTACATATTGACACTAACGATTTTTTTCTTATAATGTAACATAAATTTGTTTGCAGGTGAGTCTTCCAGATGGTATCTGCAAGAAGCTAGATGCTCCTTGACGTGCAACCAATTTGCTGTGGCGGGTGGTGAGTTTCCAAGATGATAACTTTATCTTTAACAGAGTCTTTTTTTCTCAGTAGATACGTCCACAGCTCTCAACATCTTCACGTTAGAAATTATTAGTGGACAATTTAGTGTTGGTGTGTAAGATCCGTATGTGTCAGGAATGTTAATTAAGATGCCTTTGGCAAGTAAGGTAAAAAGCTGTAAGCTTGATTTGTGTCTCTTTCAGATGTTTTTATGGACTGAATATATAATTAGAGAAAATATTTTCGTAATTCAAGCATTTGTTTAATAAATAATGTAGATCAACGAAATTGAATGCGAATGAAAGTAAAAAACGAGATATTTTAAAGTAATTTTCACTAGCCTATATTACTTTCAAGTACAAACGTGTGTAATGAACTCTAGACCTGCTTAGAACTTTTCTGGAATTTAACATTTAGACTATCTGAATGTTTTTTCTTAATTTGTTCTTTTATTAAATGATTTATCTTTCAAATTAAAGGAATCATAAAGGAAAATATTTCAATTATTTGACTTCGGATTTTTAGGTTACTAAACTGTGCCCAAAATAGGCTGTAAAAATTGAAAATTAGGTCTAATATAAAAATATATATTTTTTAAATTAAGTTACAAATTTGCTGAAATATCAGTTATGAAATATGTAATTTATTTTAGTACTTTTAATATTAAATAGGCTACACGCACCGCATGCTATCTGTAGTTTCATCTACTAAGAGCCAGATATGTGAATCGTCAATATCCGAACGAATTCTGCACATACGTACCATGAACAATTTTTCCTTGCGGTGGATCTGATCGAATATTTCTGTGGCAACATTTTTTTCCAAGAAGCCTTTAAATGGTAATTCTGAAAGACGTTAAACAGGATATTTGCTGTGACGATGACTTGGCATAGTTCATCGTTGTACACCTAACTTGTATTCAAAGTGGTCAAACGCAGGGCTTTACTCATGACAGTATTGAAGAAGAAACAAGCGCTGATAAATACTATAACTTCCCGAGAACTTTACTGATGTAATCCAAATTGTCACAACACAATTTGCTCCACATAGGACTGATGTATGCCTACAATTTTCAGTTATTGGCTGATGACAACATTAATATGGTGTGTCTTATGATTTCACGACTTCTTTAGACTTGTGGACTTCCTATTTTAAACTTTACAACGCATTCAAAGCTCATTCAGTCACCCATACCCAAGAAAGTGCGAAGTCTTACTTAGTATTGAATATCTATAATTGTCTGAGAAAATTGTTTAGTGTAGTTAATTTCCAGGTAAAATTTATTTTTAAATTCTGATCCGTTTTGAATTGCACGTGTACACTGTACAGTTTTCGATGATTATGTAAAAGAAAATAGGCCTATATTGTGCAAATGGTGGCTATTTGAGCAAAAATTAGTTCATGTACCGATCAGAATAAGAGATGAGTGATAATTTATAATATATGAGAACACTATCTTATAAAACTTAGCAAAATCAATTAGTAAAAGTGCTTAATAAGGGGAAGATTTTGAGGAAAAGTTAGAATTATCTCTATACAATTATAAAGCTTACAAAATAAGTAAGTAAAAAATGCTTGTTCAAGGAGGGGGAAATTTTCAGGAAACTTTATAGTTGTATTAGTACAGTAAAATACAGAAAATAAAACCTTCCCAAAATACTTAAGGTGGGAAATTTTCAGGAAAATTTAGCCTACAATTATATCAGCACATAAAACTTAGGAAAATCAGTAGACTCAGCTGAAAAAAGTTGCTTAATACGGAGTTTCACGAAAATTTATAATTATATCAATATAATTATAAAACTTACCAAATCAGTAAGCTACAAATTGTTTAAGGGCAAACTGTTCCGGAAAATTTTCGCCATTACTTGCATCAGTCCTACGTTTATTTCGTTCTAAAGAAAGATATTTTAATAAGATACTTTTCAAAAGTTGCATAGTTAAAACGCCTTGAAAATTCGAACATGGCTAGAAGTTGTAAATGCAAATTTTAAATAACTCAATATTAAAGTGTATGTCACAGAAAACAGCTTTCAAACTTGGATTTTAAACGTATTTGATTAACATTTTAATCAGACGGTTGGAGCGCACGTGATTGATTTGATTGTCCTTATTCTTTATATATAAGTATTGTCCTGTAGGAAAAGTATAAGTAAATAAGACGCCCAAAGAAATTGTTGCATATTAGTTTATTGCAAACTTATACAGTATGCCATATATATTCTGTTCTTTTGCTCAAAAAATTGTTGCATATTAGTTTATTGATAACTTATAAAATATGCGCCAGCCTACATATTGTTTTCTTGCTAAAAAAATGTTGCACATTAGTCTATTGCAAACTTAAAAAGTATGCGATATATATTATGTTCTTTTGCTCAAAAAATTATTGCATATTAGTTTATTGTAAATTTATGAAGTGTGAGATACATTTTCTGCTCTATTGCTAAACAATTGTTGCATATTTGTTTATTGCAGACTTATAAAATATGCTATACTTATTTTGTTCTGTTGCTCAAAAAATTGTTGCATATTAGTTTATTGCAAACTTATAAAGAAATATGCAATATTTTCTTGAGCAGAAAAATAATTTTGCATATTTCTTCATAAGTTTGCATTAAAACTATACCGTACGCAAAAGTTTGAGCACAGTATTTCGACTTCGAACTTTTTGTTTATGCTGAATAAAATTAGAGTCAGCAGAGAGGATGGTGTTAAATATGTAACGAAACTGTTATCCAACACAATACCCTGCGGTGGCTAAGTGGTCAGACCTTCAGCCTGTCACGCAGGCGGTCCGGGTTCGAATCTCTGTTAGGTCTGGGATTTTTCATTAAAAAATCTATTGTGGCACTTTTGGCGAACAAGGTCGCAGTTGGGGTTTTTCTCGGAGTTCTCCATTTTTCCCATATTAGGCATCTACATTTCTCCATTTCGTCATCATTCCATAGCATTCTCCGAATGCCGGCTGACGATGAATGGAGGGGTGGCCTAGGGACGAGTGGAATTTCTTGCTCGAAACCTGGGTATTCAGCGAACCTTAGTGTAGTCATCAGGTGTGGGTTTGTGAAGGCGCCTAGTTTAAGGGTTAGCACAATAGATCTTGAAAGGTCGCAGTGCTGGGTCGTAGTAACCCCTCCCGAAATTCCATTTCATTATACAACTTAAAATTCGAGGGCTTAGTATCAACCAATATGCACTGTTTTTCAAAAGCACTGTTGCTACAAACGTTTCGTCAAATTCATACATCTTATATATTCAAGGTTATAATTTCATCTTTATCATCATGATAATCCAAAACATGTATTAGACTAGATGGTCTGTTAAGGTCTCACGTCAGTCCAACTCTTAGCAGGGCGACCAACAAATTTTCTTTCACGAGGAGCGTACTGCAGGATTTGTTTCGGTATCAGTGTTCTATCCATCCTTTTGAAATGATTAACATATTGTAATATTGATTCGACTTTGAGTTATTTCAGGATATCATTATTTCTTTCGTGGTTCCATTTTGTGTCTCATGAGTCCATCTCGGCAGCGATTAAAACTGTCGGGCAAGAGTTCTTTTTAACTGCGATTCGTGTATAACTCTAAATAAATGATGGTTTTAAAATTGTATTTATTATGCATTATGTTTTTATAAATTTGGTAAATTTATTTTGTATATCATAGTCATGTGTAAGTGATAATGAATGTCCAAGGTATTTAATATTGTTCATCCTTTCCAATTATCTGTTACTGACGTACATCTTGCTGTGTATATATATATAATATATATATATATGTATCTGTGTGTGAGTGTATGTATGTATGTATGCATGTGTATATTTATAAATATATGTCTACATGTTGTTATATTATGTCTACAAATGTACATATTTTAGCGAAATGTCTTAATATGATCTACAAGTTCAACATGTCTATTCATGTTAAATTCTCTAGGTATTTCGATTATAATTTCAAGCCTTCAATCAAATTAATGTTTATTCACCGTATGTATCTATATGTTATGTCTCTACATACGTAAGTATGCATGTATTTATGTATGTATGTATGTATGTATGTATGTATGTATGTATGTGTGTATGTGTGTATGTGTGTATATTAGCTAAGTGTCATAATATTATCTATAAGTGCAACATGCTATTCATGTTAAATTCTCTATGTTTTTCGACTGTAATTTCAAGGCATTAATCTAATTAATTTATATATGTTACACTCTTACAAGTGTATATTTATTGTATGGTAGTCTGTAAGTTTCAATTTCTTATGATTAGTTTAAAATATAACCCTAATATACTATATGTAAAATAGGGTTTATAAATATGGAATAAATACTACTACTACTACTAGTATGAAACTAACGTAACTACAAAAATTGACATTTTTAGGTATTTACACCAATCGATAATAATTCGTTGACCACTTTTGTGGTATAGGAGTCAGCATGCTGGTCTCTTACGCAGAGGACCCGGGTTCGATTCCCGGTTGGGTTGAATTTCCTGGTTGATGTTTTTCAGGGTTTTCCCTCAACTGTAAGCCAAATGTCAGGAAATTCGGGCCACAACATCCCTGAATATCATCGGTTTCATTCATTATCAAAATCATATTCATAACAAATCAGTAAACATCTACAGACGCCATCTAGTTCACAATAATAGAAGCAGTACTCAACAATAGTACACAGGCTTTCGGATTTCATCTAAGAGATTAACTCGCGATATGACCAGAGATGTTAAAGCGAGTATAAATAACAGCAATATATATATATATATATATATATATATATATATATATATATAATATATAGTAATTCGTTCTTCTACTTGGTCACAAAAAATTGTAACTCATTTCCGAACAGTCTTGTATATAATACAATTCGTGATTACAAAACATGTTGGTACAGTTCATTTGAAATAAGCGTAATGGCTGTTACGAATTTTGTTGTGAATAAAACATCGATTGTACTCGAAGTTACTGTATGTTAGTTTCACATTATGCCCTCGAATTTATAATTTATATTGGCAGTTACATTATTCTAACTCACTTTATTGTATTCATCCGTAAACAAACTTTAAAAATAGATATTGTAGAAGATTCCCTTGTAAACATTTTTTATCGCCCTTAAAAATCCAATACGTCTGGTTGGAAATGTTAGTTCGAACTCGCGTACTTCTAGTTCATTGTCAAGTACTAGACCACCGAAATCGACATGCTGATTTTATACGCAAGATATCTGTAAAAAAAAAAAAAACAAAAAAAAAAAATTGGACACAGACTGCACATGTGATTTTGTGTGGTAAATAACGACTCGTCTATTTTTGAAAGTCCAAACGCATCTCATTTGGAATTGAAACTAAAACTGATAAAACAGAATTACTGACCGATTGAACAGGTTTCGTAGTGGATTTGCCATTAGCGTTAGGAAGTAGTTAATGAATAGGATTGATGCGAGTCACACGTAACACCGGTTCCATGACAAAATGATGCAATTCCGTGAGGACGAGCTGTGCACCTGCCGCACGGTTCCCACGGTAACGAGGTTTCCTCCACCTGACTCCTCATGATCAAATTTGGACATCTCGGTGCCGGCCTGCCCGTCTGACCAATCACGGCTCCAGCGCGCCCGCACGCCAGCGAGTGAAAGCGCGGGGCTCTTTAATTGGGGTGTTGACACGCAATTTTATGTTTCCTGTCCAGCACCACGTCTGTGTATTTATTAATAAGGAGCGCTACTAAATTACTTTGTGTGCTTTCCTTGATTAATCGCTCCAGAAACAAACATATTCTGTTACATCGCAAGTGGAACTAATTGCATGTCGTGTAGCAAAAATAAATAAGCAATAAATATATTTATATAAAGGACTTTATGACGAATAAATAAAGAAATGAATTATTAAATAACCTGATAACATAATGAATTATTGAAAGTGAATAATGGATGAAATAATGGAAAGATTAATTCACGAATGAAGTAAATAAGTTTAGAAACTAAGAAATAAATAATATTAATTTACAGTGTAAGAGAGTAAAATTAGATTTTATGAGCGAATGGAAAGTTTCTCGCTCGAGACGAAGCCGAGGGTGATAATTGCCACGAGCGCTTAAAATCTGTTTACTGTCGTGTGCTATACATTATTTCATCTATTAGGCCTACTGGTATCTAAATATATATATATATATATATATATATATATATATATATATGTAATTTGAACTGGTCATGGAAATTACGGGAAAACTGCTGAACGGATTTTAATGAATGGCCCGTCATTTTGAAGCTTGGCATCCAAGGATTTCCAGAAAAATAGTAACTTTCAGTGCAGTGTTAGTTTTCCTACATAATTTTCCAAATTCATCTTTCGTCAGTTTTAAGAACTAATTGCATTTCAGAATAAAACAAAACACACACTACAGTAAACAATAGGCTATTACACGAAGGCCATGATCTGCAGGATTGCTGACATAACTTATTTAGAGTTCAGATGGCTCAGATTCTCTGACATCATAACATCACCATACCAATATGTCGATCTTCATTTGTGTAATTTTTTGATAACGTATAAAAATAATTTACAGGTCTGATTCTCTGGTCTGTAGTTTTCAGAGTACAGCTGTGTATTGGATATTATAAGAACTACAAAACTTAAGAATGTTTGATGGGATTATTGCCTTTAAAATGAAATATTATTATAGTTAATGCAATTATGTGAATAGACCTATTTGTCACTAATTACACACATTAATGGTATATTGATGATATGAAAGTGAAACCTTTTGGGATTTTATATAGGCCTAAGTAGACAAGGAGAAAGAATATTTTGAATTAGATCTTCATTTCTATAATTTACTGAGTAACAGCTATATATTATAATGTTACTGAAAACTATAAAACTTACGTAAGGTAACAATATTGTTATTAAAAATGAAATATTTTTATAGTTACTAATGATGTAGGTCTTTTTCATATATGTGTGATTCTCTAATTTTCCTAGGTAGTAATGAGTCATGCTTCCTATTTTAGCTGCGTCTTTAATCTAAATCAAAGTTAATTTCATATTTCTTTGGTTTAATCGAACCTGAAATTTTCTTAACTCTCGCCTACAATCCGCAATGACCTGAAATAGCTACTGCACTACTCCCACATGGAAAACTCTCTGATCGTCCGAACATTGTACTTGCGTTTTCGCATTGAAACTCAGGAACTGAAGATGGATAGGTTCAACGAAAAGTATTTGGCATAAAAAAACATACAGAGGGAGTATGTTCACTATTATGGAAGAAATAACTTTCAAAATGTCTGGTATTCTTCATTGAAAATAAATCTGAACAATTTTTATTTGAACTTCTTATGGACTTAGTTTGCAGCATTTGTTGCACAAGCCACTATATATATATATATATATATATATATATATATATATATATATATAATTTGAACTGGTAATGGAAATTACGGGAAAACGGCTGAACGGATTTTAATGAATGACCCCTCATTTTCATGCCTGGCATCGAATGTTTTTCGGAAAAGTAGTAGTTTTCAGTGAAATGTCAATTTTCCTACATAATTTTCCTATTTTCAAAAATCCAGATTGCCGACATATTTAGAGCTCAATTCAATTTGTTATTAAAAACTGATTCTGCAGTGTATAATTTTCTGAGTACAGCTGTGTATTGGATATTCAAATCTACGAAACTTGAGGTGGTTTGATGACATTATTACCATTAGAAATTAAATATTATTATAGTTAATATCATGATGCATCTATTTTTTCATTAATTGTACATAACATTGATGCTATATAGATGACATGAAAGTGAAACGTTTTGTGGTTATATAAGTAAATGTAAATAATATCTTAATTTAGATCTTCATTTCTATAATTTACTGAGTGGCTGCTATATAACTACACAACTTAAGTAAGATAATAATATTATTAAAAATCAAATATTCTTATATTTATTAACCCAGTGGGGTTGGGTCTTTTTCATATACTTAATGGCGGTGTAGTGTAGATATTGATATGTGTCATTGTCTTCAGTATTGGCTCGAGAGAGCGCAAAAATTACAGTTCCTGAGGAAAGATCAAAAGGTATTACTTACTGATAAAATAAGGGGCCTAGAAAATTGTGTAGTCTCCAGATCATTTCAGCAAGATCTCTTAGTAGAATAAAATGATTTTACGCTCTACATTTCAAGTTCTACATGCAGCAGCTATACGAAAATGCTATTGTTCGAAAGCTTAGCAAACCTGACATTTGTTTAACTTTTGCCTACAATCAACAATGACCTGAAATAGCTACTGCTATCGTCCTGACATTGATACTTGCGTTTTCGCGTTGAAACTCAAAAACTGAAGTTGGATAGACTCAAGAAAAAGTAATTGGCCTAAAAAGATCCATCCAGAGGGAGTATGTTTCATTATTATGGAAGCAAATAACTATCAAAAAGACAAGTATTCTTCATTGAAAATAAATCTGAAAAATTTTTATTTGAACGTCTAACGAACTTAGTTTGCAGCAGTATTTGCTGCACAAGCCACTAGTATATATATAATTTGAACTGGTAATGGAAATTACGGGAAAACGGCTGAATGGATTTTAATGAATGACCCACAATTTTTAAGCTTGGCATCCAAGAATTTTCAGAAAAATAGTAACTTTCAGTGAAGCGTTAGTTTTCCTACATAATTTTCCTATTTTCCAAAATTCATCTTTCGTCAGTTTTGAGAACTAATTGCATTTCAGAATAAAACAAAACACACACTACAGTAAACAATAGGCTATTACACGAAAGCCATGACTGCAGGATTGCTGACATATTTAGAGTTCAAATTCAATTGGTTATTAAAAACTTAAAGACTTATTAAAATAATTTACAGGTCTGATTCTGCGGTGTGTAATTTTCTGAGTACAGCTGTGTATTGGATATTAAAATCTACAAAACTTGAGATGATTTGATGACGTTATTACCATTAGAAATGAAATATTATTATAGTTAATGCCATGACTTGCGTAAGATAATAATATTGTTATTAAAAATTAAATATTTTTATAGTTATTAATCAAGTGGGGTTGGATCTTTTCATATACTTAATGACGGTGTGGTGTAGATACTTATATGCGTCATTCTCTTCAGTATTGGCCCAAGAGAGCACGAAAATTACAGTTCCTAAGGAAAGACCAAAAGGTATTACTTACTGATGAAATAAGAGGCCTACAAAATTTTGTAGTCTCCCGATCATTTCAGCAAGATCTTTTAGCAGGATAAAATGATTTTACCCTCTACATCTTAAGCTCTACATGCAGCAGCTATACCAAGATGTTATGTCTATTGTTCGAAAGCATAGCAAACCTGACTTTTTTTAATTTTCATCTACAATCCACAATGACTTGAAATAGTTATTGTTTTACTCCCACATGAAAAATCCATTGATCGTCCTGACATTATTACTTGCGTTTTCGCGTTGAAACTCAAAAACTGAAGGTGGATAGGTTCAAGAAAATTTATTTGGCATAAAAAAACCATTCAGAGGGAGTATGTTATATTATTATTAAAGAAAATAACTTTCAAAATGTTTGGTATTTTTTATTGAAAATAAATCTGTAAAATTTTTATTTGAACGTCTTAATGAACTTAGTTTGCAGCATTTTCTGCACAAGCCACAGTTTAATTTTAAATATTGTAAGTTTTTTCTTTGTAATTTGTTGTTTATGAAGAAGTTAAATAAATTAATGCATGGATTTTGTTGTTGCTAATGTGTTGGTTGTCATGAAGAGAATGATTTAAAACAATTTTATTCACTGCTGTGTATAAAGTTGTTCTTTAGTTTGCTGAGGATGGTGAAAGGAGATCTGTTTGGATACCAGATATGGATAAAATAATTGTTTGATATAACGAATTATTTCAATTCTTTCAAATACTTTGAATATAACCTATCTTACTTACAGTAGAAGAACAAGATGTTAGTTTGAAAATTTTTAAATTCTCATAGAGCTCACAGAATTACTAATGAAGTTTTCAGATCAAATAAAAGTCAAACCTATGAATCGGTATTTATTAAAACAACGTTAGTGATGGAAACCAAATTTGTTTGAAACTTGAACTCTTGTTTAAACAAAATTCAAGTATTTTAGTTTTCTGTATATCCCTTATGGATAATTACGTAAATCACGTAATTTTAACACCAAACGATAAATCCAAGTATAAATAGTTCGAAATAACGACAACCTTGAGCAACACAAAAATTGTGAGTGATGTTGTTTTTAATAAGTACCGCTTCATATAAAATTTCGGGTAATCAATACTTATGTATGGAAGTGATGAATGGATCATTTGAAAAAAAAAAAGACTAACATCGACTTATCAGTCCACACCTGTGGAGTAACGGTCAGCGCGTCTGGCCGCGAAATCAGGTGGCCCGGGTTCGAATCCCGGTCGGGACAAGTTACCTGGTTGAGGTTTTTTCCGGGGTTTTCCCTCAACCCAATACGAGCAAATGCTGGGTAACTTTCGGTGCTGGACCCCGGACTCATTCCACCGGCATTATCATCTTCATTTCATTCAGACGCTAAATAACTTAGAAGTTGATACAGCGTCGTAAAATAACCCAATAAATAAATCGACTTACCACAACTAAAGTTAAATTTTTGAGAAGGACTGGTTATACTTTATTCGATCACAAAACAAATCAGAAAAGTTTACACAAGCTTCAAATAACACCAATAACTGAATATTTATAGTAGCCTGTTACATACAAAATTGACTTGAACATGTGGACTAGGACAGATAGAGAATACCACGATAAATTCTTCATTACTTTCCTTGTGGGACAAGATCTTTGGGCAGATCACGCAAGAGATGGAAAGAAACCATAACGGGTCACTAGGCGCAACATGGAAAAGGCTGATGATGGTGATGATGGTTACCAATGAGTAAATTTAACAATTGAGGAATGGTTCTGCAGAAATGATAAGTTCGACTGTACCAACGAGTATAAGCTTATTTCTTTTGACTCATCTGAATTTTCGCTAACATGCAAAATATCAAAATGAAGGATTACCGTACAGTTTTCCGAATCTAATTTACGAATGTCCTTTTTCCCCGAATGCTTTTCTCCCGAAAACAAATTTCTCGAATCCCATTTCCCGAATTCTATTATTCCCGAATTCCCGAAAATTTGCTATTATTAGGAAATGTGTGTTTTGGTTCAAAACTGTGCATTTATTAAACTTATTTATTTTGAATTAAACTTACAATTAATTTTGTGTACAAGGCTAAAAGGTTTTTAAGGTAATTTACCTAGGAAATCACTACGTTGTGGGCAATTGCTATTAAATTGTCCATGATGCGATCTTCTTCACGATAAGCTTCATATGGAATGATTTCTAATATAGACGTACGACTCATGAGAAGATCCTAACATTGAAGTAGTGCGATTCGTTGAAATCTTGAGATCCTCGCGAAAAGTGATATCTGGTATCTTGATAGTATTTTCAAGGTAGTCTTTGAATATTTACGCAATTATTTACTGTTATGGGTATTGTGAAGAGAACCGGACAATATTCTAAAGATAATGAAAAATATATTACCCTTTCGTCTATGCCTTGTTGTCCTCTCCGAGGAGTGTTGTCAGCTTGTCAAAATTTTGGTATCCAAAGTCCCCGTCGCAAAATTGTGTGATTTTGAGAAGGTTGTAATTAATGCGAGTTCAAGAGTTTTTCCAGGAGTGTCAGTCTCCTGAGGTTTTTTCATTTGGAAAAATCAATTTACAGACAAATTCAGAATTTAGATTTACAAGAAGCATATCATGATTGTCCTTTGGTAACGGTCAGGGATATCTTCCAAGTTCTCTAGCGTTGATGGATTATGGGGCAAATTACGACGGCGTTCTCTTCGCATCAATTTCTTCAAATTTCTCTTTCGGGAAGCTGGGCCAGAACGCCAGATGGAACGTCAAGTAATTCATTGCGAATTATGCGAGAAGGAGGTAATTCTGGATGTTCTTCAGCTGCTCGTTTTAAACCCCTCAATATATTTTTTGCCTCTGCCTCTTCACGAATTGGTGGATACGTGTGTGGCGAGTCTCCTGATCCCTCCAATATAGTAATCTCTTGTCCACCTTGAATTGTTATGGCCCTAGCCTTGCATTCTTTCTGACGTAGTCTTCTATAATCCCAATAGTATTGCCTTCGTGTGTGTTTTAGATTCAATTATATGTAACCCTGAAAAAGTAATTTTTTATTGACAATTTTGGGACCGCCTTCCATTATGAACTTTCACTTCCAAAATGTAATTCGGAAAAAATGGCGTTCGGGAAAGAGACCATTCGGGAATGTGACCATACGGTAAATTCCATTCGGGAAACTGTATTCGGGAAAAAGATCATTCGGCAAATTTATCATTCGGGTTTATGGATTCGGGAATATGCACGAGAATGAAATGAGGCGCAGAAGTGATATATATTTTTAAATTTTCGTATCAATTGAAACAAATAAAATTTAGTAGCTTTTGCTAGATCCACTTTAATATTCATAGTACCCGTCTTATGATAATGAAGTGTCCTTGACTGGTATTATATGCGTATCTATATTTCTCAATATCTGTCCATGTATATAGGCCTACTTCCAAATACACATGATGGCCGTGTGAGAAGCTCGTATTAATAAAGTTTGTGCTCTTTTCAAAAACAGTTCTATCAAGTGCAACATCCGTAATTAATATAGTTTTATAATGTAACCCAATGTGTCAATAATGAAACAGTAGATTGGAAAGCAATATCGAGCATCCTTTCTCTTGCCCGGCTGTTTATTGTGATGTTTTTTGTTAAACAACTTCCATGAGAGAATAGATCAAGGACATGGAATGGAATAATTATATAATTATAATACAATATTAGCTACGTAATCACTATAGGTGTCCAACATTATTATATATTAAAAAAAAAACAGCAAAGTAGTTTAAATTTGGATTCGAGAACAGAGTTCGAGCGATTACGGATTAGGGTCATTATGTCCATGTCTCCCTTATAAGACGAGAGGTTATTGATGGAAGTTTTTAGCTACAACAGATGACAAATGAGTTTCATGGACAATGTTATATTTCCTATTGTTGGCAGAGATGTTCAAGCCTATGAATATAATTTACTTATTATTCTACACTGTTTCTCGAACTTCTTTTTACCGTGGGACACCATTTGACCTACAGAGTAACTATTGAACCCTTTTAATCCTTGTTTTGCCTTATTATTGTTATTATTAGAGGAAAGGTAACAAATATGGAATACCGTTTTGTTTTTCGTTTTGGAATCTACATGTTTTGAATACTGAACGTAAAGTATCGTCCTATTTATTGCTGAATGTCCCTGTGAATGATACACCGGACTTGGAAGTTCGTAAGATGTTATAATATGTTTGAAAAAAATAATTTTCTCAAAATCTAACATATTACCTTCATAAAAATGGAGGTAAAAATATGGAATACTATTAACAAGTTAGAAGACTAACAAAATTGAAAAGTCGAAATGACCTCTACTAAGAAAAGCACAGAACAAGCATTCAGCATCTTCTTTAGAAGGTGTTTTCCCAATCGTAATACTGAATCCAGACGAATCGTCTCTCACGTCTGTTCTCGAACTTGTTTTATGGCTTCTTGCATTGCCTTTGCATTCCACTGTTTTCTGATTTTGTTGGAAGGTGAGGTTTTCCCTCCTCCTACCGATGCCAATACTAATAACGAAACAGAAAAGCAGGGTATAAAGATGGAATAATAATAATAATAATAATAATAATAATAATAATAGTAGTAGTAATAATAATAGTAATAATAATAATAGTATTTATGCGTTAAACGTTGATTATTTCGTTTTATGAATATAATAGACTATATCATTAATATTTCTAACATTGAGCAATAACAATGTATATTCAAGAAAAGAACTTACCGCTAAAATTTTCACTTTCCTCGAAAACGCAATAATGATAAACAGTTCAGCTTCTAACAGCAAACTAAAGGTAAGCGTTCACTACATCGTATCGCACTCATCGGACGAATCGCATGGATCGGAAAAAGACAATCTTTGCTGTATATTGTTATGTAACCGCGTTCACTACATCGTATCGCACGCATCGGCTCTCGGTAAATCCGTCCACGTTTCTCGGATGAGCAAATTTTCCTATGCATGCGATCATGACCTTCTTTAATAAATCAATTTTAATTGCTCAACTGTCACTATTATGTTGTGCCATGTTCAGTGTCGCGCTAAAATGGCAGACGGAAAACTTATTTCCCTTTAGAAAACTGCGAAGAATTATATAATTTGGGACATTCCCATTACAGTAATCAAGTCTTTTCTTTTATATTATGTAACCAATATCTCTTTTGTTTCTTCATTCAATTAATAAGCATGAAACAATTACAAATTCTTATTCGCCAACACTCATGAATAATAGGCCTAACCTCAAAACTCCTCTGTTTTCAGCAATGTTAATATCGTACGTCATTTGTTTTAAACAGCTGATAGGGAATCCGATGAGACGATGAGGTGGAGCCGTTACAGTGAACGCACTGCACTTAAAATATCCGTTGCGTGCGATCCGTCCGTGGAGTGCGATACGATGTAGTGGACGCTTACCTTAACACATTCCCGCCAAAAAGAGTATCAGTGCTTAATAATTTGGAAGTTTTCCGCTAGAATACAACACGTCTCAGTTCGTACATCGTACTATTTCATATTTGTACCCCTATTTTATATTTCTAATACTTCTTCAATTAGGCTACAATAATTACAATAATTATTTTTATCAATATTATTATTATTATTATTATTATTATTATTATTCACATAAACATTCACTTTAATGATTAATAGTTGCACGACTGTTATAGGAAAGCTAGTACTTATGAAAGAAGTTGAATGTCTGATTTATGCCAATTTTCTGGTTGGAAAAAATTATTTTTTTTTTCAGCAACGAATTTCATTTGAGCCCTAATACCAAAATAATGGACATATTAAAAAGATATTTCATTGTTTTACTTTAGTTTCCACTGACAATAAATGACTAACATTTCGTTACCATCAGAACTATAGAAAATTAATAAAGTGCACCAGTGTTATGTTGTGTAACAATACTCTAAAAAAACATGTAGGCTTAATATTAAAAAAAAATATTTCTGCCTTACAAAGAACTACATAGAAACTATTTTAAGTTAATTCAATTGCTAAAAACTCCATCATTTAGCACAAAAAATTTCAAAAAGTTATGTTCATAGAACCAAATCTATGCCGGGTTGCTTTCAGGCAATTTTTTCTCATTTTTCATATACCATAACAACCATCTCCCCTTGTGACATTGCAAGACTAAGAGCGGTAATGTGATAGAAGCAGTGAATAACCATGTTCAGTCAAAAGCTTATCTATCTTTTCAGAGGGATAAAATAATATCCTTAGCATGGTTTCTTTCAGAGTAAACTTTAAATTTTAAATTTTATGAAACTTGAAATAGAAGAAATACACTTCCTGAAACTATTACTAATATTTAACAGATTCGAACATGAAGGAAATTTCGACATTAGAATAAGCCCCAGATTCCTTGGGTGGTCAACGGAACTAAAAAATATGTGTAGGTATAGTAACAAAATTTAAAAAACATAATTTATAGTAGGGCCTAAGGTATTCGGAAGTACAGATTGTCGAGGGAGACTGACGGGATCAGGCACGACTGAACCATCAGTAGAACGAACAACAGAATAAGCATTCCTACAATTTAATCCCAGTTAAGGCTGGTTCACAATAAACCGGGAACGGAAACAACGAGAACAGAAATATGGTTAAAATAAATATATTTAAATGTGAGCATTCACAATTAATTTTCACGTTCACGTTCCCTTTCCCGGGCTCCGAGAAGCTTCTCGTTAATTTTAAATACATTTATTTTAATAATATTTTCGTTCTCGTTCACGTTGTCATTGCCGTTCCCGTTTTATTGTGAATTAGCCTTTACATGAAGTTTATTGTAGTTTGAAATATCTTTAGTTTATCGTTACCTAAATTTAATTGATAAAACTTTATTGCAACAGGAAGTTCAATATGAATAATAATAAAAAAGAAAAGTTGCTTTAATCTCTACCTACCAAGGAACTTCAAGATACTGTTTTCATAAATATCATACACACAAATTTCACCAGTTTCATGTAATGAACTCGGGGAGAAAGAATATTGCCTAAACATTTCACGTAATAAGAGACTGATGTGTCTCCAGAATATCAAACAAATTTCCGAGTCTAGATTTTATATTTCAGAAAGCCTCTTCGTACTTACGGTTCCGAGATTTCTTGAATAGTAATTAAATATACTAAATTATATTAAAATGTATTCCTGCCTATGAAAGTAATTAGGACTGACACACACATACCCACACGAACTTATTGACGAACACCTTAACACGTTTTCTTTTTTTGGAAACTCCCTCTCAAAGCGCTCGAGGGAAAATTTTTTGGTCATTTTTTGATGATGTCGATTTTCAACACTGAATAATCTTTGCAGTTTAAAAAATCTTTAAATAAAGTATTACAGTGATTTTTCGAGACCAGCGAAATTAGTGAATATTAATTGAGATGGTACACTATTGATCTGCAAAATTTAGTGAAATTAATTTTTTTATATATATAGGCTATAAGTTATCTCAGCTATTATAAAAGTTAAATGAACAAAACTTGTCATGCTTAATATGTACATGCATTAGGCTACACTTTATAAAACACTATTCAGATTATTACAATAGCTAACCTGTAAAAATAATATCAAATTTACATATATTTTTTTACAACCGTAAAGCATTGATTGATATAATAAAATATGCAATTAATTAAATGTCTCCATGATTCTTTTATTGGAATGTTCTAAAAAACTACATCAACAACATAGTCTAGGCTCTTTTGCCTATTCCTTCGGAAAATATATTTTCTTAAACAAAAATTGTAGAAAATTTAATGTTGAAGGGAACTAAATAAACAAAGAAAGAAAATAAGAAAAAAATGAAATAGGAAAAGAGAATTGGATGGAGAAAAAGGAAAATTGAAAAAAAATATATATATAAGCTCGGTTAAAAGAAAAGGAAAATAGGTGTACTAGATCCAACTAAACAAAACTGACAAAGAAAGAAAAATAGAGAAAAAAGAAGGTTGGAAACAGAGAGGAGGAAAAAATAAGAGATTACCGGTAATTGAAGAACGGGAGAAAGAAAGAAAAGAAGAGAAGCGACGAGAGAGAGAAAAGGAAGAAAAGAGGATACAAAAGAAAAGAAGATGAAAAGCTGAAGGAAGAGAAAAGTGAGGGGAAAAAGAAAATAAAGATGAAGTAGAAAGAAAAGCTGAAGAGAAGAAAGAATAAAAGCAGAAATTTAAAAAGCGAAACAATAAACAATGAAATACAGCTTGCGATAAAATTTGGAATTGAAAAGAAAAAGAAGCATAGAATGTGATCAGAGAAAGAAAGCTTGAAATATATTTAAAAAAAGATTGAGAAAATGCTAAGAAAATATGTGACAAGAAAATAAAAGAAATGGCGGCGAAGATAGGGCAACAAATAAATATATTCATAAGCAACCAGTTAGAGAAGAATGTCTGATGTAATAATGACATCAGTCACAAGTTTCTAATTGCGTTTGAATCAGAATGTTTTCATACTTGCTCGTCGTCGTCGTCTTATAATTAGTCTATTAAACAGTACATTTTTCACTCTAGAAACTAAATTGCTTATTTTCTGTTCTGGAGAAGTTTGAGTTGATTGGACGATACTGATGATTCACTCATCCTCTTGCAAGCGGGCGATGAACTGAGTTTGCAACACCTGGCATCCTGGAGGTCCGAGTTCAGTCACTTTATGTCGTCATTCCGAAGCCAGATTCTCGAGTATTTTACATACGACAGCGTGTAGCCATCATGCGCTGTCAACACAAATCATGTCATATGTTGCGTCCCCTCATCCCCATCTCTTTCGTTATTGTCGACTTCCACTTTCTTTTCTTTTTCTTTTTTATTAGTTATTTAAGGAATGTGTATAGAGAAAATATTAGGCTTAATAGATCGACTATTGATCCGATTTTTTGTATTTGACAGTTATTGGAAAAAAAAAAAAATAGGAGTATAAGGGTACAGTACATCAGCTATTCATAGATTTAAAAAAGGCATATGATTCCGTTGAAAGAGATGTTTTAGATAATACACTTATTGAATTTGGTATTCCCAAGAAACTAATTCGATTTATTAAAATGTGTCTCAGTGAAATTTACAGCATAGTCCGTATAGGTCAGTTTCTGTCTGATGTTTTTCCAATTCACTGTGGGCTAAAGCAAGGAGATGCACTATCACCTTTACTTTTTAACTTCGCTCTAGAATGTGCCATTAGGAAAGTTCAGGATAACAGAGGTGGTTTGGTATTGAAAGGATTACATCAGCTGCTTGTCTATGCGGATGATATGAATATGTTAGGAGAAAATCCACAAACGAATAGAGAAAACACGGAAATTTTACTTGAAGCAAGTAAAGCGATAGGTTTGGAAGTAAATCCCGGAAAGACAAAGTATATGATTATGTCTCGTGACTAGAATATTGTACGAAATGGAAATATAAAAATTGGAGATTTATCCTTCGAAGAGGTGGAGCAGTTCAAATATCTTGGAGCAACAGTAACAAATATAATTGACACTCGGGAGGAAATTAAACACAGAATAAATAGGGAAATGCCTGTTATTATTCGGTTGAGAAGATTTTGTCACTTAGTCTGCTGTCAAAAAATCTGAAAGTTAGAATTTATAATATATATTACCGTTTGTTCTGTCTGGTTGTGAAACTTGGACTCACACTGTGAGAGAGGAATAGAGATTAAGGATGTTTGAGAATAAGGTGCTTAGGAGAATATTTCATTTTCATTTATTTTCATTTATTAATTTGTTGATGAACATTACAGGCAAAGCCCAATTACAATGTTCACGACTAACAAATTAATTTATAAAACATAAACAAGGAAAAGGAAACATACACTTATTAAAAACTGAAACAAAATAGAAATAAGAGAAAGATAAAAAGAGGAATGAAGTTACAGAAGAATGGAGAAAGTTACACAACACAGAACTGCATGCATTGTATTCTTCACCTGACATAATTAAGAACATTAAAGAACGTAAAACGATTGGAAATCCTCATAATGACGTAATAATTAAAAGCTTTTTAAATGTAAATTTTTAAATAATTTTCTTCACAATAATATTTTGTTTATTTTTCATAAGGGGAGTCGTCAAACCCTATCTCAGTAATGTTAACACAGCAATATTAATGACTAGGGCTCGAAAGTTGAGGAAAAATACTTTTTTTTTTTTTTCGAGTGTCCGAAGACGAGACCTTACATAATGTATGTTCATTTTGGGTCATTATAGGCCAAAAAAGGGTGGGTTTTATTTGTCCTTTTTCGCCTTTTTCGGCATTTTTCGGCTTACTGGTCCTTTTTATCCTCTTTTTTAGGTCATAATGGCTTTTTTTTGCAACTTTAAGTACTTCAGACTACATTTTTACTGTCATTTTTACAATTTAACACGAGATCTCACTTGCTTCAAGTAGGCTATGACCAATGACATCCGTTCATGTGGAGAGAATTTTCTCGTATGTTTCGCAACGTGCTATCAGAAAACTCATGATCGTTTACCTAAAAACCTGGAGATGACTATTGTGATATACTGCAATGCTAACTGAGGTAAAGTTTCCGAAGTCCAATTTCTGTAACCCTAGTGTGGTTAAGCCAGACATTCTGATTAAGACTTACACTAATTCTGATTTCTTTCTCCAGGATGTCTATTGCGGGTTCGTTGAATTCATTCTAAGTGGAAAAAATCGTTCATTCTAAATTCTCCAAGTACTTTTTTTTTAACAAACACGGAATTCCTTTTTCAAATCTAATTTTAATCTAAAAAACATATGTCTGAAAGAAGAAGCATTTAAATATAGTGTTTTTCGCACTGTATGTTGCATACCACCAGAATTTTGTATTTTGAAACATTATACTCATTAAATGTGTAATTAAAACTGAAATTATTAATTAATTTGGATGAACTTCTTTACGTCCTTTTTTCCAGTCTTTAGGTTCTTTTTAGGATATCTTTTGGTCTTTTTAAAGGTCTTTTTAGGCAATTTATATGTCTTCAACTTCCGAGCCCTATTAATGACCCTTTATCTCAGAATGTACTAGGTAGGCCTATAGAAATGTGGTATTTTTATAGGATGTTTATGCATTTTTCTGCGTGTACTGATTCGTTTTGATGATAAAATATCTAATAGAAAAAAATATATGATTCTTTTTATAAACCTCTGAAATTAAAAAAAAATATAGACTTTTATTTTTAATAAACTATTACAGCAATCTCAATCAAATGAATTCCACATCAACACAGTGTTATCTGAAATGTATGGTAAAAAAGTTCATGCAGGTAGACCTAGTAGTTTCTGAGAAAACGGATCATTTATGTTGAAAAATGTCGTTTTAAGTAAGTCACGTTTAAAGTAAAAATTTCCATAAAAACTCACCTATTACAAAAAAAAATGTTTTAACGCCCTCCCGGTTGGTAGTCCTCATCTTCTTCTCATCTTGTTGTCCTCTTTCCCTTGGATCTTGCCTCTTTGGTTGTGTATGTCACTGCTATCTCATTCGCAATGTGTTCAAGTTCGCCATGTTTTTCGAGGTACTGTATTATATCCTATTTGAATACCTAGATCCTTCAACACCTGTATTCTTGCAGTGTATCCATAATTAAATGCGAGTACAGCATCTAGCAGACCAAGTTCCAACGTTGACATACCAACAGACACATTTTTTTTTTTTTTTTTTTTTTTGGAACACGGTACCAAACAACATTATTGAACGATTCTTAAGTATTCTGAGTTCTTTCTCTCAAACATTTTTTAGTAAATCAGAATGAGCAGGATCTTGAAACACAGGCTTTATAAGGCATTAATTTTACTACAAAACAAGCCAAATCACAGCCTTCTAAGATAATTAGTTCGTCAGATAATATATTTTTTTGTGAAAAGTGATAATTTTTTCTCTGAAACATAAATACACTAATATTTTTTAAATAAATTTAAAATAGTAAATATTCGAATATTTTAATAAACCAAACACCAAATTAAGCAGAATGAACCATATTATTGCGATGTACCGAAGTACAATGATATTTCCGTGCAGGAATTCTGCGTTATCAATGATGGAGGATTCAATTCGGCATCGGAATTGGAATCCGGTGTGATTTTAGTGGATAGAGTGCCACTAAAGCTTCTACAATTTTATAGCTGAGAAACTAAATTTTCTTTTGTAAGCCTATATTCATTATAACTCTCTAAATACTGCAGAATTCACACTGACTTTAAATTTAACATTCAGATCATTTAACACAATTTGCTTATAAAGAAATGCCTTAATCACAATCGAAACAGCGGAAACGACGGTTTTTTTTTCTTGTGCTGGCAATTGTTGTTTCGGTCAACAATTATTTATCAGTACCGCATTTCCTGAAATTCTTTGAGCTGTTCTTTCTAATGACACCGATATGAATTTCATAAAACACATAGTGACAGAATTATAGCAGCTTATAACTCCGGAATGTTTCTGAGGATACACTGTATATATTTTTACTTCTCTTATTATATACTGATACTCTCCATAAGTAAACCAAAACAAAAAATAAAACATTAAAACCAACACAATTGTAGTTCCATTCCCTAAACTGGATAACATATTCCATGCGCCCGTGTAGTCTATCCCTAATATAGCGCGATTTTTAAAGAAGAATGATAGCCTGTGTCACTCAGTGGCGAAGCTTTTAAGAAGCTTTCGAGGCTTAGTCTACCCAAAAAATTTGAGTTATATCTAGTAACAGTATAAGTTCCTAATAACGATGTATCGTAATTTGGTTTCACTCCGAACCTTCCATGTATTACTTAGGTAAATTCACTGTTGACAATCATTCCACTGCTAGAGGCTTGTGGCAAAAGCCTCGTAGCTACGCGAGACGGCCTCGCTTACAGGCAGCGACACTTGCAAGCTTGAGGGAAGGCCGGGAAGAGGGTATATCTATTCACTACGACTCAGTAGCAGGATGCGGGGCTAGCATTCATCGCGATATAATACGTCGCGTTATGTTCGTCTTCTGTAAATGCGCTGCATTGTTGAGTGTTACTGTAATCAAAGTTCATGAGAGTGTGTTACATATTAATTTTGTGTAAAGTGGCTCATACTGAGAAAACATTGATCTCATTATTTGCAGAATTAAAAGAGAAACCGTTTTCAATTTAGGTGTACGAAACAAAATAAGCTTACTACATTTAGGCCTACATATTAAAATAGCGCATGGAGGAAGGCAAAATATAACATTTCAATTTTCATGGTATAAGAAATATCCTTTGCTAACAGGATGCTCTGAGACAATTAAGTTTATTTTACTAGGTTATTTTACGACGCTTTATCAACATCTTAGGTTATTTAGCGTGTGAATGCGATGAAGGTGATAATGCCGGTGAAATGAGTCCGGGGTCCAACACCGAAAGTTACCCAGAATTTGCTCATATTGGGTTGAGGGAAAAGCCCGGAAAGATCCTCAACCAGGTAACTTACCCCGATCGGGAATCGAACCCGGGCCACCTGGTTTTGCGGCCAGACGCGCTAACAGTTACTCCACAGGTGTGGACACAGTTAAGTTATGTTGTTATACCTGTATCCTTTTTGGAGGTGAAAATGAGTGGTCATCATCTTCGTGTAAGGTCTATGTCACAAAAAATGTTGATAGAAAAGCCAAGAAAGATCTGTTGTATGAAAAGATATAAGGTAAGCAGATTTTTTCAGCTACCCAGTATTTACACCTTAGCTTCGCTTTGCCACAGGTGTCACCTTCTTCAATTTCCATCATCACGTGCTTTCGCTCGTAGCGTCCTGAGACAGAGTTTACTTCTCCTACTAAAAGCCCTAGGGTATATTTTGAAAAAATTCTATATTCCTGTAGACATAAACTAGCACTTGTTATGATTTAGTGAACGATATTAATCCTCAACAACAGACGTGCTGTCTCTGATACCGCTTTTGTATTAGTATTGTTGTCTTTACAAGAATGAAGCAATGGATGTGAAATAATTTGGTATTATTCTTGAGGTTTAAAACACTGCAACATTTTATTTGTAAAATCATAAATGCTCAGTGTAGTGACAACTATTGCTTGGAAATACACGAGTACACAAATATACGCGTCTATCAAAACTCAGTATGTATTAATGTTCAGCTTTGAATGCAATTGGCGGAATAATATAGCTACATTTAATGATTAAATGAAATAAAACCAGAAATAATATGTGTTTAAAGCAAAAAATAGAAATATTCAAAACACTACCTACTTTATATACAGTACACTTTCAATAGGCAATCATTGTTGACGACTCTCAAGAACGAAATCTTGTTCACCTGAGAATCAAGCTCACTATCCATCCTCCTTCCACTCAAGCATTGTCTCGTCAAAGTTTTCATTACAAACACTAAATTTTTGCGAAGAGCCTTGTGTAGAATCCATTGCGAGAACGGAGAAAAACAGTCCTGTTTCATAGACTTGCGGTCTACGAGACCGTTAGCAGCACACTGTGAAATATCTCCAGTACTACACGAAATAACTGAATAGCACTAAGCGAACTGCGCCACCGGCTTTCCGTCAGAAAGTACACAAGCGTTCACATTCGTAAAGTGGTGGGAACTGGTTCATTACCACATCAAATTTTTGGAGCGGTCTCAGAGACCGCACCTCTGTGTGAGAGGGTTAAAATAGTGAACGATGTACAACAAGAAGCACATGCAGAAGAGAAGTAATTGCATGAAGTAGCTGCTTTCGAAAAGTAAGTCTATCATTAGTTCGAAATGCTCTTATTAAGCAAGACTGTAGTAGAAATTAGTTCGTTGGACAATAGGCGTAATCAGCGCTTCGTATGTATTGAATACCGGCCAAACAAACGAGTCCGCAAAGAAGAGGAGGAGGAGAGGCTCCGGGTTAAAAATTGTTTTAGGAGTAGCCCACCTACGTCATATCGGCTTGTTTTTCGCTCCTATAAAGGGTCAACCTCCTCGAGTTAAATTGCGTTGTTGTGGACACCTTCCAATAAGGTAATGGCTAGCTCAGACCAGTTGCGTAATTAAACTCGCAGGTTAAATTGAATATTTGCAATCATAATGATAATTATACGTCGAAAAAGAAATATGGCGTATAAAATAATTACTTAATTTTCTATTTTAATTAAAAAATAAGAAATTTGCTGACATTATGAATCTAACGAAAATTAATTTATTATTATATTATACCTATTTATTATATTTGTGCGTTTGTGCAGTTGGTCCGAATGTAAAATCTATGTATAATTTTTATCGAATCAAATGTTTACATTATTTTGCGATTTTATTTAATTATATTGGTTTCATTTCTAAGATTATTTCCAATTTAAAAATTATTCTATCACCATTTAGGACTGTTTAAAAAATGTTTACTCATTATGAATTGAAGAGAGTGAAACAGAGAAAAGAATTGTCTTTAATCAAAGTGTTTTACTTCTAACTTTTATATTCAGGAAAGAGAAGGTAGACAGACATGAAGAATGAAAGAAAAAGAGGATGACATAGAGAAAGAAACAAGTAAAAATAGAGGAAATGGAACGAAAGAAAGAAAAACAGGAAAAAGTTGACAGTAAAACGGAAGAAAGCGAAGGAAGTAAAAGACCTTAAGAAAGAAAAATAAGTAAGAAATTGGACATGGAAAGAGAAAGAAAGGAAAAAAAAGAAAAACGAAACTAAGAAAGAAATTACAAACACAGAAAAAATTATAAACAGAAAGAAAAAATCACACCAGTAAACAGAAAGAAAATTGATAAACAAAATTGAAAAATGATAAAAAAGAAAGAAAACGTGATAAGGAGAATCGAGGGAAATGGAGAAAGGCCGTAGAATCCTGAAAATAGGTAATACAGGAAGATATCTTAAGATATTGTAAAACCTGGTAATAAATAAATAAATAGAAGTGATATTCATTCATTTATTCATTCATTCATTGTTTTTTATCCAAGGGCAGTCCTTTCACTGCAAACGTAGCATTCTCCAATCGTTCCTATTTTCTGTCTTCCTCTTAGAATACGCATATGATTCTTATATCTTAAAATCGTTAATCAACTGATTTCTTCTGTCACGAACATTTCTCCCGTTAAAGAGAAGTAAATAATGATGAACAGAAATACAAATTATACAGAAATAAATTGTAAACGGAAAGGAAATGATGATAGACAGAAAGAAAAAATGATAAACAAAAGATAAAAATAAGCAGAAAAAAGCAAGAAAAGAGATGATAAACTTAAAGAAGAAAACGATATACAGAAAGAAATAATAAACAGAAATGAAAATCATAAACGGAAAAAATGAAATGGTATCCAACAGAAAGAAAATATGGTAAAAAATTAAATGATAAGAAGAAAGAGAGATAATAAACGGATATAAATAATGATAAACATAAAGAAGAAATTACGTACAGAAAGGAGAAGATGATAGAAGGGAATGATTATAAACAGAAAAATAGAAATGATGAAGAGAAGAAATAGAAAAAAGAAATGACATACATAAAGAAGGAAATGATGAGGGGAAAGAAAGAAATGATGGACGAAAATAAATAGATGGCAAACGGAAAGAAGGAAATTGTAAACGGTAATAAGGAATGACAAACTGAAGGAAGGAAATAATGAACTGAAAGAAGGAAATGGTAAACTGAAGGAAGAAAATAATGAACTGAAAGAAGGAAATGGTAAAGGGAAAGAAGGAAATGACAAACAAAAAGAAGAAATGATAAACGGAAAGGAAGGAAATGGTAAACGGAAATGGAGTAAATACTAAATGAAAATTAAATGGTAAACAGAAGGAAATAAAGGCGGAGAAATTAGAAGAGGAAAGATAAATCAAAGAAAAGAAAAGAAAATGACGAAAGACAGAGAATAGGAAAACAAGAAAAGTGTAAGAAATTGAAAAAGAAAGAAAAGATGTGAGGCCACAGATAAATTATTTAACGAAAAATGGGAAAGAGAAAACAAAAGAAAGAAATAAGATAGATAGCGTAACCCAGAAGGAGAAGGAGAAAGACCGAACAAAAACAAAAACAATGATAGAAAGAGAGAAAGAAAAATGTAATTTAATGAAATGAAATGTAATGTAGGCCTCATATATAGGGTGTGCATATTCATGCATGTAGGCCTACCTATTTTTTTTTTGTGTCTATGTAACTTATGTATCCGCAAATGCTAGTGTATGTGCAAATGTGCATATGAATGGAAGCATAAATGTATTACAGTATGTGCATTTTATCGCTTTTCCGGAATACTGTTGCAACGCAAAAAAACCTATTTTGTACAGGAGAGCGTGTTTTAATTTTCCCACAACTTCATTTACTTCCCATTAATAGCGATACATCTGCCACCTGGTGACAATGGGTATTATTTCGGAAATGCAGCACTATCCCACATAAAAATTGTTCTTTTTTGGACCAATTCACATGAAAATCTAAATTTTCGCTTTTTCTAAGTTACAACAGTATTCCGGAAAAGCGACGATTTGTGTATGTTCTTTTCAAAGTAGAATAATTTTAACAAGTGAAAATATTATGAAACAAATAGAGCAACGCTTTATTCAAACCTAAGTAGGTTGGTTTCTACAAAGATTACTAATTGTGTGTTATAAACCCACCGGTCATGCATACCAATAGATTGAAATTTTGAGTACAAGAAAAACAAATGCTAATGACTGGAAATACAGAGAGCAGTTCGACCACATGTGTCCAGGCCGTGTTGCCCAATATGGAGCTGCAGATAGCCATCTGTACCATCACTCTGGTAATAAGCAAAGAAACAAGCTGCAGCATTTGACTGAAGTTCCACATTAATATTAATCCCACAAGCACGCTGATATTGTTATTGGCACTTGTGGTCGTACAGGATTCAAGTCATGACTGAGAGCCAACCCAACAGCAGCTGCGCTCGCAGTGCTGATCTGTTTTTGTTTTAATGCTAATACTCTTTGTTTGAAGTAGAGGACGAATCATAATGAAACAAATACGTTGCCTAGATTCGAAATAAGGAGGGAAGCCCTTGTTCTGTATGTGTAACAAGTTTGTTGTACTGGACACGGCGAAGCAGAGAAATGCTAGGATTTCGTCTAGAGTTGCCCAAAATCGTGCACAGAATCACTCAAAGCGATTGAAGGTTTTTCAGCAGCTCTTCTTATCCGAAGAGATCTCAAGTGACGTGAAGTAGGCTATATAAACCTATTAAATAGCCCCTTTTGTGAGTCTCATCCACAGCAATTAATCATACAATCGAGAGGCAAATATAGTCTTGCCTAATTTGACTGGTTGAATTGCTGAAGAATCAATTTTACCTTGGATCACAAAACATCTTGTATCAAGGAACATGTTCAAAGGTATTTGATACTATCGGTTTTTGGTTTTCTTTTATTTTAAGATCACGCCACGAGGTAAGTCTAGAGTGAAGAGGACCCCAATTATTGATCCAGATGCCTTGAAGAAAGCTGTTAAAGCAGTTATAGCTCCTTCGGGAATTAAAATCTGTCAGAGAAGTCTGCAAATGATGGCAAATAAATGTTTAAAATTATTGAGAGTTTTTATACCTATACTAGTGGCTTGTGCAGCAAATGCTGCAAACTAAGTTCATTAGATGTTCAAATAAAAATGTTTCAGATTTATTTTCAATGAAGAATACTAGACATTTTGAAAGTTATTTGCTTCCGTAATAATGAAACATACTCCCTCTGAATGGTTCTTTTATGCCAAATAATTTTTCTTGAACCTATCCACCTTCAGTTTTTTAGTTTGAACGCGAAAACGCAAGTAACAATGTCAGGACGGTCAGTCGGTTTTTTATGTGAGAGTAAAGCAGTAACTATTTCAGGTCATTGCGGATTGTAGGTGAGAATTAAAAAAAATAAATAAAAAAGTCGGGTTTTCTATGCTTTCGAACAATAAACATAGCATCTTGGTATAGCTGTATGTTTCGTAAACTACCTTGAAATGTAGACGATAAAATAATTTTATTCTGATAAGAGATCTTGCTGAAATGATCGGAAAACTACAAAATCTTGTAGGCCTCTTATTTTATCAGTAAGTAATAATACCTTTTGGTCTTTCCTTAGGAACTGTAATTTTTGCGCTCTCTCGAGCCAATACTGAAGAGAATCACGCATGTTAATATCTACACCACACCGCCATTAAGTATATGAAAAAAAACCCAACCCAACTTGATTAATAACTATAAAAATATTTGATTTTTATTAACAATATTGTTATCTTACGTAAGTTTTACAGTTTTCAGTAACATATACTATAGAATATATACTATATAGTTGCCACTCAGTAAATTATAGAAATCAAGATCTAATTTAAGATATTCTCTACATCTACTTATATAGGCCTAACCCCAAAAAGTTTCACTTTCATATTGTCAATATAGCATTAATATGTAGACTATAATTAATGAAAAATAGTCACATCATGGCATTAATGATATTTTATTTCTAATGGTATGTTATCAAGCCACCTCAAGTTTTGTAGTTTTTAATATCCAAGACACAGCTGTACTCAGGAAATTACACACAACACAATCAGACCTGTCAATTATTTTTTAGTAAGTCTTGAAGTTTTTAATAACCAATTTAATTTGAGCTCTAAATATGTCAGCATTCTTGCAGATCATGGCCTTCGTGTAATATTGTTTACTGTAGTGTGTGTTTTGTTTTATTCTGAAATGCAATTAAAGTCCGTTCAGCCGTTTTCCCGTAACTTCCATTACCAGTTCAAATTATATATATATATATATATATATATATATATATATATATATATATTTCTACTATATTCCCTGTGTTCCAATGTCCCAAGGTACAAGAAGGTATGATCCAAGGTACACGAACATGTTGTTCCATGGAACACTTTACATATCCCTTCATTTTATTATTTTTATTCTTAATAGATCTGCAAAACTGTAAAATACCTGTAGAAAGTTGTAAAGAAATTTCAATAATTGTTTCGAGCATTTTTTATTTTATAAAATTTTATTTCCCAAAATTACAAAAAAAAAATAATAAATAAATAAATAAAATGTGAAAAGAGAATTCAAGGTACAGTCTCCTACTGAAAACAGCATCATTCACATTATGCATTCTGAGAATGTCCTAAATTGAAAATAGCATTAATTACAGTATGCAGTCAGAAGTATGCTGAAAACAATATCATTCACAGTATGAATTCTGATTATATACTGAAAATAGCATCATCACAGTATGTACTCTGACAATAAATTATATTGAAAACATCATTCAAAGTTGGATTAATTTCGTGATAATGTGAATATAATCAAATCTCTCCAATGTTTAAAGAAACATCGTTATACACAATCAAACATGATACAGAAAACTACTTTTTTCATGTCTATAATGTTGAAGATGTGCTTTTTAAATCTCGAAATGAATCCGTTACAACGACTTGGGGGGGGTCATCATGCTAACCACGAGTTATCCCCCCGTATTGCTTGTAGGATCGTTCACTTCATTATTATTATTATTATTATTATTATTATTATTATTATTCATAGTGTTCTGCCCAGCATTCTGCAAACCCAGCATTCTCCAGTCTTTCCTATTCCTGCCTTCCTCTTTGTCTCATATGATCCATATACTTTAATGTCGTCTATCATCTGATATCTTCTTCTGCCCCGAACTCTTCTCATGTGTTATTAGTATTATTATATGTAGAGACCAGATTTTAAAAGGAATCCCTTTTTTTATTTCAACACGAAACCTGAAATAATTAATTACGATATTCAAAAACTATCTTCCACCGACCAAATTATGTGGTTTTGACTTCCCTTTTTCTCCTTTTTTTAGTCCATATTCCCTTTTTTCCCCCCTTTTTTAGTCCATATTCCCTTTTTTCCCCCTTTTTCCCCTTTTTTAAAAACATATCTTATTTTTGACAGAATATCGCAAATATTTAGATAATTTTCCTATATTTTTTCCGATAGGCAAGCGAAAATAAATATCGTTCTTCTTTTGATTCCAGACTAATCCAGACATTGAAAAACTAATAAAGTGTCCTGACTTAGAGTTCAGAATAAAAAAAAAATCACCTCTAGTTCAGTTGATGTTGAGCGATCATTTTCTGTTTATAAAGACATTCTGCAATGAAAGAGGCAGAATCATATTGAAACATATTGAAATATTGAATGTGATCAAATATAACACTTTCCCTATGTTGTGAAGCGATAAATAAATGCTTGTGTGTGCTATAGGTATCCATGAATGTGCTGAAGTATGTTTTCAATTAAAATAGTACCCTTTTGAGGGAGTAATGTAGTCCTTTTTTTTACTATATCAAATACAACACTTTCCTCATGTTGTGAAGAGATAAATGTAAGATTATGTGTGCCATGTGTATCCATGAATGTACCAAAGTGTGTTTTGGGGAATAGTATAGGCCTTTTTGAAATCCTTTTTTTGTGTTATAACTTTCCCTTTTTTGATGAAAAATTTTCCCTTTAAAATACAGTCGCTGATTATATGAAGAGTCCACTGCAAGAATGATGGATGTCATTTGGAACACATTTTGCAGGAGAAGCAATTGAAAGTTTGAAATGCTTAGCGCTCAAAGCTTAACTGTGATTTTCCGATCATTACTGGACAATGACTATCAGTGTTAATGCCATATAACTCTATATGTACATTCTATATGTCTTAAGCTATGCGTTGACAGTCTTGGTTCATTTTCGACAAGAAAGTGACATCCATCATTCTTGCAGTGGACTCTTCATATGTAAAAAGAAATTTAAGAACTGCTCTTCAAGGCCCGCTGTTTTTTGTTGTGCTGTAGGAAATATTTTATTCCGCATATGCTATAGTAAAATCATTTTCATAAGCTTGCTTCATTGATAAAGATGTTGCGTCTTCCCCACCAAATACCATGATAAGAGTATGCTGTTAGAATTTTGAAATTCGGTTTGAAGGCTGAAAGAGAAACACCTGCACAATATCAGAATAAAGGCGTGAAAGGTTGCATACTCCGCAGGAAGTCAGGAATGTGGTAATGTGTCGACATCCATCATAAGAACGCTAAGACTACCGGTTTGTATATAAAAGGCACTTCTCGTGTGCACATTAAGAATAGTTAAATCTCAAGGATAACCTATGACACAGCAACGTGTTTTGCATAACCTCCCCCTCCTCTCTGAATATTGTGACAACAAACATGGCGAATATAAGTACAGCAATAACATGTTGGCTGTTATTAAGGTGATAAATCAAGTAGATGTCTCAGAATACAATGCATACACTTCTACACACCAGGTGAACACACAAGGAGAGAGGTGATGGTGACCTCTGCTTGTTGGTTACAAGTAATTCATTGAAATTTTCTATTTACATATCTTTCCTTCACTTTGTAATATTTCTACTGAGGCATAAATGCCTCGAAGAAAATTAATAATAATCACTATCATTAAAAGATACATACTGCGTACTGGTCGTTTTTAAAGTGTGTATTTCTATAACGTCATATTAATGCATATAACAAAGTAAGCTACATGAATATAATAAGCTTTTATTGTGAGTATTTTATCTTGTTTACTTTTAACGGAAAAGGTTTATGGGCTTGACATTCGAGAAATCTGGTCACACTTTTTGTTAATACTTTGACGTCATAATTACAGTAGGCCTTGGATAAATGAAATTATGATTAGGCCTATATTTAAGTGGTTAGGTACAGATTACAGCAGTAAAATTTTGGAAATTTTCAACATTTTTTTCCCTCCATTATTGTATCTTGTACAATAATGAAAATTAGTATGTGTAAAATACTGTCCTTGTGCTATATGAAAATAAATATTTTTACGATTTAAAAAAATTATTTACATTTTTTTTTTAATTCAGTTCACTGTGCAATGATGAAGCGTTTCCCACATAACTCAAAAACTAGCCAACATTCTGTGATGAAATGTTTTGTGTGTATTTATGCACGTCATATGTACGAGATCACTTCTCTATCTTTGGTAGATTGTCTGATAAAAAATGAAGTCATTTAAAAATGATCAAATATCAGTATTTTCTTCTAACACAAAATAAAAAAAATATATTATTTATTAAGGATTGTAGTTCAAAGAGCATGATATTGTAAACATGAGTTTCAGCAATAGAATAAAAGGGAGAGAGCATAAAAAGTTAACAAGTTTATGAGTTATGACTTATGAGGTAAACGCTTCATCACTGCATAGTGAACTGCCACCATTTTGAATTTTGAATATATGTATATAATTTCTTTTTAAATCTTAAAAATATTTTTTTCATATAGCAGAAGGTCAGTGTTTTACACATAGCAATTTTCATTGTTGTTCAAGATACAATAAGTTAATTGAGGAAAAAATGTTGAATATTTCCAAAACTTTTACTGCTGTTAGCTGTACCTAACCCCTTAAGACAAAGTAATTGAATGGGTTTCATGGAGGAGGCCCTTAAGTCAGTGACAAGACACAGAATGAAAAAAACTGTAGCCTAAGCTGTTGTGTTTGGTAAAATAATTATTTTGTGTCTGAATTTTAGGTTTATTAGAATAATATTGATATATTTTGTGTACTGTACAGAGTGAGTCAGCCAGGGCTAGACCGGCGTCAGCGGAAAGTCGTATGCGTAGTAACTGCTGCGTCATAGCAGTGATCAGACCTCTTGCTCGCGTACGTTTCGTGTTTAGTTATGTAAACATGTTCACACAGTGAGGGTGCAGCTGTATACTGTACATTTAGAGTGCAGTAGTGTGTCCATTATGAAATATAGCCTTGAACAACGAGGGTTTATTTAAGAGACAACTCTGTGAAATACGAATCTTGGAGAACAGTTGTAACAAACTTCCGTCAGTCATTCCCTGATTCGCCAGAGCCTTCTAAAGCAATGATTTACAATTTAGTGAAGAAATTTCGTACAAATGGATCAGTATTGCATAAGAAACGAACATGTGTGAAGAGTGCTCTCACTGAGGAGATGTTAGATGAAATTGGCCACCGACTAAAGAGAGTCCTATAACATCATCCCGCCGTGTAGCTCAGCAGGTAGGAATGTCACAGTTTTCAGTGATAAGAGGTACGAAACAAATTAAAATTAAAACATTACAAAATTCGTGTAGTTCAGAGGTTAACGGAACCCAACTATCAGAGCAGATTTAGGTTTTGCATGTGGTTCTAACTTTCAGTGTTCCGCGCCGTGGCGTCGTGGTCTAAGGCATCCTGTCTAGGACTCGCGTTACGGAATGCGCGCTGGTTCGAGCCCTCACGGGGCAAGAAGTTTTCTCAAGATCATGATGCACTTGGGGAGCTACGGTTTATTTCATGGAGTGCAGTTTCATAGAAAGGACTTTGCCGACAGACCTTCTACTCCCCCCTACTAATTGGTTGTCATACATAAATGTCTTCCTTACTGTGACGGAAATCTTGTCTTCTCCTGTCAGTAACCAAGCACAACCTTCGTTCAGAAGAATTGACAGGCTCCCGTCAAATCCACGTGGAGGCAGAGTTGCTGCATCTTTTCCGAATCCCAAGAATCCCGTCATCTCACTGTCTCATTTCGAGGGTCACCAGGATTGTGGCAACTGTGCAATGTTGGGACGAGGGAACAGGATGGAATTGTCAGAGATGATTATGTAGGAAGTCATAAATCTGTAAGTGGGTGTTCAAAGGAGCCACCGAACTGCACTCCTTGAAATAAAATAGAGTATAGCGAAATCCGGATGCGATAGCCAGCTATAACGGCCGGGGGGATCATCGTACTAAACATACGATACCTCCATTCTGGTTGGATGATTGTCCACCTTTGCTTCAGCATGTGAACGTGAGGCCAGCAGCCGGCTGGTCTGCCTGGACCCTTCAAGGTCTGTGACGTTACGGAATTTTTCCAACAGTCGGTGTTTGATGGACTACTTGACCCAACCTTAATTTTTTACAGTGACGAAGCATGGTTTCACCTCAGTAGTTACGTGAACACTCAAAACAAGGTTATAGAAGGTGCTGGAAATGGTGTCTTTGTGCCGCCACATCTATCTCACACCATTTTAAGAAAATTTGCATTAATACACATTAGTTCTTCTGAATTTCCTACAATTTTCCATCTTATTTTCCTTCAGTCTTTCCAACGTATTGGGGTTGTTCTGATACATTTTAATCTATTTATTTTTTAAGTTCCCCTATTAATATAAATTGCATACAGTGTTACAAGAATATTGACTGTAAGATCTCGAAATTAATATACTGTATCTAATAAAATACCGCCCTTACCACTTTACTTATTCAGGAATTGCAGCCACGTGATAATATAAGTAGAGTAAATTTCTGCAATTGAGTGTTGGTTATGTTAACAATGGCTCTATTGATCCACTTTTTTTCACGAAAGAAAAAGCATCGGTTTATTTACATGAATATATAGCGACACAGAACAACAGAAACTAGAGTGCAGAAAACCCCGATCTTTTGCACGAAATGCCATTACATGATCTGAAATTGGTGTGTAGTTGCAGTCAATGCTCACAGAATCATTAAAAGGCCTATATACAGGAGCTTAATTCTGAAGACATTCTGAGCAAAAAGGTCATATAAAAATTTGTCCTAATCTTATTATTTTACAATAATTTGAAATTGTTTGTAAAATGCCATTATTCTTGAGTTTTAAGGGTAAAAGCATATTACAGATAAAAAATGAACTATTCAGGAGTATCATTTCTTTAATTACCTAATATTCTGAAGCAAAAAATGTTTTGTTAATTCAATAGTTGCTCTGTACAGATTTTTTTTTTCGATTTTTAACTACAGTATTACATTTTCTTATGCATTTATCACAACTATTGTTAGGCCTACAAATAACGCCACTCTTGTAAAGTCTTCAAAACTGAACATTAGGATGCATAATTAAACTGTAAAGAATCAAGTTGCTAAAGTCGTATGATTTGTAACCATTTTTGTGGTAAGTGCGTAAGAATATCATTTTTAGTTACAAATTGAAAAAAAAAAAACAAAACAAAACAAAATCTGTACAAATTAACTGAAAACACATTTTTAGCTTCAGAACACTAGCCAATTAAAGAAATGATACATCTGAATAGTTCATTTTCTGTTTGTAATTTTCTTTGACCCTTAAAACTAAAGAAAAAAAGGTATTTTACAAACAACTTCAAATTAGTGTAACTTTTAAAATATTGAGATTAGGGCAAACGTTTATATAACATTTTTTGCTCAGAATGTCTTCGGAAATAAGCTCCGTAAATGGCGGCAAATCCTCATAAATCACTCTGTATACTTTTTAATGCCATGAATGCGCAGAGGAATACTAGTCAAATAATTAGGGGAGAGTCGGGTAGTATCTGACATCGGGTAGTATCGGACAGTGCGTTTCTTTCATCTACCACCATATGGTAGTACCTGAATGACATGGTTACGTTTCTCTATGCGACATCACAGAAACGTGACCATGTCAATCAGGTACTATCATCGTGTAGTAGATGAAAGAAACTTACTGTCCGATATTACCCGATGTCCGATACTACCCGACTCTCCCCTACAACATTTCATGAAAAATTATCTGAATGTAGGCGTACACAGACATTTTTTTAACAAGACTCTGCCAAACCGCATGCAGCTGATCTTTCGTTAGTATTAATTGAAGAAATTTTTTGAAGATAGGATCATTAGTAGGGAAATATAGCCAGCATAATTCTCAAATCATACTTATGCAAGTTATTTGTAAATAAATTTCAGTCTTCAAAGGTTGATCTGAATCATTTGCAGTGTATTTTTGTACTTGTTGGCCTGTACATCTTTCATCAACAGTGTTTTTCGAAATACTATAAGTCCATTGATGCACGTGCTTATTGTTGTGGCAACCTGTCCTTCGAAATGACAGACTGTTACTAATGCGATAATAACTTTGGCATTAGAAGTATGTAATTATTATAACCTGTGTTCGAGTCTCCTTCTGAAGAACGAAGTCGATTATCATTCTCTTTTTCAAGAGATGAATTCTTGGCCGTGATATGACAACGAACTTCTACGCACTACAGTCTGGAATAAGGATGAAGCAATTTGGTAGTCGGAAACTAAAACTAATTTCTGTAATAATTGCAGTCATGGCTGTAGTTCTCTATTTTGTATTGAAGTACTAGGCCTAAGTGTTGGTCAGAAAGCAATTATTATTCATATTGTAATGGCTAGTATATTTATTTTTCGTTTTCATTGCATTTCATAGGCCTATATTTTTTTCTATCCTAACTTTTTTTTCTTTTCGTTTAAATAGTATTACTTTTCTTCCTTCTGTTTATTTTTTCACTAGTTCACTAATCTTTTATTCTTTGCATTTCCCTATCTTTCAGCTAGCTAATCCTTTTCTCCTCACAGTATTTTCATTCTTTTCTTAGACTATTCTTCCTTAAATTCATTCCTTTTCTCTTTCCACCATTCTTTCTTCCTCCTTCATTACCTTTCATCTTTCTTACTTTTCTCTCTTTGTTTCCTTCCTTTTTCTTTATTGCTTAGTTTTCTTTATTGCTTAGTTTTCTTTTTCCTCTTTTATTTTTATTTCTTTTACACTTTGGTTATTTCTTTATTCTTTCTTTGTATATATTCTTTACTATGTTCCCTTCCATTAGCCTATTTGTTTCCTATTTCCTTTCCGTATTTCTATAGGCCTATAGACCTACCTTGTCTACTTTTTTTCCTTCCCTTATTTCTTGCTTTACATTCTTTCTTTCTTTCCTTCCATTTGCCATCCTTCTTTCTTTTCTTCTCTCTTCCCTTCCTTCTTTCTTACGGTCTTTCTTGCTTTCTTTCTTTCCTTCCTTTTTTCTTTCTTCTTTCTTTTCTTCATCCTTTCCTCCTTCCTTCTTTCTTTCCTTCTTTCTTTCCTTCCTTCTTTTCTTCCTTCCTTCTTTCTTTTCTTTCTTCCCTCTTTCTTTTCGTCTTTCCTTCATATTTTCTTTCCTTTTTTCTTTTCTTCCTTCTTTCTTTTCTTCTTTTCGTTCTTTTGCTTTCCTTTCCTTTGCTTCCTTCTTTCCTTCCTTTCCTTTCTTTCCTTCCTTTCCTTCCTTCTTTCCTTTCGTTTTTATTTCCTTATTTCTTTTATTCCTTTTCGTCTTTCGTTCCTTGTTTCTTTCCTTCTTTCCTCCCTTCTTTCTTTTCTTCCTTCTTTCTTTCCTTTTCATCCTTTTTCTCCTTTTTCTTTCTTTTCTTCCTTCTTTCCTTCCTTTCGTTTTGCTTTCCTTTTTTTCGTTTTGCTTTCCTTTCTTTCGTTTTGCTTTCCTTCTTTCTTTTCTTCTTTTCTTCTTTCTTTCCTTTTCTTCTTTTCGTTATTTTCCTTTCCTTTCTTTTCTTCCTTCTTTTCTTCCTTTCCTTTCTTTTCTTCCTTCTGTCCTTTCGTTTTCCTTTCCTTCTTTCTTTTCTTCTTTATTTCCTTCTTTTCTTTCCGTCTTTCTTTCCTTTTTTCTTTTCTTTCGTTTTGCTTTCCTTCTTTCTTTCCTTCCTTCTTTCTTTTCTTCCCTCCTTCTTTCTTTTCTTTCGTTTTGCTTTTCTTCCTTCTTTTCTTCTTTCTTCTTTCTTTCCTTTTTTCTTTCTTCTTTCCTTTCTCTTCGCTTTTCTACTTTTCGTTTTTTTTTCCTTTCCTTTCCCTCTTTCTCTTCTTCCTTCTTTCCTTCATTTTCCTTTTTGCTTTTCCTCCCTCCTTTCTTCCTTTCTCTTTTTCTCTTCTTCTTTTCCTTCCTTCTTTTCCTTTTTCTCTTTTTATTTCTACCATCGTTTTCCTCGTTCTTCCTTTTCCTTTTTTCTTCCCTTCTTTTATTTTGTTCTTTGCTTCTGTTTCTTTTCTCTTTACATGTCTACCCTTTTCTTTCTTCTCTCTCTCTCTCTCTCTCTTTTTCTAGTTCTTTCCTGCCATATTTATTTCAGTGTTTGTACCCTTCTTATTTGAATTCTCCTTTCTTTTCTTTTTTCGTCTTTTCTTTTTTTCTTTCAATCATCACTTCCCCCTCTTTCTCTCTCTCTGTCGCCTTGTCAATACTTCTTGTTAAGTTCTACGCCAACAATAGAAGTAAGGGGAAGAAAAGGTTGAAGAAAAAGAAAAGAAGCATAAAACGTGCCAGACACACGCACATCTTGTAGATTCTGTCCTCAGATCCAAGCACCCTTCCAACAGGCTGATCCTGAGCGTGTGTTTTCATAATGAGCTGCCTCCACCGTCTGTTTACCTCCATCAATATTGTAAAATATACAGAATCTTTGAAATAACACCCCATCCCACTCCAGTTCTAGAGAGGGTTGTTTCGACAACGCCCTGTGCGTGTTGTTCGTGTGTCGTCATATAATAAGGGGGTGGGTTTCATTTAAACCGTGGGAAAATGTTGCCGGTAAGTCCAGGTGTTCTCCAGTCTGGAAAAGACGAAAGGAAATCTTGATAGGTAGCAGAAACGGTCGGAGGGCCGTTGTATTGAAATCTGCGTGGGGTTCCGGTAATGCGATGCAGTTTCCAGGTAACCAACTTTTGTGCAGATTGCCGAGATTTCGATGACTTCCAACTTGCGCTCTGTTCGTCGAGGGCGGGGGGGGGGAGGCTGCTGCTTGTAGCTTGTTTCTTTAACGTCGTCTTATTAACTCTTGAAGTTCTGTTCATATGCAATAAAAATATTATTTATTTAGTCTTCAACTTTTAAGTTCGGCATATAGGCTACAAGGTGGGAAATTTTCAGTGATCTATTTTTAAAGTATGATAAAACTTTACGTAATGAATCAAATATGTATTTCAAACAGCTTAATAGCTTTTTTAAATTTTTGGGCTTCGTTATTTTATATAAACCACATTCTTCGGGCGACCTTCACTTGCAAGGCACTGCTGAAGTTTAGTCTGAAAACTTATGACACGAACGCACAACTCTTGGTCACTGCATTTATTTTCATGGCTAATAATGTTATCCAGCTCTTGAATATCATTTAATCTATGGGAGAACATCCTCTGTTTCATATAATTTGCATACTTTGCAGTGGTGCTTCCCCTGTCGCATGATTTTCCGATTTGGTGATGTTGCATGGCTTTCGCGTTCAACCGATTTGACAGCTACATATTTTTTCTTCACTACTAATCTTAGTTTAGTCCCGCACCGTGGCGTCGTGGAGGCATCCTGCCTCTAACTCGCAATGGTTCGAGTCCTCATGAGGGAAGAAATTTTCTCATGAAATTTCGGCCAGTGTATAGGACCGGTCCCGAAAACACAAAGTATATGATTATGTTTCGTGACCAGAATATTGTAGGAAATGAAACTACAAAAATTTGGAGATTTAGCCTATCCTTCGAAGAGGTGGAAAAATTCAAATATCTTGGAGCAACAGTAACAGATATGGGATGACACTCGGGAGGAAATTAAACGCAGAATAAATATGGGAAATGCGTGTTATTATTCGGTTGAGAAGCTTTTGTCATCCAGTCTGATGTCAAAATCTGAAAGTTAGAATTTATAAAACAGTTATATTACCGGTTGTTGTGTATGGTTGTGAAACTTGGACTCCCACTTTGAGAGAGGAACAGAGATTAAGGGTGTTTGAGAATAAGGTTCTTAGGAAAATATTTGAGGCTAAGAGGGATGAAGTTACAGGAGAATGGAGAAAGTTGCACAACGCAGAACTGCACACATTGTATTCTTCACCTGACATAATTAGGAACATTAAATCCAGATGTTTGAGATGGGCAGGGCATATAGCATGTATGGACGAATCCAGAAATGCATATAGGGTGTTAGTTGGGAGCCCGGAGGGAATAAGATCTTTGGGGAGGCCGAGACGTAGATGGGAGGATAATATTGAAATGGATTTGAAGGACATGGGTTATGTTGGTAGAGACTAGATTAATCTTGCTCAGGACAGGGACCGATGGCGAGCTTATGTGAAGGCGCCAATGAACCTCCGGGTTCCTTAAAAGCCATGAAGTAAGTATGGGACCGGTGTCCACCCAGTGTCGTAATGCACTTGGGGAGCTACGATAGGTAGCGAAATCCGGTTTCGAAAGTCAGCTATAACGTCTGGGGGTTGGGTCATTGTGCTAACCACACGATACCTCCAATCCGGTTGGATGATCGTCCACCTCTGCTTTGGCATGAGGGTGTGAGGCCAGCAGTCAGCTGATCGGTCTGGATCCTTCACGGGCTGTAGCGCCACGGATTATTATTATTATTATTATTATTATTATTATTAATAGTTAAAGAGTGCCTCATTGCTGTAGAATTAGCGTCCCTTGTCACTATAATATTTGCGTGTGAATGAATGAAACTAAAATTTTGATATATTGTGGCACTAATGCTAATTTTAACTTACTGATTGTCGTCAATAGAAAAATAATAGACTATTAGAAGTTATTACAGTATACTTGTAGCTACTTATCTAATGTTATGAAAGGTTAATTAAATATTTTAATACTATAAATCATAAAGGATAATATCATTCGCAAGATAATGGAAATTAATTGTTTCGAAACTTTACGTGTGAGAAAGTATGTGTCACCTTCATGACACCGATTTTTTAATTCAGAGAGGGAGTTCATTTTCGTTCCGTAAATCTACTGCATGAAACTCCATACTTTAATTCCCTTCCGAAGAAAGATTGTAAGAATTCAAACTCCTTTAGCCTACTCGACTTTGAATTCTCGAACCTAGGATCCAATGGTAAACATATTAATCACTCTTCTTGTTATGTTTCATCGACAGCCTCCCGTGCGGAAGAGGCCGTAAAGTTTTACAGCACCCAGATGAACCGATTAAATTAATATCGTTAAATGTAAATGTATTTTTTGTCAAATTATTCACAGACCAATTTTGTTAACTTTCTCACACAGCAATCCTTTCCAGTAATTAATGCAGGAGGTCCAAATTTGGAAGCTGGGAAACCGGAAATTCCCGCTTAGTTAGTAGTAGTACCTGGAGAAACACCTAAGTAGGCTGCGTCTTTACTCATGCAAGATGTCTTGGGAGATAAGTCTTCTAATTGTAACTGTGGCATAATATAATCTTTAGTTTCGGTATCTCAATTCAATATCAGCCCAAAGGCAACTGAGATCATCTTAAATAAGATTTCGCATTTCCGCAGCGGCTGTGGTGAAAATGGTGTGAACATTCAGACTTCTTTGAGATGAATGTATGTATTTTTTTCTCCTACTAAACAAATAAACAAATGGATTATAAGAAATGTTTTAAATTGATTAAATAACGAACTAACTCTCTATTAGTTTGTGCTTTTTGTATTTGTACTGTAATTGTATTTATTATTTCCCTCTCCTCTCTGCATTTGTTTCTTTTACACGTCTATTTATATTCTGGTGGTGTGGCGTGGTGTTTATATTACCTTAATAGCCCATATAAGTTTAAAATAGGCTATGTTTATAGTAATTTAACATCCTGTACTTAGTGCTTATTAAACAGTCTTGTGCCTAATTATTTGTTAATTCTTCAAAACCATTAGTAAAAATATCGTTCAGAATTTCATGAAAAGTTTAAACTTAGGCTATGAGTAGGCTTACGTCCTGAGCACTTACAACATTCTACCACAGTCTAGTATATACAGTCACGAAGCTCAATACGTAGTAAATATGCAAACATTAGATAGTTGCTCACCACTAGGATCGCTAATATCGCCTCATTACAGACAATGCGAAATAGTACCTGCACTGTTTATTGTTTCTAGCATCCTCAAAACTCTAGCTTCGTGACTGTATATAGTAGACTGTGATTCTACTTACCTAACTTTTAAAGAAATCATCGCAATCCGCAGAGGATTGCTAAATATACGTTAAATTTTCCTTTAGATTAACCTAAATATCAGACTACTAGACAATATCGAGGAAGAAATAAACAATAGAATTGCTATGAAAAATAAAGCATACTTTGCAAATCTCAACCTATTCAAAAGAAAATACGCATTCAAACAAGCAAAATTAAGAATATATTTAACAGTAATAAGACCAATTATAACATATGCAAGTGAAACCTGGACCCTAACTGAATAGTCTAAGCAAAAGCTCCTGGTTTTTGAAAGGAAAATATTACGAAGGATATTTGGCCCAATAAAAGATGCAAACGATGAGTGGAGAATTAGAAATAATAAAGAGTTAAATATTTTAATACAAAACCAACATATAGTAAACTATATCAAAGCGCAGAGAATGGCATGGTTTGGCCATATCAATTGTATGGACGAAGATAAAACATTTAAGAAAATATATAAATGGAACCCCACCAGTAAAAGGGCAAAAGGAAGACCAAAAAGTAGATGGAAGGAAAACATAACCAACGATTTGAAAGCACTCAATGTAAAGAATTGGCCAAATTTTGTTCATAACAGAAAAGAATGGCGTAATTTAATTGAGAAGGTCAAAACTTCGACGAAGTTGTAGCACCTACTGAAGAAGAAGAAGAAGAAGAAGAAGAAGAAGAAGAAGAAGAAAATTAGGTCTAGATTGGCGACCTTCAACTGTGTTACAGTCCTGAATGCACTTTTATAAAAGGTGAGAACGATTACAAAATTATTTATTCTACAATATTTATGTTTATAATTTGTTTTCTTGAAGTTTGAATATAAAAGATTTTAAATGTACAAATTTCCTTTGTAAATAATAAATTCTTTGTTGTAGTCGCATCACTACTTGCACAGTTTGAAGAAGGGAAAAATTAAATAGGCTCTACATACGTACAATTAGACCGATGATGGCATGTATCCGAAACATGCTACATTTCAAAGATGGACGAAAGAATAGGCCTAATTAGTAGGCCTACCTGGGGAGATAAATATTTAGGGAAATGTTTGGAAATGATGAATGAAAAATAGAAAATTAATAAATATGATTTAATACAATATTATACAAATTTTAAAAGATAATTGAAATAATATTAAGGCCTTCCGAAATTAATTTATCTTTTCCGAAATTGAATAATTTTCTTTTTCTGAAATTAACTTTACATCTTCCAAACTTCATATTTCTATTTCCGATCCTGAAATTACTTTCTACGAAATTGTACACACTTTTTCCGAATATAACTTAATTGGACATTTTCCAAAATTGAGATTGAAAAGATATAGATAGTAGGCCTATTCCCAGTCGACAAAATGGTTAGCCAAATAGTCGGGGTCTGCTGTCATGCGAAATTTCATAAAGGCTTCATTTTGGGGTTATTCTGAAAGAGCTGATTTTCAGATTTGATGTCATAGATTATATAACTTACAGGTGCTTCGTTTATAACAAAATTTCTACATACTCTCATACCTTCTACACCACTGATGAATTGTTTATGCTTATAAATTGAATTAATCTACTTGATATGAATTGTACAATATTGTATACTCGTAGCTTAACTAAAGTATGCTTGTAAATTGGATTAATCTGTTTACTATGTATTGTATGTTTTTGTATAGCATCAACTAATAAATTGTATATGCTTTAAATTGAAAAGTAATCTGTATAACTCAACCGATGAATTGTTAATGCTTGTAATTAGAAGTAATTTGCATGATATGTATTATAAATTGTTGTATTCTCAACTTATTGAATTGTTTAGGATGCTTTTAAATTGAATTAACTTACTTGCTATATATTATATTATATAGTTCAACTGATGAATAATTGTTTACCTACTTACGACTTTTAAGGAATCCGGAGGTTCATTGCCGCCCTCTCATAAGCCCGCCACCGGTCCCTGTCCTGAGAAAGATAATCAACTCTCTACAATCATATTTCACCTTCCTTAAATTATTTTTAATATTATCTTCCTATCTAGGCCTATGCCTCGGCCTCCTCAAAGGTCTTTTTCCTCTCGGCCCCCCCCCACTAACACACTATATGCATTTCTGGATTCGCCCATACGTGCTACATACCCTGCCCATCTTAAGCGTCTGATTTAATGTTCCTAATTATGTCAGGTGAAGAATACAAAGTGTACAGTTTTACGTTGTACAGACTTTCTCCATTCTCCTGTAACTTCATCCCTCTTAGCCTCAAATATTTTTCTAAGCACCTTATTCGCAAACACCCCTAATCTCTGTTCCACTCTCAAAGTGAGATCCAACCATACAGAACAACCGGTAATATAACTGTTTTATAAATTGTAACTTTCAACATGTTTGAGAGTAGATTGGATCACAAAAGCTTCTCAGCCGAATAATAACAGGAATTTCCCATATTTATTCCGCGTTTATTTTCCTCCCGAGTATAATTTATATTTGGTACTGAATAATTATTTAGGTTTGTAAGTTTAATCACCTGATTGCTATGTAATGCATATTTTTATAAAGCCACAAACGTAGCTCTGACGGCAGATTCGCTAGCCTGCTGATCCGGCTTGGGTTAGATCCTCGTTTGGTCTAATTACTTGGATGATATTTTCCGAGGTTTTCGTCAACCATAAGGCAAATGTAAGGTAATCTATGGCGAATCCTCGGCCTCACCTCACTTCATCTTGCCAAAAACTTATAAAATTATAATCTTGTAAAATTTTTGACTTGTTCCATATCTTAAAGCTTCAATGCTAATGTAAGATCTATGGAATACAATACAGTAAATGAAAAAATAAATAAATAAATAAATAAATAAATAAACTTTATTACGTCTAATATTAATATTTTCTAGTTGCACTATGAGGATGTCAATCTGCCATTGTACCATCATATTTTCAAGTCTTAATTTCGCATAAGCTTAATTGTTAAAAATGTCATTCTGTAATTCCAGTCACACCTGCATTATTGCCTTTTCAGTTTGATATTGGTGTCGAAAATACCATACATTATGAAAATGTAGGCCTGCTTCCTAAAATATGCAAAATTGAACATAGGCCTATGCTAGGTTTAATATCTTTTTAGGCCTAATTATGGTTTATTTAACGACCCTCGCAACTGCAGAAGTTATATCAGCGTCGCCGGTGTGCCAGAATTTTGTCTCTCAGGAGTTCTTTTACATGCCAATAAATCTACTGACATGAGCCTGTCGCATTTAAATACACTTACATGCCATCGACCTGGGCCGGTATCGAACCCGCAACTTCGAGCACAGAAGGCCAGCGCAATACCAACTACGCTATCGAGGCCGACTGTTCGGTTTATTATAATTATTTGTCAATTTCAATGTTGACTCTCAGTAAATTATTTCCTCCCTGAGCCATTACTTTCGTTTTTGAAGTGTACCTTATATTTCAGAATTACAGCATTTTTTATTCTGAAAAATGTATCGCTTTCGATCTGGAATGAATCCGAGAACGAGGTTAGAGCGTTGTTGCATAATTGTGATTTGTGAGAGGCGGGTTGTGGATATGACAAGCAGGAACTGTTCGACGCTCGAGGGCGGCGTATCGCGTGTCGCCACGAGCACAGCGGGCGACGGGTTCGGTTCCCACGCGCAACAAGTGTGTCGTGTCAACTTAACGGTGCACCGAGATCTCGTGCGGGCGAGTGGACCGGAAGCCGGAGGAAATCGTCCGCATTAATACTAATTGCAAGGGAGCACATCAAAATCTCTCCTCGCATCTTAATGTGAAACAGTGACAGTCAGTCAGCTTTGTGTTCTCTCTTTAGTGTCTTAAATAGGCTGCTTGATAAGATTTATTTATTTGTTTACTTATTCATTTATTTTTCATTTAATTATTCGTTTTTCCTCTTATCCATTTATAAATTTAATCATTCATATATTCATTTAATCGTTTATTTACTTATTTATTTTTTTATTTATTTTATCTGTTTATCTATTTATCCATTTATTAATTATTTATTCATTCCCTTATTCGTTTAATCGTTTACTCCTTTATTTGTTTGTTTATTTATTTGTTTATTTTATATTTTATTTATCCGTTTATGTATTTTTTATTTTTATTTATTTGTTAACTTATTAATTTATTTTTCATTTAATTATTCGTTTTTCCACTTATCCGTTTATTAATTCATTCATTTTGTATTCATTTAATCTTTTATTTATGTATTTATTTATTTATCTATTTATTTATTTATCTATTTACTTATTTTAGCTGTTTATCCATTTATTAATTTATTCATTCTTTTATTCGTTTAATCGTTTACTTGTTTATTTGTTTATTTATTTCTTTATTTGTTTTTATATTTTAACTTTCATTTATTTGATTGTTTTATATTTTATTTATCTGTTTATTTATTTTTTATTATTTTATTTTTATTTGCTTGTTTGTTTGTTTATTTATTTGTTTATATATTTGTTTGTTTATTTATTTAGTTATTTATTTTTATGTGTTTATCCATTTATTAATTTATTCTCTCCTTTATTTATTTAATCCTTTACTTGTTTGTTTATTTACTTATTTTTTGCTTTTTTTTATTTGTTTATTTTATATTTTATTTAAATATTTGTTTCTTTACTTTATTTGTTTATTCATTTATTTATTTTTATTTATTTTATATTTTATTTCTTTCTTTGTTTGTTTATTTATTTGTTTATTTAGTTATTTATTTATTTGTTTATTTAATTATTTATTTATTTGATCTGTTTATCTATTTACCCATTTATTAATTTATTCACTCCTTTATTTGTTTAATCGTTTACTTGTTTGTTTATTTATTTTTATTTTTTATTTTTATGTTATTTATTTGTTTGTTTATTTATTTTATGTGTTATCCATTTATTCATTCATTTATTCGTTTAATTGTTACTTGTTTGTTTGCTTATTTATTTCTATTTATTTATTTTATTTATTTATTTTATATTTTGTTTTTGTGTCTTTGTTTATTTGTTTGTTTACTTTTTATTTTTTTATTTATTTGTTTATTTACTTATTCATTTATTTTTCATTTAATTATTCGTTTTTCCATTCCTGTATTCGTTTAATCGTTTATTTATTTATTTATTTATTTATTTATTTATGTATTTATTTATTTATTTATGTATATATTTATTTATTCTTTTAATCGTTTGTTTATTGATTTATTTGTTTTAATTAATTGTTTTGTTATACTGTGTCAGTACTTTGTGATAATGAAGAGTAAAGCCAGTCATTGGCCTAAGATTCTCAATCTTAGCAGATATTTTCCTCTTGTCGGACCTATTCCGTTTCCAGTTTTCGCAGTTATAAATTCAACATAATAAATATAATTTTTTGTTATTTTAGAGTTTTGTTTCTTAGTGATGTTATTATTATTATTATTATTATTATTATTATTATTATTATTATTATTATTATTATTATTATTACTCCTCTCAAAGATATTGTCAACTTTGCCAAGCGGCGTTGGACGCAGCACTGTTAGCTACACCACGGGATCTCAATTATTAAGCCTATAGTGTTAGCTCGGCAACACACAAATAACAAGATTTAGGACTAACTACTTTATTTCTGTACTAGATCATACCGCATTATTTTTTATGGTCCTCATGATCATGGATAAGCAAACGCGCATGTCCACCTGTTGGTCACACCTACTAACCATCGTCAAAGAGGAGACTTCGAGTGTTCTGAAATGCTCAGCCAAAATGTTAAACATTTGCTGATTGTGGACGGGTACAACTTTTACTTAAGTACGAAGCGAAAAGCGGATTGTGCCTATGATGTTGTGAGAACCACAGTTGTCGCAGTATGTGGTCTTGATATCTTTGCTGATCTCCGAGAAACCACAAACGCAGCTGAATCCTTCCATAGAACGTTAAACTCTTCCTTCTACTACAGCTTTCGAAATATATATTTTTTTATTCACAAACTCTCTTCGGGATTTCCAAACGCAATCTTACATCAAATTTCGCAGGTGCCGTTTTGGAATAATCGACCACAAAGCCAGAAATTTCAATGGTAATTACTCTCGCATTGTGCAGTTGGTATAATTATATGAAAGTAAATAAAGAACCTGATAGGATTTTGTAATGAAAGCTTCATATAAAAGCAAGATTTCGATGAAAAAGTAACATGTTCAAGACAGAAATATCACAATAATTCACCATTACGAAATGTTACATTTCCAAATTGTATTTTATTTAACGAATAACGTTTTACACACTACAATGTAATATTGATATTGATATTTATTTGTCTGCTAACATTACAAATAGTTACGGTGGACCTTTACATTTCTGCTTTTCGATTCATCAACCCTTTAATATAGGGCTATACCACCCTATTATATTAATATATTCCTTTGCCAAGCATTTTCTGATTACATCCTATTCTTTTTGTTTTAACTGAATTACTATCTTTTCTTTCCTATCTATTCTCTTCTATTCTCTCTCATATCTAGACTGTCTCCCTTCCATTTCTCGCTTTTCTATTTAATATTGCATATTCTTTTCCTTAATAATTTGCATTATATATTTACTTATCTATTTTCCATTCTCTATTCTCAAATCTAGCTACTCTTTATTCTTCATTTCCAACTATTTTCTCTTAAATTATTTGTCTAACATTTCCATTTTCTCTGTTTTACAACACTTATATCACTTATTATTTCCCTACTATTCTATCCTCTATTTATTTACGTACTTATCTCTTTCTCTTCGCTTTCTCCTAAATTTCCTCTTTCCGTAAATTTATATCTATAATACTCATACAGTTATAGTATCCGTGATACTACTCCCAATCCACAATATTGAATCACATGAAATATCTAATTCACTTAATTACACTTCCAATTTTTCTCTCTTTCATTTCTCATTTGTACAATTTAATATACAGTGGATTCCCACCGTTGGAAACTTCTGTTACAGAAACTTCTAATTTGGAAAGCTAGCTGACTCCACCCACTACAGGAACATCACTTATACGTTACTGATAAGGCAATCGCTTTGCTCATTCTTGACGTTGACATCAAAAGATATACTAAAGAAGAAACTTATACATGAAAATACAAACCTAAATAAGAATTATTTTAGCATTTAAATTTGTACACATACAAATATAAGGAGAAGATATTTTAATAACACATACAAATATAAGAGTAAATAATTACAGTGGTAACTCCTCTAAATAAAATAATTGTTTTAACGTTAACGATAAAAATATTTTTAAGTTATGTAGACTGATAACCTTTCATAATACATTTACTAAGACAAAAAATTAAGTTAAAACTTGTAGGGAATCTGCTGCGTGGTGCCTCAAGCGCTTAGAGACAAGTATGTACAGTGTTTGTACTCACCCTGCTGTTTACACCACGTTCTCTGTCTACCAGTCGCTGAGTTCATCGCTCCGCTTTGGTTACATCGGGCACAGTCCAATAATGTAATAGACAGTACGTACAAACGTATAAAATGACCTCTGATTGGCTAACAGTTTTTACCGCAATTTATAAACAAAGAAGGGACTCCACTGAAGTGAATTTGTAAAATTATAGTTTCGTAGTCAGTCCCAAGTCTGCAAAGTGAGAAGGAAAACCTTGGTTATTTTTGTGTGGCGAAATGAAGAAATAGAAATACTAATTAGCCAGATGAATATAATTAAAACCAAAATTATAAATAGAATGGGGACAAAGGTATCATGGTCAATTTTGGCAGTTAAGGCTCCATTGAGACGGCGTGGTAAATGTTGCCATGATTTCGATTTGACTGAACACATTGTTAAAAAAAATCGGAACAGTGGAAACATACAAACTAGGAACTGCAGGTGCTTCAACTTCCACAACTACGGCTGAAATTGAAGACGACGACGACGAAGACGAAGAAGAAGAAGAAGAAGACAATAATAATTATGTAGAATATCTTCTTTTGTAGTTTTGGTGTTTAATAATTGAGGCGCTGACATGGGAAAGGTAGTAACTGCCAAAAACAAAATTTTTCAGGGGAAGCAAAAAACAAATTTATGAACACTTTCTCACTTACATTATTAAAGAAACTGCTTTAAATGAAAGGCATACACTCATGTTTGTGTTACATATAAAATTTGAAGTCTGGCACAGATTTATCTGTAAAATGCTATTTTATGAAAATACAACATTGAAATCACTCCTTAGCCAAACTGAGAATTAACGTTATTTATACATTATGCACAAATTTTTCGGTCAAATTCATGATACTTTTCATCGAGGAAGTCTAACATAGATAACAAGTCTCTCTTTTTGGCATCAGGGACTACTGGTCTTCTTTCAAGGCGTTGCAAGCACTGCAAGTTAGTGATTGACGTTAATGACTGTCCTTTCTTAAAAATCCTGTGCTCTGTCCACATTTCAAGGTCATTAAATGACGGTCTTGTTTTTATTAGAGGAAAATCAGCTCTTGAGAGTCTAATCCAGTTGAGGGTGCTGATTTTGATGGGAGTTGTATTCAAAAACTTGTCACATTCTGCAGAAAAGTCGAAGAAATCCTCATCCTTCATCATTATTACATTATTAGGCCTTGCCTCTTCTGGAACCATGGTCTTGCATCTTTTTTTTTTTCTTTTCTCTGTGATGTCAAATTCCCTATCACATGGCATGTAGGAATGTTCTGAAACCAGGAATTTCAAGTCCACTGAATCAAAATGTTTCTTAGCAATAATGTAAATCAGGACCATTAGAATCATCAGATTCTTATTCTGCCCTGCATAGTTATCAGCCCATATTTGTCTAGACACACTCTGATATTGTAAAAGGAGTTACTACCTTCTCCGCGCCAACAGCTGTGCATATACAACTTACAACATCTAGTGACTATGTTTCCAACTTCGTTTCATTACATACGGACATACTACCTTCTCTGTGCCATTGGCATGGCCATTTACTACCTTCTCAATGAAAAACCTAAAAATTCGAATTTTTGGCAGTTACGACCTTTTCCATGTCAATGCCTCAATTATTTATTTTATTTTATTCATTTTATTTATTTATTTATTTAACCTGGTAGAGATAAGGCCATCAGGCCTTCTCTTCCCCTCTAGCAGGGGATTACAACTACAATATTAAGAATACAATTACAATTATAATTACAATTAATATTAAATTTACAAATACAATAAAAATCAAAGTACTAAAAGATTAACTGATTAATAAAAGCTAGACAGTTTATTGTAAAAGTTAAGAAGAGAGACGCATTTCTTTTATTGATTAAGTAAAAATTAAACCTACTCTAAGCAGTAAGAAAATGCTTAATAAGCTTGCTTTTCAACGCTACTAAATTCCGACAGTCTGTGATGTCACTGGGTAGGGTATTCCACAAGCGCGAGAGCGAGATTGTGTATGATGATGAATACGATGATGTCTTATGTGTTGGTATGGCTATTATAGCCTATTATTACGCATTTTTTAAATATGTAATATACATCTAAAAATCTAGTGGATTTTATGCTATATTTAGTGGATTTTATGCTATATTTAATGGATTTTAAGCGTTTAGTGTATGTCTGTAAACTGGAGTTGGCAACGCTGGTATTCTCTCAAACACCGCATTAGCTTGTAAGTCTATACTAAAGGAGTTAAAACGAAACAAAGAAAAATGGAAAGTACTTATTTATACTGTACACAACGATTCCTTCGCATGATTGATATCGAAATGATCAAAAGATCGCAACGGTCGCTGAAGACAGAAACAGAGAGAGAGGCGCTGTGCTTCTGTATTGCCGCTGTTGAACACGTGTCCAGCCCCGGGCGGTACGTGCGTTGTGAGGTCTTGGCACAAGCACAACTCTGCAGTTTGGAGGTCAGTGATTCAAAACTGGACTTCGCATTGAACTTTCTGTCTTATTACAATCACAGTAAATCCATATTAGACTGAACGACGCGATGATTGCAGTCCGAGCCGCATTCTAAGTAACTGAGCCTTCGGCTGAACTACTTGAAATGTCACAACTACGATGGTTTTTTTAGTTGGTTATTTAACGACGCTGTATCAACTACAAGGTTATTTAGCGTCGATGAGATTGGTGATAGCGAGATGGTATTTGGCGAGATGAGGCCGAGGAATCGACGTAGATTACCTGGCATTCACCTTACGTTTGGGGAAAATCTCGGAAAAACCCCAACCAGGTAATCAGCCCAATCGGGGATCGAACCCGCGCCCGATCACAACTTCAGACCGGCAGGCAAGCGCCTTAACCGACTGAGCCACGCCGGTGGCTACCACTATGGTGATGACCATCCATCATCATCATCATCATCATCATCATCACCACTATCACTGCCATCAGATCTAAAGCTCAATATGGGCTTGGACTTTCCTCTAGAACATTCTACACTACTGATTTAAATTTCCAACTTCTTTACCGTGTTAATATTTAAGCTTTACCTTGCTTGATTAGTTTCGAAGTCTTGTGCTTCATTGTCCAAAGCCTATTGGAGATCCTGCGCTATCTTCTAGTTTCCTGTTGTGGTGGGGTGTGTTCATAATTGTGTCGAAAAGGATGTAGGGTAAAGTTGCCTAATTCCGTGATACACTTTTTTCACTGAATGTTACGGAATTGGAAGTTCACCGATGTCTCAAAATTAGGTGAAAGATAAAATCTTTCGAAAAAGATGTCTGTCGCTATGGTCGAACGGCAAAGCTTTGACTGACATTCGATTTTTAAAAAGTATCAGGAGATTAGAGGCATCACGAAAATAGGCAACTTTACCCTATGTTTTGGAATTGAGTTGGATGGGATGCGGGTGTGTTTTAGTATGTTTATAAATTTCATATTGTTCTAGGGTGTCAAGTTTCTGGTTTTTTGTCTGGATGTGTAGTATTTTCATGTCAGTGTCTATGTTGCTATAGCTGGGGTTGCAGTTTGTAATGTGTTCTGCGTAGGTTGAGTTGTTGTGTAGTTTGGTTATGGCTGTGATGTGTTCTTTGTAACGTGTTTGAAATGATCTTCCAGTCTGTCCAATGTAGAAGTCGTTGCAACTGTTGCACGATAGTTTGTAAACTCTTGTTAAATTGTATTTATTTGTGTGTTTTCTCTGTGTTAAGATGTTTTTGTAGTGTGTTCTATGTTCTGTATAATATGTAGTGTAATGTTGTACGTATTTTAGTTTCTTTAATGATGATTCAATTTTGTATGTGTTCTTGTTTTCGTATGTTAGTGTGATGTATTTGTTTCTTTCCTGTGTTTGTGCGGCGTTTTCTTGTTTGCGTTTAGTCTTTCTTATGATGTTGTCTATTATGTTGGGGTTGTTTCCATTTTCCTGTGCCATATATTTGATAGTGTGTATTTCTTCGTTATAGTCTTGTTGGTTCGTAGGAATGTTGATGAGTCTGTGTATTTTGGATCGGAATGCTGCGTGTTTGTGTCGCCTGGGGTGATTGGAGGTGTTATGTATGTGTATTCCGTGGTGGTAGGTTTCCTGTATATTTTGAACATGTGTTTGTTGTCTGTATTTGTTATTGTGATGTCTAAGAAATTTATGGATGTTGTTGTTTTCTGTTTCTAGTGTGCAGTGTAGTTTCGGGTATATTTTGTTTGTGTTTGTGTAGGTTTTAAATCTGTCTTTTGTTTCCCTTTTATAGTATGTCGTCTACGTATCTCTGCAAGTATATGAAGTTGTCTGCGTGTTTGCTGTTGTTTTTGTTTAGAATGTGTGTCTGTTCTATGTTGTGTGTGTAAATTTCGGCTAGGATGCTGGAGGTGGATGATCCCATGTGTAGGCCTTCGGTTTGAGTAGTAGTTCATGTACAATCATTATTGTTTGTAGTATTTGATATTGTATGTGAAGTAATTTTGCTTAGTGATGGTGTCTGTAATTTGGAGGATTTTTTAATGTGTTGTTGTGGTATGTTGTTATTGTTGAGCATTTATTCTAGGATGTGTAGAGTTTACAAGTGTTATGCTGTTTCGTATGATTTTGTCCATGTATGCTGCTAATAGGGATATCTTATGCGAAGTTTTACCGTTAGATGGCAGGAGTGTTCCATGCGGCATAACATGTTGTATGGCTATATTATGTCATATGCTACAGTTGATTACTGTACGTTCTCCCGCTTATTGGTTTTCTGTGCGTGTCAAAATTATATTTATACTTATTTTGTATAACCTAGTATAATTTAATATAATTTAGTATTTTCTTACCTCATAATTTAATTTAATTTACAATAAATAACAACGTAAACTTGTGTAATACTGTGCGATTCCCTTAAGAAATGGACGGGGAAATCTGCAGTATGCAGAATATAGATAAACAAGTAAATTGAATATTCAAGAACCTAACGAGAACCTCGACAACGAGGTGCACGAATAAAAAAATAAATAAATAAAAATAGCAACTTTGTCGAAGGTGAATATTACCTCTTTAATTATTAGTATTGTAAGTAGCGTACGCTAAAAAAGGATATGCAGCCATCAGTGTGTTTTTTTTATAGAGAAGGACTATCGAGATTGAGTTCCTCGTATTTTTTTCTCTAGTTGCAGAAAGATCAAATGCAAGTTTTGTTAAGATTATATAATACGATCGCAGTAGTATCACGATTATTCCTGTGTTTTGTAGGTTAAGGACATGCAGTTTTGAATACTATGTAGGATGATTTTGAAAATTTGAAGTAAAAACATGGCTTTAATAATTAGTCTACAGCACATTAAAACATTATTCACGAAATGGATTTCACTATGGATCGTCCTGGACAATAAACACCACAGTTAATCGAGAGTTTACTGCAGGCGTAAACTTCGGAGACTCCTAGAAGTACTGAATATAATCTAAACTAACATAGCTTGCTGTCGGGGTTGCATATATTTTAATTAATTTTTCCTTTTCCCTCTTCCAAAATGAAATTGCAGCCAGCAATTCCTTACTTAAAGTACGGTAGTTATTTTTTTAATTAATTAGATAATTTTTTTTAAGGTTTAAAGCATATATTCAGAATATTTCGGGACCTGAATGAAGACTAAAGGCTTTACCTGGTTTTTACATAATATAGGAACACAACAAAAAATTGGAGTTTTGAATTGCTTTTAAGAATATTTAATGTACTAATACTCTACGTAAATCCTCGATGTTTATATACCGGAAAACAAATGCACACGCAAAGCGCATCCCTCAAAGTACACACGCGCTATCTGTTGGTGCTAGTTCAGGATATCCCTATTCGTGTGCTGGTGCATTACGGTAATTTATTAGTGGTTTCTACACTACTGCATTTCTGACTACCGACGATAATGACCATCGTCGTCGTCGTCGTCATCATCATAATATTATAATCTCCTACGTTATTATGTATTGAAATTCTGAAGCAGCACAGAAAATTAAAATGTTTTCCATACTACATTCCTTAAACAGCATTCGAAAATTTCTCCGGCTGTCACTCAATAAAATATTAGTGGAAACTTCGATTATTGTGATTTTAATCTTGATCAGGATAGGGACCGAGGTGCGCTTAAGTGAGAGCGGCGATTAACCTCCGGGTTCTCTAAAAGCCATAAGTCATTAAGTATATAAATACATCTTTTAAGCACAAATTTTTCAAAGTTACTAAAGATGTTATTAATTGGTCCAACAGAATAATATCTGTTATAGTGACAATTAATATTTTAGGAGAAAAATTCGTCAACGTCAACGTCAACGTCAACGTAGGCCTATATGCCCAACTTAGACTCAGGCCACAAAAGGGAAATAACACTGTAGGTGGATCCGGTGCTGTGGATTGAATTCGGCGTAACTCAGTGGTCAGAGCGCTTGGTACGTAGAACCAAGTACCCGGGTTCGGTCCCCGGCGCCGGAGCGAATTTTTCTCCTCAAATATTAATTACAAATTTTTCAGTTTTTAAGCATATGCGAAATACATATTTATTTAATTTTAAGCACATAATTATCTCAATCCTAGTAGGCCTAATAATTGTTAATGATTGTACATGAACTACTGTAGTAGGCTTGTATGATTGCAACTCCACATCAGTTCACCCTAGGGTACTGTAGTTAAACTCTTTCGCAAGCCAATATTTAGGGTCATCACTAGGGTACGGATTTTTAGGTCGTTAAAATGTAATTTTAGGTGCCTAAAATAGGCTTAAAAGTGTAGAAAATAGCCTCTAAAGAATTGAAAATTAACAAAAAATGTTTTCTTTAAAAACATGTTCCAAATCATCAGGAATTCATTTCTAGAATTCAATAATTTTAAATGCTTATATACCGTTATCACCACTACTACTACTAAAAGTACAAGAACAACAAATATCTAACTAGTTATACATAAACTAAACAATTAAATGTGAAAAATAAGTTTTAGACATAAATTCAGTACACAAACAAGCCAAATATAATCAATTTTTACCAAGCCTTGTCCGTTAATGTCCATAATTAGCTTCACAATAAATTATTAATACCTACTTTTTCTCAATTTTCAACTAAAAAGCAATGCCGTCTGTCACTCAACACAAATTTGTATGCTGAAAATGAATGCTCCACATCCACTGAAGTAACAGGAGCGTATTTAAATTTTGACACTGAATGGACAAGAATGTTGCATTGTAAATCCGTGTTCTTCCCTGCTAGGATATCTGAAGCAATACGCAGGTCCTTCAGTCCTACATTTCTCTGCAGAACTTGCTCCAGTTTATCCCGTACTTTATTTCCAACAGAACCAGAAACACATTTGGAATTTAAAATACGAATTTTCGAAATAAGAATAGGTGTTTTGACCGATTAGAGAAAAACATACTTAATAGGTCAAAATAGGTTTGTCGTTAAAATAGGTATTTTTAGGTGCTATTAAAATACAAATTTTAGGCGTAGTTTTATATGAAACGTGTACTTGCAAGTTTTTATGAATTTATCTTTTAAGAATTAAATAGGTTTTTACCTAAAATCCGAAGTCTAGTCATTACTACTATTGGTCGTGGATTTAGATTTATTGTGATATAAAAAACTGAAATTCTATAAGTCGAACGAACTCCAAGGCACTTTGCAGCAACCCAAGTTTCGAAAGCTTGTTTTACACAGCCTTGGGACAAACCGATTAGACTTATGCAATTGAATGAACGGAGGACAGATAACAACTACCCTGATATGTGTCGTGTGGGCCCACAATACCGTTACCGGCAGACACTTTCTCACGCCGGGAACCCCTATGGTACCCGCAGCATTCCAGCACCGGGAGATGGTTCCCAGCCTTCAAGGTGGGTGGGATGGAATTCACCTTGTAACGCTTATCTGCGGGTATGCGACATTTATGCCTGTCCATACGGGGTGAATTATAGCTGTTATTTGCTCGTGTAAACATTCACGTGACCTTGCTTGAAAAACCCATACATTCTTTGCCAACGGAAACATTTCATATCGCCAACGTTCGACCTCGCACCAGCACCAGCTAAGTTGTATTGACAGCTTGACTGAATTAAAGCAGACTTCGCTCTTCGTACAGCGAAACTCTGCTGGGTGCAATTGATTTAGTTTTATTGTTATTTGCTATAATGTTATTCACGTTTTACAAGTACCACATCTGGGCTTGTTCCACAATGTTTACAATTCTTGTAAAATTTTGCAAAATTCACTAGTGTTTTCTTTCACAGTGAAGAAGTTGCTGGGTAACTATCGATGCTGGACTCCGGACTCATTTAACTGGTATTATCACCATAACTTCATTCAGACACTAAATAACCTGAGTTGTTGATACAGCGTCGTAAAATAATCCACTAAAAATAAAAAGAAATAATTTTGCAATAGTGTAAATTTTACTTGTAGAGCTAGCAAATTTTCTAGAGTGCAAAGTTTAACAGTGCAGCAAATTATGCCTAAAGGAAATAATATTTATTAAATAAATTTATTTTTATTGTTATTTGCTATAATGTTATTCATATTTTACAAGTACCATATCTGGTGCCTGTTTCACAATGTTTAGGCCTACAATTCTTGTGAAATTTTGCACACTTCACTATGTTTTCTTTCACAGTGAAAAAGTTGCTGGGTAACTATCGGTGCTGGACACCGGACTCATTTAACCGCATTATCACCTTAAATTTATTCAGACGCTAAATAACCTGAGATATTGATACAGCGTCGTAAAATAACCCACTAAAAATAAAAAGAAGTAATTTTGCAAGTATGTAAATTTTACTTGTAGAGCTATCAAATTTTCTACAGAGTGCAGAGTTTAACAGTGCAACAAATTATGCTTGAAGGAAATAATATTTCTTAAATTCATTTGAAGACTGGATATAAAAAAGACTGTAAGTGCCAATATCGTTGAAAATTGGTTTCTCAAACAAAAAAGTCTGTCCCTGGTTCAATCCACTAAGAAAATTGATAAGTCCCATTGTAATTTTGTTTAGACTCTAGCTTCTCCTATAGATGTGCAAAACGTATATTACATTAGGCCTACTAGTCGCACAAGAGAGCTCTGTTTTCTACAGCTTGTTTCTTTGGCACTTACAGCCTTTTTATGCCCAGTATTCATTTCATGAGTAACTGGACACCACCAGGAATTAAACTAAAATAATTTCAATACAGTAAAATCCCTCATATCCGGCACTGAAATAACCGGCAATACCAAACCAAAAGCACTTTTGGCTATGCCAAAAAAGAAAAATAATTCATGCGAAAGGGAAGAGTCGAAGATGTGAGTTGTTTTCGTGGATCGCACATGTCGCATATTGTTTACTCTTTACATTGTTCAAGCGTGAATACATAGACAGAAAACCCTGTTATGTCCCTGGAGATCGGTAAGCTGTCACTTTGGCTTGTAAACTTGGACGAGTCTAAATAGCAAAGTGTGAAATTCTCTGTTCCTACAGCACGTAAAAGTTTCATTCTAGTGACAGATAGTGATGTAAACAAGAAAACATTAGAGATATATTAAAGAAGTTCAAATCATCGAGCGCTACTTCATCTTCACAGTTGCGACGTTGGCTACATTGCTCATCACGTCACATGGTCGCTATTTAAAATTGTCATAAGGTTATGAAACGTATAGTATTTTTTACGCTATTATGCATTACAATAAAATTATGAACTGATGAATGTACAGTAGTGGCAAAAAAAAACCGGACCGACCCTTGCAGCTGATTTCAGAGCCTTGTTCAGTCCAGAGCACGATAGACTGGTAACTGAGACTTTCTTGATTCGAATCCTGCCTGGGAAGGAAACTTTTTTTTGTTCCTTATTCAAATTTATTCCCAATACTTTTCGATTGCAGCGATATTTTACTACTTAATTAACTTATTATTCCCAGAACATGAATTTTACCAGCAATCGAAAAGTATTGGGAATAAATTTGAATAAGGAACAAAAAAAAAAGTTTCTTTCCCCGGCAGGATTCGAACCACGAAAGTCTTAGTTACCAGTCTATCGTGCTCTGCAGTGAACAAGTCTCTGAAATCAGCTACAAGGGTTGGTCCGGTTTTTTTTTTGCCACTAGTGTACATTACCATATTCTGTATTAAAAATAAACATAGTACTTATTTCAAAACTTTATTTTTAAATATCTACATATAAGAAAATTACTAACTTTAAACATGGAAAAAAAATGTTTGTGCGGTATAGTATGTCTTTACATAACCTATAAACGTATTTTACATTTATTATCCGGCAAAATCAGTTATCCGGCACTAGCTTTGTCCCACAATTGCCGGATACGAGGAATACTACTGTATTATTTAGCAGCAGTTCTACGAGTAGACCTATACCCCATTTCATGCGACTTAGTTTAGACCCTAAGGAGGGTGCGGCTTTTCAGCTGCCCAGAACAACACAGCAATTCGCGCTTAAGTAACGCTGCCTAGTTGTACTGTAAGACTGAGTCGCTGTTAGTGATGGTCATTCAAATATCACATGCGCCCAGAGTTTGAAAGGTATGTGCAGCAAAGTTTATTTTTATAGGAGAAATAGTGATTTTCAGAATACGGTAGGCTTACCTACAGTTTAAATTTATAAAGTTTTAATAATTCAAATAATTTGAACCAAATGGGGTGACTTTTGTACAGACCATTTAGCCTATATGTAGATTTTTTAAAGATCTATCTCAAACGGTTAACAAAATTTCAAATTTCACCTGTGTATTCTTAAAATGCTCAAAAGTGTCTGCGAAAAAAAAGTTAATATGATATTTGGATCAAGGACATTTGAAAAACATCAAACAACGACTAATTTCATCAAAATGAAAGCAATCCGTCTAATTTTTTGCGTCGAACAAATGTTTTCCGACCACTGTGCGACGGTCCATCTTTTCTATTTATTTTCCGTTAGTGCAGAATAGTGTATCTCTTTTAACTATTCATTGAGGACTTCTTTAGGCAATCTTACGTTTTCGTACACTTTTTTACTATTTGAATTTCATTGATACATATTTAAAAAAATCATGAAGAAATATATGAGGTGCTCAGCGCACAAATGACTCAAACCACAAAATCATATTTCCACTTTACTTCTTTATAACAGTACGCGAAATACGACAAACAAAGGAAACTTGGCTGAAATCTCATGAAAAACTGGGAATGATGACTTACATTTTGAAGACAATATGAGGAGCTCTTTGAAGCAGAAAACTTAATAAGCAAATATTGTGGGTTGGGCTATTTGTGCGTTGAGCGCCTCATATTTAATTTCAGTCATGGAGAAATATATGGTATTTAATTTCAAATATTTCTGTTTCCCGTCGTTTTATATTACATCCTTTTTGCTTTACTTAGAAAGCATCTCTTTAGTTGACTTCTCTAAACTCCTTTCAATTTTCTCTTTCATAGTTTGACTAATTGAATCGACTTTTGCAAAAAGTACATATGTTACATTTTTGTAAAAATCTGTTTTTTCATGGAAACTGTAACTTAATGGATGGCCACATCGATTGCTGTAAAGTAACATTTTTTCCACGCCTCATTTCAGTATTATTGTACGAATATATATAGTCCTACTTTTCACGTGCGATATTATTCTTCTCTAGTGTTAATATTATATTATATAATTCCATTGGCGCTGTAATTTAAATTGTAATTTAAATTTTAGTTCCTATTTTATTTTACTTATTTATTTTTATTATTTTTTTTATTTTCTATATTTCTCTTATATTAATATTGTATTATATAATTTCTGTAACTGTAATTTTAATTCTATTTCCTATTTTATTTTATTTTATATTCTCTTATAGGCCTATTAATATTATATCTGAACTGCGACCGAACACGAGCGCTGCTCATTCGGTCTCAAATTTTGTTAATACTACTGTATCTCCTTTTTTATATTGTTTGTATTATTTTATTTCTATTTCTCTTGTTTGTTTGTAATTATATTCTTTGTTCTGTATATTTAAATTTAAATAAATAAATAAAAATAAATAAAGAAAGTACATTCAATATCTTGTTATCTGCAAAAAGGTAACTTGTTCTGTACACGAGTCCTTTTTGTGGAAAATGAAATATTTATTTTTGTCGTACTTCTCCGGTATTTCAAAGCAAATTTTAAGCTCTCATTTGAAAGGCCACAAATAGATGTATGTACTGAGTGTGAAATGTTGTGTGCCAAACTGTGATCTCCACATCTTAATGAAAATGCTAAACGAGCAGCAGCAGCAGAGCTCATTATTCATAAACGCCGAGCAAAAAATTTTACACAGTCGTGCAAGAGAGTGGAAAAAATGATGATGACACTGCTGTTCTTGCCTTCGACTACATGCAGAATCTCCCGTTCATTCCAGTGCAGGAGGGTTTTTACTTATATTGGATTTGGTGAAATTGAATAACAACAAACTCGTGAATTTGATAAAATATATTATAAAATACTGAACGTAGACTCAGAAGGCAATATATCAATTAACTATGATAAAAATAATCAATATTGTTCTAAGACATATTCATTATAATAAAATATTATTTTCATTCTTTATTTTACAGCATAATTGTCTGCAAAAAGGACATAAGTCACAATATATTATTTTTGTATGTTGGGCCAATGGAATAATAATATGAGTAAATTATAACATAATTATATCAGTCACATTTGTAGCTAACTTCATGTAACAAGAATATCAAGCTCCAATTTTAAGTTTCCTACATGCTATTATGTTTTTCTTGAATATCTCAAAACATTAAATTTGTAACATGTGTCCTTTTTACAAAAGTCGATTCAATTATATTTTTATCTGATGAGTACAGTTCGGATAAAGTAGTTGTATCAGGATAGGCATCCTTGGTCCCTGCGTTTTGTTTACAAACATTAACTAGGGCTGCACTGTCCATTCACTGATGTTTTAAGTAGGGGGTGGGGAGCGCTCTTCCTAGCAGTTAATGTTGTAAAAGGACCAAGGTTGCCTATCCTGATACAGCCACTTTATCCGAACTGTAGTGATGAGATTCCGTCTTTGTATAAGCCTACAACGACGACCTGGAGGTTTGGGAGACTTTGATTCGGAGTCAGTCTTTCTTTAAAGTTAAACGATTGCTTTCTCTACGTCTAGTCTTATCTTATCCTCCCGAATTTAAGTATGAAATAATTCTTCTGCAAACAGCCAAGGCATATGTGAACTTCCAGCATGATCCTCCGGTTCATTGGGATTACTGTGTAAGATCTACAGCAAAATGTCAATTAGATATAGCTTATACAGGTAGGCCTACTTCAAACAGAAATATTCTATTCTACTGATCTGAAGGAATGATACGAAGCTGTTTCGTTGTATCCTACGTTGATGGCATGAATGATTCTGGGTTATAGAGATACGATAAAATGTTTACTTGCGAAGCGGGAGAAAATGTGCTATAAGTTAAGCTTAAATCTAACACTGTCTTTCCCAAAATAAAATTACCTTCAAATAAGGTTCATGCAAAAGAAGCAGATTTCTAGTAGGCCTATGCTAAATGCCGTACAACAAATTTAGGTAGGCTAAACATGACTAGGCCCTAGGTGAAAGAATAGTAGGTGAAAATGAAGTATGCTAAAATTGAGTATGTCAAATGTCCATATGCCAAATTTTTTACACCAAGTGACATGGAATCTAAATATATCATGTTACTTTGTAGACTATGCGACGAAAAGCTTATTTTATTACGTTGGAAAAAATAGTCGGTCACAGTTCCGTTATTGGAGATGAAGCATTCTACATTAACTTACTTTAGATTTTTTTATATTTGGAGAAAATGAAAAATTGTTAGCATTTTGCTTTTCCTGCGGTGTTCCAAGCTGTAATCTTGCGCTATTATGACCATATGGCTAGGCCTACTTAATTTAGCCTACTGCAGTTTTTTAAAGAAAACACTTACAATATTATATTAACGATATGTTATTAATTTTGAGAGAAACTTCCATATGGTACCGGGACTCAAACCCGGGTCTCCTGATTGGTACTCATCCATTGGTATTGCGGAACAATTTCCATAGGATATTAATAATAACATTCTTCACTTTCAGTGTTGCAATGAAGCCACAGTTACCTTAATGTGGTAAATTTTACATTAACTTATATTAGATGTTTTCTACTAATCTTCACTAAAATGGCGTGTGAATTGATACGTACTTCTAGATCCGGTTTCCAGTTGTCTTATACAGGGAATTTGTATTATGAACAAAGAACCAACAATAAATACTGAATAATAACGGACGCATATTGGATGCAGGGAGGAGGATAAAGGATCCATAGAGAAAGCATTACAGCAGAGTAAATAGGCGGCTAAAGAATATTCCACTGAATTACCAACAATACAAGCAAAATAACAGAATTGTACATTATTTAAGTGCTTGTAGTCCTAACTTCAATCTACTTGTATGAGTAATATAATACTACTGTGTCTGTATTTCGTACCATATTAAATTCATTCTATGTCTATTTGTTAAGGTACACCAAATTTATTGTATACCAAATTTTTGTGAATGAAAACGTAGTATGCCAAATAAACGTATTCTAAATACATGTCTCACAATTATGAGTAGGCCTATGTCAAATGTCCGTATGCCAATTTTCGTATGCCAAGTGACTTGATAGGCCTATGTATAGGACCTATTTAATATTAAAACAAAAATGATAAATTTTGGTGTCAACGCAATGTTTAAAAAAAGATTCTGTGCATAAGTTAATTTTAATTGTAAAGAAATGCAATGCTTATTTTGAGAGCACAACTATCTAATGTATCCCTGCAAAAAGGTTTCGCTTAGTACGGCGCCGTTCGAAATCTGGCATGGGCAAGTAACAGCCCGCTTATCTGTGATGTAGCGCGTCAGCTTTCGGCAATAAAAACTCGCGACTTATCCATTACATTATAAAAGTAATTTATTGGCTTACCTTCTAATACAGTAACTGCTGGTGTTAGGCGTACTGTTCTAGCCTGAGTCGTCTAGTTTTACTGAAGTTAGAATGCGATTTATTCGCTGTCTTTTTTTTTTTTTTTTTTTCAAGAATGAGCCGATTTCTTTCACTCGTTTTATTAATTTCTGAATAATTGTTGGTTTAGATAGTTGTTGAACGCAGGATATTTCCATGTAAATTTATCACGACATCTTTTGTACGATTTCTCTGTAGTATAGATAGGCCTATCATATGAGGATTCTCTCTTCTAATGTAATTATACCACATTGCCAGGAAATAAACTGAACAGCAACTAAATGTAAGTAGCTTTATTTAGCTCACTTTTCTAATATAATATTTTGTTTAGAATACATTTTGGTATATGGTACACAAAAAGTTTTGATATTTTAGGTAATAGTTCAATTCTGTTAAATGTAATAAAAGTAATTTTTGATTACTTTATTTATCCTATCACGATAATCCTTTATTCAGATATATACTAATGGTTAAAATGTTGTAGGCCTATAGCAACGAGAGTAAGTTTAAACAGATTTTATGCGCTCGTGGAAAACTTTCTACTAGCGGATAAAATCTAATTTCACTCTCTGATAATATAAATTACTATTAGAACTGGATACGCTAGAAGTGACTAGTGACATAGGCCGTTGTTTCAACCAAGAAATTCATGGTTGTAACTCGTATAGAGCGCCTCTGATACAGATATTGAAAAATAATTTTTGTGACAGCTGTGCAAGACTAGTCTATACAGAGCATTATTCCATTAAAAATTCGATTTTGAAAAATTATAACGTACACCGTTATTCGGTTCAACGCTTCAGTTATTGTACTGTAATTTATTGCTGTAATTATTGTAATATTATTGTATATCACTGCCACAAGGTGTATACCCAATTGCAGTGCTAATAAATACCTACATACATAGGCCTACATACATAATTTACATATATTTTTCTCTTATTTAACGAAGCTGTGTCAGCTACAAAGTCATTTAACGTCTATGAAATTTGTGATAGCGAGATGGTATTTGGCGAGATGAGGCCGAGGATTCGTCATGATAATCTACATTGGCCGTAGAGTTGGGAAAATCCTCGGAAAAACGCAACCAATTCAGCCCCAGCGGGTATCGAATCCACGCTTGAGCGCAGCTCTGAAACAGCAGACAAACGCGCCTACCGTCTGAGCTACGCCGCATATCAATTACTCAGCCCACATTATCACTCCTACCGCCGGTTTCACCAAGCTTCAATCAAATGAAACATTAACTAGTGGACATTAAAATATATTTAACAATTTATATTTGTGTTTTACATAACTGACATTTCGGACACCTTACATCCGAATATCTTATAAAATTTTGTTTGAAATATGCTATATACTTTGTCTCTGGTGTCCTTTGTATTGTTATTTTATTGGTTCGTTTTAAATACTACCTAGGGTCTGAGAACTGCTCACTTTTATGAATTTATGATCATCTTGTTGATACTACATTTATTTACTCATTTTTTTACTATGACAACGTGTTATAGTTATTTTTAGCATTCTGGTTATCGTATTGTTTGTGTTTTTGTTTTAAAAAGAATTTTAGATAAGGGCGCAAATAGCCGTAGTAGCTGACGCGACCTTTTTAAACTCTACTAACTACTAACTAACTATTTAACAGTTCATTAAAATGCGAGCTGATCACCAATAAAATGTTCTTAACATTTAATGAACAGTAGGCCTAAGTAGCCTATTGCTTCAATATTAATAAATGCATCAATAAATTTTTCATAACTATGTTACAACATTTTTATAAAACCACAGCCTGCTGTATCGAAAATCGTGTAGGCTACCTGCTATATCATTTGCTTGCGGGCCAACAATAAAGCAACGCGGTTACAAAATACAGTAAATGAAGGAAAAAGTATTATTATTATTATTATTATTATTATTATTATTATTATTATTATTATTATTATTATTATTATTATGCCTATTATTATTTTTTGCCATAATTATAGCTGTTGTAATTATTGCATTCCTGATTCCAGTGGTCATCTCATTTGAAGGAGGACGATATATTATAGTCTACAATAACTGTAATTTAGGTATAAGTACTAGTAGGCCTATAGGAAATATTCTTGAAACCTATTGTCTAGAATGAAAAAAAAAAATACATGAATGAAAAAAAAAATATGAAGTATAGGTGCAGAGCTGAAAGAAAGTAGAAACCTGATACCTAATATACTGTGTTAAATAACTTAACTATTTTCAAGGTAGAGACGTGCGTAAATTTAATTCTAATAAATAGAAGTTAATATAGCCTACTTAAGTTTTCATATTTTTGAATCTACATTGTGTATTAATTTACTATACTAATATTTCTTAGGTCTAAGTTATAGACTAGTTATAAAACCACTTTCATGTGTCAAAATAAAACTTGTATAGGCCTAAGTTAGCCCTATTAAGGCTACTTAGTTGACTAGTTTCAGCTGCGTCTCAGACGTTCTGATGATATTCTAACCTATGATCAGTTTCCTCTAAAATTTTGAGTACCACGATCTTCGTGACGCGGTATCTTTCGTGAAATTTTTTGTCATTCAAATTTTCAAAATGATCGTTTCTTAAATGGCTAAAATCATCTCCATCTGGCTCTTGATTTTCGAGCAGTTCCAGATGTAACAATTCTGCATCGAAACGTTCCGCCATTTTGTATTGGAATTAGTGAACCATTAAACATTTTAAAACGAAAATTTGTATCACTAAACTAATGGTAGCTTTATTGGGTCGTTAGGGCTAAAGATGCTTGGTGAGCTATAAAAATAATTTAATGAATCAGTAAATAAGTTAATGAATCATTAAAAACATTGTGAAGCTTGACGAAACTGGCGTATTATTTATTTATTTATTTATTTATTTATTTATTTATTTAAATTCAAATATACAGAATAAAGAAATATAATTACAAAAACAAACAAAGAGAAATACAAATAAAATAATACAAGCAATATAAAAAGAAGATACAGTAGTATTAACAAAATTTGAGACCGAATGAGCAGCGCTCGTGCTCGGTCGCAGTTCAGATATAATATTAAAATAAAAAATAATAATAATAATAATAATATAAATAAATAAGTAAAATAAAATAGGAACTAAAATATAATTACAGCGGCAATGGAATTAAGTATATAATATAATATTAACACTAGAGAAGAATAATATCGCACGTGAAAAGTAGGATTAACACATATTTCAAAATTATAGAATACAAATATAATATAGGTTGATTAATTCATACACATAGGCTATAAATTTATTTAATCAAATTTAAGATATTAACACGTTTCTAATTTTCTTGTTATATGTTAGTGGGTTACATGTTAGAAGTTCTGGGTGTAATTTAGTTAAAGCATTGTACAACCGAGGGCCAAAATTTATGCTATGCTTTAGACCAGCAGATGGTATTATTATTGAACTTATTGAACTTATCATTAGTCTTAGCTAAATTAATTTGAGTTTAGGCCTATTAATGAATTCTTAATTATTCTTACTCGTCTTTTATAAGAGTATAGGTCCAAGAAGCAAGCTAAATTGCTACGTAATAGGCCTACTGTAATACATATTGTACCACGAGTAGAAGTGTCATCCAAATAAGACGATCGAGTTTAAAAAAGACAGGAGATCCTCGATTCACACACGAAAGTTTATGTACATTTCTGGCAAATACCATGTCCATACATGGATCTGATTGGTTGTGCCACATTTATTATTATTGTTGTAATCCAAATATTGAAACCCTATTTTACCCTTTGGTATATTAGGGTTGTAGTTTGTTACATGTAAAATAGCCTACATTATGTATATATAATATACAATTTTGAAGAAGTAGTAGTAGGAATGAGTCATAGTTACAATATAAATGCATTAATCAATAAATAGTAAACAATACTAATTACATTATACAAAAATTGCGGTACATAAATTAGAAATTATAAACTAAGGTGTAGAGATATTGCAAGAATATGACATAAATTTGCAAATTTATACATAACTTTAAACAATAATAAAGAGATAATGCACAAAATTGACTTAGGTACAAATTAAACACCTAAGCAACAATAAACAATAGGGAAGAATAAGGAAATGACATTCAGTTGCTTGAGTATATATATAAATACATTAATTAGAAACATTGAGACAATAAACAGCAGGAAAAAGAAAAGATAACAGAAGAAATAACTTAGTTACAATTTTCGATGAATAGTTTGCGATAATAAAGAGATAAAAACAAAATTACTTACAGTTACAAACTATAATATACCTGTCATAAAACACTGAACAGTAAATAGTAAAATCCATAATACAAACATAGTAATTAGGTATTGTTCTTACTACTATTATGTCCCAAAGAGACAGAACTTGTTTTAGATAGTGCATTAGCATTTTATATTATCAATAATTTACATACACTTAATAGTTACAGTCTTGCGTAGATGTGGTGTACGAACTCTGTGAATTTTTTATTAATTTAGGATTTGAGAATAAGTGCAATCCGAAGTTATCTTTCATAAAGGTAATGAATTCTAAATGTTGTTCTTTCTTGATATCTACGATTATGAAATAAAATAAATTACATAGATAGAAAGCTCTTTACTCTTAAGTTAGGTATAGGTCGTCTTTTACAAGTAGGACCTCAACAGTTATTGGCATTTAAAGATGTTACGCGCCATCTTGATTTACATTTTGCGTGTAGCGCTGGTTCGTTGAAAATTAAAATTAATGTTAAGAAAAATTAAAACTAATCCATTCTGGCAACAATAATTTAATAAAGTTTTAAGTTATAAAATAACAGATCGCATACAACTGATACGTACACATGTATCAATTAATATGTTTCTTTCATTGAATGCTTCAATGTATTTCCTACTCTCTTAGCCCCAGTAATAAAATGTAGGCTTATTTCTTTCGCATACAACTGATACACATGCATCAATTAATGTCTTTTTTTCATTGAGTGCTTCAATATTTCCGACTCTCTTAGCCCCAGTAAAATGCAGGCTATTTTTTTCGCTTATACGCTTGAAGAACTGCATGCGCCAGTCACGTGACTCATTTATGATGCTCTTGGAATGAAAGGACAAGTAGTAAATAAACTCCCCATTCTTCTGTTTTCGTGTTTGTAGCAGACCTTTTCCCCTTTAACCCTCATTACTTCGTTTATATTTTACTTTGTACGGAAAATAGTGTGTTTATCTTTTCTTTACCTGATTTCACCTTTTGAAATGTCCCGTATTTTACGGTTTAACCGAAAGGATTGCATGCGCTGGTCGTGTGTCTTTTATTCAAGAAATCCTCAGACTTTCTCGAAAAATAAGGAACCTATTCTATTGTCAAGAGAAATAGTCTTCATGGTTTCTGAGGTTTCCACATTTGTCCCAAACCTTTCCTTCAACCCTATTAGTTAATTTTATGTTCTCACAAGAAAAAAAAAATAGTGCATACGCCGAGCGTGTGTCTTGCATTGGAATTTTTTTGAAAAACTCGCGTGCAAGTCACGTGTTTGTAAAATCCCCGCTCGCGGGACACCGGAGTCGTTTTACATCGTCACCCTCATTACCCTACATAAACGACCTTCCTCTTTTTTTTTATATTTCTCTGACAACCCTCAGCATCCAGGGCAACATATGAATGTGCCTCATCCATTATGAGGAAAAGGAAATAAGAAATGGTGGCAGGTGGTTTTTGGAGTCTCTTCCTGGGAAAGCTCTGCAGTAACCTTCCCACGGTTCAGCCCCGCCATGAGGCGGTCGACAGCGGGGTGAGGGGACGGGGGGGACAGGCAGCATGCCCGGCACACACCTGGCACCTGCCGTGGCGGGAACCGTGCGCGGACCGGCTCACGAGTCCAGCACGCGCCTAGCCTATAAAAGGCAACCCGGTCTGCCTTAGGCAGCGTCAGACCTTGGTAAATTCTAGTAAGCTAAACAACCTACTACCAGCGCACTCTAATGTCGTACCGACAACCAAGTAGTTGTTCTCTCACACCAATCACGTAAGAGGCTGACGAGTCCATCTTCCATCCGTCTACAAAATTAATTACTTATAATTGCAATTGCAATCTGCAATTTTTTGCGCTTTATCTTGCGATTATTCCCTCGTATTAAAGCAAAAATTTGCCATGTGTATCGGTCGACTTGAAGAAAGATTGGGAGCGGCCTCAACCTCTGCAGACACCAGCACGTTGAACCGCGCCAACACAGATGTGACATCATCTCCTCTAGCTTGGACAAGGACTTTCCGACAGGTACGATGTTATCTCATATAATTACATATTGAAATAGTTTCACTGTGTAGTGTTGTCATTCAAATACTCCTATTTGTAAAAAAATAAAAAAATAGATAATAGTAAATAAGTTTCATATTTTTTAACGATGAATTGGTCATTTTTATTACTTAGCCAGAATCATTGTTTCGAAAACTTGGTTCTTAGTTAAACAATTGTAATTACTTAACACCAAGTACAAAGTATATTATTTTTAATTTTAAAATCGTGAAGGTAAATATATCTAAAAATGTTACTTCAGCATAACATTTTAATTTTATCGTTCAGAATAAACTGTGTAGTTAATGTTACATACAGTCTTTAGTTGGCAACACTGTCTGTCATTGGACCAGAAAGGTGCATGCCTGCTGATTATACAAGTGGCAGCATTCCAACTAGTTATTAATCAGTCTTAGGGATTTCTTTTTGTTGTCATAAGAGATTATGAAGGTTAAGAGGGGAATGTTGTTTCATAAGTCAAGTTTATTTTAATGTAGGCTAGTCTACTAATTATATTTCATTAAAGTAAAAGTGAACACTTCACTACTGACAGGGGAATGAGTGTGCCTGTTGAGTACTGCAGGAGTTAAACATACGGTAACTCTTTTCTTTAAAACGATAATTAAAATTGGAACTAAAGACGTAATTATGAATGCATTTTGATTAGTGATAAAATAATAATGGGGACAGTAAAGTGAGTTTAATAATAAAATTAATATAAACGATTTAATAATAACATTCATTTTCGTTTATTTATTTATTTAATTCTTTGTTTATTAGTTTATTTTTTTAGTTGTTTATTTACTTATTTATTTAGTTATTTATTTATTAAATATTATTATTATTATTATTATTATTATTATTATTATTCTTTTAAAATTCTTTCTGCCATAGCAGACTGCCTAATTGACAAAGAATACTATACAAAATTTACATTTCTTGGTACGAGTATATTGATTGTAACAGTAACAATGGTTAAATTTGGTGATTCATGGTGGTATGTGAGAAAATTATAAATATAGCCTATATTTTGTTCTTCATTTCATACTGTATAACGTTCTACCCAGTACGATTAACCAATAATAGTATACAGTAGTAGCTACAAGAGTTACAATAATAATAAAGCAGTAGGCCTATTAATAGCAATTAAAATATAATAATTATAATAATTACGGTAAACATTTTACAATTGCACTAACTCTGAATTTATGAATTGAAATGCATCAAATTTATTGCCGTAGACCATAAGTTGGCAGTTTTAATGCATCTGGAGACAAGAGAAAGAGATTCAGAAGTAAGCTTACTGTTATAGTAAAGTTTTGAGTTTTCGCACCTTTCATAGAAATACGAAAGCTAAGATATGAAGGAATTACAAAATCTTGAATAAAAATAGGGAATCAAGAAGATATTGGCGGCTGGAATATAAACTGACATTACAAATTGTCACAGTTTTTCTCATAATTATTCTTGCAGTCACTGGGCAGAAATCTATACAGACAACGATATAAATTTCCGTTGCCTAGGCCTACTTCCTAATTTAGCCAAGTCACTTGTAACAGAATTCCAGACTACGGATGCATATTCATCTTCATAATAATATGCATTACCTTACATGCGTAAAATATTAATCGTATAGTCTACTCTGTTACTCCAACAAACAATTTTATTACTTGCTTTTATTAGATATTTTAAATTTAATTTTGAAAATGTTTCTTATCATTCATAACTTTTCTTAATGAAAACATATTTATTCAGAACTGTGGCCGGGAATTAATAGTAAATTAACTGCATAAGGTCATTTCTAAATAATATTAAGTAACTTGCAAAATTCCAAGCATCTTTCAGACTGTAGGCTACTGAAGAAATCAATAGCCTATTTTCTCTTCTAAACATATGCTAATTTAATTCTTCACAAAAATGTGTTCTGTAAAAAATAATAATAATGATAAAATTACTATAAACCTAAATTGCTCTTCGAAAAAAATCTTGCTTTTCTTAGTCTACTTTTTGCGGATTCCATATTCGTATATTTTTTTGGGACATTTACAATATATACTAGACGAATACACTTAGGATTCTGGTTAGCCTATCTGTGGACAACACACCACCGTGTTTGCAACGGTTCTAACAAAAACATACAAGATTATTCCAATCACGGTGAACGAACCCCAGTCTTGGGCGATATTCGAACTAACGACTATAATTTTTATTTATTTATTTGTTCATTTATTTAAGTAATCTTAGCCAAACCGTTTTTTTAATTATGCTGATGCGAAATCGGAAGAGGTGATTATTGGGGAACTATATCCGGAATTGATATTGTGACTGTACCCAATATTGTAAATACAATTTGGCGGCAAGAAGTAATGAATAATTCATTTACACTTCAGTACATAAGTTATATGGCAATGTAGCGGGAAATGGTAACTATCACTCTACAATAGCCATAATTTGTAACCGATTTGACTAAGATTTCTTTCTTTAACTGTTTATTTGTTCGTTTATTTATTTACTTATTCATTTGTTTATTTATTAGCCTATTTATTTGTTTATTTACTTAATATTTATTTATTTGCTTATTACTTATTTATTTGCTCATTACTTATTTATTTGCTCATTACTTATTTATTTGCTCATTACTTATTTATTTACTTATTACTTATTTGCTTATTACGTATTTATTTTCTTATTATTTATTTATTCATTATTTATTTACTCAATATTTATTCATTTACTCATTATTTATTCATTTACTCATTATTTATTCATTTACTCATTATTATTTATTTGCTTATTATTTATTTATTTGGTTAATATTTATTTATTTGTTTAATATTTACTTATTTGTTTATTATTTATTTATTTCCTTATTTTTTATTTATTTCCTTATTTTTTATTTATTTCCTTATTTTTTATTTATTTTCTTATTATTTATTTATTTGCTTAGACTATTATTTATATATTTGCTTATTTATTTGTTTACTTCCTTAATATTTATTTGCTTATTTATTTATTTATTTGCCTTTTTGTTTGTGTATTTGTTTAATATTTATTTATTTGTTTATTATTTATTTATTTACTCATTATTTAATTATTTATTTACTTGCTCATTATTTATTTGGTTATTGTTTATTTATTTGCCTGTTTATTTATTTATTACTTTTTTTGTTATGTCAAAATCTAATAAATTTATGGATGCTATCGCTTAGCTAGGCCTATATTAACTAGGTAGGCTTACATTATAGCCTAGTAAAACCGTAGCACAAAATATAGGCTAATACAATATAGTAATGCAAATAATTAGTATAGTAATAATATAATAATAACAATAATACCAATATTATACATTATTCAGATTTTTAGCCATTTATTGAAGTTACATTTGCGTTAACAAGTTAGGTTAATTATCATAAAGACGGATTGTTTTGGTTCATATTCGGGTTAGTCATTACATTACGTATTCTTAGCATACTTATTGTGCGATAGGAGGCACATTATTGTCGTACGATTCGTTACATACTGATATTATCTAAAGTACGAGTAGTATTAACCTAATGAGAATAAAACAGATTAAACATGACGTGAATTAATTCACTTGTTACAGCCGATGAAGCCCATGTTACCCAGAAAACTAACGAGTTCCGCCAGAATCAACCTTAACCAATACTGGAACATCCTAGAAGAACTGGTACATTGTGACATCTCAATGGATATCCAAGATGGCGGCGAGAACTTTGTTGACGACTTCGACATGTCGAACGAGATCAACGAGAACTTGGCGAACGAGAGATTAGAGCAGTCACGCGATCTCCATTCGGTCCTCTCCACGTGCCAAAGTGCCGATGTCGATATTGCAGTAAGTCTGGATAATTGCACGTTGTGCGAAAGTCCCGCAGATATCCATTCGCACAAGATCTCAGATTCCTCGTAATGATATCTGCACTCTTGTTGTTAAAGACTTCGTTGTAATACAATGAAATTACAAACAGAAAAGAAATCCAGATACTGTATTAAGACGTTCATGTGCCAAACGATTATGGATTTTATGAAGTTGTATATGAAAGTTTATGTTTATAGCCAGCAAGTAATATTTATGCCATTTATGTATGCCATATTGTAATGAGGAAATAACACAAATCTATCATGACTACAAGAAGGGTTCTAAATTGAAGTAATTGCTCAAAAATGTTTTTTTTTTTTGTTTAATTTATTAAATTAGGTACTTCAGGTGGTGTTTGTAATTATTAGACTATATCTCGGTTATGTATGCATAAGCAGACGCTATAAATTCATGTGTATAGACTCGAAAATCCACCAAAAGTTAGCCTATAGGCTAACTAGGTAGGCCTATGAAATTAAAATTAATATAGTCCTAACTGTAGGCCTAATAATTAAAATAGGAAAACCATTACGTCATTACTTCATTTTCTGTACTTCTAGTATACAATGAAATGCATTCTGAGATTTTTCTTGGTGAATGTAGCATAGGCCTATACCTCTTCCGTGATGTCTTTCCTATGCCAAAAGATGTTATTCATATCCACACAAAACAGAATTCATTCATTCTTAGCTTTCTACCCAAGGGTAGGTCTCTCACTGCAAATTCAGCATTCTCCAACCTTCCCTAATAGAAAAAAAATTATTTCCAAATTTGGATGTAGCCCATTAACCTCAAAATACTAAACAAATTACGTTTTCCTCCCACTACCAGTTACTGTTAAATAAAATTCCTGTTTATTATTTAATCTGAAGTTAAGAACTCCTGATTTGAGTAAAAGTATTGTACTTTCTAAATATCAGGAAAAACAAGTGCATTTAAACATTTTTCCTTCGAAATATTAATTTATATGCGTAGTGAAATGTATATAAAATCGTTGATGAAGCGCAGCTGTGAATGAATGTAACTTTTACATTGATTTCAAAATGCATACCACATGCATATTGCATACAAATCCGGAGATCCTAATTGAAATATCATTCGTTTTACAGTTGGTTATTGAAGTTAAGAGTTGCATACAGAAGTCGGTATATTTTAATTGATAAATGAGTAAAATATTAGGCTGTTAGCACAATGGCCTTCGAGTTTCAAGTTTACTTAAAAGTTTATAACAGCAGTAAAATAAACGTGTAATAAGATAATTTGAATTTGACAAGTATTTGGATATTTAGTTTTTATACTCACTGTAGTTCGGAGAACGCCTCAAGTCTTGGTTTTTCTGAATCGAAGCCCGCCTCGCACAAATCCGGACTACACGAGAGACCATCTCTAGTGTAGATATAGTGGGTGGTTTCTATAGCTGCGAAGCGCGCAGACCATCCAAACAAACCAAACCTTTTAGATTCGCTCACGAGACCTTAACGAAGGTAACCACTTTTCACTTACTGAACATTTTCCACTCAGGGAATATTACTACTTTACAATTCATAATTAGACTTGCTTCATTACATTGACTATGTAAATAAATAATATTGACTGATTATTTAAATTAAAACATTTCTGGAAAAACTAAATTATTGACAATATTTCGTGGTATTTTTGTCTGTGATTTGTGTACTTCTAATTATAAATATTTGGTGTTGAATTTGAGACGACGAGGGTTGGAAGTAATAAGGAGATACAGTAGGGCCTACTACAATTTCAATAATGTTCATAAGACTACTGTACAGACAGACAGGTCTACACATAGGCCTATTTGTAAATTAAAATTAAAAATAAATTGAAGTAACTTAATTGACTCTTCAAAGAAAATAACAGCGAAAGATATAATGTTATAGTCCTCATCCAGTTTACGTCTAATTCGTGATTCAAATCCTAATAGAATAATTTTAAGGAAAAAATTGTTCCATAGCCAAGTATCGAAGCCGACACCTCTGATTGAGAGCGCCAACGCTCTACCGATTTAGCTACGCAGGAACTGTATCAGACCCCGGCTCAGTTATTCCCCTTATATTCACATACCTCTGTGGGTTAACAGAACGTCAGAGCCCAGCATTGAGTGCACACTTTCTATGTGACTTAAATTTGTGGTTTTCTGTTAAATTATTCAAGTCAACTTTACAGATTTGTACAAATCAGTCTTGGAACTAAAATTTAAAAATCAACATTTTACTGAAAATAAGTAAAAATATTAATTCCATTGTTGCATATGATTCTTATCTGTTTTCTCTAGAATTTAATCTTTGTGTATATAAATTAGGAGCCCTCGTAAGTTTCTTTGGTAAAAATGGGCTTTTCATAAAATATCGCTCATTTGTTTAACTCTTCTTACGAAATTAAATACTTAACAGGCTTGAAATGTTTCGAGCACAACATTCTATTAGGCCTAACCCCTGTTACAAAAATGTAGTACGATGTTATATTATTTTATTAAACTGAAAAAAAAAATCCGAAATTTAATCATTTATAAAATAGGTATATACGCTACAATGTAAGCAATTTCTAATTTTTTGTTCAGAATTAACAATATCTTTTCGGCTACAAAATAAATTCTTTCATTTCTTTAAGTCTTTCGTTGAATCTGTTTTCAGGAGTCAATCCACACAATAACGAAATAAAAAATAGTTCAATTTTGTCTAAGTTAACTTCGTCGGTTGGTTCATTTTTACAGAACGTCAGAGAATTCATGTTTACAATCGATTATAAAATTAATTGCTTATTCGCAGTGTGATAAATGTATTATTAATAAATTATTGTGTTAGTTATTAGTAGGCCTACATTTTCTTTTGAATCTGATTTCTTAATAATAAAAGGCCTATCATAATCCCAGCTAACGGATTGTTTTTTCTGTTCTTTCTTCACTGTAAAGGGCGCAAATAGCCATCATCATCATCATCATCATCATCATCATCATCATCATCATCATCATCATCATCTGCACTGTAGGATTTTCATGCCTTCATAAGTACTGTCACTAACATAAATTTATTTCCAATATACATTGTTGCATTCTATATAAAGAAGATATTGGGTGTAAATGGTAGGAGACAAATACAAAAATTTTTGTCATAGAAGACACTTCAATAAGTTATCATCGTATTATTTTAAAAAATAATATTTCCAATTTCTTACCTTCTATGTAAAATCTAGAATGTTATAATTTTATGTTACAGTTTTATATAAATATTTCAAAGAAATTAATGGTACTTAGAGTTAAGCCATTTTGTCTGTGATTTTTAATAAGCATTATGTAGAAAAAATAGTAGAATCCTTTAAAACCAGTTATTATGTAGATGAATTTTCATTTTTTGTCTATATTTTAGAGTATTAAGTAGAATGAAAAAGTAATTTGACTTAAATTACAGATTGGTTAATCTGTGTAACAAATACCGTGAAACCTGTGTACGGAACCAGCTGTACGCGTGGACACCTGCCTATAACTTTGAATTTTAATATAACTCGTTATTTTTTGTGTATTTAAATGATGCGACCAGTATCTTAGTCTAAACTCCACTTGCCCACACGTCGCTGGTAACATGTTCTGGCGTTAAACACCACAAAATTATGCCTTTAATAACCAGCCGTGTTTTGTAAAGGAGGACGTTGCATTTCACGATCTAAAAGAAAATAAAAATGATTATAGGGCCTACTTTTATTAGATGAACCTTTAAAAATAATATTTTCGAGTTGTATTTCAGTCGTATTACAGTATATCTGATTACAATAATTACGTCACATATAGGCCTACACTTCTGTAGAAGTCCCAGATCTAATAAAATATAAATTCTTCAATTGTACGTTCTTATATTGAAAGTAACTAAATTATTTACATTTTAATTAATCACGTATTGATTACAGGCAGAATTGTTAACTACTTTTTTCTGTGACACTTTATAATTACACTGAATTCGGACGTGAGGGATGAAGCAAAACAAGTATGCCTATTCTAAAAATCTGAACCATTATGACTCAAACTCATAATCTCAGTTTTAAATCAATATTATCTGAAGTTCGCATGCTGGTGTGCAGTATAAATTACACCATGAAAGTTGCCAAATTCAAAACTGTTATCAGAGACGTTATAGCGTGTCTATTCGTACGACGGAGGGCTGAGTTCAAATCCTGGCTAGTCCAAGTGTAATTGGTGATGAACAAAGACCATGTTTGGCCTGATTTTTGCTGTTATACACAGTTTAATCTGTCATTATCACACCATTTCACACATGACCTCTATTGTAATAGATCCTCTCGCGAATTTCAAGGGCTTCATATCTGATCCACTACTTGAGTTGAAAACAAATTGATACAAAAATGTACGTGAGCTATTAAAATTAAATTATATGATTATTAGAGTGAATTATTCATTATATTTTTATCTTAATAGGTAAATAGGTTTCTTGAGAATACATTAAAAATGTCACTTAAGGAAGATTCTTTTAAGGACATGAATTTCATCATCATAAGACTTATTAAGGATTCTACTATTATTCAGAGATTAGGAAGTAGTAATTGTAAATGTTGATAGAGAAAAAGAGAGAGAGAGGAAGAAGAAGAAGAAATGATCTAATACTATGTGTGATTGTTAATTTGATTAAACCCTGGATCTCGATTTGTAATGCTTGAAACAAACAATAATATTTCAGCATATTTAATTATTTTATTAATTACAAAATAAACCTACGCTATAAGAGGGGGAGTATTCTTTTATAATTGTATAAACTTTCTTTTTACATTTTATAATCTCAGTATCTTTCAGTTTTGGTGAAACGAAATTTCGCACACATGCAATACGTTTCTTCTGATTAATTATACATTTTTAATATTTTCAAAGAATCGTTTCTAGTTAACAGTAATTCATTTCCAAAATTTTGGATGAAAATTGTGTAATTATGATGAATTTACTTATATTTTCCACAAATCCATTAATTTTTTAATGATTATCAGATTAAAATATTTGTAAGACTAAATGCACGACCCACAATAGGTAGCCTATAGGCCTAAACAAAAACTTCCCGCTATTTTTATGCATATGTACAGAGCAGAACAGGTTTCACGGCTATGCGGCCGGCCGACTATGCGCGCGGAAGTGGGGACTCAAGGTCATACGAATTCTGCTCTATACTGTTCACCCAGTACAAAGCTAACTTTATACAGTACTTGTGTACAGAAACATTAAACAGTATTATTGTATTAATGTTACCGATAAACTATTAATGTGTTGAATTTTCGTACTCCAATACAAAACAGCAAAAGAAACTTATGTTGAAGTGCAACTGTAAGACCATGTTTATAAATAGGTCTACTTCCATGAGTTGTTTACATATTCTTTGAAATCTCTTTTAATTTTTCTTACGAGTAACTAACGTTTGGAGACAGAATAACTGAAACATGCTCCTTATTCAATGACCTGCTTATTTTAGGTGTGGGGGAAATAAATTAAAAACTGTCAAAATTAATTTTGTATAAAACCGCGTGAAGTACAAATCAATATCGATATTTTATTTCTTATAGACTATAGACTTTTAACTTATATTTAATGGGTTTTACTGTTTCGCAAATAGTAAATCAGTGTCTAAAATTAAAATTTTCATTTAGCACTGTATTCATGGGAACTTATTATTTTTGTTTCAAGCACAAATTTAAATACATTGCAATTGTATCTAGGATAGGCCTCAACGTGCCAATATATGTAGGTTATAGCTAAAACTTGTTTATGTGTATTTGATGTCATACCTTGTAGTTTTTAATTTAAATACGTTTTTGTCTTTCAAATTTAGTTTTTAATTTTTAAAATATAAGTGAAAAAGACGAGTGTGTTTATACACTTCCTGCCACTATTATTTAATTCTTTGACATGGATTCATGGTTGTATAAAACCAGAGAACATTTTGTTACGTATTCATAGTGTTTTAGTGTTTTACATTAGCTAGAATTGTGTAGCCAGTGAGTTAGAGAAAGATTGTATACTTGGAGCTCAAACGAAGCTAGGCTATGTGATATCCATGTATTTTGTGCCTGTGATATGAGTTAATTTTTATGTTATTCATTTTTCTTTTAAATGTTTCTGTCATTTATTCTTTTGTTCTCTTTATTTTATGAACTGAAGGTAATCAAAGCTTTAACTATTTTATTTGAGTTTAAGTTATGTTCATTTTTGGGCATTTTGTGTAATAAATACTCTCATTTTATTATGTATATTATTTCATATGTTTATTCCCTCCACTTCCATCTTATAATTACATTTCTATCCTTCATATCGTGGGTTAGACTAAAGTCTTTTTTTAACTTAACACATTCCTTTTCTTCCCGGGTCTTCCCTAATCTCGATGTCCTCTGGAATTATTGTAAGAACAGATCTACTTCAAGATTTTTTCTTACGGCATCCTTTCCACGTGTTTCAACCATTCTTTCCTGCTGCCAATAACTTTATTTTTTGTTTATGGCATCTATTTGTAATTCTTGTATTATACCGTCGTTTCTAATGTTTTGTTTTTATCAGAAGTTTTGCAATATTCACCTGTTAGAATATAATAAATTCTGTAGCTCCATCTGCAGCATATAACATGTATGAAAAGCTCAATCGATTTTTTTAAATATCTTATATTTTGCCATTTACATGACTTTTCTCAAACGTCTTCCTACATATGGCTTTGGAATGATTAAGATAAAGATAAAAATAAATTTACTGATAACAAAAAGCACTTATACTAATATAAACAATAATCCATGTCGTAGCGCATCTCTGAAAGAGTAAAATTAGTGCTCAGCGAGCAAACCTTTCTCATTTAACAAAGATGAACAAGAAGCAAAAAGAATGTTAAAATTTAAATTTAAATTCGCGTAGAAATAATAGGACAGTTTTAAAGTTTACAATGTCACTTAAGCCTACAAAAATACATAAATAGGCCTACACATTAAACAAATAGATATTATTTAAAAATAATATTCCTAACGCCATTTTTTAGTTTACTGATATTGGCATTTTGAAAACTTAGATATTTTTAAATTATTATGTTATCTAGCCTTGAACCAAAGTTGATAAAGCCGTGCTTACAGAACAGTTAGATTATTGGTCCCTGTATAAACATCAGAGGGTTTCACATAAGTATAAGGACAGAGTGGAACATCACCTACGGAGGAGTATCCTTAAACTTTTGGTAAAACCTGTATGTTGCACTTTCAGCCTATTTACCTTAAAACATTACTAAAAAATTGCAGGAATGGACTTTATATTAGAGAAACAATTTGGTTTATTGTTTTATAGCATTGCAAGCCTAAAATACAGTAAATTTTGATTTTTGAATAACATATGTTGCACTTTTCCTCCCAATGTTTTGCCGAAAATGCCACAACCCTCGGGCAAGGATTATTAGAGCAAGATTTTGGTTTATTGTTTTATAATATTGAAAGCCAAAAATCTAATCGGCCTTTTGGTAACATATGTTGCACTTTTCAACTTTTAACCCATTCCTCTCAATGTATTGCCGAAAATACCACAACCCAGGCAAGGATTATTAGAGAAAGAATTTGGCTTATTGCTTTATATTATTGAAAGCCAAAAATATAATATTTCAACCATTTGATAATAGCCTATATGTTGTCCTTCTATCTTAACTATTGCTGAAAGCTACCGGCATAGCTCGGGGGTTAATTCCGTCTACATTTATAATTTATTTAACTTATATAGTATAATACAATTAAAACACTACATTTTCACTGTAGAAATAAAGAAAGCTATATGATTTAAACAGATTATTGCTTTGCCTACTTTAAGACAGTTGAGTTCGTCTGCTGACCCGGGATAGCGCTCGGACATGAGTTCTATTCCCGCTTAGGCTAATTATCTGGCTGGATTGTTCCAAGATTTTCCCCAACTATAAGACGAAATGTTAGGTAATCTACGGCGAATTCTCGGTCTCATCTCTCCAAACACCATCTAACTTGCACCAATTCCATCGACTCTAAATTACTCAGTAGTTGATGCAGCGTCGTTAAGTAACAAAGTAAAAAAAAACTTGTTGAAAAATGCCACACCCCAAGCAAGGATGGACTAAGTATAGGGAAACGATGTGGTTTATTGTTTTTTCCTTATTAAGTCATTCCAATTTTACAGCGATTGTCTTCGCTCCATGCCATCCTATCCGAATACTTGTGAACGTCTTTTGATTTAAGATTAGGCCTATCGCAGGAGTAAGGACGAAACAAATCGAGGGCAAATTCCTTGAAGGTACGCTATAATATTCATTCATTTTATTGGTCTCGGTACTCATTGAATTAATAAAGTATTAGAGGCATTACTTACATCGTAAATTAAATATTATGACGTCAATTAATGTTCACAATCAAATCCAATATGTACGACGCCCAATTCAGTGAAATGGATATGTTCGGAATATAGAGTACCATAGAAAGTAGTGGATTGGTTTCACCCAAGAGAAAATAAAAAGGGAGACCGCTGAAGAGCTAAATATGGAATCATAGTGAGAGATAGTGGCGATGGTTGAATTGAATAGAGAAAAAACTAACAGCAATTCGAAGACGTTGACACAGACGTTATCAAACAGAATACGCAGCTTAACTTTTTGTAGCTTTGCGCATTACATTACGTTTTTAATAGAAGTTGTCAATAAGCGATTTTTAATACTGTAATTATCTCTAAAAACAAGGATCCAAAGTGTCAAATATCATGGTTAACATTTGGACACATTTCACGTAAGCACTATAAACCAAGCAACGTATAATGCATATTTCACTTTTTTTATTTGGGCCTAACCACTTAACTGTTAAATCTGACTGAAAAATTCGAACTAAGTTGTTCAGATTATTATTATTATTATTATTATTATTATTATTATTATTATTGGTGGTGGTGGTGGTGGTGGTGGTGGTGGTGGTGGTGGTAGATTATTATATGTTATAACTAGGGCTAGGATTTTGATGGCCTATAAATCATGAAAAAAGTCCTAAAAATAATGCATTTATGACCTAAAATCTTTCAAACATGCCCTTAAAAATGCCCTAAAAATTTATCTTACATAATTGGATTAATGGGAAAAGAAGTTTAGTACTACTTGATATTTAGACTAGTAATTAAATTAAATTTTACATAATTTTTTCTGAGAGTACACTTTAATTATTTTACCTGATATAATTTCCATGTATGATCGTTCACCTCTGCTTCGGCATGTGGACGTGAAGTCAGCAGTCAGCTGGTCTGTCTTGGCCCTTCATGAGCTGTAGCGCCATGGTTTTACTTTACTTTTAGTTTCCATGTAGTCCACCACAAGGCCACTCTTATCCATACTTAGGAGATATAGAGGAGTCTATATTGAAGGGGTGGTTGACCTGATCCATTACATGGGGTGTACTACGTTAAAATGGCAATATTTGTGTACAAAAACCATTTAAATATCATACAAAATAATGGGTATTAATGGACAAAATATGTAAAGAAAATATCGAAGGAAATAAACATTATTTCACATTAATAATGGGGATTTGTGGCCAAAATTAAATGAAAATGCCTAAAAAAACGATCCATTAAAACAAAAGATGCTCTTATGAGTTCAAACAGACAAAGAATGCAAAACAAATGCCGTAACAAATACAGTATGTCTTAAAACACTCAGTTTATCACATAATATATAAATACTAAAGCAGCTATGTTTCTGGCTTACTAGAAAAAAGATGCAATTTCATCAAAATCCTAGCCCAATTATAACTCTCTTATTTCTATTGTTTAGACCTATTGATATTTGTAAAAGAATAAGTTCTGACTGCGTATTTTTCACTGATGTGATGTAGCTACCTTTCTTTCATTACTCAGTGAACTGCTGAATTTACTGAAAGTTATTTTATTATTGATACTATCCATTTCTCTTGAAAACTTGGCTTGTCTATGAGAAAATACGGAAGTTGAAGCATTTTTCTCAGTTGAAAATGTTTCTTGTTTCTGTAGCCTATTAACAAGGGATTGTCGTTTCGAAGGATAACTCCTTTGTAGCCTATATTTAAGTATATGTATGAATTTCATCAAATATTTCGTTATGAAAATGAATACAAATAGTCTTTCGTCTCAGCTCACGCAGATGATTGCTTGATTAGATCTAAAAACGAGATGGGTTATCCTCGAGAACTTTGATTGTGTCTATGCCTTTAACATCGGGTACCTAATTTCGTCTTATACTGCACTATCAACGACATAGAAATCTTTAGAATCTTTGCAACATTAGTAAGCTTAGTAATCGATTTTATATATTTTATGATTATAATATGAGATTTCTGCTGTCTTACTTTGTATGCAGAGGGATCTCGAGCCAGAAATGAACGATAGGCCTATATATTTTTTTCTGAAGTCATCCCGTTCCAAAACAAGAATGCCTTTTAAGTACCGTAAATCTATAGCACATGATATACCTGCAGTGAAACCCATGTTAAATAGGCTGTTAATTGTATTACCTTGAAGAGCTATCGTTCTTGGTTTCGAACCCCCAGGTATGAAAAAACTCTTCACCTACCAAGCAAGCAATAAAACGTTAATCTTACTGTATTACCTCTCTTTTATCTTCACAAACAAACTGGACCAATTTTAACGCGATACTAAGTTTTTGGCTCGGAAAGAAATACTGTTATTGTAACTCTGAACAGAAAATTTACAACAAAATTAGGATAGAAATTATTTATTGATTCTGGTTCACGTTAGCACTTTGTTTAAAAAACTTAAAATTGTTTAACGACACGTTAAAAGTGTTAAAACTAGATCGTATGACACTGAAGATGACGCAGAACCGGCGTCGAAACGGGCCATCTGTCTAAGGTACATAACCTTTTTTAAAAATTTTAACACTTTTAACGTGTCGTTAAACAATTTTAAGTTTTTTAGTATTTATCTATCTATATATCTATCTATCTATCTATCTATCTATCTATCTATCTATCTATCTATCTATCTATCTATCTATCTATCTATCTATCTGTCTGTCTGTCTGTCTGTCTGTCTGTCTGTCTGTCTGTGTATATATATATAATCTATCTGTTTACTTATTTATATATTTACCTACCTGTCTATTTTCCTATTTGTCTTTCTTTTGATAATAGTGGGGAAGAAGCCAAAATGGATATAATCTGAATCAATTCCTCACGATTCAATTGGTTACATTTTGAGTTGCTCAAATGAAATTCGTGCAGCAGAAAATGATTAATTATAATGTGAACATAATAATATAAGATAATGTGATTCATTTGTGAATAATTTTTAATGTAGTTACAGAAAGAGGATTTTACTCTTTATGTATTTGACAAAAGTTTATAGTACATTATGCAACGAGCCTATAATGGTAGTAATTACGACGCAAGTATGATTGTACCTACCTACGTAGACTTTATAGAGCCTTCACTTCCTAAGGCGTAAGCAAAGAGGAGGCGCCTCGCCGGGAATAACAGCGTCGCGACTATATAATATATTATCCCAGCACTACCACCTGAATAATCAGGCTAATCTTTAGACATATTATTTAAGTATAGACGTTTCACCATCACCACTTGAATCATTTGGATAGACCAATTTTATATAGGCCTATACTGTATGTATGTATATATGTATGTATGTATGTATGTATGTATGTATGTATGTATGTATGTATGTATGTATGTATGTATGTATGTATGTTTGTATGTATAGACGATTTGGATAGACCATAGACGATTCCAACACCACCATATGGCTACGTGAATCATTTGGATAATATACATGCCAAGGATGCAAAACTGTGCTACAATTGAAGCACACGTCATAAGCCGAAACACGTAACTCAACCCTCGCGCCATTGTAGGGTAGGGGAAGAAGATAAGAGAGAACAGTATGTTTGCCAAACGTAACACAAAAACGTCATTGAAGGCTCCGGCCTTGTGGATGGGGGAACGAACTCTTTCCCCATACTTCCACCCCTTTCTTCTCCAGTTCTGCAACCCTGATATATACAAACCATTCTGTATTTCGCATCAACACAATAGGTACTGCTTGTCTACCGAGCTCAGTGGTAATGCACCAGACTCGTATTTGGAAGGTTCTGGTTTCGATCCCCGGTCCCGACTAATCTGGTCGAGATTCTTTCCGTGGTTTCCCTAATTTTCCGTTAAATAAAGATGAATACCGGGTTGCACCACATTTGCCACAGGATAATAGACACAGAACATCAGCAGACATTCCAAATAATAAAAATACAGAAAATCGCGATATTACCTAGGAGATAAAGCGACTGTAAATAACTGAAGATAAAAAATACCTATTTAGAGAATGCATACTAATAGGAGGATAGTAATGACAAAGAAAACTTTTAATTGAAAGTGAAGCATTTTCTGCAGACCTCTGGAAAAAGAACTAATAGGTAGCTAAGAAAGAGACTAATGAAGTACTTTGTGTGGAGTGTGACATTGTATGGGGCAGAAACATGGACATTGCGACGAAGTGAAGAGAAATTACTAGAAACATTTGAAATGTGGATAATATGAAGTATAATGTAGTGTGTGAAATGGACAGACAGAATAAGAAATGAAGCTGTGTTGGAAAGAGTAGGTGAAAAAATGCTAAAATTGATCAGGAAGAGAAAGAAGAATTGATTGGTCACTGACGTGAAGAAACTGTCTACTTAAGGATGCACTGGAAGGAATGGTGAACGAGAGAAGAGTTCGTGGCAGAAAAATATATCGAATGATAGACAACATTAAGATATCGATGGTTAAGAAGTGATACCTCGTATCTGTAAATTTACATGAAAATAAAGAAATTGGTTTAAAAATAGACAAAGTGTTTATGCTTCTGCTTTGCAAGATCTTCTACTCGAAGACAGAATATTAGTTAACTTTCCAATTTTGTGAACATAATAATAGTTACTTTAAATAATAATGTGGTTAAAGGAAATGACCATTCTTGTAGATACGAAGTATAACTTCTTAGCCGTCAACATATGGATCGTATACGAAGACTAAGAGGAAGGCGGAAAAAAAAAAAAAAAGACTGGATAATTCTGGGTTTGCAGTGAAAGACCTGTCTTTGGGTAGAGAACTATGAATGAATTAATTAATGATTCAAATTGTAGCTGTAAAACATTTGGTGTGACATTTAGCATTATTAATGTAAACTGATATATTTATAATGAGACATCGCGATTCAGAAATAGAGCTGAAAATTTTGTGTAGTGATTCAGGAGCTCTATTTCTGTCTATAAGTAACTTTGATTGCGGTAATAACTTAAATAAGCTTACTGGAACTGTAACAATTCAAATCTCTGCTAATTGAGTCTACTTCTGTACGTCAAGGTCTTTATACATCAGTTTTAATTTAGAATTCCAATGAAGGACGTGTTTTTAGAATTTCCACGACCTGACTGAGAGGATAGAATAGGAAACAGCCCTTTCATTAAAGAGAACCGACATCCCTAAGTGAATGGAATATTTTGAAGAAAGGCGGAAATGGGAGGTCTCATTGTGGGAGACTAGAGGAACCATCTGTTGCGTCACAGAACAGTAAACATCTTATAGATCCCCGTGAGGAAATACATTCCACACAGCCTGAAGGATTGAGCATTCTTTTTATATTAAGAGACTGAAAATAATTTATTCAATCAACAGTAACTCTAGAAATTTTATTCTGATATTTTCATTCTATTCGTTTGAAGTAGACTATGTGTAGAATTTCCTCGACATTTTCAGACTTTTTATCTTGCCATTGAGTGAGTTTACTTTATTTCTGAATCCTTCAGTTCTTTGATCACCAATACATTTGCTCAGATGGAATGTTAATGTGCAAGGTCTATGTGTCATATTTACTTTGATTAAAAGAAATGCATAAGCTGCTGTAACTCTCCGAATAGAGTATGCACTTTCCAAACCAACGATACCTGGTTCGATTCCAGGCGTGGGCGGAGATAAATTTCCATTCAGTGGAACTGGATGTTCATCCATTTGACTTGTGATTACCCGCATATTAGACTCCCTTCTTTTTCTCTTTATTAATGCAAAAATGTGGGCGTCTTATATGCGCAAATGTAAAAAAAAAAGCAATAAGGAAATATAGTTTTCATAATTAGGTAACAGTAGTCTAAATATAGAAATTAGTTTAAAAATGCCAATACATTTTCTTCCGAAGTCAATCACATTCAATTTAAATGACAGAATAACTAGCTCGCTTGTTTCTAAATTTTACATTCACTGATCTCGTTCTCTGAAAAATTCACTTCGTAAGTACATGTGCGAAAATCGATACCATCAGTAGAAGAAGAAAGGTAATTTATCTATCTGTTCTGTAACAATGGAAGAATTAACGGGACAGAGAGCACGATAGTAGATTAGTTTGAGGATAAACAGACAAAGAGAGATGTATACGATCAATGTGTTCATATATTATAAGAGATGTCCCTTCTACAAAAATATTTGTTCTTTTTTTAATGTATTTTTAGAGAAACACTTGTGTTCTTTTTAAGTATGTTGACATTTTTTATGCTTAGTTGATATTTTTGAAGTAAAAACGTGTCTGCATGTTCTTTCTTTTAATTATTAAAGCTACTTATATACATAGTACGTGATTTATGTTCCGCGTGCATGAAATATGTACGCCGCTTCAGTATAGGACGCAGTGTCCGTCACTATGATATATTTTACAACCGAATTCCGCATTGATATAGTCTATTGAATCTGTGGCACTTCCCCAACTTTAAATATTTTCTGCCAAGTACAGTTGAGGCCTGTACCCAACTTGCTGCGATACTCCAACAGGAAATCTTATATCCCAAGCTATTAGACTACTCTATTACAATAGGATCCATTTGTTAGTTTATCGTTGTTATTAGTAGATGGGTGTCATCCTTTTTTTCTATGAAGGAACGTTTATGAACACTTGTTCTTATTGGAGAGGATTGCTTTGATTGTCAGTAACGAATTCTAAAGCTTCTTCTAAGATGCATTCGGGTGGACTTTAAGAATGCGACATTTGAGCTGCCTTTCTTCTCCTACTGCCTTCTATCGTCTTCTGCTTGCTATTCAGTAATAACAATAACGACCGTTTTCTTTCAAGCAGAAATTCAATAGGCCAACATTATCCTTTACGAGGTTAGGATGAATATTTCCAAATAGAAATTCTATAGCTAAATATTGCCCTTGTTAAATTACACGCTACATCGAGAACATAACTTAGATTCTAGCTATTCTTTTTGTACCTGAAAATAGCCCGCAATATGCTCAGTAACAATGTGAGAAAAGCGGCGTAGGTTTGGATCTTCCTAACAAAAGAAGTTCTGCCTGTCATATGGAGCTTAATGTTACGTGAAGAAATATAGGCGCCTACTTAATATTATATATCGAAAATAAGTTTAATTAACTCTTCGTCCATGAAAAGTAATCATCTCTTTCATTGTTATCACCCCCCCCTTCTCCTCTACCATCTCAATATTATCATTCATTAAAGATTAGGCTCTATGACTTTTTTTTAAGTAAAGGTATCCGCTTAACACGCCATGAAGGCGGTTGGGGGCATGAAGGTACAGTGCTTTGATAACTTCGATACTAGAATAAGCTGCTGTGGTCAGCACTACGCTCCGACTGCATTTTATCCCTGAGAAATACCCGGTACTCAACCTAATCGGAAGTTGCATGACTAAATTTTAACTAACATTAAACATTTGCGGGCCTTTTTGTGTACTTGGTTAGCATGACACAGGGCTTCTCCTTAATAAAGCGAAGTAAACAAAGGCATCCCTAATGAATAGGATGTTATACAGTGGAGCCCCTTCGATGTATATAAATGGGGGTTAAAACTATTAGCCAATCAAAAGTCGTTTTATACGTTTCTACGTACTGTCTATTACATTATTGATCTTCTTTAACGAACCCGGAGGTTCATTGCCGCCCTCACAAAAGCTTAAGCCCGCCATTGATCCCTATCCTGAGCAAGATTAATCCAGTCTCTATCATGATATCCCACCTCCCTCGAATCCACTTTAATATTATCTTCCCATCTACGTCTCGGCTTCCCCAAAGGTCTTTTTCCCTCCGGCCTCCCAACTAACACTCTAAGTTATATGCATTTCTGGATTCGTCCATACGTGCTATATACCCGGCCTGTCTCAAACGTCTGGATTTAATGTTCCTAATTATGTCAGGTGAAGAATACAATGCATGCAGTTCTGTGTTGTGTAACTTTCTCCATTCTCCTGTAACTTCATCCCTCTTAGCCCCAAATATTTTTCTAAGCGCCTTATTCTCAAACATCCTTAACCTATGTCCCTCCCTCAAAGTGAGATTCCAAGTTCACAACCATAAAGAACAACCGGTAATGTAACTGTTTTATAAATTCTAACGTTCAGATTTTTTGACAACAGACTGGATGATAAAAGCTTCTCAACTAACTGAGTAATAATAGGTATTTCCCTTATGTATTCTGTGTTTAATTTCCTCCCGAGTATCATTTATATTTGTTACTGTTGCTCCCAGGTATTTGAATTTTTCCACCTCTTCAAAGAATAAATTTCCAATTTTTATATTTCCATTTCGTACAATATTCTCGTCACGAGACATAATCATATAACTTACTTTGTCTTTTCGGGATTTACTTCCAAATCTAGTTTCTTTGGAAATAGCATAGCAAAATATAACGATTCAGTCTGAGGCATGAGGTTAATTATTATTATTATTATTATTATTATTATTATTATTATTGTTATTATTATTATTATTATTATTATTATTATTATTATAAAGAATTTGAAGCCATCAACTATGACGTTACGGATCAGTGTATTTGATGCAAAAATTATTCCGATTGTGGATTTCTGGAACATGTGCAAGTCTATCTCATACATAAAAGTAGCCCAGGTCAATTCATGTGAAGGAAGGTGCATCAATTTCGCGTCTGCTCTTCCGCTTCAGTGAAAGACTTTGCGTCCTAGCCCTACAGCCGTTCACAATAGCGTTTAACTAACTGCACTTTGTTGGTAGGTGCACTCCACCTCAGCAGATGACCACGGGGCCTCACACTTCAATGGGTTTCTTCTGTAATGTGCAGACTGAATATAAAGACTCTTTCATGCTTCATGATTTTTCATGTCAAAAGGAAAATTCTGCCCTATCGTGGACTCGTAACGAGTTCTGATTGGGGATGTAACGTAAGCGTAGGAGATGACTTGAATCTATCTTCATTACCACAGGTAATTAAAAGAATTTACCCGTTCCATAATTTTTTGATCAATACTTAGCTTGCTGTGGACTGGATTTTTTGCCCCTAGGATAACATGAGTGTTGTTATTGCTCGACCAAGCCCAGTGGAGTCCTGCAGCTCGGAGCCGTGGCGCTACTACTGCATTCGTAATACCGCATCACGATAGTTCACATTACGCCTGCGGCTGCACTTTGATTGTCTTGCCATGAGACTAAGCTGATGTATTGAATGTTGTAATTAATCTTCATTGTTAGTTAGCTTGATCGTCTGCTTATAAGTGGGTATCGAGAGAGTTACGCCGAAGTATAAGTTTATTCAAAAGTAAGTTACATTTTGTAATAGATATAACATTTTTTTAAAATTAACGTATAAACAAAATGGTAACATATTTATATGTATCGAACAATGGAATTTGTTCATTTATCAAACTCATTTCTTTTGGTTAACAAGTTTTGTTTATAATTTCTCAAAAGTAAATTTACTTCTTATTCAATTTTTAAATCACTATCATTGACTGTGTTTTAAAATGGTTTTGACTTTATGCTCAACAATGCCGAAATGTAGTAATTATACACCTGGTAGCAGTCCTTTAATGCAAGTCGTTAAAGTACACCTATTCATTAAAGTTCAGGTTTTCGATTATTCTCGGATATGCAATTGAAAGACAACTAGCGAAAATCACGGAGGCTGGAAATCCAATACTGTCGCAGAAGGTTATCTTCTGTTACTATAATAATTAGCGTTAATTGTAAATAATATTCAAATAAATTCAATTTGTCATCTCGTTTTTCAATTCTAAATCAATTTCCAGGTTATATCAAGACTAATGTTCATGTTATTCTCTAGATTATATCAAGGTCAATGACATTCGTGCCTCGGAAAAAATTAATACTTTCGCGTCTGCGCACATCTCACTTACATAACCATAACATGAATACTTATGAATAATTTCAAGTTAGAAATATGGTCGAGCATAAAAAGTCGTATGAAACTTGCCTATAATGGTAATTAAGATGCTCGTATGAAAATTATGAAACTCGCTTGCGCTCGTTTCATAAACATACTCGCGTCTTAATTACTACCATTATAGGCTCGTTGCATAATGTACTATTACAAAATCGAATTAGTCTTGTTCAGTGTTATTATGAATGTTAAGGGGTTGTTATGTAACACGTTTGGTGATCGCAAAATAAGCAGACACTTTTCCAATTCAGCAGAATTTTTGGCTGTGGTGTTATTTATATGACCGAGTTTTTTTTAACTAATCCTAAGAATACCGACGAAATAAATTATGCAATTTCGCAACAAATTGAAGATATTCCACCAGATGTGTTAATAAATGCTGTTCACGACATAGAAGAAACCCCACATATTTGTAAGTTAAAGTGCATTCTTGTTTTGTGTAATTATATCTTAATTTTTAAAAAGGTTATGGCGACGTCAAAATGTAATTTACTTTTGAATAACCTGGTATATTTCTATGCATAGCTAGTCTCCATTGTACGATAATGGGGTTGATATAAATAGGCCTAATAGAATTAAAACAGTCCTGTCGAACCCTGCAATTTGTAGAACTGCATTCTGATACTTCAGTTTCAGATCGAATTACAATAAAATTATTTTTCTATAAATTATGAACTATTTGTATTATTTTCTTAGATGTATAATGTTGGACTAGAATTTCAAATAAAAGTCTGTTTCGATCTACTCAGTCAAAAAATTTTTATAATCCACACAAAATAAATGCAAGCAATTTCTCTATTAAATTCTTAGTGTTTCTCTATGAAATTGGAGGACAAAGTATTCATCAGTAAAGGACTTCATCTTTCGAAGGACATCCTGTTCTTCGTCAGGTTAATATTCATTTAAGTGTCCAATATTTTTATTGTTTTTTTTTTTAATATCTTGTAACCACTATTAAGAAGATTATGTCGCGGTAGCTCTTACAACTTTTGCGTCTGCCTTTTTTTGAAAAGTGAAATAATAATGACCTCCGGCCAAGGCGATGGTGGACATTCTATTTAAAAAAATTCATAATACGAGAGATTCAGCTGCAAAACATTAAAATAAAAGATAAGCAAAAGTTTATGATGTTGAAGACTTGAAAACGAAACAAAGTTACTGATCATGGCTTGTTGTTTAGTTAACTGTCCGAAGACAGATCTGAACCTCACAAGTGATACCAACATGGTACCACTTATGAGGCAACTAGGCCAGGAGATAATGGGTTAAGGTGGTCAATTCCTTTTCTCCTCCATTGCATGCATCGCTGACTAGCTACATATTGCTCTAGTCAGACTTCAGATGCATACAAACAATTGTTCTTCCTCTGATACATATTGTCAAGTGAGATGTATTGCCTGATAATGATATACTGTACATATCAGCCAGAACTGCAATCAGAAGCAAGATTATGGCTTATGAGACAAATTAAAATGAGCGAGAGACAGACAGACAGACAGAGACTGAGAGTAAGAGAGAGGATAGGAAGAACAAAAAGAAGCAACGAAGGAAAGAAAGAGGAAGAATTATTGAAATGAAGTCACGATGATAAAAAGAAGGAAAATGTAAGATACTGTGTTAAAGAAAGAAAAATGTTAGAGGAAATAATGAAGGAATGAAAAAAAGGAAGAAGAAATTGATCCGAAAAGGTTGGAAGGAAGAAATAAAAGAAAGAAAGAAGGAAAGAAAGAAAGAAAGAAAGAAAGGGTGGCAGGCAGGGAAAAAGGGAGGGAGTGCAGGAGGGAAGAAGGAAGGAAACTGAAACAAAGAGAAAAGAAGGAATTAGCAATGGGAAGAAAGAAAGAAAGAAAGAAAAAAACAAAGAAAGATTAAAGGATGGAAGTCTGAAGCAAGTACAAAAGAAAATAAGAATGGGGGAAGAAAAGGGGATAAAGGAAGAAAGAAGAAAGGATGGAAAACTGAAGCAATTAGAAAAGAAGAAAGTAACAATGGGGGAAAGAAAGAAAGAAAGGATTGATGACTAAAGCAAGTAGAAATGAAAGTAAGAATGGGGAAAGAAAAGGGGATAAAGGAAGAAAGAAGAAAGGATGGAAAACTGAAGCAAGTAGAAAAGAAGAAAGTGACAATGGGGAAAGAAAGAAAGAAAGAAAGAAAGAAAGATTGAAGACTAAAGCAAGTAGAAAAGAAAGTAAGAGTGAGGGGAAAGAAAAGGGGATAAAGGAAGAAAGAAGAAAGGATGGAAAACTGAAGTAGAAAAGAAGAATGTAACAATGGGGGAAAGGAAGAAAGAAAGAATAAAGGATGGAAGACTGAAGCAAGTAGAAAAGAAAGTAAGAATGGGGGAAAGAAAAGGGGATAAAGGAAGAAAGAAGAAAGGATGGAAAACTGAAGCAAGTAGAAAAGAAGAAAGTAACAATGGGAGAAAGAAAGAAAGGAAGAAAGAAAGAATAAAGGATGGAAGACTGAAGCAAGTAGAAAAGAAAGTAAGAGTGAGGGGAAAGAAAAGGGGATAAAAGAAGAAAGAAGAAAGGATGGAAAACTGAAGCAAGTAGAAAAGAAGAAAGTAATACTGGGCGGGAAACAAAGAAAAAAAGGAATAAATTATGGAAGACTGAAGCAAGTAAAAAAGAAGAAAGTAAGAATGGAGGAAAGAAAAGGGGATGAAGGAAGAAAGAAGAAAGGATGGAAAACTGAAGCAAGTAGAAGTAACAATGGGGGGAAAGAAAGAAAGAAAGAAAGAAGGAAAGAAAAAGAAAGAAAGAAAGAATAAAGGATGGAAGACTGAAGCAAGTAGAAAAGAAAGTAAGAGTGAGGGGAAAGAAAAGGGGATGAAGGAAGAAAGAAGAAAGGATGGAAGACTGAAACAAGTAAAAAAGAAGAAAGTAACAATGGGGGAAAGAAAAGGGAGAACGAAGAAAAAATGAGAGATATAAGAAAGAAAGGAGAAAATAAATATGAATCAAACTATGAAAGAAAGGAACAGAATAAAAGAATAATCATTGAACAAAGGAAAGAAAAAGATTTAGAGAAAAGAAACTGGTAAAAAAAAAGGAACGAAAGTAGAAAAGAAATTAGAAGGAAAGTAACGTTGAAAAAAGAAACAAAGCGCTTGTAAATATATCTACTGGAACGCTTCTGCTGCAGTTAACAAGGGGAGGCTGGAGCCTTAATTATTCAAATGAGTCACGCGGAGGTAAATGGTTGGAAATATTACAATGCTCGATTAACTCCGAGAAAATCGATCTTCCTTCATTTTTTTAACACAACCGAATCGTAATAGCTGGGAGGTGGTAACGGGAGAGTTCCTCGTTCTTATTATACACAGCGCTGTGGGGAATTAGCGAGACACGTCACAGCAGCCCAATTATAAAATGGGGAGGCAGACGAGAAGCAGGTGCTCGGCTGAGGTTCTTCTGGAATTCGGTTAGGACGCTACAACCATCCCACGTGCATCTTCATTGTCTGGGACCAACCGGTGGACGAAAAAAAAAAAAAACAACGCGAATCTGGACACAAGCTGGCGCCGAGCAACGTCTCTATTGAGTTCGAAAGTGCGTAACAGTATTAATTATTGTACTTCGTATATGTCGACTTAATTGAATTACATTCTTAAAGTATGACGTTCAATATTAAGATGTTTTATATGTAGGCCGTACATGCTTATCTATATCTATACTAATAATAAATCTGTAGCGAAAATTTTTCTGGTAACTTTCGATTTTCCAAGAATAATTTGGTGTTAACATGTATAATTAAGCATCCTGAAACCGAAAATTGCTTTTTGAAATTTTTGTCTGTCTGTCTGTCTGAATATTTGTTACCTTTTCACGGGATAATGGCTGAACGGATTTCGATGAAAATTGGAATATAAATTAAGTTCGTTTTAACTTCGATTTTAGGCTATATGGCATTCAAAATACGTTATTTAAAAGGGGGGTTGTAAGGGGACCCGAATTAAAACGAAATATCTCGCTTATTATTGACTTTTGTGAAAAATGTTACATAACAAAAGTTTCTTTAAAAATGATTTCCGATAAGTTTTATTCTTTAAAAAAACTTCCATAGGACTGATATTTAATGAGATAAATGAGTTTTAAAATTAAAATAACTGCCATCTAAGGCGGTGTAATGAAATGAAAAAACAAATGACTTCGTCTATAAGGGACCTTGGACAACAACAATCGAAAGCTATGAAATATAGCCTACAGAGAATATTTCTGTGTTTGTATGAAGTAATGTTATTACAGTAACTTCTGAGTGAATCGAGAACGGGTAAGATTAAAATAGCTTCTTATGCACAGAACACTTTATAGGCTATTCTGAATATTCGTTTCCTGTATTTCTTAAAATAATGTTTACGTACACATTAAATCTAAATGATGTCAATCTTCATTAAACTATGGTTGCATGTAATAAAAATTAAGAAACGTGTTACAGGAATTGTTATTGCACCAAATGAGTGGTCTCCGGACCAAAATGATCGCAATTTAATTATTTAAATACAATTTAAATTAAGTAACATATTAAACGCTTGATCCTTCTATCAAGGACGAATGTTCCCTGAATCAAATGTCCTATTTTAATTATGTAATCACTTTATATTTATTTCTAACGGGTCCAACGGAGCGCACGGGTACGGCTAGTACAATAATAAAATTATACAGACAATGAAAATGTATGGCAAGTAAACCCATATCATCATCATCATCATCATGATCATCATCATCATCATCATCATCATCATGTCATTGATAAGATCTGTTCCCTCACGTTAAAACTTTACCAGCCCAATCTGAACGATCCATATACATTTCCACTTTTGGTATGGTTCAGAGTTCAGAGTTAATAAAAGGTCCTAAATAAATATGGCTACGGTACCACAGGATCAGCCGGTAAAATGTCGCCTACAACGGCGGAAGCAAAAATTATGAAAACTACTTAACAGTAGATGTTGAAATTATCGTCTTTCCGCTCTTATAAAACTTGGTATCGCGAGAATATTTGTTATTCACTCGTCTAAACTCAACTGAAATTCTTTTTAGAGCATATTCCATGCTCAATATTAGCCTGAAGTTCCTCTAATTTGTCCTTCAAGCTAAATAGAAACATTAAGAAATGGAAACTTGACTTATATCCTGTTGTTCCTAGATGGAGCATAGGGCAGCAGTAAAGTTTCTCCAGCGTACTCTGTCGCCAGCCGTCCATTTCACCTCTTTCCAGCTTTTTCCATATCTCTCTACTTCCTCCTCTATTGATTGTTTCCATATTTTTCTAGGTCGTCCTCTCTTCCTTACTCCTTGTGGATTCCAGTCAATTGCAGTCTTCTCAGTAGCTCCATCTGGCTTTCTCAGCGTGTGGCGTATCCAATTTAATTTTCTTTGTTTTATTTGGTAGCATATTTGTGATTGGTTAGTTCTTCTCCACAGTTCTTCATTTGCTATTGAAGAAATGGAGAAAGGAAGGAAAAATGAAGACAGGAAGAAAGAGAGTACTCAAGAAATGGAGAAAGAAAAGAAAACCAGAAAATAAAAACGAAATAGAGCGATTAAGAAGAAAGGAAGGAAGTACCAAAAAGAAAAGAAGTAGAGAAAAAACGAAATGGAGAAAAAAAAGAGAAATATAGCAATTGAAAAGTGCAGAAGGAAGTAAAGCACCAAAAAGAAATAGAGAAATAAATAAATGAAGGAAAATGAAAAGAGAAAATAAGAAATTGATCATTCATTAAATCTGGAAAGGAAATGAAAAAAATGAAAAGAAGACATAGAGAAATCAAGAAATGGAACAAGAAAGGCCAAACTAAAAACAAAAGAAGAAATAGAGAAATCAAGAAATGGAGGAGAAAGAAAAGAAATGTAAGAAAGAAAGACGAAATAGATCAATCGTGAAGAAAGGAAGGAAGCAACAAAAGAGAAAAGTAGTAGAGAAAACAAGAAATGGAAAAAGAAGGAGAAAATGGAAATACAAATTGAGAAATAGAGCAATTAAGAAGTGGAGAAAGAAAGAAAACACCAAAAAAGAAATAGAGAAATAAATAAATGGAGAAAGAAAGGAAAAATGAAAAGAGACAATAAGAAACAGATCATTTAATAAATCTAGTAAGGAAACTCCAAAAATGGGAAGAAGAAATAGAGAAGTCAAGAAATGAAAAATAAAATAAGAAATAAAGAAATCAAGAAATGGAGAAAGAAAAGAGAAAAGAGAGAAATGAAGAATTGGAAAAAGGAAACACCAATAAAGAAAAGAAGAAATTGAGAAATGATGAAAGAAATGAAAATTAAGAAAAAAGAAGGAATAGTGAAATAAAGAAACGAAGAAAGAATTTAAGGGGAGAACGCGTATATCTGTGCTCTTACATTTTGTAAGGTCTTGCCTTCAATCAATGAGAGAAAGAGAAGAGAGAGTAAACTACAAGAAATTTTACAAAACTCAAAACTACTCCACTAACTACTTAAAACAATATAGATACGATTTCCGTCTTTATGTGAATACAATGGACAGATCCAGGATACCACGAAGAATTTTTCCGTTACTTCCCTCGAGGAACACGATCTTCAGGAACACCAAGCAAGAGACGGAGGTAGATCGTAACGGGTCACTAGGTCAATCACGGGAAAGGATGATAATGATTCTTTTTTATAACGAAATAAATTCTAAGAAAATAATAGTTACTATTTATGCAACTAGTGGGATATGAGCATCATTATCAATCGAATGTGTTTTGCAAGAACGAGGCGTAAGCCGAGTTCTGTAATTATATGAGAGCGGTAATATTATGCTCAACTCACTAGCTGCATACAATATATTATCCCCTTTTATTTAATAATGCGTTTAATGCACTCGTGATAAGATGGTTGACTGAATGCGATAATCATTTACTTATCGCACTCAGTGCGGTAATGAATGCCATTACCATGGTGATATGACGATGGATAAGTATCCATTATCAAACCAACGCGGATAAATTATTTTTATCTCACTCCTCATAATGAAGTTTACGTAACTTGCCTGAAATTTATAACAATTTTCAAACTAAAGAACGTTTATTATTCATATTGAATTATCGTTTCTGTTGTTTTCGAACAAATGAATACATCAGCATATTTTGATATTTTTTATTTAATGTTTCATGTAAATGTCAAAGAGATAAAATAAATGTTATAGTCGCTATTACTGCCATTAATGAGATTCTTAAAATCAATTAGTAGACTCCAGCAACACATAATATTATAAGTAGTTGTATAGTGGACCTAAGTAACAATATTTGGACAAAAGTAACTTTGCAGTGTGGTAACGAAGCATGTATCAAGACTTCAAGAGGAATCAGGATGAGTGGAGAATAACAGATGGTGAATTAAGATTCACGTTTTAAACCCCAGACAACACAATTATTAATATAAAAATATAGCAATTCTATAGGAAATTCAATTAAAATCAATCACTCTTGTTCTCATTGAAAACCGAGATGAAGAAACGTTACGGAAAGCTGATATCAGTTATAAAGTATAAAAGAAAACTCTTTCGGATGATCTTTGAAACAACAACTTAAGTCTATCGAGACAACAGCGGATAATTAAGTTCAGTACGTGATTTGGGTGGTGATTTAACATTCAAATCACGAATCCTTGCTAATTGGACAATTATTGATAATTCTGTACATGTACAGGGTTGTTTCCGATCTCTGACAACGAATTTGAATGACGTCATGTGCGTCAGGAGTCACACTGATAGCTGAATTGCGGCGAGAGGTGATAGATCAATAGTGAGTGATTTCAAAATCAGAGGGCACGGTGTATCACAGTAGCAATGCCCAGAAAATCGAGCCTTTTTGGGAGGGGTACATAACAATCCTTTCCGATGCCAAGTACAGTTACGTGAAACTCATAGGAGCTTGCAAGAAACGTGATTTTGTTATTTCCAAGAAAGGCATCTTGTGTGTACCTAACAATACTGGCAAAGCTCGGATGGGATTAATTCCAGAGTGGAAAAAGCAAGCAAATCCACCCCCCGTTACAAGTCATCGCACCCCACGAGATGATACAAATTAATTCCATTTGAGCTTTACCAATCTTATGAAGTACACAGAAGATGCCTTTTTTTGAAATAACGAAACGTTGTTTATTGCAGGCTTCTTTCATTTTTACTTAACTGTACTTGGCATCGGAAAGGATTGTTATGTACCCCTCCCAAAAAGGCTCGATTTCTTGGGAATTTCTGCTGTGAGTTGCCGTTCACTCTATGAGATCACTCACTACTGGTCTGTCACCTCGAGCCACAGGTCAGCTGTCGTGTGACTCCTGACGCACATGATGTCATTCAAATTCGTTACCAGAGATCGGAAACAACTCTGTATATCTACCAATGTTCTTGGTCAAGTTATGCAATCGATATATACGCTTTTCAACATCTCGAAAAAAAAAATCCGTGTCTCGGAATTATAAAATATAGCGTACATCGTTATCCTGAAGCGCGTGCAAGCTGCAAATATACTGAAAGCTATTTCTTCGCATCAGCATGCCTTGAATCACACATTCCAGCGGAGCAACTTTATTTACACGCAATAACGGGCTCTTTTCTTCCTGAAACGAAAGCCTCATTTATGAGATAGCGAAAGGAGTCTCGTATGAGTATGTATCAGCACGTCCTCATCTTCCCATGTAATGTGAAATTGGCTGCTACAGGCACGATATACCTGAACTCGTTGCTACTTCTGCTATGTTGATGACTACGATGAAAAGGTTGCAATAAAGATGGTAATGAAGATGAATTTGATGATTATGTTGGTGGTGCTGAATGTGTGAAGTTACTGATTATTATTATTATTATTATTATTATTATTATTATTATTATTATTAAACATGTATTGTTTACATTAAATGGTTCCACAATTTACAACTCTCAGCCATCTGCTAAACTTTTAGGAATTGTACTGGATCCCAAATTATCCTGGACCCAACATATTGATTATGTTTGTAATAAACTCTCAAGAGTTATTTATTTATTAAGCAAATTGAAATCACTGGTGCCTAAAACATATGCAAGACGTGCTTATTTTGCCTTCTTCAATAGTATAATAACCTATGGTATTTCCGTGTGGGGAAATAGTTCTATCTAATTTTCTCCTTCTGCAAAAAAAAAAAAAAAAAAAAAAAAAAGGCTTGCGTATTTTAACTGGTTCTGCTTATGATGCGCACGGTAAGCCATTATTCATAAAGGAGGCTATTCTGACTGTTATTAATCTTTACATCTTCACTTTGCTGAAGGTAAAGAAAAATTGAGCAAATTATTATCACAGATCTGATCATCATAATTGCAATACAAGATACAATTTTCACTTGACCTAATCTAATGTTAGACTGGAAACAACTAAAAAACAATTTATGTCCATGGCAGTATCTATGTTTAATAGATTACTTAAGTCTGCACACACTGTTAACTATAATACATTTAAGAATGTTTTAAAACGTTGGATGATTAATCATCCCTTCTATAGTAGGCCTATTAGTGAATACTTTGAGTCTCCGTTAATAACTTATGTTTTTAATATAATTTTATTCACTCTGTTTTATTATGTCTATGTCCATAGTATTTGTATAATACTCATGACTTTAATAAAATCTGATCTATTATTATTATTATTATTATTATTATTATTATTATTATTATTATTATTATTACTATTATTATTATTATTATTACTATTATTATTATTATTATTATCGATGGTCGATGGTAGTGATGGTGAAACAACGGTGATGATGGTAACAAAAGGGATGATGATGACTGCAGTGGTGTTGTAATTTTAATGTAATTTTTTATCTATAACATGAGAATAACCTTTGTAAAGATGCCTGAATTCATCCTGTTTGCTAACACCTTTAGTTTTAGACTACTGACACAATCTTACAAATCCACATTGACATGCCATTATAAAAATAGGGTTATTATAAATAAGGAGAAGGTTCTTATCAACGCATCATTATTTGCTCCCTCTTTTACATCAATATTTTGTTATAGGTATCATCTCAGTTTCATGGCTTTTCAAATCTCAGCAATCTATCGACCTCGTCCACTACTGTCTTCAATTCCAATCTACAGTATATTCTGTAAGTATGTCTTAATATTGCTTGTATTTCTGAAGACTCTTTAGAATTTTGTTTTTTCTTCTAACTTTTTTGTTTGTCTAGAGGTCTGCGTCCAACAGATAAATCAGAATTTTATTCTTCCACTTTTGTCTTTTTAAAAGTCTGAGCCCGTCGTTTGTCTGCACACATATCTGTCAAAAGTTTCATGGTCGCATGCAGAAAAACATAAGTCTGTTAGTGTAGGACTTCCAATTAATTAATTAATTAATTTATTTTATTGCTAGTAAGTTTGAAATGACACAAGTTAATAAATACAATGAAAGATAAACTAGCTCACTTCTGAATGAGCAAGACTCGTGCTCAGGAGTGGATTCCAATACAGACAAAAATAAAATTAAAATTAAGAGTGAATACAGATTAAATAGTGTTTAATATGTTTAAACTCAAACTATGTATCTAATACAATTTTTTAAATTTTTTTATTAATTTGGAGGGGATTCGTGGTTAAAATAATATTGGAATAAAATTTGTTTAATAATCTGGGACCTTGACTCATGCTATGATAAAAAGCTGCACTGGTTTTACATTTTGGTTCACACAAACGCAGATTATTCATATTTTTAGTTCTATATTTATGTGTTATTAAAATTTCTATGAAAATATTTTAATAAAATTAAATAATACATTTGTTTAATATTGAAAACTTTGAAGTGTTTAAACAACAATTCAGTTGGGTAATCTTTCTGCTTTTTTAAATAAATTTTTATTACTTTTTCTGTAGTAAAATTAACGGATAAAGGTTGGATTTACGAGTATAAGTTCCACCCCAACCTATAATACTATACATAAATATAGATTGAAATAATGCAAAATAAATCATACGTAAACAGTTAATTGACAAAATATTTCTTAGAACAACAAAGTAACATAATGTTTTACGTAATTTATTGCAAATATAATGAATATGGTTATTCCATTTTAAATGATTATCAATAATTATATCTATGCTTAAGTATTTAACCTCATTAACTTTATTAATAACTGAACAATTGCAATTTATATCGGAACAATCAGAATTATGCATTTGAATTTGTAGTATATATGAAATTGGTTTATTACTTTTATTATTTGAAGAAAATACGATAGCTATTGTTTTATCTTTATTAATTACCAGTGAATTTAAATCCAACCATGTTTTTATTAATTTTAAGCCGCAATTTGCATTGTAATAAGCATCAGCATAAGGAAAATCTTTCGTTTCTCGAGCTTAAATCGCGATTTGTATATTTGAACTTTAATCTTCCACTTAAGCTTTGATCTGTTGAGAAGTCTGTGCAGATTAGATTCGTTATAATTGTATTTTTCTCCTTAAGTTTTTGTATGTTTAGACTTCTGTGCTCACAAGTTTCAGTAGAATTTTATTCTTTCGCTTTAGTTTTGGTCTGTTTCTAGGTCATTGGCCATCAAATTCGTTGGAATTTTATTTTTCCTCTTTAGTTTTGATCTGTTTAGGTTTAGAGGTTTATCTCCGTGAAATTCATAGAATCTTATTCTTCCTTTTTAGCTTTATCTGTATAGAGGTCTGCGCCTATTAGATTCATTAGAATTTTATTCTTCCAATTTAGTTGCTTTTGGACTGTTTAAAGGTCTGCGTCCATCAAATTAGTTGGAATTTTATTCTCCCATGTTAGTTTTGCTCAGTTTAGAGGTTTGCGCCCATCAAATTCGTTGTGTAGGCTATCTAATTCCCTTGATCTTTTCTTCTCTACAATTTGTTGCACCACAAGTACATTGTCCATACAAGGTATCCGTTGGGTAAACTATTCTGTTCTTCACTAATAGGATCCCTGGTTGCTTGTTCCAATTTCCTTATTAAACATTTGACACTCAATCCTCTGTAATTACAAGGTTCTTTCCTGCTTTCCTTTCTGTAAATTTATGTAGACCTAATATAAGAGGTTTTCCAGTGTAACGGTATTTTTTGTACACTATGCATTTCTTCATCAATTTTGCAAGAGTATCCATAAGCTTCTTTCCACCATATTTAACAAGTGGATATACAGAGTCTTTAATATATATGGCTACCGTAGCACGGAATCTGGCACCCGGGAGATAGACAACAGCCGGTAAAATGCTGCCTACAACGACGGAAGCAGAAATGGATTATGAAACCTATCCTATATTAATATGCTGATGAAAGTGTCGTTATACCGCTCGTATATCAGCTTGATATCACGGAAAATTTATTGTCACCAACTCGTATGAGCTCATCAACTGAAATTATTTTTTCATGCTCAATATTAGCTTGGATTTTCTCTAATGTGTACGGATTCGTGCGAAATACTTCGTCTTTTAAATACCCCATAAACAGAGGAATTAAGAAATGGAGAGAAAGAGAGAGAGAGAGAGAGAGAGAAAATTGAAGAAAAGAAGAAATAAAGAATAAAAAAAGTAGGAAGAAAGGGAGAAATTAAACAAAATAATAGAAGAAATAAGGTTTAAAGTCAAAAGTGCATGGTTATTGAGTCATTAATATTAATTTTACATTCTATCTTAGAAATTATTTACACACAAGAAAGCGAATTTTTTTTATTTCTTTTTACATGCAAATAAATATCATCGTTACTATAACCAGTAGAGGGTGACTGATTTTTTCATTGTTTGTGGATCAGAAAATCATCGAACATGATTCCCAAAGTGTTTGCACTAAATAAGTACAATGCACAATGGCCGCAGGTAGGCCAACGCGTCCCGCTACAAAACAGCACATGCGAGTATTTGTAGTTGCTAATGGACTAAGGGGCCCATATTGACTTTTGAAAGCGTCGCCACATCATTCTGCCTTCACCGCGGGTTACATTCCTTTGCACAGAAAACTACTTTCTTGTTGGGAATGACCAGTAATGCGAACCCTATTTCTACAGCTGATGGGTTCAACCATCTTCTAAACAGTTTAAAACATCAGGGTGCTCCAAAGTGACGATGTTCTCGACGCATTCACTGTGCCTGGTTTGAAGAATCCGGCACTCAAATATTATGGCAGGTTTCGACATTCTTCGTCAGAGTTTGACGATCGTAAACTTAAAGAACAAAAATTTTCTTATAGCTCGTTCAAATAGGAACAATTTCACCAACATCGATTAACAAATAATTGACAATTTATTAGTTCACGTATAAGATATAACAATACAATGAATCTACCTAAAAGCAAAATATATAGTATAGGTCTATTCTTATTGGTCAATCATACCGGAGGTCGTTTCTATATCAAACACACTTAGTCTCTATTGAAAATTAATGCCTAATATTTTGTTAGATATAAAACTGTGAATATTAACAAGAGATAAAACACCGGAGGAAGGCGTAATACATCGATTTTTTGTATTCGACAGATATTGGAGAAAAAATGGGAGTATAAGGGCACAGTACACCAGTTATTCATGGATTTCAAAAAGGCATATGACTCGATTAAGAGAGAAGTTTTATATGATAGCTATTCTCGTTGAATTCGATATTTCCAAGAAACTAGTTTGATTAATTAAATGTGTCTCAGTGAAACACAGCAGAGTCCGTATAGATCAGTTTCTGTCGGATGGTTTTCCAATTCACTGCGGGCTAAAGCAAGGAGATGCACTATCACCTTTACTTCTTAACTTTGCTGTAGAGTATGCCATTAGGAAAGTCCAGGATAACAGAGAGGATTTGGAATTGCACGGGTTACATCAGCTGCTTGTTTATGCGGATGACGTGAATAACTTATGTTAGGAGAAAAACCTCAAACTAAGTGTTATAGGAAAAAGACGGGAATTTTATTTCAAGCAAGTAAAGAGATAGATTTGGAAGTAAATTCCAAAAAGATGAAGTATATGATTGTATCTCGTGATCAGAATATTGTACGAAATGGAAATATAAAAACTGGAAATTTATCCTTTGAAGAGGTGGAAAAATTCGAGTTCTTTGGAGTAACAGTAACAAATGTAAGTGAAACTCAGGAGGAAATTAAACGCAGAATAAATATGGGAAATGTCTGTTATTATTCGGTTGAGAAACTTTTGTCATCCAGTCTGCTCTCAAAAAATCTGAAAGTTAGAATTTATAAAACAGCTATTTGTAAGTAAGTAAGTAGCCTAAGTAAGAGAACAGGTACAATACATAAAGAATAGAAATAGGCTACAATTTCAAACTCGAAGAGAAGTTGTGATAAACATAATTGAAAAGTATAAATACATAATTTAAAATGAAAAGACTGATTGAAAAAGCATTAAACAGAAAACTTGCGCGGTAAAAATAATTATTGTCAGATAAACAATTTTAAATGATCCTGCCCTGGCTTACAAAGCCACACATTTTTCTTAGATGTTCTAGACACACCATCCCAACATCACACTGTTCGAAATTGTTGTTATAGGTTCTCCCGTTTTTCCCTATATTTGGCATTTACATCATTCCGTCACCATTTCTCCATTTCGTTATCATTCCGTAGCATTCCCCGAGTCCACACCGTGGAGTAACTGCTGGCGCATCTGGCCGTAAAACCAGGTGGCCCGGGTTCGATTCCCGGTCGGGAAAAGTCATCTGGTTGAGGTTTTTCCTTGGGTTATCCCTCAACCCAATATGAGCAAATGCTGGGTAACTTTCGGTGCTGGACCCCGGACTCATTTCACCGGCATTATCACATTCATCTCATTCAGATGCTAAATAACCTAAGATGTTGATAAAGCGTCGTAAAATAAGCTGCTAAAAAAAAGCATTCCCCGAACGCCGGCTGGCTACGCAAGGAGTGTGCTAGCCTAGGGACGAGTGGGGTTGCCTGCTCGAAATCTGGGCACACAGAGAACATTAGTGTGGTCAGCCGGTGTGGGTTTGCGAATGCGCCACTAGAGGGTTAGCGCAATAGATCTAAACAGGTCGCAGTGCTGGGCCATAGTGCCTCCTCCGTAAATTTCATTCCAAGCAGTCGGCTGGTTGGTCTTCGCCCTTCATACAGAGGCCAACATACGTGCGTACATACATACATACATACATACATACATACGTATACTTACATAATATACTCTTATATACATATTATACAGTACATTGCTTTCATTTCAAAATATCCCAGTCTAAATCTGTATTTCAATTAAATTTAATTCAAACAACAACACGTTGATTTATATATTCAGAGAGAAATTAAAACCAGTGTTAATTGCATTTTAGGTTTCATCACCTCACTTCCATCCCCATTGAAACTTCAAATGGCACCATTTTGTTATGATACTTAAATTTGAAAGACGGCAGTAAATATTAAGAGTTTTATTGTGGATATTTCAGTTCCCTTTAAAGTGTTTTTATGCTAATGGCGGATACTTTCGTCATTCATCTATTATGAAGCTAGTTGTGTAGATGAATTTGCCGACAGAGTCGTTGTCCGGAGTGCGCCGTAGGAGGCTGGTCTAAGCTACACCCGCGATGAGATGAGATGAAATGAGATGAGATGATGGAGATTTGTTGGGATGCCACAGGGGAACCGGAGCTCCCGGAGGAAACCCCTGTGTTATCTGGACCATGGGCTTTCCCAAAACGAGTTATAGGTCGGAGGTACACCGGAGATCGAACCCGGGTCTACAGGATTATAAATCCAGTGCTCTAGCTACTAGATCACCGTGGCGGCCTATTGGAAATGTTTGATCAATAAGTGAAATTTGATATGAACTATCAATTATAATAATAGGCTACATCGTTCTCACATCTTTTGTTTTCTAGCGTCGCCTGACAACCTTCAGTTACTCGTAGCAAGACAATGCCACCTGAAATAACGTAAATTTAAGTTCATATCTGCTTAAGTAACTCTTCTCCTTGAGGTAGCTCTGCCATGTACATCCCTCACGAAACCCAACCAAGTGTGACGAAACAGGTGGCGAATTTCTTTGTTGTGAAACTGAAGAAAACTTGGGTCCAGCAAAAGTGGTCAATTCTTGAGGTATTTCATCTCCGAGAGTCTTTATAAATCGCCACACAGTGTCACGTGACGCTTGTTAGGGGTGGTTTTCCTTTAAGTAATGCTCGTGCAAATCCACTTTACCAGCTGATGAACTGTTTTGTTAAGGTTTTCTGAAGATAGTCATCCTTCAGTCATTACTGTGTGGGTCGTTTGCTTCTTTACATTTCACGCTCCACTACACGTATTCAAGGCAATTGGAGCCTTCGCTCAAAACTGTTTTTCAGGAACTGTTGAACGATTTTTCAGACAACGGAAGTTTAAAGAAATTTTTCTCCCCTTGGTGAAATCTTCTACTATCTAACTCAGCTCGACACTGACATCTTTTGAATTTGAAGAAAATTTCGCATCTTAGCAAGCATTACTCTTCACTGTTATCCCTTTAGGGAACACGTGGTAACTATATTCTCACTCCACGCCGTTTAACTTTCAATTTATGACGTCGCAAACAGATGTCCCTCTTTTAAGCGAAAGGTTATTTAGACCATTTTCAACAAAGTACTCTCCTAAATAGTTTACTTCAGAACTTTAAGAATACGCTGACGAATGGTCGTAGTCTTCATCGTTATCTTCATCATTAACATCACCATCATCATCACCATCATCATTATCAGAGATAGGATTTTTATGCCCTGAAATCGCCAAAATATGCACTTATGACCTAAAAACTTCAGAAATATACTCTATAATATAAAAAATATGCCTCGTATATCTACACTGTTAAAAAGGACTTTTCGCTTAACTTCCGAGCTCTATATTAATTTAATCTGGCGGAGTTAAGGCCATCAGGCCAGGCATCATCTCTACCACACCACACCAGGCCATCTCTAATTGTTTTTTTTTTTTTATTGTAGAAAGGCGCTGTACACATGCTGAAATCCATCGCAGAATGGTTGCAAAGATAGAGAGACATGCCTAGGGAAATCAGCTGTGAAAGATGGTGTGCGCGGTTTCGTTCCGGCCGAACATCTCTACAGGACAATCCACGACATGACAAGCGCTCAAGGCTATTACGTCAAATTCAATTCAACTTGTTAATATTCTTGTCCCAGACAATAGGAAAATAATAATAAACTGAGTTTATTACTGAATGTCAGCCCAATGGAAGTATCCATAAAATTATCTACAAATACCAGCAGTATCGGAAGTTTGTGTGCAGTGGGTGCCACACTCCTTAATACTGACCAGTAAAGCCGAAAGCGTGACAATCTGCTTACAGGATCACAAACGATATCGTGAGAGAGATGATCAGTTCTTGCATCACATTGTGACAGGAATTGTCTCCTGGTGCCATCATTTTGAGCTACACCTCCTGTTGGTCTAGCATGAAATGGACGAACACAGGATCTCCTCACCTTCAAAAGCAAAATTTACAAGGAAATGCAGTGAAAGTATTGTTATAATTTTTTTTCGATTATACATGTCCATTTCTAGTGAAATTTCTATGTACAAATAATGTTCAATGCCCAACGCTTTACAGTCACTTTCGAATATCTTAGACAAAACACCAACAATAAACGCCAAGGCCTTTTGACCAGACAATGCTACTGATAATGCTCGAGCTTACACTATCAGATCAATAAGGGACAAGTTGCAATGTTTTGGCTGGGAAACACTACACATCTCTCTTAGGTCCAGCCTTACTTATACGCAATTACCATATTTTTGGAGATTTCAAGAAATCCTTTAAGGGAACTACATTTCCATCGGACGAAGCTGTTATTAAACAATGGTTCACCTTCAGCCACAGAAATTCTATGAAGTCGAATCAGTCATCTGGTGTTAGAGTGAGAGAAATATGTAGCCTAAGTATTATTCAATAATTATATTAATGGTCTTGAACTTATATTTTACTAATGAATAAAATATTACAATCTCATTTAGTACAATTGAACAAATGTTTTCAACCTTGAAAGGTCATCTTTAGTTTGGGTGAAATGTACATTGAACACATTTAAATACATGGAAAACAAGATCATGTAGTTTTACATTTTAAATTATCCTAATTTGCACAAACTTTCTCTCGTGAAAATCATTATGAGGTTAAAATTGTTAAAATCTGTGAAAACACATTAAGGGATTAGGTACAGCTTACAGCAGTAAAATGTTTGAAAATATTCAACATTTTTTTCCTCGATTACTGTATCTTGTACAATAATGAAAATTGGTATGTGTAAAACGCTGTCCTTCTCCTATATGAAAAAAAAAAATATTTTTTTTTTACGGTTTAAAAAAAAAAATATTTATATTCTTTTCTTCAAAATTCATAATGGTGGTAATTCACTGTGCAGTGATGAAGCGTTTCCCTCATAACCAGGGAAAGGAAGTTCATGTCCTAAAACGTGAAGAATATGTATGCATTTATGCCGTAAAATAGATAAATATGCTACAAAATATGCATTATCAGTCTGAGATTATTTTAACAGAATAATAAGGTATAGGTAACTTACGTTTAGTCTATGGATTTTGAAGTGCTTGCCTCATTGCTGAATGCTCATTTATGCTGTTACAGTTCATAACTAAGCAGTGACGTATGTTTTCTGTTGTCATTCTTCGCCTGTTGTCTCTCAGCATAGTTTTATAGTGCGAAAAACTTCGTTCTACGTCACAAGAAGTAAGAGGGGCTTGCACAAAAGCTGTGAGCTGTTCTATAGAATTTTTTTTTTTTTTTTTGTGTTTTTCTTCCGAGAATATCTTGAATTTGTTTAAGTTTATAATAGCCAGGGCTTTTGGAAAGAATATTTGCTATTTCCTCGTTCACTTTATCTCCTACATTTTCTGGAACTGATGTTAAACTGGATATTGTTCTATCGAAATCTGCTAAAGATTGCAGTAAAGGAATACCAATTGCTAACTTGAGAGGTTCCCTATGAGGGCGTCATCATTACGTTCAAAATTCATAAACATAAATTAGTCGTGTTTACGAGGTTACACACCTCTAAAAATGAGGGAAAGGCAAATAAACATACATAATATGCAATTTCCCTGCATAAATGTTAAAATATGATGCTTTTATAAATAAAGGCAAAATATGCACTTTTATGCACAATAAAAGTAATATCATTGTATTCAGAAATTTGTGATTCATGTAGATAATCTTTCAGCATATTCACTCAACGATAGAGAACAAATATGCAAATGCATGAACTTCCTTTCCTTACTCATAACTCACAAACTTGTTAACTTCTTCACGTTCTCTCTCTTTTATTTTATTGCTGAAACTCATGTTTACAATATCATGCTCTTTCAACTACATTCCTTAATAAATATATTATACGGTATATTTTTTGTGTTAAAAGAAAATACTAATCATTGATTAAAGTTCTCGTTAACACTTTGTTAAAACCGTAAAATTTACTTAGTCTTACGTTAAAAAAGTGTAAAATTGTTAAAAAAAAGGCTTATACCTTCGACAGACGGCCCGTTTCTACGCTATGTCGCGTCATCTTCAGTGTCTCTTGAACCACTGGTGATCTTGCCTTTATGATGTGCATTTGTCTATGGTAACGTAAGACTAAGTAAATTTTATGAAAATACTAATATTTGACTATTTTTGTTAATGAATGTATTTTTTATCAGACAATCTATGAAAGGTAGAGGAGTGATCTTGCATCATATTGTAGATATGACATGCATAAGTACACACAAAAAAATTCATCACAGAATGTTGGATAGTTTTCTAGTTATGTGGGAAACGCTTCATCACTGCACAGTGAACTGAATTAAAAAAAAAAAAAGTAAATATTTTTTTAATCGTAAAAATAATTTTTAATATAGCAGAAAGACAGTGTTTTACACATACTAATTTTCATTATTGTACAAGATACAATAATGGAGGGAAAAATATTGAATATTTCCAAAATTTTACTGCTGGAAAGCTGTACCTAACCCCTTAAAACATACAAATGAAAATATTACTATTTTTTCAGTGTATGCTACATACATACAACCCAGTGATGTAATATTTTCATTTGCATGTTTTTAATGTGTTTTTACAGATTTTAAAAATGTTAACCTCATAATGACTTTCATGAGAGGAAGTTTATGCAAACCAGGATTCTGTATAAAGTGATACGATCTTATTTTCCATGTATTTAAATGTGTTCAATGTGCATTTCACCCAACCTGAAGATGACCTTTTAAGATTGAAAACGTTTGTTCAATTATACTAAATGAGATTGTAATATCTTGTTAATTAGTAAAAGATAAGTTCTGTAGTGCTCGGGAAAAGTGACACAAGTCAGTTTCCACAAACCTTTTTTGATAATTTATTGACAACTTACACTGGTCGATTTGATTTTTTTTTTGTATGAATTATTGTAATGGGAGGAATATCTATGTATTTTTTTCCAAGCGAACAGATGTTCCGTAAGTTGTCAATAAATTATCAAAAAAGGTTTGTGGAAACTGACTTGTGTCACTTTTCCCGAGCACTACAGAGTTCATGACTGACTAATTTGATACATTAATATAATATACTTGACTTATTGGAAAAACATGTCTCTGAAATTATTCAGGAAGTTTAATCTCGGTAAGCGACGACCGGCTTTCATTTGAAAGACTATTATGATCGGAATTATCCTTAGCTCAACCTTAAAAAAGAAGAGGACTAAGAAAATGTGGAAGATCATGATAATTATAGTGATTATATATAGTAGGTCTTATGTACTTGTTTATGTGAGAAGTTAAATAGGCCTACTATGAGACGTTCAAGACAAAAGAACGAGAATCTAGATTCAGAGGAAGATTGTCACCACGGAACGGAAGAACGTTAAGAATTTAATTAATTTCTGTTGTGCAAGACAAAAGCCCTAGCATCGACGCTCGGTACTTGCACGAGTTAATGGCTCTTTTTCGTCAGTCTTGCAATGTTTATTGGTATTCCTGAGAAGGAACTTACATCGCGCCGTTTGCCATCTGCTGGAGAGAGTCCGCGACGTCTCCGTGAGTTTTATGTTCTTTGATTTAAATCACACCTCTGCCATACCTTTACGTAACGTACAAGCCACGTTTGTCGCCACGAAGACATTAATGTAACATCTGTTGTGACATGTTTTACAGTGCACAGGAGTTTGTAAACTATGTACAGTGCAATCAGTGGCGTTTCTTGGTAGAGGTTTGCAAATCAGCTACAAATAAAAGAAGATCCAGTCTTGTTGTCATTTTACTTTTTGTGTGACTTACTTAAAATTTATATCTACTTTCTCGAGTTTAAACCTAAATTTAGAAAGATAAGCTTTTAAAAGCGATAAAAAACCATTGCTTCGTTCTGGACTTGAAAAGAAATAGCACTACTAGTTATTGTTTAGTCAACTGTCCGAAGACAGGTCTGAACCTCACAAGTGATACCAACATGGCATCACTTATGGGGCAACTAGGCCAGGAGATAGTTGGGTAGGTGGTCAGTTCCTGCAATACTAGTAGGAAGTAAAATTTAAATTGAAGAAACATACAGGTGCAAATAAACGTAGCCTATACTAACCGTCCGCTGTAAATTGACCGATGTTGATTCCACGAACTAGCAGAGCCTGTCATCCCCCTATACGAATGGCTTGACCCCCTCAATGCGCCGCGCTCCGCCTACTATATCTTGTATAAAACGACAGTAGCGACATCAGCGTTCAGCGGTCACGTGACATTGAACACGTATAAAATGCAGTCTGTTCGTCAGATTACAGATTTCGTTCAAGTAAATACCGTGGATCTATTAGTGTTACGCAACTGCCGACTTGATGTTTTCCAAATTCAGTTATTTATAGAAGTACGGTACTTTGCAAATATTGTGATTCTCCTGATAGAAGTGAAATAGCCTTGCAGATTTCCAGAGCAAATAGCAACAACAAAAAAACTGTAATATCATATTGGCGGGAAATTCATAGTTTTTTCAGAAAAAATGTTTTACCTAAATGTTTAACACTCTCATATTCGGTAACTATTGCGAGTAGGATCGTGATTTTTGTCCATATCGATAGAAAATCTAATAAAGAATAATTTATACCTCTGGCGCCACCGGTGTGGCTCAGTCGGTTAAGGCGCTGCTTGTCTGAAGTTGCGTTCGGGCGCGGGTTCGATCCCCGCTTGGGCTGATTACCTGGTTGGGTTTTTTCCGAGGTTTTCCCCAACCGTAAGGTGAATGCCAGGTAATCTATGGCGAATCTTCGGCATCATCTCGCCAAATATCATCATCGACGCTAAATAACCTCGTAGTTGATACAGCGTCGTTAAATAACCAACTTAAAAAAATGTATCCCTCTGGCGTATTTCAATAGTGTGCACGGTTTTCGTGTAAATTTAATTTAAAAAACCGCTAAATTCAAATCATTGCACGAAGCGAACGCGTGGCAACGTCTTGGCAGCTTACGTACGGAGACTCACCGTGCTCGTTGACGTTTTACATCTGTATACGAGTAGAGTTTCAGCGGCGATGTTGCCGGACTGCTGAAACTTAAAATTTAATTTTATAATTAACCGTGCATTTAATCATAAAACGTAATATAGTTTTCTATTCATTTATGTGTATCCTATTGTCTCTTTCAATCTGCATGATTATTTCACTTCCACCCCGTATTCAATCTTTGTCCAAAGATTTTCCCTACAATAACTGGTTTACAGTTAGAAAATAACAGTACTATTGTGCTTTTAAGTAAGCAATTTCCGAGAGAGAAATATTGTCGGAATTTTTAGTGTGAGTTAGTATTAACAAAATAATAATTAATATCAACTACAACCGATTAATTTTAATCGACTCGATTATTCGATTAAATATTTTTGATCAATTAATCTTGCAACAGAAATTGATCGATTAATCGGTTGGATTAATCGATTAAATCCCACAACACTAGTATAAAGTCATGGTCGTGGTCTAGTCCTTGTTTCAGAAATCCATCCAGTTCGTAGAAGTTAAAAACCCCTAGAACAAGCTTAACTTATAGTATAATTTGAACACTGAATAACTTTAGATCAATTTCTTGAATGATTGAAGGTAGTAATTAGGGAATGACGACGATAACGATGAAGACGACGATGACGTCGGCGTCGAATATCTATGGTAATTAGCGTTGAAGTGCACTTAACGGTAATTGAAATGTTTTGTAAATCGTCCGCGGCCATGGCGCAGGCTTGTTGATATGATATGTTCCTTGTCGTGCAGCTTGTGACCCCACGCTAAATTCTAAGCCGCAGCTTCCGATTTTAAAGTAAAATGAAGCAGTTTGCTTCGTGAAACACGCGCCATACGACACCCTGCAGTGAATTATAAATTCCTAACTGCCATTAGCCTCTTCCGTACTTCGCGGGTTTAAATCTCTTTTGAAAGTTGTTTATGTAGTGAGAAACAATATCCTCTCTTGAAAAAACAAATAAATGAGAACTAACCAATAGCTTCCCTAAAGCAGGGACGGATGCCATCCTTAGTGTGTGAAGGAGATTCTTAAAAATGAATGAATGAATGAATGAATGAATGAATGAATGAATGAATGAATGAATGAATGAGTGAATGAATGAATGAATGAATGAATGAATGAGTGATTTGAATGATTTGAATGAATTGAATTGAATTGAATTGAATTATTTGAATGATTTGAATGAATGAATGATTTGAATTATTGAATGAAGTGAATTATTGAATTATTGAATGATTTGAATGAATGAATGAATGAATGAATGAATGAATGAATGAATGAATGAATGAATAATTTGATGATTTGAATGAATGAATTATTTGAATGATTGAATGATTTGAATGAATGATTGAATGAATGATTTGAATGATTGGATGATTTGAATGAATGAATGATTTGAATGATTGAATGACTTGAATGATTGAATGACTTGAATGACTTGAATGACTTGAATGATTGAATGACTTGAATGATTGAATGACTTGAATGATTGAATGACTTGAATGATTTAATGATTTGAATGAATGAATGAATGATTTGAATGATTGAATGATTTGAATGATTGAATGATTTGAATGATTGAATGATTTGAATGATTGAATGATTTGAATGATGGAGTGATTGAATGAATTGAATAAATTGGATGAATAAATAAATAAATTGAATGAATGAATGAATGAATAACTATATGTTATATTGTTTGATATAAATGACATCAGGCTATATAACTTATGTTTAAGTATTTTTTAAACTTTAAACCGTTGAGGTTTTTTTTCTTCAGGAACGGCATCTAATGCATTCTAATAATGCAAAAATATCACTTGGGGAATGCTTCCTCTCCCATCCTTATCATTATCCAAATATCCTCATCGTTATAACCTCAACAGGACTCGCTGTTGTTATAATCATCAAAATCGTTATGAACGTTTCTGACATTATTATCATGCTCATAATTAATATCGACATCATCACTATGAAATCATCAGTGAATTTTTAAATAAGACGAAGGTACTATCTATATCTTTTTATATGTCTGTCTGTCCGCCCACCTGTCTGGCTGTCCGTCTGTCCACATGTCCACCTGTCCGTCTGTCTGTCTACCTATCTACATACTGTAGCTATCCTGTCTAATTAATCCTAATCATATCTCACATATCTTAATTTATCCCAATCTAATCTCATATATCCCAATCTAATCTCACCTATCCAAAACTAATCTCATCTTTCCCATTCTAATCTCATCTATCCTACAGATCTCACCTATGCCAATCTAATTTTACTTATCTCAATTTAATGTCATCTATTCAAATCTAATCTCACTTATCCAAATCTAATCTCACCTATCCAAATCTAATCTCATCTATCCCAATCTAACCTCATCTATCCTACTAATCTCACCTATACCAATCTAATTTTACCTATCTCAATTTAATGTCATCTATCCAAATCTAATCTCACCTATCCACATCTAATCACACTTATCCAAATCTAATCTCATCTATCCCAATCTAACCTCATCTATCCTACTAATCTCACCTATGCCATCTAATTTTACCTACCCCAATTTAATGTCATCTATCCAAATCTAATCTCACCTATCCAAATCTGATCTCACCTATCCACATCTAATCGGACTTATCCAAATCTAATCTCACTTATCCAAATCTAATCTCATATATCCAAATATAATCTCATCTATCTGAATCTAATCTCATCTGTCCCAATATAATCTCAACTATCCCAATCTAACCTCGTCTATCCCAATCTAACCTCGTCTATCCCAATCTAACCTCGTCTATCCCAATCTAATCTCATCTATTCCAATCTAATCACACCTATCCCAATATAATATTTATTCCAATCTAATCTTACTTATATCAGTCTAATTTTAATTTTACCTATCCCAATATAATCTCGTCTATTCCAATCTAATCTCACTTACCTCAAACTAAACTCATCTAGCCCAATCTAACTTCATTTATCCCAATCTAATCTCGTCTATCTCAATCTAATCTCGTCTATAGCAATCTAATTTTACCTATCCCAATCTAATATCTATCACAATCTAATCTCACATATCCTAATCTAATCTTGTCTATCTCTATCTAATCTCATCTATCCCAATCTAATTATTTCATCAATAAATCTATTCCAATCCAATCTCGTCTATCCCAATCTAATATCGTTTATCAGCTATCCCAGTCTAAGCTTTATTACTTTGTGTGCCCAAAACTCATGATGATGATGATGATGATGATTATAATAATAGGAATTCTATTATTTTCTCACGTAATTTGTTGTGATGTTACGTAATAGCTTCTTCAAAATCATGTGACAGGAAACATCTGAGATACTCAATACGTGAACTGAGAAGGTTTTCTATTTCTGCATAAAGAAGGCAATGTAAACGTGGGTGTAAAATTTCAGTAGGAAATAGAATGTCAATACACGGCTTAGTAGCATTATGAAGTGCTTTTGTAGGCTGAAAGGAGTAGGATTGGGTTTCGGGTTTAAACTGTTTCTTATAACTTAATTTTCCAGACAAGGAAAGATCTTGCGATCTTATCACTACCGTCGCCTGTTTCACTCAAACATCTGCGGAGATGTAATTCCATGAGGGAGGAAACCCAACTCTTCAAACAAAACATAGCGGTTTCTATGTGGGCTTGTTATTTCCCCACTTCATAGACTATTTACGAGAAGAATACCCTGTCCGAAATACCACTTACATGTACCTGCAAGAAGTATGATATATTGTATTCGAAAACATCTTACTTAAACTTCGTATAAATAGATTATTACTTTAGTCTAAGCAAGTTCCTTCTGTACTTTACTAAGTTTAGAACAGAGGAGAAATGAATTTAATTGAACCTACAATTTTTTCTGTTGCATGAGTTTTTATGCTAATTTTATATTCGGTTACACATTTACCAGTACAATCGACACTACAGACGTATCCACCGCCTTTTCTAGGTCCACAAAATACTATACACACTTCATCATTCTTGTCTAGGTGTCTTTCGTCAATTGTTCGTTCTATTTTATTATTAATGATTATTTTCCTTTATTTCTTTATCTGTACAAGTATTTACTGAATTAATATTTACAGTTCACCTTCTGAATAGGCCTACAATACGGATTATGTGAGAGTAGATACATCGTCAAATTTTAGAAGAAAATGATGATTTTACTGTCATCATACGAATAGAAATATGAGTATTGACATAGGTCAAATTTGGGAATAAAGACCGCGAATATTAATACTTTTTTAAGATCACTTTTTCAGTCGACAGCATAGCATACTACAGTATACGGCAAGAGAAAAGAAAAAAATCACTTGAGAAGTATAATCCAGAATGTTAAAGAGGAGTACAAAAACAAATAGCCCAGGCATGTACAGCAGATGGACTCTAATCGAATTCTCAGACAGATGATATTATAAATCAATAGAAAAGGAAATAAAGGAACGCCAAGAATTGCCGAAGAGATGAAACATATTGAAAATATTTCATCACTATAGAGTTGAAGTTTATTTTGATGAAGTTTTTAGTACCGGTCGAAAGGAAATAAAAAGACATTAGGACTTCTACAACTTTTTCACTGACAGTTCGTTTGTCAGTACGGACCACCTGGTCCAATATTCATTAAGAAGATGACGAAAATGATATGATTATGTCTTTCTGAACGTCAGCAACATACATATGAAATGACTACAAATAGTTTTACTACAGGTGAGATACAAGGTGTACATTTACGGTCTTACTAATAAAAACTCTATATACAGGCGTTTAACTGTCCCATACTTATACAGTGAGCAGTTCGTTTATAAATTCTCAGGACTATCTTGGAACAACTGCCTGGAGAAGATTAGCACAGGGCAGGGAGAGTTGGAGGAAGAAAATTGAGGAGGTTAAGGCTCGACTTTGGGCTGTGATGCCATCGTAGTAGTAGTAGTAGTAGTAGTAGTAGTAGTAGTAGTAGTAGTAGTAGTAGTAGTAGTAGTAGTAGTAGTTCGTTTATAAGTCGTGTGTAAATTCCTTACTAATAATCACTACATACGTCGTGTATAACAATATAACTGTTACACAGCTACGTCAAGGTTTCGTCATTACTTCATTACGAAAGGTAATAGAATATCTGAGATTCTCTATTGCATCCGGTAGAGGGCTCTAGTATGCCGTGTTAAGTATCGATACAACAACTGGCTCTGACCGATTACCACACTACATTTTGGTCAAAGAGTACAAGCTACAGCAATATTATTGTAATTATTCTGTGCTCTTTGGTTTGTCCTTCTGTGGTTACAAGGCAATCATCATCATAAAATGAGAGTCGAACAGCTGTTAGAGGGGCGGCCAGTTTTTCTCTAAATACAACGCTTAAACAAGGGGTTTCGTGTATATAACTAATACAAAGCAATTCCCATTGTATAGTTACAGACTGTTCATACATCCATCGCTTATGCATGGTTTATTAGTAACGTTTTCTGTCTCAACTCTGCGTTAAGTCTCGTATAAAAACTATACACGATTTACATCACATATTCATGAGGTCTCGACATCCTCATTGAATATTATCACGACTACTATGAAGTAGTCAAGTGTATTATCACCATTAATTCGAGAAAAATTCGTTCTGGCACCGGGAATCGAGCGCTCAGCGCGCAGAGCTGAGAGGTCCCGGGTTCGATTCCCGGTGCCGGAACGAATTTTTCTCGAATTAATGGTGATAATACACTTGACTACTTCATAGCAGTCGTGATAATATTCAGTGAGGGTGGCGAGACCTCATATAATGATTATGTGATGTATTAAATGTTAACAGTTGTCACAAACTGTTGTTGAATATGGCCATAAAGTCATTTAAATATGCGCTCCTGCATGTATGACTTACATATGTCTAAAATGCAGGTAGTAGGCCGTAAACATTACAATGAGAAGAGTTCGAGCGGCTCCGTGGATCGTGTCTCGGCATAGCTCAGTTGGAAAGAGCGCTCAGCGCGCAGAGCTGAGAGGTCCCGGGTTCGATTCCCGATGCCGGAACGAATTTTTCTCGAATTAATGGTGATAATATACACGTTTTGTTAGTAAGACTTTTTATCAAAATTCAAATTTAAATACCATTTTGGAACAGATTATGAGCAAAAGACGAAGCCATTGCTATAAATTCTAAGTAGGAGACTAGTCATGTTCACCACGCCCCTTATACACCTCGCTTAGTCATCAGAGGTCATATTTTAATAAATTCGATAGAGGGAAGGTAGCGACATAGAAAGTGAAATGCATGAACCAACCAATTCAACCATCTGCCGGCCGAGGAATGCTAGCACTGGGTGAGTGGTCCAAGGCTGAACAGCGAAGTATGCGCGCATCATCTGCTCAGCGGGAAGCTCGATGTTATCTCGTGGAATGCAACTCCGAACCCTCGTGCAAAACTGCTCATGTTTTCTCTGAAATTACGGAAAATTCCATTTTTTGACAACAGTAACAACACAAAGTTGCAATTCCCAGAAAAATTAACTTTTTACATAGGTCGAATTCTACATGTGTACAACGCATGCATTGAATGCCTAGAATGTTTCCGTAATATTATGTTCTATTATATCGTCGGACGTAATTTATTTTTATTTTGGAGTTCGGTAACAAGTGTTCCCATGTTCTTTACATATTCTGCAAGTAACTGTCTTCTTGAACTGGCTACGTGTGACACGGGTATTCTCGACATAGCCGTATTTACGCTCATATTAATTATTACTAGGCCTACTATAAGAAGTAACATGCGCTGTTGTCAGAAAATCAAAAGGAAAATAGCAATGGCAAAGGACGCTTTTAATAGAAAAAGGAGCATATTCTGCGAACCTCTGGAAAAATAACTAAGGAAGAGACTAGTGAAGTGCTTTGTGTGAAGTGTGGCTTGTATGGGTCAGAAACACGGACATTACGACGAAGTGAAGAGAAGCGACTACGCGTAGAAGCATGTGAAATGTGAACATTGAGGAGAATGGAGCGTGTGAAGTGGATAGATAGAATAAGAAACGAAACTCTGTTGGAAAGAGTGGGTGAAAGAATAATAATGCCGAAAATGATCAGAAAGAGAAAAAGAAATTGGCTAGGTCACTGGCTGAAAAGAAACTACCTCTTGAATGATGCACTGGTAGGAATGATGAACGGGAGAAGAGATCGGAGCAGAAGAAGATATTTTATTTATTTATTTATTTATTTATTTATTTATTTATTTATTTATTTATTTATTTATTTATTTATTTATTTATTTATTTATTTATTTATTTATTTATTTCTATAACAGGGCAAAGCCCCAATTACAATAGGCAGTACAAATATTTACTTAGAACGTAAAATTGGATGTAACATAAAAAGAGATAAAACAGATGCAAATGCTAGATAGAAGTGCAAATGCAAATGACAAAAAACAGACAAATAATAAAAAACAGAAAAATATCAGATGATAGACGACATTAAGATATAGGGATTATATGCGGAGACAAAGAGGAAAGCAGAAAATAGGAAAGACTGAAAGACCTAATGACTGATTGATTGTTGATTACTGACGTAAAAAAGAAAATTCTTCATTATCTACAAATAAATTTTAAGCCATTATTTTTACTACTAAGCGCCTAATATCACATACAGCGGCCAATAGAATTGAACGTAAACTTACGTTTCAGGTGCATTTTCATACAAAATATACAGGTTGGAAGTGCTATAGGCATAACTGTGGAGATTGAAGAGGGCAATAGAAAACATTAAAATAGACAAAAACCTATTATAAATCATTCATTATCTCGTGAAACCAAATGCATGAGTGCACCATAGCTTACAGTAAGAACCTTATGTTGGGGGTAAGTGAGCTAGCTAGCTGCAAGCAGAAGCGTAGCGAGGGAGGGAAGCTTTTCGGTTCACTTTCTACTTCCTTCACGCACCGATGGGTTTCACGAGATAACGAATGGCCTATACATATTTTGTAACTAATGAGTGGTTAATTAGATAATTAAGCTGAAATTCTGTGTAGTTTGGCAACAGCCAGCGCTTAGCCGGCTCGGCTACGAATACATACAGTCCTATGCACCAGGTCTGAATAGCAGCATGCCGTCCCTTATTCACTGTAGTAGGGTTGCCAGATTTCCTAATGGCAGAAAATAACAATTGTATTTAATTTGCAAGAAAATCCTTCATTTTATTTAAAAATTGCTAAGATATAAATAATTCCTTATTAGTTTCTTTAAAATCAGAATCGTACGGATAGTATTACTCCACCAAGGCCAGTGGAGTCCTGCAGCCCGGAGCGCCACTTGTACTTCTCCTACGTTCGTGTAGCGTCATCGCGATAGTTCACATTACGCCCGCGTCTCCACTCGCCTCAGTCGAGTTATACTTACCGAGTAAAGCAATGTAAACATTTAGACGATGAGACTAATAAATAGTATGAAACATTTTTGTTGTAGTCTACTGTATACAAGGAATAAACTTATAAAATCTCGACAGTTATACAGTTATATTACTTCTGCTCTGTAGGCCTATACACTGTAGTATTAAGTAGATAAACACGTCATATTCTCCTCTTTACAACAAACTACTGTAAAGTCAATCACTGGAAGGCAAATGAAAAATAGAAGTGACAGATAAATTTCGGAATTAATAAAAGTCATAACGAATATGATGAATTGTGTGGTCGTAGATTAAATTAAGTTTTGTAAAAGAATTAGTATTCTCCAAAATGGAGCAGGAATTACACAAAACGAATCTCATAACAGGATTTTACTTACAATGGAAGACCTTCACGCATTCCACAGCTTGTAAACCGATGTCTTATACCTACCCTCATCTCCATGCGCCATCTAATACCACCCCTATGAAGCCCTCACGTCTTTTGATGGCATACTGCAGGACTCGCTGCTGTTTTTGTTATTAGCAGAATAAGAAGGGTCGGTGTTACGTTTCGGAACTTTTCCCACGGTTTGGAGTGAACACGTGACTTGCACACGTGGTGGCTCGATCCCTGAGGCATGTGGTCGCCGAAGTCCTGACCTAACTCACTGCAGTTCCCCTGCCTGGCGTCAGACACAGTAATTGCTCTTTTTCTGGAGGGATGAGGCAGCGAAAGACGGTTGTTATTCTTAGGCTTTTTGTTTGTATAACAAGAAAAAAGTGAAATCACATCTTGTGACACTTTTGGTACAGTTGCGCGTCTTGCTGCTGCACACATGGAGCCAGTGCGAGGTTGTCATTTTTTTTAGTACCGGTAATAGCCAATTCGGAGTTCTTTGAACGTCAGGTCGAATATTAATGAACTGAACATTTGTAAATTTTAACTGCTTATCTTGTAATTAAAAATAGGACCACATTATACTACTACTACTACTACTACTACTACTACTACTACTACTACTACTACTACTACTACTACTACTACTACTACTACTACCAGTGGCGGCTCGTGAACTTGTGGATTGGGGGAGCTGCAGTAGATTTTGGTACATACAAATTTCACTTCTGATATCATTACTATTAAGTATAGGACAAAAATAAATGCACTACATATCGAAAAATAAAAAATCTCTGACTTAGTTGGGAGATGTCTGTGCTATTATTTGCCATAATCGCTAAAGAAAAACTAATACCATTGATTTTAGTCTGAATTTCAAATCGGCAGACACTCAACATGCAATCTACGAGTTCATCCTGAATTGTTTTAGAATTACCTTTAAACAGTGGCATGTTTCAGATGATTTTTGAGAGGCTCTTTTAGACTACTCAATAACTGTAGCAACCCACGAAATACACCAGGGTTCTTCGAATCGTTTTTTCATCATGTTCCCTAAGGGGAAGTTCATATTGGCTACAAAATTTGATACAATCAATATTTTGTAAAATAATTTCACGATTTTTTCTCACTTCTTGATTATGTTTGAGAATGTTTGTCCTGTTCGCTTCATTTAATTGCGCAGCAATATTAGCTTTGCCTAACATAGCCAATGAAACAACATTTTTCAGGCGAGACTGCGAAGATTTGTGCTTTTTAATTTTTAGGGGCAAATGTCCTAAATCTGTCACACCACTCCTAGTCCATGCAGGATCACCACCGAAGAGGAGGCAAGGAAAACAAAATAGAGAATTTTTTTTGTTCACATCCACATAACCACAAATGCTTAGCGTAAATTTCATTGTCAAACTTCCTTGCACATATGCACTATTTCGGCTGGATGAAGTTTGAGTAAGATTTAAGTCGGGTAACGGACGACCCTTTAATTTCACTTCATTACATCAATCTTCTCCGCAAGGGAAAGTTGAGAAAAATAAAATTAATATTCTGTAATTCACACACTCTCATGCTTGCACATTTGCACTGATTAAGTTACAGTACTAAGACGTCACACCAAAGCAACACTCAGATATACTGATGGTCAACAATTTTCTAAAACTGGAAAAGAAGTCTCTTTCGTATTTTACGTACTATATTAAAAGGATTCTACTCGTGCAATCATTTTGAGTTACGGCAAATATTAGGTTCTGCTGGAGGCTGGATATATACGTAATAATAAGGCAAAATACAATTTCGTTATATTATCTCGATAAGATTCTACAACAATAAGTATGTGAAGAGAAAATAAAAATATTGTCATTAAGTTTCAAGGGAATAGAGAATCCATTTGACGTAGCATTACAATAGCGGTGTGGGAGTGGAGGAAAGATCTTCCCTTGAATGGCCTGGCTCTGCAAGTCACTGCAGCGAAATATGGGTTTTAAACAGCGGCAGTTTCCCTCTGCTTCCCTTCACCTCCCTATCCCCTCACCAAGCAAGGCAGACTCTGTATGAGCTGTCCTACCCTGCAGATCCCAGGACGACTTTGAATGCAGTGTCAATTCCAGTACAGACGACGCGCAAAAAGATTATGCATAAGATAATAGTACATATTCTCGGCCAGATGAAATATAAAGCAATTTACCAATAAAAGCTGTAACAATTATTCTACAAATTAAAACAAATATTATTTTTATTTTCCTGTCAAAGCAGGGAGTGCTGCAGCTACGCAGTTCTTATGGACGAGCCGCCCCTGACGACTACTACTACTACTATTACTACTACTACTACTACTACTACTACTACTACTACTACTACTACTACTACTACTGCTGCTGCTGCTGGTACTGCTACTACTACTAAGGCATCACAGCCCGAAGTCGAGCCTTTAGCCTCCTCAATTTTCTTCTTCCAATTGTCCCTGTCCTGTGCTAACCTTCTCCAGGCAGTTGTTCCGAAATAGTTCTGAAAAAGACACAAATCCTAAAAAAAAAAAATATATTATTTTATTTACCACAGACACAACTCTGCTATAGGGGATTTGAACTCTAGTTCCACGATCGTCGTAAGCAGCGCTCTGCCAACTGATCTCTCAAGGTGACTTCATCCATACCCATAATGTCGCACGTTCTGGCCTTCAAACTTTATAATAATAACAATGAATGTACTGTACGTAGTCCCTAACGTGATTAATTTTGAATCGGAGTTAGTTTTATGTATAGTTATAATAGTGAAGTGAGTTATTTATTAATCCAATTAACAGTCTAATTCGAGATAATTAATCTGGAAAAATAAATTGGCATTTCTATTAGATTAATTGGAATACTTAATAAGGATAACACATAATTTACAGCACGATACAAACTGACGGCTCGAGAAATAACCTCTCTGTTAGACAAATATCTTCTACTGTGAGGAAAATAGAGAGTACTCGCTCCAAACAAAGACAACCATTAAACCCTTTAACAGCCAGATTATTCATTCAAGTTATATTAAACTTTCTGCTTTGCGTCTAAATAGCAGTACAGTATTTCACTGACCTAGAGTTACAAAGGAGCATGCAGAAGTTGTAAATATTGAGATATTAGGCCTACAATTCGAATTGTATGCGAACGAGTTGTAAGGATCTGTGCATTTTTATTGTTGTGAACCCTGATGCTTGAATAGGAACTTGAATAGGAAAATTAATATGAATTTATTTCGGCAGTTTCTAAATTTATAAGACGAACTGCTAGATACACGTATGCTGTTGGAAAATGACAGTAGTGAAACAATAAGATCTATGATATAGAAATAACTTACTCTACATGAAACGAATTATACATAGATTAAAACTTCGTTCTAACATATGGAGTAGAAAAATGTTCAATAAAACAAAAATTAATTAGTGTTTCGAATATTACAGATATTTTCATACTAGGCCTACCAATTTTACGCGTTTTGTAAAAATTTGCTTCCTTTATCATCCTGTGAATTGTATTACTTTTTATTTATTCAAATTACATACTACTAACCTAAATGAAGCCTCTGATTAAGGTTCTGGCTGTTATGTACATCTATTTTCAGGCAGTACATCTTACTTGACGATGTGTGTCAGAGAAAGAACAATTGATTGTATAGAACTGAAGTCTGATTAGTGTAATATGTACCTAATTAATAGGCGATGAATGCAATGGAGAGAGAAAGGAACTGGCCATCCTACCCCGTTAACTTCTGGCCTAGTTACTTCATAAGTGGTGCCTTGTTGGTATCACTTGTGAGGTTCAGACCTGTCTTCGGACAGTTGGCTAAACAACAACCTATGGTCTGCCCAGGAATCTGTTGAGTATAAAGACGAAACAAGACTTCTGCGCAAGTGGTATGTGGGAGGGCTAGGGCTCCGGCACAGATAGACTCCGCCTCCATATGCGCGAAGTTACTCTACATATTCCCGGGACGGACAATAAATTAATGACTTACTGAGTAGGTACCAAGATAGAGTAGGCCTTCTCTGGATTGCAAAAGAGAGATAGGTATCTTCTTTACAATCATAGAAATAAGACAAATTGAAGGGCCCCCTGCAAAAAAGGATGGATCCACTTTTTAGTCAAATTAATGTTTTGCTTGTTTCATAGGTTAAAAGTTATGCCCGATCTTTTAATGCAAGAACGATGTGATTCCGAGCATTTGATAATAACTTATAGTGGAGTTGGAGCTGACAAGGAAACATTCTCATGGGGACAGATAAAAAGTTATTTTTTTTCTTCCACCGTGTTAATAATGTCAAAAGAAGTGCTTATACAAATTTTGACCACTCGACCGCAATTACGAGGCCGTTCAGTAAGTGATTTTCCCTGGGGCAGTTTACAGAAAGAAAACAGTTTCATGGAAAGTTTTATTGACACAGATACAGCAGTAATTATTGAGCTATTTTTCAGTATATTCTCCACTAGAAATGAGGCGTTTGTCATACCGTGGGATCGATTTTTGTATCCCTGTGTCGTAGAAGTCAGCTGCCTGGGATCGGAACCAGCGTTTGACAACCGTCTGCACCTCTATGTTGATTCCACGGTATGACAAATGCCTGAATTCTGGTGGAGAATATGTTGAAAAATAGCGCAACAATTGCTGTAGGCTATCAGTTCCAACAATTTAATGAAATTATACTTTCTTTCTGTAAACGGCCCCATGGAAAATCACTTTCTGGACGACCTCGTAATTGCGGTCGAGTGGCCAGAATTTGTATAAACACATATTTTGACATTATTAACATGGTGGAAGAAAAAAACACTTTTATCTGCCCCCATGAGAGTGTTTGCTTGTGAGCGCCTAATCATTTCGTTGCAAAAAGGAGGTAGCGACTGGAGCTATAGGTTATAAAGGCTAAACAGTAAATATTATAATTAATTTCAGGGGGTTATCCTTTGAGATATTTCAAACTTCCTTTTCGTGATAAAAATTGTTTTATATGAAATATTTCACAGCGTGTTCTGGAAAAACCATTGATTTAATTTCCAAACTGTTCAGTCAATTTAAGAGAGTAGTGTATTATGACATTGAATTATTGAATGAATTTTAGTTTTGTCCTTTAATTGTGCAGAAATTTAAGCCGAGCAAATGTAACCTTTCGTTCTGAAAAGAAATTTTACAATGTTACATTTGTTCGGCTCAAATTTCTGCACATTTAAACAACAGTTATAACATACTGCGCATGCTCAGTCTCTGGATCTGTACAAGCAAGCGGTAATCCTCTAACAACATTGTCTGTAAGCTGTTCATCTGCTCAGCGCCAGAGGTCTTTTAAAAGTTAGAAAATTCGCAACGAAATGTAGGTATAACAGATTTGTAAGTAAAAATTGTTAATTTTTCTTAACAATTGGGATCGCTGCCTCATTTGCAAGTTTATTTTATGTAACACAAGAAATTGTAGAAAAACTTATGATTTCTGATGTCTTTCGTAGTAACACGATAGCTAACGTTGTTTATGAAAGGATCACAGGTTTGGTCTATATCATCTTTGAGGATCTTGGGTAAAAAATAGACAGTTATGATAAATGAATCGCTGATAGCAAAAACACCCAAATCCACAAAATACACATTTCGTGAAAACTTGAAAAAAACATTATATCGGGTTAATGCATTGCTATACACAGTTATAAACTTAACTCGTTATAGAATGTCTTGGTCCCGAAAATATTCCATCAGTTGAGATTCAAAATTAGATTAGAAATGTGTTTAAAAATAATTTATGGCATAGATTTAGGTTGTTTTTGTAATAATTTCAAAGTAATTAGTATTTGATGTATAAATTGGCTTCAGACACTTAAAATTTTAAGCAAACTTTAATTAAATCGTTGAAAACAAGTTGGTGAGCCTTTTCAGTGTACTAACTATACTTTGCATGTTCTAATATTTTGCACATTTGTTCATGTTATTTATTTTTCTAGCAACTGAACATTGTTGTTGTATAGTCAACTGTCCGAAGACAGGTTTGAACCTCATAAGTGACACCAATAAGGCATCACTCATGAGGCAATTGTGCTAGGAGATACCGTGTTAGAGTGAACATTGACACATCAGTATTTTTCTGTTCCAAATCCTTAAACTATACATAATACAACATTGACATTATCCTTACTATAAATATTCTGTCTTTTAAACGGAGTTGTCTATATTCTGAAAAATGTTTTGATTTATTTTTGGAATACACACCAATGAGCTCCTTAATTGTGAACACACATATATCTATGCAGCATAAAGCTCGATGAAGAGCTTTTCTCCAGTATAGCTAACAAAACAACTGGGATCCTGCACTTCGGGTGCTTTTATACTTAACGCTCCCCCTCATTGAACCAAAATGTAAGACTGAAGCAGGTCTAAGGCACAGTTCTAATTAAGGTTCAAGATTATATAATGATTTTATATAACTAAAATTATTAAACAATACATTATTCAAAAAACAAGTGCTTCAACTGTTTTTAAAATAAATTATAATCATGTAAATTCTTACTCTTCATTTATTTTTTTCTGTCACTTTAGCAATGTTCTATTCTTAACTTAGTATGTTTATGTATACTGTAGGCTATGGTACCGTTTGTTTGTTTTTGTTTTTATTCTTATTCTTTTTAAACTTTATGTGTAATTACATTTAACACTTTAATCACAGTTATTATTATTATTATTATTATTATTATTATTATTATTATTTAATTTATTTTTTTTCTTTTATCCAGTTTTCATTCTTGGTCACACCCGACCTCAAGCATCTTGCTTTTTCGGGTGTGACCCAGTTACATTGTATTTATACAATAAAATGTAATATGTAGGCTATTTTACTATGAAATTGGTAATCAATTTCGAATTTTGAAGAATATTCATATACGAGTAGTACACTAGTATTGTAAAATATTTATTATTGTATGTAATTTTTACTTGCAATAAAATCTTGTACATCTTGTACTTAATATTAATGATTTGTGTTTCATAGTACTTAATTATCATTACGATTATTTTTCTGCCCAGACTGATGCATCTACTATATGTGCGATGTGGTCACTATAATGCTTAACTCATTTTCAATCAAAATGTGACTTAGGGTGTTTCAAATATGGACTACTATTTAATACAAAGTTTTTAAATTAATTCCTTAAGTTTGCAGACAGTTTGCTGAGAAAGACTATCAGTAGCCAAGCGAGTAGAGCAACAAGCTAATATTAGTAGATTTAATTTTGAAATTAAAGCACGAGGAAACTAAGCAACGTTATCAGGTTGAAATTTCAAATAGGTTTGCTGCTTTAGCAACTGCTGATGAAGCTGAGGAAGAGTTAGATGTTAATAGCGTGTGGGACAATATCCGAGATAGTATCAAAATTGCAGCTGAGCAGAGCATAGGTTATCATGAAACTAAGAAAAAGGAACCATGGTTTGATGAAGATTTTTCCATTGTAGTAGATAGAAGGAAACAGGCAAAATTGAAATTCTTACAGGATCCAATTGTGGAGAATAGAGATAATTATTTCAATGAAAGACGGGAAGCAAGTCGTAGACTTAGGAATAAAAAGAGAGATTACTTGAAGGAAAAACTGAATGAGGTAATAACAAATAGTAAGAATAAAAACATTCGAGATTTATATAAGGGTATAAAGGAATTTAAAAACGGATATCAGGCAAGGGTAAACGTGATCAAGGATGAGAATGATGACTTACTTGCAGACTCTTATTCAATCCTGAACAGATGGAAAAACTATTTTGGGCCACTACTAAATATACATAGGCCAAATAGAAATGATCAGAACGAAATTCAAATACAAACTGCTGAGCCATTCATACCGGAACCCACACTTTCTGAAGTCGAAATTGCGATAGAAAATCTGAAAAAGTACAAGTCTCCAGGTATTGATCAAATTCCAGCAGAATTAATACAAGAGGGTGGAAGGGCATTATCAAGCGAAATCTATAAACTTATACTTGCAATTTGGGAAATGGAAATTGTACCAGAACAATGGAAGGAGTCCATAATCGTACCTATTTTTAAGAAGGGGGACAAGACTAACTGTAGTAACTTTCGAGGAATATCACTTTTGTTGATGTCGTACAAAATTTTGTCGAATATCCTTTTGAGAAGATTAACTCCATATGTAGATGAAATTATTGGGGATCATCAGTGTGGTTTCAGGCGTAATAGATCGACTATTGATCAGATTTTTTGTATTCTACAGATATTGGAGAAAAAATGGGAGTATAAGGGTACAGTACGTCAGTTATTCATAGATTTCAAAAAGGCGTATGACTCGGTTAAGAGAGACGTTTTATAAATATTCTTATTGAATTTCGTATTCCCAAGAAACTAGTTCCATTAATTAAAATGTGTCTTAGTGAAACTTACAGCATAGTCCGTATAGGCCAGTTTCTATCTGATGCTTTTCCAATTCACTGCGGGCTAAAGCAGGGAGATGCACTATCACCTTTACTTTTTAACTTCGCTCTAGAATATGCCATTAGGAAAGTTCAGGGTAATAGACAGGGTTGGGAGTTGAATGGGTTACATCAGCTTCTTGTCTATGCGGATGACGTGAATATGCTAGGGGAAAATCATGGTGGAAACATAGTAAAGGTGTGGGACTGCGCATGCTGTAGCGATAGCGGCCGAGGCGTGTGACGTCATCTTTACTGCAGACAGCGATCGCAGCTCATTGCGTTGAGTACAGTTTCTTTAATAAACCTAACTAGACATTAATTACAATACATAATTTGAACTGATTGTTGCCAATGTTATTCATATCCTTTTCATTGTGCGTTTAAGTTCATGTACTCTTTAAAGAGTTATGAATAAAATTTAAAAAACATATAAAACATTAACAGTAATAGCTTAAAAGTCGCTCCCTCAAATCTGCCGTCCTAGACAGCTGCTTAGTCTGCCGAGGCCTAAATACGCCCCTGATTGCATGTAGGCTACTGGACCTGTTAGCTTTCTTTCACTTCAGCGCAACAGGAGCATCCAGCACTAATGTAACAATGGAAAATCGCGGAGCCACTGAGTCTACTGTCACAGAGGAATGCCAAATACTAAGAATTAGAAGAGAAGAATTACTCTATAGAAACGAGGATTAAGGAATTGACAGCTGCCAACAGGAAACATGAAGAAGAAAAAAGAAAATTACATGAGGATGTAATTTCATTGAAAAACATTAGACAAACAGAAGTTAAATCTAAAGTGGCTGAAATTTTGAAACCATTTTTCACTAATGGGCAAATTGATGCTCTTTTGAATAAAAAGCATAGGGTGAAATGGTCTGTAGAAGATTACGGTACTGCAATAACACTTCGAAACCTAAGTCTAAAAACATACCGATACTTAAGAACGAAATTAAATTACCCGTTACCTGATTTGTCAACTCTGAGAAAATGGGCAGTAAAACAATTATCGCTTGAGGAAGGGGTACTTCATGATGTCTTAAAATTAATGAAGGCGAGAGCTACAAATATGTCGGAGATAGATCGTGTAACAGTATTAGCATTTGATGAAATGTATTTAAATGAGGAGGTTTCTTTTGACAGTAGGGAAGAACAAATGATTGGACCTCATAAAGCAGTGCAGGTTGTTTTTGCACGTGGTTTGTTTGCAAGGTGGAAGCAGCCCGTATACTATAAATATAATCAGACAATGACAAAAGAAATCTTAACAGACATAATTTGCCAGTTAGAAGGCAGTGGTTTTCAAGTTGTGGCCACAGTTAGCGATTTAGGTGGAAGTAACAGAAAATTGTGGCGTGATTTGAAAATTTCTACCAAACTAAATTGCAGTTTTCCTAATCCAAATGATTCAACTCGAGAAATATTTGTTTTTTCAGACGCTCCACATTTATTGAAATTACACAGGAATCACTTTCTAGATCATGGTTTCAACTTGAATGGATTGAACATTTCATCAGAACCAATTCATGAACTTTTACGTGCATCCTCGTCCTCTGATACAAAATTAGCTTACAAGTTAACTCCGTTACACTTAAGTGTCCGTGGTACCCAAAGACAAAAAGTTAGTTTGGCAGCACAATTATTTTCCAACAGAGTTGCAAAGGCTTTGAAATGGTGTGGTGAAAACGAGCTGTTGAGATCAAATGAATGGAAAGAAACTTCAAAGGCAATAAAATTAACTAATGATTGGTTTGATTTATTTAATACCGTTTCTAAATTCGGTACCCACCGTGGGCTGCATAGTTACGGAATAAACCTTCAAGATCAGAATAGTATACTCTCAGAAATGAATGACGTCATGACCACAGTTAAAGTAGGAGAAGCAAACAGGAAATTACCTTATCAGGAGGGGATTATAATAAATAATAAATCATTAACATTGTTGTATGAGGCAATGAGGTAAAAGTACAAAATTGAATACATCATCACAAGAAAACTTAACCAAGATCTGGTAGAAAACTTTTTTTCGGAAATTAGAGGCATGGGTAGAACAAACGATCATCCCTCTGCTTTAGATTTTAAACATAGACTGAAGTGGTACATACTAGGTCGAAATCCATTATCTCAGTTTTGTGAGAACAAAAACACCTCCGATTTGCTTTCGGAAGAAGAGGCATTAATAGTGGGTCCTAGTACAAGCCAATCAGAAGTCAATGATAATCTGCAGAAAGAACTATGTGCAACGGCAGAATTTCTTAAAGGCATTCTGAAACCGGTTAAATTTACCAACGATGGAGATCCTGAAGAAAATATAGGCCTCCCAGAAAAAATATATGAAATCTCTGCAAGACAGCGGATATCCCAGGAAGGATTAAAATATATTGTAGGATATGCTGCATCAAAACATATGGAGCAATACCCGAATCTTGGAATTCCCACAAAATTGTCAACTTCTGCTAATCAAAAAGACTGGATTACTACAGTGTCCCGTGGAAACTTAATTCTCCCTTCTAAGGATCTACAATTGGTTGCCATGCTTATTGAAGTATATTCTCAGATGTGCACGGAGATTCTGTTTCTCATGAGAAATTTATAATAAAAAAGACTGTAAATTTGGTTAATTCTGCCATGAAAAACGAAGCAGAAATCAGTTCTCCTCTTCCGCCAGAAGTAATTACGACATTGGTTAGAACAAGAACATTTATTAGAATTAAAGAAATTAATAAAATAATAAAAATGTCTGGAATTTGAAAGAGAAATATTATAAAGAAAATGATAAAGAAAATGAAAAAGATTGCATAAGAATAAGTATTTACTTAACAGAGTGGGATTTATAATGGTGAAATTATATTATGTCGTGTGTGGAATAATAAGGTAAATAATGTAGTAGACTATATTATGTCTCCAATAGCCTGAATATATAAAAATATTTGTTTACTATAAAGACAAATTATTCCAAGAAATTCATATACATATGTTAATGAAGGTTTCAAAAGTATTTGAATTCATATACAAAATAATGTACGTTATAAATAACTGTATAGATCTAAGTATGTATATATTTATTACACATTGTATTGTAATTATTATAAAACCACGTGTAGGCCTGTATTACAGAAGTCAATATTATTAATGACACACTGCCATATCACATTGTTTCTTGAAACTTGAGTTTAATATGTAATAGATCATAATTTTATTACGTTATCATTTCAAGGTAGTTCCTATTGTACTTGAATTCATGTGTAATATAATTTGTGTGATATATGGGCCTAATTTTGTGCATATTTGTAGCATAATGTATTATAATTATTATAAAAGTACGTGTATATTACAGAAGGCAATTATTAACGTTGCACTACCGTATTACATTATTTCTTGACTCTTGAATTTAATTTATTGTTCTCTATTTTATAATGTTATCACTTCAAGATAGACCCTATTATAGCCTATACTGTCAATATTTACTGAATACACAAACCATGAGTTTTATTTATTCATTTAAATCTATGGACGCAGATCTAACCATCAACAATCTGTTATGTTGACTGTGTCATTCGAGTGCGGCTTGCAGTAAAGGTGACGTCATGCGCAGACTGAACGAAAACACGCACAGCTTGTCCCACACCTCTACTATGTTTCCACCATGGGGAAAATCCACAAACGATTAGGGAAAACGCGGAAATTCTAGTTGAAGCAAGTAAAGCGATAGGGTTGGAAGTAAATTCCAAAAAGATAAAGTATATGATTGTATCTCGTGACCAGAATATTGTACGAAATGGAACTATAAAAGTTGGAGATTTATCTTTCGAAGAGGTGGAAAAATTGAAATATCTTGGAGCAACAGTAACGAATATAAATGACACTCAGGAGGAAATTAAACGCAGAATAAATATAGGAAATGCGTGTTATTATTCGGTTGAGAAGCTTTTGTCATCTAGTCTGCTGTCAAAAAATCTGAAAGTTAGAATTTATAAAACAATTATATTACCGGTTGTTCTGTATGGTTGTGAAACTTGGACTCTCACTTTGGAGAGGAACAGAGATTAAGGGTGTTTGAGTATAAGTTTCTTAGAAAAATATTTGGGGCTAAGAGGGATGAAGTTACAGGAGAATGGAGAAAGTTACACAACGGAGAGCTTCACGCATTGTATTCTTCACCTGACATAATTAGGAACATAAAATCCAGACGTTTGAGATGGGCAGGACATGTAGGACGTATGGCCGAATCCAGAAATGCATATAGAGTGTTAGTTGGGAGGCCAGAGGGGAAAAAGACCTTTGGGGAGGCCGAGACGTAGGTGGGAAGATAATATTAAAATGGATTTGAGGGAGGTGGGATATGATGGTAGAGACTGGATTAATCTTGCTCAGGATAGGGACCAATGGCGGGCTTATGTGAGGGCGGCAATGAACCTCCGGGTTCCTTAAAAGCCAGTAAGTAAGTCAGTTTGCAGACAAAGCAGACTTATTCAAGGTTCGAGAAACTCCTGAAACACTCTGTATAGTGACAAGTATTTCTTTTGTCGTTAATGTAATTCTTTATTGGTTATTAATTCTTATGTCATGGAATAAATTATTCAACCATAAGAGGATGTCTTGCCATCCGAAATGGCATTCCAGTCTGAAATGGCGCGTGTACCAGTTGATAAATGTACCTGCGCTAATCACAATATCAGACGTGAGTAGGGTCGCTATTATTTCCGGCAATGTGATTAATTGCGAACTGCAGGGACCAGAGACTCGGATTCAAAACTTAGCCATTTAAAGCCTCTGTAATCATCAGCCTGAAGAAAGGCAGTTACCAAGTATGGAGAGGAGCCACAAAAACATATTTTATGTCTCTGGCGCGATGCCGATGTTCCTTTTTATTTTTTAACTGGCTTCTGTTTAGTATCGATGGTGATTCAACAGGATAGCCACACCCAAGCATAAAAAGTCCCTACGTAGAATAGTCCTGTCACTCCTTGATGTTTGTTTCTAATTTATGATGAGTCTTCGTGTAGCTTCTGTAGTTTTGTTTCTTCTTTAGAATTCTCTTTAAGGTCAGGCTGAATTACTAGCATACAGTAGGCCTACTATATATATTAGGTTACTCTGAAGTTATTAATGGCAATACTATTAATTGACGTATCAGAAAAACATGGCTTTAACCCATTGATTGGTTCGTTCGAATCTTCTGATGATGGGATTTCGCTGACAGGCTCTTCTTTATATTGACGTAACATTAGATTGATGATATTCGCAGCTTGATTACATTTGGAATTTAAGATACAAAAAATATTGTAATGACAATCTTATTTGATGAAGACTCTATTCATCTTATCTGATATACATATAATCTCTCTTTATTGTCTGTTGATATCTCTCCTTACCAAAGAAAACTCGGCTTCAACCTAAGCCAAAAAGGTAAAAGAAGTCTTATAGATAGCTACATCATTATTAAACTATACAGAAAACTCTTTGTATTCATATGTAAATATCTACAGTTCAAATGCAAATTCACATAATACGCCTTGTTTCAAAATTACGATAACACGTTCCTCCTTTACAGTTGGTCATTTTACGACGCTGTATGAACTACTAGGTTATTTAGCGTCGATGGAATTGGTGATAGCGAGATAGTATTTGGCGAGATGAGGCCGAAAATTTACTATAGATGACGCTTGGGGAAAGCTTCAGAAAAAACTCAACCAGATAATTATCCCAGGCAGGAATCGAACCCACACCTGAGCGCCACCCCGGATCAGCGGACAACCCGCTGAGCTACGCAGGTAGCTAAGTTTTAATGTTACAATAACTTTGTGTATATAATTTAAGAAACTCTCCAAATTTTTATCGACGCGTTATAAATACTCAATATGAGAATCCTCTGTTACAGTCCGCGTCATCGTTTTTGGCGTGTGAAATAAGTAATTGGAACGTTAAGTGCGAGTGTTTTACATTTTCTGCAGTCAGTCTGACAACTGTGTTGGCAAATGGCTGATGTGATGTGTATAGGAAGTGGTACAATTCTCAGCTGCACTAGCAACATGCTCACAAACTGGGCACTAGGTATATATCTAGGACACGCGCCAAAAACGCTGGCAAGGCATATATCAACACGATAGTCATATATTTGCAATACTCCCTTCAACATGTCTCAGTTTATGGGTGCAATCGCAGCAGTGATACGATGTTGTACTTCTTCAAGGACTTCTGGTGGAAGTGGCCCATAAACTGCATTCTTTACATGAATGAAGTCACATGGATTCAAGTCTGGTGTCCTAGAAGACCAAGGGTAATACGCCAGATCAGCGGCGGTAACACGTCCAATCCAACGATCTGATAAAGGTATTTTCGGAAACGTACGAAACAACCTTTGTTACCGTTACTACTGGATTTGTTTTCGCAAGCTAAAGAACGCAAAAAGAATTACATTGTAGAGTCATCAATTTTCAACAGTTTCTTTCATGGCAAGAGAAATAATAAGGAAGGTGTCTACGTTTTTCGAAACTTACAATTTGAGGCTTCGGAAGTTTGACTATCAAATGACGTGCACTAAGTTAATTTTCCATGAATACTTATAATAATATGGAAATGTTACTATAATATTTTTGAACACGGCGTATTGATATACAGTATTTCATTTCTTCTTTATTTCTTAAGATATATTTTTTGTGACTATTACACTTTTACTACGTCATACTACTTTTGAGCAATAAAACTGTACGAAAGGACGTGTTTCAACCAATTACGGCTTTTATCCTACAATTTTATCACTTCCCTAGCATTTGTTTATTTTTATCACTTCCCCAGCATTTGTTTGTTTTTTTTTTTATCCCTAGCATTTGTTGCTTTGTTTGCCAACATTTCAAACTGCAAATTTTTTACGGTACTTTATGATCATCATATGTTTCCCGCGTGGATAATCAAGAGAAATGGCGGCTCCGTTCAAACGTTTTCATGAAGCTAACATCAATGAAATAGAATTTTAGTAAGTCAATATTTTTTTCATTGTATTAGAGTGCTTTATTTCTTCTAATGTTTATGTACTTTCTTGTGTTTTTATTACCTTCTTTGTTTGCCAACATTTAAAACTGCAAATTCTTTACGATTCTATAAAACATGCTTTGCGATTGTCATTTGTTTACAGCATATAGATAGTCAACTGAAAATGGCGGCTACGTTCAAACGTTTTGGTGAAGCTAACATTAGTGAAATAGAATCTTAGTAAGGCCTAAGTCAATTAATATTTTATTGTATTAGAGTATTTTATTTCTTATAATCTTTATAGGCTATACTTTCTTCTAATCGTATAATAAGTCAATTAAATCCCACTCGAGTTTTGATTTTCTCTAGATAAATCAAAACCTCTAGTGAGATTACTGTTAATAAAGCAATTTACTATTAATAATAATTTATTAAATGGATCTTATTCGAATACTAAGAGGACTGCAGAAAATAGAAGACATTGAAGAATGTCCAGATGTTTGAGATGGGCAAGGCATGTAGCACATATGGTTGAATCCGGGAATGCATATAGAGTGTTAGTTGGGAGACCAGAGGGAAAAATATCTTTGGGGAGGCCGAGACGCAGATGGAAGGATAATATTGATTTGAGGAAAGTGAGATATGATGTTAGGGATGGATTTATCTTGTTTAGGTTAGGGACCAAAGGCGGGCTTATGTGAGAGCGGCAAGAACCTCCGGGTTCTTTAAAAGGAATTTGTAAGTAAGTATGTGGTTTGAGCTGCGAATGCTACATTTATTTTCCTGCACTACTATCAGTGTTCTCACAGTCTTTTAAAATTCAAGTTCTTTTTTATGATTATACAGAGATGATTCTTATTAAACGGTTTGCTACAATTATTATTTGAAAACACAGAACTAACTACTTAAACATACCACACAATAAAAGTATATGGATTCTAGAAATCCACTGTATTTTTTTTTTACTTTACTTTCTTAAACGATATATATAGTAGACTGTTATCTACCAATTAATTATTTGATAAAACGTAATTTCATGCACGTGTTACGAGTTTCTAAAGAACATGTTCCGACATTTATATTAATTACATTTCATTTTTTAAACATATTGTTTCCGCTATGTATATTCAATTGTCTTCACTGTTGCCGTCAGTCATAACCAGACATCGGATTCTAGGGCAAATGCCTATTTTGTTTCTTTAGGAGAAAAGTAAAAATAATTATTAATATTTGTGTTTCATGGAAATTGAAAGGTATTCAAAGAGTTTTATAGTGCCCTAAAATGCCCTAAAACGGTTATTAGAGCCTAATTTGTTAATATTCGCCTAAAAATGCCTAACTCACTGTAAAGTTTCGCATTTTACTCTTACTTTTTATAATTTATACATGCATTCACTGCGAAATTTAAGGCATTTAAAAAGTGGAAAGTTTGCTTCACACCGGCCATGAAACCATTGATAAAGGAAACAAAATGTTTTGAATCTCACGACACTCGCAATAGATTTCACGGAATTTAACATGTTTGGAGGCATAAATGCCGACAAAGAACCAACCTTAGTTTTGAAGCAGGCAACAATCACAACATGTGCTGCTACCGATTCAGAGATATACTATACTATAAAAATGACTGTTTTCGATCTGAAACCGATTAGCTGTACTGCCCTTCAGAGTGTCATAAAATCACAATTTTTGGAGAAAGAGTGTTTTTGAAATATTTATGAAAAGTGTAAAACTGCGAATTAGTAGGGTAAACCGTTACAAAATATTTAAAAGAATGGCCCTCCTAGTGTTAACACTACCAGGAAATGCAACAATAAGTGGAACTTTGTATTTTTGTCCAATTGAATCTCAATAACAACGGTTCATTTGAATGCTCGTTAACAGTTGCTCTTTCCCTCACCTTATTTGTGTTGAGAAGTTTTGAGCGGTAGGACGTTTTCCCGTGAAGTTTAACGCGATAATGCCGAAAAATATAAGTGCAAAATCTACATTGATTCGGCAATGGCTAACAGAATATTCAGAATTCACTTATGATGGAAAAATAATGTTCTGCAAGATTTGTAGCAAACAGGTATGTAACAATAGTTGAAATATATAAATTCTATTAATTTTAATGAGTAGGCCTATAATATTTATACATTGACTGAGCTATCCTGAGGTATAATTCTTTTTAAGACCACTACACTTTAACCTTTTAAATTCCGATAGTTAAAGTATTTGCAGGTCATTAAATTTTGATTGTTCGAACCCACTAACTTTGTGATAGAAATACGGCAATACAACAATTAGGATTTTATTTTAATTCAGTTTACTTTACATTTTTAAATTTCGCAAGAAAAGAAGTGCCACCTAAAGCAGCATGTGCAAGGAGCGGCTCATAAGGCTAAAGCTCAGCAGAAAAATCAACTGCAACAAACTTTACTAACACAGCCTACTTCATCCAATCTCAGCAGCAATTTCTATGCTGATTTAACCAGAGCGTTTGTTGCTGCTAACATTCCCTGGAATGCAATTGAAAATCCGGTTTTAAGACAGTTTTTACAAAAATACTGCAAACAAAATATCCCATCTGAGACGACCCTAAGAAAAAATTACTTAGACAGAATATACAATGACACTTTAGCTTCCATTCGGGAGGATATAGGTGATTCTTACATATGGGTCTCTGTGGATGAAACCTCAGATCCTATGAATAGGTATATAGCAAATATGGTAGTAGGAAAACTTAGTCCTGATGGACCTTCGATTCCACACCTTGTATGTGTTAAGGAACTTTCGAAAGTGAATAGCCAAGCCATTGCTTATTTTGTAAATAAAGGCCTACAGTCTTTATACTCAGGTAATATAGACGATTCTAAAGTTCTGTTGTTTTGTACTGATGTTGCCTCATACATGGTTGCTGCAGCTCCACTTCTTAAAACATTTTATCCTAACCACACGCATGTAACCTGTCTAGCACATGGCCTTCACAGGGCTTCTGAAACAATCAGGAATGAATTTCCACTTGTCAATTCGTTTATTTCTAACACAAAAAATGTTTTTGTAAAGCCCCATCCAGGATTTCAATATTCAGAGAGAACTTTCCAGATATCCCACTCCCACCTCAGCCGGTTGTTACACGATGGGGAACCTGGATTCAGTCAGTGGTGTATTATTCTAAGTATTTTAAAGAAGTGGTCACAGTTATTGATAAATTACCTGAAACTGATAGTGCAGCGTGTGTGAAAGCAGTGAAAGATTGTCTGAATGACTCACGAGTGAAAAACGATATTGCCTACATAACATCAAATTTTTCTTTCATACCTGCAAGCATTGAACAATTAGAACGTGAAAAACAATCTCTTTGTAGCCAAATAGCAATAGTAAAGGAAGCTCAAGTGAACATACATTCTGCTTTGGGCGAAACTGGGAGAAAAGTTAAAAATAAGTGGGACAACTAATTAAATAAGAATGTAGGATTTTCATTGTTGGAAAAAGTATCAAGAGTGATATCGGGGGAAAGTGTAAATGTTCCAGTAAGTATTGATGTTTCTATTGTACCTAATTTAAAATTTGCGCCTCTCACATCAGTTTCGGTTGAAAGAAGTTTTTCTGCTTTCAAAATGATTCTCAGTGACAAAAGGCAAAGGTCAACTGTGGAGAATTTAGAAAAAATTCTGGTGGTGTACTGTGCAGATAATTATAATAAAGTCTGAGCATGGAACTGAATTTCAATAACTTAAAATGAATCTTGATATCAATAATCATTATTTCATTAGTTTCATTATATTAAATTTGTGCAGCTCTGTTTATAAATATAATATAGTATTCTTTTTTAATGTTTAAACATACTTTTTGTGCGTATTTTAGTGTATAACTAAAAATTTTAGTGAAAGAAATAAGTATGATACCTTGATGTGCCTAAAATGCCTATTTTCATTAAAATAGAGCCTAATTTTACAAATTTTGAGCTTATTTTAGGCGCCTAAAACTGCAATTTTTAGTGCCTAAAAATCCGATGTCTAGTCATAACCTCTGTTTGATCAATTTTATTGTCGGAAAAAGTTGCAATAAAGTCTGGAATTTATACCTGATCGTAACTAGTCGAACATGTCGCTATTACTGGACAATGGGAGCTGCAAATGTTGTCGCAGGAGAACAAATAAAAACTTTCGTTTTGTCAGTGCTACGTGTTCTTGCATTCTCTAGTCACAAATGTACAACAGTGCTTCGTTGCAAATTAGGTTTCCAGGTACAATCTGGCAAACTTGAATTTGATTTCAAGCAGAAAAACGGAGATTTACGTCCTTCAATGTGTTTTCATCGTCGTTTAATTGTTCTTTCTTATCTAAAGGCATGACCTTGTCTCATGTTGAAACTACCTTTAAAGAATCTTTGCTTTTGGACGTCTGCTGTAATATTAATAAAGAAAAATGAAACATGAATTTAGCAGGAAAAACTTGTAAGTTGTAGTAATAGAGACCGGATTTTAAATGGAAAATATGTTATCAAAAAAGGACAAAAAAAGGGAAAGTTATAGCCAAAAAAAAACTTGAAAAAGGACTATAGGGCAAACATTGGTAATTTCGTGATAATTTCATGAAAACTAATTTAAAATGCAAATGTGTAAATATATCCTTATTCCGAGTTTTTCATCTAAAAGGCGATAACTTGCTGTACAAATCTGGAGACATAAAAGATTGGATACGTTCTTGAATATGTGCCAAAAACCACTTTTACAACTTAAGCTGAAAGGTTGGTTATTTCGTGATAACCTTGGTAATTTCGTGATATTGCATTGATAATTTCGTGAGAGGTAGAAGAATTGTGGAAAAATTCATTAAAGTCAAATGAAATTCTCATTTATTGTTACAAGACTTCAAACATAGTAATTCCGTCTAATATTCATAGCAAGAAAACATAGAAATACATATCAACACATAATAAGAATGAAATCAAAGTAAAAATTGAAATTGAAAAGGGATCTTCTTTCCCCTGAAAGGGTGAACACTTTTATTACGGACTTTATTATAACCTATATTACTAGGGTAACTCCAAAAGTAATGCATAACGTTTGTTTAAAAATTATATTTTCATCTTACAGCTTTGCTACAGAATGTAGATGCATCCTTAAGGAACAAAAGTCACTTTTCCACATAATCCCTGTCCCTTTCAACTGTCTTACGTAACCTAGGAACGAGGGCCTGTAGACCAGCACGGTAAAAGTCTGGACCAACACGTCTGAGCCACTCTTTAGCAGCGTGCACAAGGGAGTCATCTTCTAACCTCGTTCCGCGAAGGGATCCTTCAGTTTACCAAAGAGATGGTAATCGCACGGTGCCAGTTCAGGACTGTAAGGCGGCTGTTTCAGTGTTGTCTATCCGAATTTTCTGATCTGGTCTGTGGTCTTGTGACTGACATATGGCTGTGCGTTGTCGTGCAATAGCAGAACATCCTGCTTCTCCCGATGTCGTCGAACACGACTCAGTCTAACTTGAAGTTTCTTGAGAGTTGCAACATAACTTACCCGTCAGAATTAATGGTGGTTCCGTGTGGCATGATGTCCACAAGCAAGAGTCCTTCTGAATCGAAAAACACAGTAGCCATAACTTTTCCTGCCGAAGGTGTACTTTTGAATTTCTATTTCTTTGGTGAATTTGCATGATGCCACTCCATTGTCTGCCTCTGTCTCCTGTCCAAAATGGTGGAGCCATGTTCCATCTTCTGTCACAATTCTTGCGAGTAAGTTATCTAGCACTTATCATTGACACTTATCATGATAACAATTCAAACAGAAGCTACACTGAACCCATTGCGTCTCCGTTTTCTTTTTGTTATCACATCTTGTCTTCAGATTTCTAAAATTCCTATTGTAATACAATTTTTAAAATAGTATAAAATGTAACACTTAATACTCAACAAAATTTCGCCTCAAACAGCTAAGATTTAGGTCAGTAAATCTAAGCCTATATGGCGACTACAGATGTATCTAAAATTCCAAAAACATTTCCTAAAATTTCTTGAAAATACAATAAATCTTTGTACCAACTATCATATGCTTACCTTTAGTAATAAGCCTGTAATGTAATTACAAACATGCACAAAATTTGTACGCCTGAGAAGTCGACGCAAACTTACTCTCTCCAAACATAAAAGCTCACTGAAGCAACTACAATAGTCACACAAAGCTTAGCTGTATGTTTCTGGAAACTGGACAACATATGCAATCCCTTGGCGGAAATTTGGATCTCGTAACACCATTGGTTAGTTCACAAAAGAGCAAAGAAAAAGTATCACGAAATAACCACTGCCACGAAATTACCAATGTTTACCCTATTACTCCCAAAACCACACTTCAACACATTCATGGATATACATGGCACACACAATCTTAAATTTATCTCTTCGCAACATAAGGAAAGTGTTTTATTTGATATAGTTAAAAAAGGACTTCAAAAAGGATATTACTCCTTCAAAAGGGTGCTATTTTAATTGAAAACACACTTCAGCACATTCATTGATACACATAGCACACACAAGCTTATATTTATCGCTTCACAACATAAGGAAAGTGTTGTATTTTATCACATTCAACATTTCAATATGTTTCAATATGATTCTGCCTCTTTGAATGCAGAACGTCTTTATAAACAGAAAATGACAGCTCAACATCAACTGACATCAGAGGTGAAAATTTTCTTTTTATCCTGAACTCTAAATCAGCACACTTTATTAGTTTTGCAATGTCTGGAATCAGATGAAGAACGATATTTATTTTCCCTTGCTCAGGAAGTTATAGGACTATCGGAAAAATATAGGAAAATTATCTAAATGTTTGCGATATTCTATCAAAAAACGACCAAAATAAGAGATGTTTTTAAAAGGGGGGAAGGGGAAACGGACTAAGAAGTGGGGGGGAAAGGGAAGTCAAAGTCGGTGGAAGGTAGTTTTGAACATCGTAATTAATTATTTCATGTTTCGTGTTGAAATAAAAAAAATGGGATTCCCTTTAAAATCCGGTCTCTAAACTACTACTACTACTACTACTACTACTACTACTACTACTACTACTACTACTACTACTACTACTACTACAACTACTACTACCAACTACTACTACTACCAACTACTACTACTACCAACTACTACTACTACCAACTACTACTACTACCAACTACCACTACTACTACTACTACTACTACCACTACTACTACCAACTACTACTACTACCAACTACCACTACTACGACCAACTACCACTACTACTATTACCATCAACTACTACTACCAACTACTACTACTACCAACTACCACCACCACTACTACTACCAACTACCACTACTACTAACTACCACTACTACTACCAACTACCACTACTACGACCAACTACCACCAACTACTACTACTACTACTACCACCACCAACTACTACTACTACTACCACCACCAACTACTACTATTACCAACTACTACTACTACCAACTACTACTACTACTACTACTACTACCAACAACTACTACTACCAACAACAACTACTACTACTACAAACTACTACTACTACCAACTACTACTACTACTACTACTATTACTACCAACTACTACTACTACTACCACTACTACTACCAACTACTACTACCACTACTACTACCAACTACCACTACTACTACTACTACCAACTACCACTACTACTACAACTACCACTACTACTACCTACTACTACCAACTACTATTACTACCAACTACTACTACTACTGCCAACTACTACTATTACCAATTACCACTACTACTACCAACTACCACTACTACCACTACTACTACCAACTACCACTACCACTACTACTACCAACTACTACTACTACTACTATTACTATTATTACTATTACTATTATTATTATTAATCATCGTAATTCTGTTTAGTTGGTTTATTTGGATGTAGGCTACATCGCTTCAGATTTTGAAATGTTTGAATTGCCCTTATTAATTTTATCACTGCAGATATATAATTTGCGAAACTAGGTTTTGAGCAAGCAACCCTACTCGTTCCTAGGTCTGCCCCTTCCGTTTGTCGACAGCAGGCGTTCGGGGAATGCCATGGGATGTTGACGAAATGGAGAGATGTTGATGGGATAGCCTAATATAAATGCTTAATATGTGGAAACGGGAGAACCCTAAGAAAAATCCGAACTGCGACCTTGTCTCCTACACTCGTCGCAAGCCTGATAGAGGATTCGAACCTGCATGACAGGCTGAAGGTCTGGTCACTCAGCCATCGCAGATGATAAGAAATAGAGGAAAAAACCTATGTTAAGTGCAATAACCCATATTTTATGGAAATATGCATTTCATTTCACTGCTTGTAATCAGACTCTGTTCACTGAATTTCTAACAAGGAGAGGACACGCTCTGTATATCACCGAATTAAATAAGATTGTGTGAGATGAAAGTACAAGAAGTAATGTTTAAAGTCATACCTGGTATGGGTGGCCAATGACCCCTCGTTTTGGAAATATTGGCTATTGTTTGTGACATACTTCCGTTAGGTGCCTAATAGGGAAGCATTAGACTGTGTGAAAGCTTAGCTCATATGGTTCATGCTCTGGTATGGTTGGATGCTGAGTTGTTATCCAGGCAACCTGAGTTGGAATCTTAACTAGTGCTATATTTTTTTTTTCTTTTAATGATGATTAATAGTGTGATCACAGTAATCTATTTACATATATCATATTTCTCAATGCATTGAACGCTTCATCATGTTTTAAACAAATTACTAATTAACTAACATTGTATTGTAAAGGATAAACAAGGAAATGTTGCTCACGTAGGCAGGTCACTGGTGTCTGTTCTGTTTCTATTCCACTTCATTTTGTACATGATTCATTATGATAAATGTCATAAAAACACACAAAACATATATATATATATATATATATATATATATATATATATATATTTCCTGCACCATGCACAGCAAAAGAAAGAAGGTTGTCCACAGTCACACACATTTTTCCGCACTTCTGCTGCGAAACAGACATTTTTCACTTTCACAAACACTTCTCGTTCGTTTATTAATTTTGATGCATACCACGCATATTTCAACATGGCTTTGAATATAGGAGCTGACAATTGAAAGTGAATTAAGGAGTGAATTTTGAGGGCATCCTCCATTGAAGTAATTTGTCGCCAAGTTTGTAAAAGGAAAGAGCTATTTTGCATATATTTGATAAAAATCTTCACCTGTCTGAAAAAATAAACATCACAGGACTGGCATAATCCAGTACATTTGGGTGAAATCACTTTAAGGTTGCACATTACTTCATTTTCTTCATTTGTAAATATTTCTTCATACAAAGAAGGATTTGCCTGCCCTTCCCACGAGTCCAGAATTAGAAGAAATGGCTGCTCTTTCACATATGTCTTTATTACTTTCTCCAGGTATTGCTTATGGAGTTGAGATGTGAGCTTTCCTGATGAAGAACGTGTTATATATTTCCGAATTGAGAAGTGAGTTCATCTACTTGACGTTGCACTCTTGGGCCAAATAGTCCTTTTGGTTCTAATAATAATAATAATAATAATAATAATAATAATAATAATAATAATAATAATAATAATAATAATAATAAGAAGTTTAAAAAAATGAGAAGGCATTAGGATTCGAACTGGAGTTGCCTGGATGACAACTCAGCATCCAACCATATGAGCTACCCTGTTACATAGTCTAATGCTTCCATATTAGCCACCTTACAGAAGTATGTCACAAACAACAGCCAATATTTCCAAAATGAGGGGTCATTGGCCACCCATACCAGGTATGACTTTAAACAGTACATCTTGTAATGTCATCTCACACAATCTTATTTAATTCGGTGATATACAGAGCATGTCCTCTCCTTGTAAATTTGAGGAGCAACTAATCAAAACCATCCATCACCAGTCATTTGAGTGGTTTCCGATAGATGGCAGTGTTCTCTGTACGTCTGTGCAATTAGAATTCTTCAAATCGCAACCTATGTCATCCATTTTTACACAGTTGTGTCAGGAGGATCTAACCAAAACGTAAATTGAGTGATGAGAGTGTGTGTTTTATCAACAGTAATTTCACTAGACATTTTGATTTATCTAGAGAAAATCAAAACCCGAGTGGGATTTAATTGATTATTACACGATTAGAAGAAAGTATATAAAGATTAGAAGAAATAAAGTACTCTAATACAATAAAATATTAATTGACTTACTAAATTTCTTAAAAATGTATTATTGTACCATCTCATCATTACAAATATTCCGCCAGATGGTAGTAGTGTGTAATGATTAGCTGTTCTCTTGTTACTCGCTGTTACCAATCTTCATTGAACTGTATGGACGATTACTAGTCAAGAAGGCTTTGTTGATTCAGTTTAATTTTATTAAAACAGTTGCATTCCACTTCAATTATCAATATAGCCTATATTAAACAATCTCTGATACATGATTATCCATAATCTCATACAGTAGAAGCTATAACATAACCTAACTAATATAAATAAGATAAATGACAGAAAAGTTTTAATTAAGGTAATGAAATAAACATGAATCATTTTAAAAGATAGTCTACAATAATAATTGAAAGTACAAATTTGGCAAATAAAAAAATAAATGCTAGGGAGGTGATCAAAATTGTAGGGTAAGTAGCTATGATTGGTTGAAACAAGTCGTTTCGTGCCGTTTTATTGATCGAATGTCGAATGTAGTATGATGTAGTAATGGTGTAATAGTCACAGTAAAAATGTCCGAAAATGAGAACTCTGGGATTTAAATCCCGGTCACAAAAGTATTTAAATTTCGGCATCAGAAGTTAAAAAGTCACTGGCAACACAGTTCATAATACAGTATCCAGACAGACAACACAGCAAACATTAATCGTCAACAGAACATGAAATGATCAGAAATTCGCGTTTCCCTACTAAAATAAGCAGCGCCAGATATTTACGGAAATCGCGAAAATCACGACTAATATATATAAATAGATTTTTACTAATCTTTACGAATTATGTTATTCTGATTAATAATATGCGGATGGAACAATCGCGAAAAATCGCGAAATAGAGTTCTAATAGCGAAATATGAACACATTCGCAAATTATTACTATTGTGTCTTTTTATAGCGAATTTCATATTATGAGTTTTTCTGATTTTTTTTTTTTCACTTTAATCTGTTAAATATCCAATGGGCTACATTACATGGTATTCCAGGTGTTCCGACTACATTAGTGAACTCAAAATACGGAGAATTCAACATTTTACTAATAATTTGAAAGTTTTAATTTCGGGGCTGCAAGGTTTTAATGAATGTGTGTTAAATACAGTCTCAATCCAACAAATATAGTCTATTGGCCATACTGCGCTTTTACCAGAATCCAACGAACCTTTAATTGTAATTATTTGGAAAGTAATATTCATACTGAGTTAATGCTTCAATTCAAAAATAATTGTATTTTCAAAAATTTCCATTAATCTCCTCCAGGAATACAAATCAATCCCCGACAATCTCTGTCGACATCAATATTACAAAATACAAATGGTAAACCTATTAATCTCCATAAATACCTGCCCCTGATAATAAGATTGTAATAATTGTATGAATTGGTTAAATGTCCACCAAACAGCAACAAAACATAAGTTGTCCAAGTTAAATAGTATTATAACTTCTATAGTTTTCAATTTATTATTTCTTTATTGAGATATGTGGTTGATTCACCTCCAATCTAGATTTAAACAAGATAATATTCATCTTTCTTCTATAAATAGTTTGGAAAATACACATTTTTGTCTCTCCTGAAAATTTCGTCTTGTGTGATATTCATTTGTTTTTCACTTGAGCAATAACTGAGGACGAAGACTGGGGTGTTATTTCTCATTGCATTGTATTGTATTGTACTGTATTGTATTGTATTTATTAACAATCCATGGTATTCATACAATGCTTCACAGCTAGAATATGGAACAAGTCAAAAAACTTAATACTATTATAAAGTCTTAATTTATAGTCACAGTCTAGACGAATATATTCAGACGAGGTTTACAATCCTAGTCTTCTAGTATAATACAAAGTTCTAGTATCAATTTCATAAAGCGTTGTTGAATGTCATGAATTCACCTACAGAATAGAAGGCGTGAGAAATTAAGTACTTCTTTAATTTGGCCCTAAATAATCTTATGTTTTGAGTATCATTTTTTATATCGATAGGGAGGCTATTAAAAATGTTTACTGCCATATGACGCACTCCTTTTTGATAGCACGATAGATTAGTCGATGGAGTAAGAAAGTCAATTTTTGACGTTTATTTATGCTATGAACTGTTGAATTAGTTACAAAGTTTTCACGATTACATAAGAGGAAGATTATTAATGAAAAAATATACTGACAAGCCATGTAGTTTTTTTAAAGTAGTCCTACTCGATTCCCTATATTTGGCACCTACTATTATTCTAATTACAATTTTTGTAGTAGGAATATACTGTTACTATCTGTGGAATTTCCCCAGAATATTATTCCAAAACTCATTACCGAGTGGAAGTATGCAAAGTATATTATGTTTTCAAGGTATTGATATTTACTATATTTTGCATAGATCTAATAGCAAAATATACTGAATTTAGTTTGGGGGTAATTTCTTTAATATGATTTTTCCAATTTAACACATTATCAATTTTAAGCCAAGAAATGTTGTTGATGTTGTTCCTAATAGGAAGCTATTGTTAATTATTTCGCTTGGAATTTGCGGGGTTTAATTTGGACAGGATTTAAATTAAATAAAATTATGTTAGTTTTATTACAATTTAATGCTAATTTATTGACTGAAAACAAGTCACATATTTTGAAGAGAATTTTGTCTGTTGAAGATTGGAATGCGTTGGAGTTATTGGCTGTAATTATTATAGACTACTTGTGCCATCTGCAAATAATATGGGATGGCCTATATCTTTTATTAGGGGGGCAAGATCACTTATGAACACTAGAAAACGTAGGGGACCTAATATTGATCCTTAAGGAATTCAATTATTATTAGTTCTCCATGTCGAGGTAGATTTCATAGTTGTATTGATTTCGACTTTCTGTTTTTCATCTATTAGATATGAGTGAAACCACTGTTTTTTTTTTATTTTAGTAGGTTATTTTACGACGCTTTATCAACAGCTTAGGTTATTTAGCGTCTGAATGAGACGAAGGTGAGAATGCCGGTGAAATGAGTCCGGGGTCCAGCACCGAAAGTTACCCAGCATTTACTCATCTTGGGTTAAGGGAAAACCCCGGAAAAAACCTCAACCAGATAACTTGCCCCGACCAGGAATCGAACCCGGGCCACCTGGTTTCGCGGCCAGATGCGCTGACCGTTACTCCACAGGTGTGGACGAAACCACTGGTGTGCAACGCCTTCAATTACATAATAATCTAATTTGTCCAGCAGCATTTTATGATTTATATTTTTATGATTAGGACACGAGACTGAAAAGTTTGAGAACTGCTGAATTTCTTTTTTTGTTATAGGATACGTAAGACTACAAAATTAACTTCCAGTTGACAAATAATTTAACTGTGCAAACAGCCAAACAAGTGGCAGACCCAGAATACAATTAGTCATTGGTTGAAACTCAAATGCATGACACGTAATTGGACTAGCAGCGAACCTGTCAGACTTCACCGCGAAGTTGAAGGGGAACTGCCACAGTCTGTGAAAAGGGTCTTTTGAGGAATCGCGCACACGTGTGGGGTGACCCTGGTGCCACAAAAGGTCGACCCTCTCAATTTCCAGAAAGTAGGAAAACAGACGTCCATTCCGCCTAGCCGGACCGCTTGTCAAAATAAATGAAAGAACCCCGAAAAAACCGGATAATCTTGGAAGAGGATGGAAGTATCCTTTACACACGTGTTCTTCCTTCAACTTTGACCTGTGCAAGATGTGAAAATGAGAGAAGAATTGTATTATTTTTTTTTTTTGTTTTCTTTTGGGTCTTTCAGAAAATATCGGATAACACATGACTCTAAAAATACATATTACCAAGATGTCATTGGGCCACCTGATATACAGTTTCTTGTACATGAGGTCCAGCTGTACGCTAAAAACCCGTTATTCGTATATATTCTACAGCCACATGCTAGTATATCCACATAACCGAACGACGTGGCTCATGCGCTCTGCATGGGACTTGCATTTGGGAGGTCTGCGGTTCAAATCCCGGGACTGACCTACTGATTGTGGTTTTTCTGTGGTTTTCCACAGTTACTTAGGCAAATATCGGGTTGGCATTTTCATTGCCACGGTCCATTTCCCTTCCTCTTTTCTGTAGAGAGAGAATTTAGATTTCATATCATATCGACGGTGTTCAGGTAAAAGGGCTTATTTCACAAAAGAAACATTTTTCAGAAGTAGTTCTAGGCACTAATTACATTTTAATACATTATTATTAATTTCTTTATATGAAGGAATGTAAATATAACTATAAAAAAATATCTTCACGTTTTGTAATTAAATTTTAACTAACTACACTAATCACAACAAAAAGGTCACATTTAAAAAATGAGAGTTAAGCCCTTTTACACCGCCGATATCATTCATCTTCATCATCATCATCATCATCATCTCAGGTCATGAAGCATATCTTTGTCCGCTCGCAGAAGGGGCCTCCTCTCCGAAACCGTCTCTGAGTTCTAAACCTTTCGCAATATTTCTGCCAGGATTCATTCCTTAAGAGCACTTCGGAGGGCGCCTCGACATTTTAGAAGGACCAGAATGAAGCCTGTGCTGCTTGGTCACCTTGGCGGTATGAACTTAAGGCGAGGGGAGTGTAGGAGACCCATTGGTGAGCGGGTGAGGGATCTCATGCAGCCGGTGGGATGGTGGACTTCGTTCTCATTCATTCCATAATTCGGGATCCACAATAGGCCACTGTCGAGCCGACGTGCTGAAGGGTCGTCCCTAACCCGCCACTAGCCACTCAATACTACTACTACTACTACTACTACTACTACTACTACTACTACTACTACTACTACTACTACTACTACTACTACTACTACTACTACTATGCCTACTACTACTACTACTACTACTACGCCTACTACTACTACTACTACTACTACGCCTACTACTACTAATACCACCACCACCACCACCACCACCACCACGGAAAGAACTAAGTCACTTTTTGTTTATTTTTCTTTTTTGGTCCCATATAGGCCCTACTTGCTCATAAAGTGAACTAACTTTCTAGTAAATCAGAATGGCAAAAAGCCTACATTGTAACATGGTAACTTAAACTAAATGAGATGTAAACAAATGCTGTTTTGTTAGTGTATTAAAGTTAAGAAATGCTCCTCTGTAAAATTTAAGAAAAATTGACTTAGCATGTTCTTTTCGTGGACTCTACAAATTCACTACGGTCTCAGTTGCTAACGTGGTAACAGTTTAAAAGCGAACGAATTTATATATACGAACCCACTACCTGCTGCATATTCTTTGTAAATTATGGAATACGTAACAATACTCATATTTATATTTTTTTAATCCGTGGCGACACAGCCCTAAGAGGCCAGACCGATCAGCCGGCTGCTCGCCTCACGTCCACATACCGAAGCAGAGGTGGATGATCATCAAACCAGAATGGAGGTATCGTGTGGTTAGCACGGTGATCCCTCCAGCCGTTATAGCTGGTTTTCGCAACCGGATTTCACTACATACCGTAGTTTCCTAAGTGCATCACGATGCTGGGTGGGCACCGGTCCCATATAGGCCTACTGGCCGAAATTTCATGAGAAAATCTCTTCCCCCATGAGGACTCGAACCATCGTGCATTCCGTAACGCGAGTCCTAGACAGGATGGCTTAGATCACGACGGCAGGGCGCGGGACCAAATATTTATACAGGATCAGTCATAATTATGTTTTGAAAACGCGTGAGCGTGCTTCTGGATCAAAAATAAGAACAATTCCTTATATAAAAATTTGACGGAAAATGCATATTTATTGGAGAAATGATCACACTTTGTTTTTTGTTCTTTTTTGTTGTGTCACAAGTACTGTACATGTTTGGAAACTTGTCATTTAATGTTTACAAAAGGTGCTCAATGTGTCCCCCGCCATTGTTTACACATGATGAAAGAGTAATGGAACGGAGAAAAATTCTCTCCGGCGCCGGGACTTGAACCCGGGTTTTCAGCTCTACGTGCTGATGCTTTATACACTAAGCCACACCGGATACAATCCCGACGCCGGTTAGAATCGTCTCAGATTAAGCTCCAACTCTTGGGTTCCCTCTAGTGGCCGCCCTCTGCACTACGTCATAGATGTCTATGAAGGCAGGATCGAAGTCCACACATGTGCTAAGGTGCACTCGATATGAGTGACTAGTTGGCCGGGATCCGACGGAATAAGCGCCGTCTTAAATCACGAAGTGATTTACGCATATCATATATATTATTATTTTTTATTTATTTTTTTTTACACATGCCTGAGCACGACGTACATTCGACTTGTGAGTACACTCAAACACCGTGGATCAATTGGCATGCATTTTCAACACGTTGCAATAGATCCTCTGTATCATTCACTGATGTTGCATAGATCACAGCCTTCGAGTGACTCCAAAGGTATAAACCTAATGGGGTGAGGTCGGGTGATCTGGGTGGCCAAGGCGTCGAATCAAAACAAAAACAATGTACTACTGTCTCGTCACTGTGTTGTTTGTAAACAAACACTGGTACAAAATCAAAACAAAAACAACACAATAATGTGATCAGATACTTATGAATACATTTTCCGTTAAATTTTCATATAAGGAATTGTACTCATTTTTGATCCAGGAACACAATCACGCGTTTTCCAAACATACTTATGACTCACTCTGTATATGTTTTGAAATAATGTTATTTTTTGTTGACTAATGTCCGAAGAATGTTTAATCTCCAGGGTATTTTCAGAAGCCCGATGAAGTCGGATAGTCCGTAAATATAGCATAATATAAAAGCACATAATGTTTTTCTTTTGTCATAGTTTAACTTTGTCTTAGCAGATTGGCAGAGTTTGTTCAAATCTTATACACGTTATACAAACAGACTGTAATCGTCTAATTCCTAACTAAATACTTTTCTAGCACCTTTAGTTGAATTGAATTTTGAAGAATTTATTGCTACGTGTCTCTGGCTTTAACGAATGGGCCGGAAGGAATTCGCCGTAAGGAATTAATAAGGTTTCAGCTTGTAGGTTCTCGGTTTTAAGAGACTGTAAAGTTGAGAAGCCTCGTGCTTGGGATGCCGATCGTGATGTACCTTCCGTGTTCCGGCGCAGGTCTGCGTCAACCCTTACGAACTCCCCTCCCTTTCTGAAAGAAACATGGGGTAAGTATTTGCCAGGAGAAAAAGATTTTACTTCCATTGAGGAATTTAGAACATGAAATTTCACTTTGTAGATTCACGGAATGTGTGTTCATGTACTACTCTTCCACATTCTAAGGAGGAGACTGCCCGCAAGGAATTTTCGTTAATTTGTGCGACAAGGGTGCTCATTATCACTTACTCTTTTTAATTTAGAGCCTATATATTGACGAAAGTGCCGGAATTTGGCAATTTCACTTGAATTCTCAACTTTATTAATATGATCTTATTTGCAGAATAATCTACAACAAGCACTATCTAAATTAAAGCAGATATGATCTGATTAGCTCGACAAAGAAAACGAAGGTAATGGCAAAAATTCACAAAATCGCGCAAAATGAAACATGTTTCACAGACATTTTAAGTTGTGTATTTATTTAGTTGTTTTTTCTGTACATTAATGTTAATGTGTAGATCAGTGTTACATAACTGGCCACGGTTATTTAAAAGAGAATTTTATTTTATTCTATAATTTATATTATAATGTCCACAAAAATGTCAGTTCTGTGACGACTCAGAATTGAAAAAAACAATTTTCAATTTGTTATCCCTTAAATCTCATGTTGATTACTGGGTTTAAGATTATCTTGAATATGCACTTCCACGTCTGACTGTTAACATAAACCTACATGACACTTTTACATATTTTACAGAATTTAACTATCACAGAACTGACTGGTGATAAAGGTTCTCACTGGAAAACAGTTACATATGTTTTTTCTTCTCTAATATGAAAAATTATAAATCACTCTTCCGCTGCATACTCCTACACTGTGGGCCATACGAAACAACTGAAGAGTTGTTCTGGACTCTTGCAGTCATCTAGTGGATACTTATATCGCTTGCAGTATGTCACAGAACTGACATGAACTATTAGGGACTGATTTAAATAATATTTAGAGTATTAAAGAAACAATTCAATGATTATCTTTGTAATAAACACAAACATTAAATCCGAATATATCAACATGGGTGTCCAACAGAACTGTTGTATGTCACCTATATTGTTTAATTTGTATATTGACGACGCCATTAGAGCATGGAAGAGAAAATTACTACACTTGAGTTTTGACAATGACATAAACAGTGATAACTTTGTCTTCACAATTATGTTTACTGATGATCAAGTAATTGTTTCAAATTCTGAAAATGCTCTCCAACGAGCTCTGTTTGAATTGCAGAAAATAATAGAGGTGTATAACTTCGAAATTTCAACTGATAAAACAGAATCTATGACATTCCAGGGTCCAACGCAAATTCGTTGCAAGTTTGTTATTAATAATAAATTGATTAAACAAGTCAGCCAGTTCAAATTACTTGGTTACACACTATCGCCTTTTGAAGAAGCGGATGTCAAACAAAAAACGGAAATATTCAACCGAATGTGTGGTACAATAACTAGAACTTTAAAAAAACAAGGCAAGGAAGGAAACAATGTTGAAGTTTTATAAGACGATGGCAGTACCAGCGGGTTTATATGGAGCAGAATCGTGGGTCCTCAATAGTAGAGATAAAAGTAGAATTCAAGCTTCAGAAATGCGGTTCCTTCGCTCAGTGATGGGTGTAACAAGGAGGGACAAAATACGAAACGAAGAAATTAGGAAATCACTGAATATCTACAACTTAAACAACAAAATTGTGGAATATAGACAGAACTGGAGATCCCATGTGGAACGAATGAGTGATGAAAGACTGCCTAAATTAATCTTCGGGTATCAACCTAAAGGCTTCCGTAGTATTGGTAGACCAAGAAAACGATGGCAAGACCAAGAATAAGGAATATGTATGAAGTTCGCAACAGGTCGAGAGGCCTAAAGCGTGATGGTGATGATGATGATGATGATGATGATGATGATGATAAACTAATAAATGGTAGGATATGCCTCCTGTTAAATATTGCGTTTCACTCTTTTAATTGCTAAATAACTGATGATATAGTTAGAGACACGTCACTCCAATGTGCTGTACACCGTTTTCAAACAGTTTGGAAAAACACAAAGTTTGCATAACACCACGCAAGTTGAGTAATCCCTTCAGTGTCCTGAAGCAATTAGAAAAAACACACAATAGCTTGCACTACACTACGTCCAGCAAACGCACTTAAAATTCGACGCATTCGATTCCAACTCCATCTGAAATTACTTCCAACTCATCCGCAATTTTGTTCACCGGGATTCGAAACCGGGTTATCAGCGTGGAAATCCAACGCTTCATGTATTCGACTAATAACTGATGTTTGTTGTTGTTTAATCAACTGTGCAAAGATAGGTTTGAACCTCACAACTGACACCAATAAGGCATCACTCATGAGGCAACTAAGCCAGGAATGGGGTAGGTCAGTGCTGGAGTCAGGTAACATTGCTGGTTAAGAACAAGGTTGAAATAACAACACTGAATTGCAACAGTGTGTCCCATATCTATGACTACTACAAGAACTGCAATTTCATTAGTTTCGAACGCAGAAATAAATGCAGTATTGTTGAGTGAGTAGCCATATAAAGAAAAAGGCAAAAAGTACATATAAAAGTAAGAAAAGCGCAAAAAAGTACATATTAAAGTAAGCAAGGCGTAAACGGCAAAAAAAAAAGGCAAGATCAAACTTAATCAGAAGGCTTCATTTCTCATGATTCGTTCACATCTACTAAAAGCTTTTAAATATGAACATTCAAATAAAATAGGAATTTTCCCAAACATCCGATGTCTAGTAATTACTTTCAACTCTTAACTCTACCGGGAATTGCTTCCAATTCCAACTTCACTCAAAATTTCTTTCTACTTCGACTTTTAACTTCACAGTCCAGATATTATTTAGCCTCAGTACACTGTTCGAAGTACCAAATTCTTGTTATGGGGAGATTCATTTCTTTGTAATTAAGCGGACCATAAAGTCTAAACTAGAAGAAGAAATAAGAAGGAGATAAAGATTGAAGATGATGAGTAGAAAGAAAAGGAGGAAGAATGTGGTAATAGTCTACTTTATCTATGGCAAGTTTCTCATCATCCATCTAGTAATAATCGATGTTAATCGCGTCACAAAATCCAACGATGGTGAAACTATCCATTTTATTGATTGTCTAGTTTTAGCTATATCAGAAAAACCTGGAGTACTCGAAAGAGTGGTGAGTTTGGTTAAATCAGTGTTGCAGAAACTCCGAGACTAATGCTTTGGTGACCGCTGAGTCATCTCCCGTTGACATGTCCTTCCTTTCTTGTTACACATTTCAACTCTATTCATCTCCACAATCTTTATATTTGTCCAGTCGGTCGTGAAGTCTGGCGTACCCTTACAGTACCTGCTGCATGGAACCAAAGCGAACCGAACCAATCTTCCTCGGTGTTCGTACAGTCGCAGCAAAAGTCACGATCACGAAGAAGGAATAGAAAAGTAATAAACAAGGTTTAATAGTACCGGTAATAATAGTAATAATAATAATAATAATAATAATAATAATAATAATAATAATAATAATAATATGAATGAATTTTACATGGTTATCAATGTCATCGGCATCTATTCTAATCTTTTTCTCCTCTTTCATCTCCTCGTCTTAATGTTCATTTCTTATTCATTTCTATTCACTCACTTTCTTATCTTTCTTTTCCTCCTCCTTCTAATTTCTTTCTTTTCTTACATCCGATCCTCTTCTAATTGAAGGGTTCAGAACCATAGTGGGCCAACCACCATTTATTAAAAACGGAGAAAGCAAGGGTTAAAGTAAATACCATAGTTTAATGAAGATTGACATATCATTTCGTTTGAATGTGTATACTTTATATTACTTGCTATATGTTTCCATTGAATTATGGTGTTAACTTCATTTTAACCCTTGTTTTCTACGGTTTTAGTAAATGGTGTGTGGCCCACTATGGTTTTGAACCCTTCAATTGTCTTTTCTTTTTTCTTCTAAATCTCTTGTTATTTCTCTTCTCCCTCTTTTTTTTTTTCTTTTTGTAACGTGAAACGTTTATGCGCTCGACATTAGAGAAATCTGTACCTATTCCACCTTTAAACATTGCAACTTCGCAACATTTCACTTTTCAACTTTTGAAAAGTGAAAAGTCTTTCTGTTCCTCCATAAATCAGAGACTGCTTTGCACTTTTCATTTATTCTTCTAAGTCTTTGCATATCAGTAGTCATTGCAACTCCATGTTGTTGAGCTCCATTTCCTAGCAAATCTAAACCATTCATTCATTGTTTTCTTCCCAAGGGCAGATCTTTTACTGCAAACCCAGAATTCTTCAATCTCCTCTATTCTCCGCTTCCTCATATGTGTAATAAATTGGTCTTCAGATGAAAAATTTATATTTCTTCTTGATTTTGGTTCTAAAATAGGTCAAATTATTTTAAGAATATAATCTGCTTCGGTTCGCGTAATTTTAAAACAGAATGGAAATGTGTCCTGGCTCTTTGCAAAAATGTAATTCACTCTTCAGCATAGAACTTCGCACTTTTCAAAATTATTGTATTATAGAAACAAAAGAAGTAATATATTTAAAAGTTTCCTCTATTTTTCCTTTTCACTTTGCGAACCAGTTTTGAAAGGTGATAGTGGAACAGAACTACAAAGTGAAAGTTGAATAGTTCTATGGTGAAACAGACCTCTGGCCACACTCTGTTGAAAAGCGCACTACGCCACGCAAGCGATAATAGCCACGCTGTAGGGTAAAGTTGCCTAATTCCGTGATACGTTTATTTCACTGAATGTCACAGGAATGGTTATCTTGCTAGGAAGTTCACCGATGTCTCAAAATTGGGCGAAAGATGCACTCTTTCGAGAAAGATGTCTGGCGCTATGGTCGAACGGTAAAGCTTTGACTGACATTTAATTTTGAAACAGTATCACGGGATTAGGGGTATCACAGAAATAGGCAACTTTATCCTACTGCTCAAGCTGGGAATACGCACAGTAAATATAACATCTTAACGAAATATTCAACTTAATTCTAATTAAAAAATATATATTATTCATACACAAATATAGGTAGTTAATAAATGCGGAGAGTATAAAGACAGAAATAGTTATTCATTCTTGTATACACTCTTTCAACACTTACATAATCACTGATTAATTGTTAAGTTAGTTAAATTAATAAATAATGAACTTTACTGAGTTAACATTTTAAATAAGTAATGATGTTATTGTACCTGATTGACTAGTTTCGATGTTTTCTTGTTTTATCATTTGCTGAATCCTAGTGAGTTCCCACGCTGTTTTCTGGTTTTCTGTTATGATGGGGTGTGTTCATATTTGTTTCGAAAAGGTGTTTGTTTTGAAATTCAATTGAGTGTTTAGGATGTGTTTTGGATGTGTTTTTGTGTGTTTATACATTTCGTATTGTTCTAGAGTGTCGAGTTTCTGGTTTTTTGGTTGAATGTGTAGCATTTTCATGTCTGTGTTTATATTGCTGTAGTTAGTTCATTCATTGTTTAAACATAGTGAATAAATCTGAGTGCAATAAAAGCTTTCAATTTGTTTGTACTGTATATAAAAATCCATTAAGCTATAAAATATCCTAATTATTAACAACAAATATTCTTGGAGTCAAAAAAGACCCTAGGTAAGTGGTATGAAATTCTAGACCAACTAAGTTGCCAGGGTTAAAACATGAATCTACCTGGTGCTGATTTTAAAACCCCCTAACAGTACTGCAAATTAACGTCAGATAATTAGTAACTATCCTCTCCCGACATAAAATACAATAAGTAATATTAAGTATTGAGTAAAAATCACGTAGTTCGCAATTAGGTGTACACAGCAGTTATAGCCTTCCGTCAGAACGAGTAAAAGAAAATAGCTGGACTACTCATTCCATGGACGTAATAATACTTGCGAAAAGTACGCATTGCTCGTATAAAACTCCGTAACTAGGGTTTGAGTGGCCATAGGCAACTCTTTTCTTTATTCTTTTCTTTTTTATGTCTTGAAATTACTAGCCCGTCAATGCACGGTTGGCATCACATAAACATCGACGTAATGTGAAAAGCTGAGAAGTGGCAAGACGTATGGGCAAAAATTAACGAGAGTTAAAAGTGCCGTAATAACAACTTCACGTTTATGGAGTTCTTTAGTTTTTGTAACGAGCGTTTATAATGCTTTACATGTAATAAAAATAAAATCATGCAACAGAGTCTAAAAAGATAACGACGAATTAATGACGGATTTACGTTTTATGAAGTGAGTTAGATTTTTATTTTATTATTACATGAAGTAAGTTACAGAGAAAAGATTATGACGCCACAGAAAATAAATTTCGATAGTGCTAAGAAATACACGTTTTCAGCATCTGTGCTACCGATGTCCAGCGTCGTAGCTGCGTCGTTTAAGGCGTCCTGCCTTTAACTAACATTAGCTACGGAAAGAGCGCTTGTTCGAATCTTCACGAGAGAGGAAATTTTCTCATGAAATTTCAAACTAGGCTATTTTCGATTTCGCAAGCTAACTATAACAGCTGATGGGATATTGTTCTGACCCCTTGTAACTTCACATACTGGTTAGATGATCGTTCACCTCTTCTGAGGCATTTGGACGTGAGGTATCAGTCAGCTGGTTCACTTTGATTCTCCATGCGCGCAATGAATGTGTTTTTTATTCTACCGAAATAGACGAATTTTCTTTATATTCAATATCTACAATTCAATTCATCCGGAATATACGTAGGCCTATATAAGCGATACAGAGTAAATCTGAAGTCAATAGACGAATTGTATTAATTAATAGAACACATCGTTTAAAGTGTTTCGAGGTTGTAAACCACATGCTGGAAACTCTTTTCTTAGCAACAGAGCGCGAAAGTATTAAGGGAAGAATCCGATAATAAAATTACTTCCTTAGGAATTAAACACTCGCACTGTACATCAACTCAGTCCATTACCCATGAGGCCTCTGCATTTTCTTGAAAACGGCCGACCGAGCTCGCCTATCAGTCCTCAGTTGTGAAGAAGGCAGCCGGGAAATGATTCGCTCGAGCGCATGCAGTCGAGAATGTATAACCGATCGGTTGAACCGTTTACTCGGTCTGTCACGAGCGCTCGAGGTTGTTACACTACAATTACACCTTTTAATGCCTGATACCAAAAACAGCCTACCTAAGAATGTTACCATTTTGTTTTTATTTCGGATAGCACGAAAATTAGATTTAAATACCACAATAATTTAAATGAAATAATGCTTTGTTGGATTATTAAATATGTGAATGTATAAAAAGAACAGACATTTTGTGATGCGTGTCAAATTTCTTCAAAAGCAGACATTATATATTTCAGTTAAATCTATATGTTCACTTCCCTTAACATTTTTACAATAGTGTATATTAAGAGACAATAACTGATGTTGGAACTACTTATGGTAAGGTGTATGCAGATTCTATTATACCACATTCAACGAACATATCACGATATGTTAAGGATGGAGCAAAGAAAATTTGAGCTGAAGTTATTCCAAAATTAAAAGAATCAATGGAAAAATCGCCATTTGGTTTTAAAATTAATAATTTTTGTTCAATCTTAGGCTATCTAGAATTTCCTCCTTTGTTTCTTATTTACTTTTGTCCTGTGCCATTAAGAATATAACACTGTTACAAAATATTATAAATTAATTGTTCCGTTCAACTACTATAGGACAAAGACTAACATACTTATTTATCTTTTTAGTGCTGTTTATACTTTTTATTTATATTCTTACAGGCAAGAGTTTGTTAAAATTGTATTTTATTACATTGATTTCTTAATTTTTTATTATAATTTAAATATTTTATTGTAATTTTTATTCAATCTGATAGCCTGTATACCTACTACGTTCACTAACCAGGTGATACGACATCAGACAGTTTAACGTTTCCGTAGGACATACTGTAAACACATCGATCGAAGACAGTTGTCAGTCTATGATATTCTTCATACGACCGGAACGACCGGTTGTCCGTGATACTTCATTGGATGTTTTGCTTTCTGCGGAGTCAGAACACGCGGTAGCCGGCCTGCTGCGTATAGTACGAAGCGAACGGTCCGGAGTGAGCGAGTATTGCTATGACTCTCGGTCGTTCGTTCTTAATGAAATTCAGAGCTGCACTACCCAAACAGCGCAACAAATTTTCAGTCTGACTTACGCAGGTATCTTGGCAATGCTCTTCGTAAGAAATGGATTAGACATGGTGGTCCAGTATCCTGGTCTGCTAAGTCACTTGATCTAAGCCCGTTAGACTTTTTCGTGTGGGATCATATGAGGACTGAAGTTTATCGTACTCCAGTTGCAAGTAGTGTTATTGCAGAAGAAATACTGTAGTTCGGAACGAAACAGTATATACCGCAGGAAAACTTGATATTGTTGAAAGTGCACTCCTCGTTTTGTTTCTATTCTATATTCCTGTGGTAGAGAACTCCGAGATTGGGAATAGGCTTTGCAAGTGTAGTGATTTGTACGAAGGAATTTACTTAGGAAAGTTTTAGGCCTACATTAAATACTTGTTGTAATAAATTGAGGTATTGTGTCATTTAATGATTCATTCATTCATTCATTCATGCATTCACAGTGTTCTGCCTAAGGGGGCAGGTCTTTCACTGCAAACTCAGCATTCTCCATCTTTCATATTTTCTGCCTTCCTCTTTGCCTCCTCATATGATTCATATAAGTATCTTAATGTCGTCTATCATTTGATATCTGATAACCGATATAATTTTTGAAAACATTCATCATCATCATTTTCATTATCATCACCACCAGCAGCAGCAGCAGCAGCAGCAGCACTGGCTCTACAGTAGGGTGAAGTGAAAATGCGAAGTTTATGGAATCAAAATGTATACCAGGGAGAAGTTTTGGAGTGATGTCATAATGAACAATGCAGCATATTTTTTTCTCTAGCTTAATATTTAGAGGTGCCCCAAGAGCACCATAGTTTAAAATTTTCACAGAATTTGGAGTTCATAATTTTTTTAGCGAGAGAACATTCTTCATTGGTTTAATCTGAACATATAAGGAAAATGTTAAAACAAATGTAAGTTAAAAGACTTTTCATATTTCTGATCCCCTATTATTTCATCTTGAACTGTCACAGAAACCTCAATTTATAAGAAACTTGGGCATAATCACAAAACTCTTTTAGGTGTGATATAATTAATATAATTATTGGAAATTCATTCTTCTTATGTTGCAGGGTATTTAAATCAGAACAATGACTCTAATTAAGACAAGATATCTGATCTTCTGCCCTGTATTCGGAATATCGGAGAGTCTGAACCCATCACAATTACCCATCTATCATGACGTAATGAAATATTATCTCTAGGACAAAAATGAATTAAAACCTGACTTCAAATCAAAAGAACCTACTGTTGGAGAGATTTCACGGTAAAGACATCTATTCCGACAGTCAGTCATACAAGAACATTACAACTGATTCGTGCTTACCATGATCAATACTGTATACTGCAACCACAATTTAGAGTCTTCAAAATAAAGTTTAAATATGTGATTTTACAGCAGTTCATTAGCCATATAGCCTAATGAAAAAACAAAATAATAGAACAAATATACAAAGAGGTAAAAAAAATATAATTTTAAGAAACTTCAAAGCCCTTGGGGCACGTCAGAAATTAAATATAGAAACTCCATATTTTTCACATTCCTAAATTAAGTGAAAATACAGATTTTTGCAACTATTACATTTAGAAAACAGATACAAAAAAAAAAAAAGAATTTCATGTATAGATTCACTCCACCCTACTCTACAGCCCTGTGTGGACCCTGTCCTTCTTCAGAAGCTTTTTCCATTTTTTCTTTCAACTTAGGCCTTCCAGTTCCCCTCTTAACCCTTTTTGGTTTAATTTCAGACACTCTTTTGGCCATTCTGTCAAAACTCATTCACTTTATATGTTCAGTCCATGTCACCTGTTAATTTTAATATATTTGACTATGTCTAGTTCTCTTTTTTTCTCGAAGATAATTTATTTCATTTATTTATTTATTTAATCTGGCAGTATTAAGGCCATAAGGCCTTCTCTTCCATCCTACTAGATAGCACATATATATGACGAAAATAGTACAAATTAAATTAAAGTCTTATAGAGGGTCAACAGGGTCAAAAAACACTATAGAGCTCTCATCGAGCTAATACAAGAAAAAAAAAAAGAAATAAAAACAGAGATAGCAATGATGATACTGATAACTGATAATAATAGTAATAATAATAATAATAATAATAATAATAATAATAATAATAATAATAATAATAATAAATGCATTACATATTGATTGTCAATTTTACAACAGCATAGTTACAATATTTGCTATAGTCATGGGTTGAGCTGAAGTTGCGCAACCTGACAGGTGTTCTACAAGCAATTCCATGAACTAGAATGTGAGTTTTTAAATTAAATTTGAATTTTGATATTGTCCGACAGTCTCTGACATGGTCAGGGAGAGAGTTCCAAAGGCGTAGAATATATATGCTGAAAGATGATGAGTAGAAGGATGTTCTGTGCAGAGGAACAGAGAGAATGTAGTCTACATGTTCCGGGTTCGAAGTAGTGAAAGGTAAACAAAACGAGATGCTAGATAAGAGGGTATAGAGGTGTGGATGATTTTAAATAGTAATAAGAGAGAGTTGAAGAATCTTCTTTCTTTAAGTGGATTCCAAGACAACAATTCTAGTGACGGTGTTACATGATCGTCGAATTTTCTAATGTTACAAACGAAACGAACACAGATATTGTGAACATCCTGTAGTCTATGGGCAAGATTTTGTGTAATTTATAAAGTTCAAAATTGTACTGTCTTCTCCATTGGCCCTTTTCTAGGACAGCTCAAAATGTATACCTACCTGAATTTTTTTTCTTTCAACTAAACAATCTTAGTTCATCAGTCTTAGTAAATGTTCATGTTTTAGAGACTTTCATCACTACTCACTACTGTACAGTATTTGAAAACATTAGTGCACTCAAAATGACGAAAGTAGCAGCCACCGCTCCAAAATTGTAAGAACCCTCGGCCGATTTAAAGTTCATAAATCGTGTTGTAAGTGGACCATAAACACATTCAACGTCTTATTCCTTTGTTTGGTATCTCTTTCGCTGTCATCCCGCGAGATGACGCAATGTCTGGTTTTAACGTGGAGATTTGGGACCGTGACAAAAGGAGGTTGTTGCAGAAGGCGGTGGTGGGCAGACAGAGGCTCGATGCTTTGTCACTGGCATTCAAAACGTTTTTCGCGTCGAGACCACTGTGACATTGTGATACATTCTCCTTAGAAATACGACACCTACACCTCGGAGAAGCCCCCCAATATGTTTTCAGGTTATTCTGTTCAGTCATCCCAAGACTATAGGGTGTAAGCAGAGGTTATAAACGCAGTATGTCTCGATTTAATATCTTTTTCCTCAATCTTGTCTCAAACTTATTCGCTATTCATTGTTAAAATTTCCAGTAAGTCTATATTTCAATATTACCAATCATACAATGTTAAAATTTCAGTCAATATGACTTATCTATTTACTTACTTACTTACAAATGGCTTTTAAGGAACCCGGAGGTTCATTGCCGCCCTTACATAAGCCCGCCATCGGTCTCTATCCTATGCAAGATTAATCCAGTCTCTATCATATCCCACCTCCCTCAAATATATTTTAATATTATTCTCCCATCTACGTCTCGGCCTCCCCAAAAGTCTTCTTCCCTCCAGCCTCCCAACTAACATTCTATATGCATGTCTGGATTCGTCCATACGTGCTACATGCCCTGTCCAACTCAAACGTCTGGATTTAATGTTCCTAATTACGTCAGGTGAAGAATACAATGCGTGCAGTTCTACGTTGCGTAACCTTCTCCATTCTCCTGTAACTTCATCCCTTTTAGCCCCAAATATTTTCCTAAACCTTATTCTCAAACACTCTTAATCTCTGTTCCTCTCTCAAAGTGAGAGTCCAAGTTTCACAACCATACAGAACAACCGGTAATATAACTGTTTCATAAATTCTAACTTTCAGATTTTTTTGATAGCAGACTAGATGACAAAAGCTTCTCAACCGTATAATAACAGGCATTTCCCATATTTATTCTGTGTTTAATTTCCTCACGAGTGTCATTTATATTTGTTACTTTTACTCCAAAATATTTGAATTTTTCCACCTCTTCGAAGGATAAATTTCCAATTTTTCTATTTTCATTTCGTAGAATATTCTGGTCACGAGACATAATCATATACTTCGTCTTTTCGAGTTTACTTCCAAACCTATCGCTTTACTTGCTTCAAGTAAAATTTCCGTGTTTTCCTTAACCGTCTGTGGATTTTCTCCTAATATATTCACGTCATCCCCATAGACAAGAAGCTGATGTAACTCGTTCAATTCCAAACCCTCTCTGTTATCCTGAACTTTCCTAATGACTTACCTATGCAACAATATCATTTAAATAACAAGTTAGAGGTTAAATTATATTAGGCTATTATGGGATTATAACCAGGAGATTTTATTGTTGAAAGTGTCTGAATTATTGAATGAATCTCTTTTGATGAAGTGAAGTTGGCAATGGTGCTGAAGTATAATTACTTGAAAAATTGTATATATTTTCGTTGAACTTTTGATTCTTGATTTTGTTTGTCATGAGCGTTCTGAAAAGTGTCAGCGAAAATTCCACATTTTTTATTCTCAAATGCAAATTCATATATGTCAAGTCTGATTAGTGAAATATGTTACTAGTCAGAGATGTATGCAATGGAGGAGAAAAGGAACTGGTCATCCTACCCCATTATCTCCTGGCGGAGTTGCCTCATAAGTGATGCCGTATTGGTGTCATTCATGAGGTTCCAACCAGTCTTCGGACAACATATTATTTGCTTTATACATATTACATTATTGAACGTTTTCGCCTTACAGCATGATCATCGGAGAGGAGACAGTGTAGAGAAACATAGACCATTTAGTTCGTCAGAGACAATCTAGAGTGCACCACAGGCGGTGAGTCTACATTACACTCTTAATGGTTGATGATGATGATGATGATGATGATGATGATGATGATGATGATGATGATGATGATGATGATGTTGATGTTGATGTTGATGATGGAGAATGAATTGTTGAGATGTCACAGGGGAACCGGAGAAAATCCCTGTGTTGCCTGGACTACGGACTTACCCAACACAAATTATAGGCTAAATTCAGAGTAAATCGAACTGAATTTGAACCCGGACACCGCTAGCTTTGAGCCATAATGGCGATATAGATAGATAAATGTATGTATGTATATATATGTATGTATATATATATATATATATATATATATATATATATATATATATCCTTAGGCCTACTATCTCTAAGTTCACGAATTTAAAACTTGAATTCAAGATTATCGAAAAAATTGAGTAGCCTCTGACCTTGAATAGATGGTGCTCACTCAGAGCAATGTTATGAGTGTACGGTTATGCCACATGTCCCTTTACATAGTAGCGATTCACAGAGGATGGAAACTCGGCTATTCCCTCATAGTATACATGGTACACACCGAAGTATTTTTAATGCAAGATCCAAGTAAGTAGGTTGGCATACGTTGTAGTTAGTATGGGTAGTTAATTATTATATTTGTGTGCCATGGGGATCTGTATGAACGATTTGATAGGTTATTTCAACACGAGCTCACTAACAATTCCCTTTAGACGAAAAAATTGAAAATACAGAAATTAAACTTGTAGGGAGGAGTTATTGAAGGGGTTACTTCAGCTGCTTGTCTATGCGGATGACGTGAATATGTTAGCAGAAAATCCACGAACTATTAAGGAAAACACGGGAATTTTACTGGAAGCAAGTAAAGAGATAGGTTTTGAAGTAAATTCGGAATATACAAAGTATACAGGGACATCATTTTATTTTTACTTCAATTTTTATTGTACCTGAGTTTTTGAATGTACTTCACTCCCACCCCTTCTACTAATGAAGTTCAACCGTCTTCCACACAGATCCAAGTCATAGTAGCCTTACCGTCACAGTACGTTCCAAAAATATGTTCGCGTTTTCCAATGACGAAAGAGCTTTCAATATTGCATCATTTTCGCACAGGTACTGTCGTCCATTTGACTACGTCGCATTCCGGTTTTCCCCACCTGCTTCTATTCGCCTCTCGGTAAAGGCTAGTGGCTGGGCTGTCTTAGCTCTTTTCTGAGAACATTAATTTCTGTTAGGAATTGGACATATACAACTGTTTAAAATAACTCGTTAAGTAATTAACTGTCACGTGATTTCCCTCCTTTCTACGATCTTGCGACATAATCACTTGGACGGACAGTAGATAGAATGTCTGAGTAATTTTATCTTTTCGGATCGAGCAGAAGTGAAGATTGAATTTACAGTACGTAAGGTACTCTTTTATAGAGTAGGTACAGAATTATTTCAACATGAGTTAGGCCTACTAGTACGAAGGACGAAACTGGTAATTGGAATTAGATACATTAATCGAAATGAACCGCCACACATTTTGAAAAATGTGTTTAAATCCATATTATGATTATTTTTCAATTTAACTTCATTCTCTATAGTGTACGCTAATGTGCTATAAACACTCTAATATACACTGCATAATGAATACGTCCGTATGGACAGCTCAGTTCGTGAGTAAAAACACTCATTGTTAATACAGTAATGTATTTTGATTAAACAAAAACCCAATGAAAATTATTAAACTCAAAAGCTTGATATTTCATAGTTTACGTAAATTGATGAATTACTTTTCTTCCCTCCTATACCTAGTAAAGTGATTTGTTTGTATATTACGCCATCGAACTCCAGTCATGAAAGGGGTTAGCAACCGTTGATTCAAATGTATAGGCAGGTTAATATCAGAAATGTTAGTAAAAATAAAATTATGTCCCTGTATATGATTATGTCTCGTGATCAGAACATAGTACAAAATGGAAATATAAAAATTGGAAATTTATCCTTTGAAGAAGTGGAAAAATTCAAATATCTTGGAGCACTAGTAACAAAAATTGGTACTCGGGAGGAAATTAAACGCAGAATAAATATGGAAATTACCTGTTATTATTCGGTTGAGAAGCTTTTATCATCCAGTCTGTTCTCAAAGCTGAAAGTTAGAATTTATAAAACAATTATACTACCGGTTGTTCTGTATGGTTGTGAAACTTGGACTTTCACTTTGAGAGAGGAACAGAGGTTAAGGATGTTCGAGAATAAGGTGTGTAGGCAAATATTTGGGGCTAAGAGGGACGAAGTTACAGGAGAATGGAGAAAGTTACACAACGTAAAACTGCACGCATTGTATTCTTCACCTGGCATAATTAGGAATATTAAATTCAGACGTTTGAGATGGGCAAGGCATGTAGTACATATGGGAACATCCAGATATACATATAGAGTGTTAGTTGGGAAGCGGGAAGAGAAAAGACCTTTGAGGAGGCCGAGACATAGATGGGAGGATAATATAAAAATGGATTTGAGGGAGGTGGGATATGATTGTAGGGACTGAATTAATCTTGCTCAGGATAGGGATCTATGGGGGGGGGGGGTTATGTGAGGGCGGCAATAAACCTCCGGGTTCCTTAAAAGCCATTTGTAAGTAAGGCAGGAGGACCGAATATACTTAAGTAAATGTAAAAAAAAATAATAATAAAATGTATGAGTAAAAACTCGAAACAGGGAGTCTAAGTACAAAACAGACTACATTAACTACAATCAACAAGGATGATGCCTAGAAAATCTTTGAAGTGGTAACCCAATTATTTTAGAGGAAATCTGAGTAGCTCAAAAAAAGATATGGCATAAAACCTGATCTAATTCTTGCTATAATACCGCTGAGGACTACAAATTATTAATATTAGTGAAAATTTTTAATTATTCCTGTAAGAAACGTTCAGAGCCTAGAAATTGTGGTTACCAAGAATGTAAACTTCTATCGAGAAAGGTGGAGGAATACTACCTACAGCTATTTATTACAATGTCATTAAAAATATCAATCATAATTAAATGAGGGACGTTTTCTGCCATGTTGATAGCAATGGTGACTACAGTGATGGTTTTCATTGATACGTCATTTGAATATTGTTAGTCCTACAAGGGAAAGTGGAGAAAGCAACAATAGGCCTAAAGCTACCTTTCCTCCGAGCTAAATTATTTTCTAGTTACATCGCTAGCAATCCCGCAGCAAAACTTTTGTAAAGTTTTAAGTAAGCGTTAAAATACATTTGTATGCGTGTTGACATTTCTATGATGAGCGGTAGAAAGGGCGTAAGTCAGATATTGGTGGTTTTGATTTATGACCGCCATATGAATAGAAAAAAAATGTACTTTCTTAGATGGTATAAAGGGCATATGTCTATCCTCTTCTATAATGACGTAGAGCGTCATATTTCCAGTCCATCATAATGATATTAGTCGTCATTTATAACTTTGCTTTTACCCTACTGAAAACTTGCAATTTATAACTTATGCCTTTCTTACCGCCCACCATAGATTTATTTTTAGACTAATTATTATATTTCTTTCTTTATTACTTAATTACCACCAAGGTGTACGTAATGAGGAAAATGTTTGTTTTTGTAACACCCATACCTAGGTTACATACGTATATTAATACCTAAATACATTAAAATTATCGCCGATATTGTGAACACCAGTTCTTGAGTTATAGTTCAATTAATGCTCAAAGAAAGCTCGCCGATCCCTAAAGGAATGATAGTAATTAGTGTTGAAAACTTTCAAGGCAGAGTGATGAGGAAGATTCATTACAGCAGCATGTCCGGGTTGTGGGCGTGGCTCGGCGCTATTTTTCGTGCCAGGGCGGCGCCCGAATATACTTCCAAACAGACTTACAGAATCAGAAATATATTCTAATTTAATATCCCCTCAGGTCTAAGTTAATTCTTAGAGTGTGAACAGGAAATGAATCAAGAGTCACCAGTTCACGCCTTTTAAGCAAGGCTTCATCGCTGCCCGAAGGTGGGGCGATAGTTCATGAAGAATAATAACGTTCAAGATATGCTTCCAACTGTTTTCCTGCTTATATAGACAAGGACAGGAGAAAAGCAAGTATACGGGAATGATCAACGTATGTCGTACTGAACTTCCATTAAAGTATATCTTAATAATATCAATACATTACCCTCATTCAAAATGAATCATATACTATAGTCAGCGTTTCTCAAACTTTTTTGAAGTCAGGACCACTTTTTTAAGTCAGAACAGTTTCGCGGACCACCTTACTCTTGTTCCCTTCGAAAGCAAATTTACCATTTTTGTAGCATATTTTAATACCATTATACTCATATTTTAAAATAGAATCAATTAATTAAAATTAATTTATTTGAATTAATTTTATATTATTATTAACTAATTAAGTTAATGTTAATAGAAGAAAATTATTTTTTTTTTAATAATTCAAAGTATTAGAGTTTAGATAATCTTTAATTAATTAACTAAAAAAAAATAAATGTTGGTACTCACATTAATGAGATTCTTGCACAGTTGTTCTATACTTGGATGTATACTGGCAAGCTTAAGTCGGAGATCGTCACATACATGAAGTCGATTTCGGTATTTTGTTTTTATTAGAGTTACTGATGAAAAGAAGCAAACTGAATTATAATCTCTAAAGCATCATTGTACAGTTCACTATATTCTCTTTTCACTTGTGATGAGGTCCAGAAATTAACCACATCTTCCGCTTCGAATTTCATTTTTTTAAGTCCGGTGTCATTTGAGACTTCAATTAACTTTTTTTTTTCACTCTATGGAAGTTTATTTTCAAGATCGCAATGGAAGGGATCACGAATCCATTGAAATTTGTCATATTTACTTGGCAAATAAGTTTCAAATTGTGACCTCAGAGGTGTATTATTGGTGTACGACGTACAATAAGTGACCATTTCAATATGCAGACTGGGTGTCGGCAAAACTATTAAAAAAGTCATAAATACATGAAAAGGTTCGGTTCTTTGGTCCTCTGTTATGAATTCGGATGGTCCCTGGCTGGGTTACAGGCGCTAGATGTGCAGGGAAAAGATAGCGAGAAACATCACGTTCATAGTGCTTCAAATTCCTCTTTTGTTGTTGAGAGTAGAGTGGGAAGTCGGTAGACAGGTAGGGTAATAAATTTCATTAAACGTCAATACTGAGAGAAAAAGTGAAAGACGATTGCCATGTGTCATTTCGAAACTCTAAGATTTTCAGCTATAGTGACATACGCAATTCGTTTGAATTTTATTTTTTCTTATGTCTTTTTTGAAGGACCACAAGGGCAGACCTCGAGGACCACAGTTTGAGAAACGCTGCATAGATGATTCCACGTTAAGAAAATAGCATTAAAGATATGGAGGCTGTTCCATCAACTATTTAGAAGTATTTTTCTTGAGAACTGGGAATTGATTAGTTTCCTTTAATTCATAGAACATAATTTCATTAATAACTAGAGCGATTTCATGTGCTAAAATTGTGTTACACCTCTAAAACTATCATATATTTAATTTACGAATAACGGGATAACAGCTAAATTGGCTTTCTTGCCAGACATCTCCGCTGATAAATTTAACAGACAACTAGGGGTGGTACAGTTGAGGCTAAGATTTCACTTTGTTAAAAACACGTGCAACATTGTCTGCACTTATTATATAAAGTACACAAAATTTAACTGTCAGCAAAATAACAAAGGCATTAGGTATGTAACTTAGGTTCTTGTTTGATTTATAGTGTGAAGTTAATAACGGAAAACGTGTGCTGCACAAAATCTTAAATTGGTATTATAAGCTCTCCTTAACATTTAATAACGGAAAGCGTATGCTGCACATAATCTTAAATCTGTATTATAAGCACTTCTTAACCCAATAAAATAACTGTATTGATGTTTAACACTTTATTATTATTATTATTATTATTATTATTATTATTATTATTATTATTATTATTATTATTATTATTATTTGTAATTGCAGTAACTTTTTAGGTGCTTAAAACTGTATTTCAATGCGTATTTTCGATCATTATGGAGCCTAGTTGAGGTGTCTAAAAGTTGGTTAATGGCCTAAATATCCGAAGTCTAGTTGTAATGTATGTAAAATATAATGTATGTTTTTGCAGGCATCATTATGGCATTAATATTTTTTTTTTTTTTATCATTTGAACGGCCTCGATGTACCTATCTTGTGCGATAAACTTGCTAGACCGCTGTACGTGTTAGGAAAAGTGTGAGATAGAGATACTATACCTCACTCTTTCTTCTAACGACTGCTTCTTGTGGTAACAGTGTACTAGCCAAGACCCATAAGACCAATGCTTTTTTCTTAAGCTGGAATACTCTATAGGTAACTAGGACATTCAATAAGTAATGGCAAGAATACTGTAAATCAGCGCTCCTACAGGTAAGCATCAGAATCTTTTAGTACTGGTACTTAATAGAGGAGCGATTGTTGCATAAATGTGGAATATTAAAAGTCTTTAAGTAACTATATTTTGTAAATACAGGGACTGTTTCTGAAAGATGCTTCATAAAAATACAAGTTGCAAGAGGAAAAAATGCAACCCCTTGCTTTACGCCATTACAAGAAATTTATGGGAACGAAGTTCTACCACAATGAACTATTGCAAGATGGGTGGAATCGAGGCATTCACTTTCAATCAAGAGCTGACAACCAAAGAGCTTTAGATCAATCAGTATTAATGCTCATGCTCATCATGAACTCTTTAACCTTTTAATTACCTACCATCCAGTATTACAAAAAGCACATCAGTAACGCCGTTATAAACAAAATTGATAATTTACATGCATTTTCTGGCTATAAATAAAATCTCTTAGCGAGACAACTGAATTTTGTCCACGGATTTACTATGTCTGGTACATATAAGCGGTAGTTTTCGATTTGAAGGTTCAGAAATAATGACGACGGTTATTGAAAAGTTATAAGAATAATTTAGCATAGCTTCCTCCATGTGGGAAGTGAATGGATTCCGTTTTGTAAAATTACAGCACATAAAATAGCCCTGTTTCTAATAGAGGAGTCTAGGCAAGATTTTACGGTAATTTTTCGTCCCAGTTGAATTCTGCGCTCACCTTTGAAATTGGAAGCGTCGTTCGATGAAATTCTGCTGCTGATACTACTACTACTACTACTACTACTACTACTACTACTACTACTACTACTACTACTACTACTACTACTACTACTACTACTACTACTACTACTACTACTACTACTACTACTACTACTACTACTACTACTACTACTACTACTACTACTACTACTACTACTACTACTACTACTACTACTACTACTACTACTACTGCTGCTGCTGCTGCTGCTGCTACAATGCTGTACTATTGCTGTTACAACTGCTTCTGCTAGTTACCATCACAGTCTAGTAGGCCTATATACAGTCACGAAGCTCAATACGTAGTAAATGGGCAGCCGTAGATAGTTGCTAACCACTAGGATCGCTAATATCTCCTCATTACAGACAATGAGAAATAGTACTGGCACAGTCTATTGTTCATAGCACCCTCAAAACTCAAGCTTCGTGACTGTATATACTAGACTGTAGTACTACCTGGAAGGGAAAATTGGACATTTGTTTGGAAAAATGAAGAATGAAATAGACAAAAAGTATCTAGGGCAAATGAGAATTATTATTGGTAGGCCTATGTTAATGTGCTTATTGAGAAAGAGAATTAAAAATGTCAAATTATTTTTGAATTGCAATTAACTTAGCCTAAAATAATCATTGAGTTAAAAATTTTGACCAGCATTTTTTGTAAGTAGTCCTATAGAAATTATTGTTGAACGGATTCTGAGGAGGACATTAAAGTCCCAATCTGAAGAAAGAGAAAACTTCAAACGACCTGGAAAATTCCGTCTGGATCAGGGCTGGGCAGCAAGAGCGGATTCTACTCTCTCACGGGGAGCCATATGATTTCTCTTGATTCCATTACTCGGACTGTCGAAGTTCACACCATCCAGGCTGATCTATATGTTAACAAGGGAACCCTTTCTGATCGAGGATCTACGGTATTCACTAATTCTGCCTTCCACAGACGCGTACAAACAACTTCTAGAAGAGAATACACAGAAAAGGAACAACATAGACGACGAGTTCTACGCCACTAGCGCCATGGTCGACCGAAGCTGGACTGGGAATAATCAACGCATGAGGAAGGTAGTCACAAGGCTAGCAGTGCATGGATTTCACTTCAAAGTGTGCAGCACAACACAATTCCATAGGCTACAGTGTCCGAGAAGTGTGTCTGTAAATTCTGTGGTGCAAGGTGTGACAAGTACCACGTCCTGCAGTGTACCGAGTGCCCAAAAACAGTGACCGAACTAGCACCGAAGACTAACGAACAAACATCCTATGCATACTTGTGCGCATTTCTTCTTTATTAATTCCATTTCTTCCCCGCCGAACACCGCGCAGCGTTGATAGAGTCACGGATGAATATTAAGCGTCCCAGTTTAGAGTCTGGATGCGCTCCCGATGCCCAGCCCTGATCTGGATGGTGGTTCTATAGGTTCAGTCTAATACGTAAGATAATATAATAATAAACATTTTGGTGAAAAGTTATACTAAGTTTTAATCATACTCATTTTTTTAGCAGTTCTAAAAATCGTGATTTGATAGAATAAAAGCATATTTTGAACAGACTTATTTATAGAATATTTTTCAATTGAAATAAAATATCTATCCATGGCCTTGTCACTTAAATAATATCTTTCAAATTTTTTTACCTGTAATCAACAGTAGCACATCCCCCTACATGGAGGGTCATTGCATTGATCAGTTCGGTGGGAGGTCTCAAAGACCCTGTCAACCAAAGTCCAAGACCCGAATCACAAAACAGTTTTATATGCAGTGATATTCAGCCTGTTCTTTCATATAGGGCGAGTTTTGTCAAAGGGGGGAACAGGTATACGGAAGGGAGAGAATTCTGTGTGATGACTCAACATACGGTCCTACTTGTATTGTGATGCTGGCGAGAGGGTGGAAAAGGGCGCAAAAAGGGTGAGATGAACACAAACCCTCTTCGTTACGAATAGGTGAATAACCTATAGATTTTGAAACTCTTGTTCTCCATAGTGGAGTACGTTCCTGGTTGTTTTGCAGAAATACCCCTCTTTGTATTCCAAGAGAATGGATAGATGGCCTACGAACAGGTGTCAAGTTGTGTACAGGAATATGACCAATACAGAAAAAATTGTGATAACAAAGTGAATAGTTCACCCTCAGTAAAATTCTAACCACGAATTGACCGCTACTTCCGTTGGTTGCCAGGTAACTTAATACGATGAAAACCTACAATATATTCATGGGTAAGTACATACATACATACATACATACATACATACATACATACATACATACATACATACATACATACATACATACATACATACATACTGTACATACATACATACATACATACATACATACATACATACATACATACATACTGTACATACTGTACATACATACATACAGACAGACACACACACACACACGTTTTAAGCCACAGTCGCATTTTGCTACTCGACTTCTAAAAACGCAACAAACTTTGAATATAAATGTGCAAAAATGCGACAACCACATTGGACTTCAGAAACGATGATAATGGAGAAAATTAAATCAGACATGTGTATGAACTAATCTAAATTTAAATGAAATGCTAATGGCATGGGCAATGTTCAAAAAGATATTGTGCAATAGATGTTCAGGAATGGATTTCAAAGAGTTGGTGCAATTCATGTCAGTTAACTGAACAGTTTCTTCTAATCGATTTATATAGGCCCAATTCCATCGGATACTGTGAATTCTCAGCGAGAATTTAGTTGCATGAATCTTGTTAAACTGAAATTAGAAACCACCTTTTAGCAAAAAGAGTTAGCACTCTGCTAACTATAAATCTTGAAGGGCCTACTCGTAAAGAATTTCAATGTTTAGATTGACCAAAAAATAACGTATTTTAATGTGATATACATTCAGCAGTAAATTGATTCTAAACGTACCTACGTCTAATGATTTACTTACATAAAAGTATATCTAGAGTCTGTTAAGATGGATTGAAAGTAATAAAACTCCAAGAAACAAATTAAATAGCTTTTTGTTTCTGCATATTTTATTAATTTTGTCTTACTGCAAAATTATTTATAATATTACACATGTATTTCGCAATTTGCACAAATATAATTTTTCATTCGTGCATTTTTGCGACAATTATTTATTTTCTAGCTTAAACCCTGCATAAATACATACATGCATACATGCATGCATGCATACATACATGCATGCATGCATACATACATACATACATACATACATACATACATACATACATACATACATACATACATACATACATACATACATACATACATACATACATACATACATACATACATACATACATACATACATACATACATACATTTGAACAACTACAGTAGGCTGGCTAGTATATAAGGATAAGTTATTTGGGAAGATAGGTTAAAAGTCAGAATTAAGTGATAAGGGTCAAAAATAGGTTACTTACATTCTGTAAATAAGCTACAATATTAGAGGGTATAATTTATCTGAAAATAGGCTGATCAAGAGATAGTAAATATGTAAATACTGTAAATATTTTAATGCTAGAATATGTAAATAGATTCTTGTACTTCATAGGTTAGGAATAGGAAAATAAGTTAGATTAAGAAGGACCAATATTATCTTGGCAGTTACACATAGTAGATGAACTACACTAGTCCATATTTAATCTAGAATGGCAACATAATAATATATAATGTAAATGGATTGTGTACTTGAAGGTAAACTTAGACATGTAGTATTACTTTCCATTTGTAATGGAACATGCTGCTCAAAAAAGGAATACATACATACATACATACATACATACATACATACATACATACATACATACATACATACATACATACATACATACATACATACATACATACAACCTTACCTTCTAAATATAAAACTTACAGTATCGGTGTAACAGGTCATATGTCATTTTAAAATTCTGTAAAATTCACGAGCCTTAGCGTCTTATTCTAAAGGCATCATGCATGGACTTGCGTTACGGAATGAGCTCTGTCTCGAGCTCACGTGGGGAAGTATTTTTCTCTCATGAAATTTCAACCATTATATGAGACCGATACCCACCCAGCATCGTGATGAATTTGGGTAGCTTTGATACGTAGCATAATCCGGTTTCGGAAACCAGCTATAATAGCTGACCACACGATACAGTCGTTATGCTTGGATGATCGTTCACTTCTGCTGTGGCATATGGACGTGAGGCCAGCATTCGACTGGTTGGACCCTGGCCCTTCATGGGCTGTTCGCGGTATGGATTTAATTTGATTTCAGTGAATACTTACTGCTCAATAATTAAATGAAATTTGAAAATAAAATTAATGAAACAGAGAACTAATATTTTCTAATTATATTTCTAATTCCGAATTGGACTGATAACATTTTCTTATCTTAACTTTCAAAGTAAGATTTTTTGCAAATCTATCAATTTTATGTTTTTCACTAGAAAATTTAATGAAAATTCAAAATTTCGTTATTAGTAATAAAGAAATAGGGATAACAGTTTCGAACTACAAAATCTGGTACATAGTGATAACAATGAATTATGTAGAAACAGAGGAAGATCTGCCCCAACACCAAGAATTTCGACTTTCCAGAGTCTGTGTCAACTTTAGGAACTTTAGTGCTTACCTGTTCTTGAGCGATTGTTGTAAGAATCCCATGAAGCAATAGGTTGGCTTAAACTAGATAAAAAAAAAAGAAATTTACATTCACTTCTCCTTCTCTTCGAAATCTTTAACTCTTCTATTCCTTCGTACCTGTCGTCTTGCTTCACTTGCCTTTCTTCCCACCATGATCTGAACACACGCTCTCGCCATGAAACAATATTAACAATAGGCCTACCAACCCATCGCACCTCCTCATATTGATCCTCTTTTACAATAACTCTGCCAAGACTCTGGAATTCGCTACCTGCTAGCATCAGGAACTATCAAAATGAACTTGAATTCAAACGCAAAGTTACTAGACATTTGGTCAATAATTGAGGCTCGTTCAGACATGACTTCTTTCAAATAGTTCTCTTAATCTATCACAAAATATTTCAATATCCGGTAATTTTATCACTATACAATTTTGTTATTCTAGGTTTAATTTGTAATTCAGTATTTTTTTCGTTATTCTTAACTTCTATAATAAATTGTTTCGCTTTCATTAATCAGATAATATTTTTGTACTTTGATTTTCATTGTAATTGCAATTTTAATATTAATTGTAATTTTATTCTTCATATTGTAGTTGTAGTCTCCTAGTACTGTATTGTATTGTCTTTATTAACATTCCATGGTAATCATACATTGCTTACTGCTAGAATATGGAACAAGTCAAAAAACTTAATACTATTATAAAGTCTTAATTTATAGTCACAGTCTAGATGAAATATATATAGACGAGATTTACAATATAGTCCACTAGTACAACAATAGTACCAATTTCATGTTGAATGTCATCACCTACAGAACAGAAGGGGTGAGAAATTAGGTACTTCTTTAATTTGGCCCTAAATAATCTTATGTTTTGAGTATCATTTTTTTTATATCGATAGGGCGGCTATTAAAATTTTTACTCCCATATATCGCACTCCTTTTGATAGCACGATAGACTTGCCGATGGAGTATGAAAGTTATTTTTTGACGAGTATTTATGCTATGAACTGTTGAATTAGTTACAATCTTTTCACTATTACATACTAGGAACATTATTAATGAAAAAATATACTGACAAGTCATGGACATTATTTGTAGTTTTTTTTTAAGTAGTCGTACACGATTCCCTAGATTTGGCACCTACTATTATTCTAATTAGGCCTACTCTTTTTTTGTAGTAGGAATATACTGTTACTATCTGTGGAATTTCCCCAGAATATTATTCCAAAACTCATTACTGAGTGAAGGGGTATAGAAGGTCTTGAGGGTCTTATCTCTTACATACTTACTTACTTACTGGCTTTTAAGGAACCCGGAGGTTCATTGCCGCCCTCACATAAGCCCGCCATTGGTCACTAACCTGAGCAAGATTAATCCATTCTCTATCATCATATTCCACCTCCCTCAAATCCATTTTAATATTATCTTCCCATCTACGTCTCGGCCTCCCAACTAACACTCTATATGCATTTCTGGACTCGCCTGTACGTGCTACATGCCCTGCCCATCTCAAACGTCTGGATTTAATGTTCCTAATTAAGTCAGGTGAAGAATACAATGCGTGCAGTTCTGTGTTGTGTAACTTTCTCCATTCTCCTGTAACGTCATCCCTCTTAGCCCCAAATATTTTCCTAAGCACCTTATTCTCAAACACCCTTAACCTATGTTCCTCTCTCAAAGTGAGAGTCCAAGTTTCACAACCATAAGGAACAACCGGTAATATAACTGTTTTATAAATTCTAACTTTCAGATTTTTTGACAGCAGACTGGATGATAAAAGCTTTTCAACCGAATAATAACAGGCATTTCTCATATTTATTCTGTGTTTAATTTCCTCCCGAGTATCATTTATATTTGTTACTGTTGCTCCAAGATATTTGAACTTCTCCACCTCTTCAAAAGATAAATTTCCAATTCTTATATTTCCATTTCGTACAATATTCTGGTCACGAGACATAATCATATACTTTGTCTTTTCGGGATTTACTTTCAAACCTATCTCTTTTTACTTGCTTCCAGTAAAATTCTCGTATTTTCCCTAATCGTTTATGGATTTTCTCCTGACATATTCACGTCATCCGCATAGACAAGCAGCTGATGTAACCCATTCAATTCCAAACCCTCTCTGTTATCCTGGACTTTCCTAATGGCATACTCTAGAGCAAAGTTAAAAAGTAAAGGTGATAGTGCATCTCCTTGCTTTAGCCCACAGTGAATTGGAAAAGCATCAGACAGAAACTGACCTATACGAACTCTGCTGTACGTTTCACTGAGACACATTTTAATTAATCGAACTGGTTTCTTGGGAATACCAAATTCAATAAGAATATCATATAAAACTTCTCACTTAACCGACTCATATGCCTTTTTGAAATCTATGAATAACTGATGTACTGTACCCTTATACTCCCATTTTTTCTCCATTATCTGTCAAATACAAAATATCTGGTCAGTAGTTGATCTATTACGCCTAAAACCACACTGATGATCCCCAATAATTTCATCTACATATGGAGTTAATCTTCTCAAAAGAATATTGGGTCTTATCTCTACCAGGTTAAATAAATAAATACTAATTAAGGAATGCTGCAGTAGTTTTCTGTTGTAACTGCACCGGTGATAAGAACAGAAGTTAAAAGATTTAAGAATATGTATTGGAATTATCAAATACTGATGTAATTTTATTTCATTAATACAAATAAAATGAAGTGAATGGGCGAGAAAGTCGGACAAAAAATGAGATGTTTTACTAATTAACCATAAACTTACATAAAACCTATTTGAAAAGGAAAGATTCTTGTCGGCATTTTAAAGAGATTGAATTAGAATTCAGCTCAGGTACGAAGTCCAAAGAAAACCAGTCTTATGTCGCGTGTTGTGAATCGAGTTGAAATGAAAGAAAGGGCTGTAAGTGCTCTGCAACCCCTCCGTTATCCCCAGGTGGGTACATCAATACATTTCTTTCCACTCTAAAAGGAGAGAAGAAAATGCTTAAGACGTGGATTCGCTTTTGTTGGTAATCCCGGTCGCTTCGTATCTGTTGCTACTGAGAAGGCTCAAACTCCTGTCTGCTTTTCACAATTATGCTTTTATAGCGAATGAATAACTTGCAGCGAGGCTGCTTATGGCATAACTCTGTCTGCCTGACCCTTCCGCGGGCAGATGTGTGGCCACATCTTCTGAATGTCATCAACTAAAGAATTCCAAATATTTTTGGTCAAGAATGTGAGGAGTTTAGATGAAGAAAATGTTTTGTGTCCTGTATAAATTTGTTAAGTCTAAACAGCCTAACGTATGTAAATCTTCAGAGAGAAAACTTGGTTATTTGCTTGATTATGGTCGAAAGACGCTCTCTAAACACAGGATGTTAAATGGTATCCAATATTTTAGGAGGTGATAGTATGCATTAAAACAAGAAAAAAATGTATAATAAATATGGGTCTTACAACATATATTTTCTGAGATCTGAACACTTGTTCATAGGGTGTCTATTTATGGCAATGCATTTTTCTGCCCTACAATACAGCAGGCTACCAGATAATCATACCGTAGTTGACACCCCTGGCATGGAATACTGATACGTCGCAAGGAATACTGAAAACAAAAATTTTGTAGCGGATATGAGCAGGGTTCAGCAGAGATGATATTGTGAATTTTCGTAATCAGCATTTATGGGCTGTTTAAAATTCCCATGCACTTGAAGAAACAAGGCATCAGCACCGATTCTCAATCAACGGATGGGCAGGCGTTCTTGGCGATAGATTAAGGACCATACGTGCTATCAGAGATTATTAACATATTGCCTACCTTGCTGGAGTATGTGCCATGTCAGCAAAGACTACAGATGTGGTTCATGCATGCTGACATATCAGCACATTTTTTTCCGCAATGAGCGTGAACACCTGACGCTGACATTTCAGGACCGCTGGATTGATTGGGGAGGCCCCACATCTTGGCCTGCTCGTTCCTCAAATCTAAATCTCCTAGACTTTTGGTTATCAAGAACAAACAGGTCAATTTCAAAGAGTGCGTGATTCCTTACGCCGAAGCCTACTCCTGTCGAATAGCATCAAGGGGGGCCGCCAGACTTAACGGTCCCTGTCCGACGGACGAATCACTATCAACAGTGACACATGCCTTCTCTTCATATGCACTGCGGAGAGATTGGGATTTAACCCAGGCATATTGGCGCACAATCTAGTGATTAGAAGTTGCGCACCGCCATGGGAATCGAACCCGGGCCGGCTAGTCTGGAGGCAGACAGAGCTAACTCGACGGACTACTAATATCATGTTATCCTTCGTAAGTCAATCTTTTCAATTTCTACAGTGATTTGTTGAGTTTATTAACAAATTAGACTACTGTAGGCCTATATAATGATAGGATGACATATAAAGATGGTATTTGACAGAATTGAAGTCTGACGTGGCTGGGAAAAAAAATGCTAAATTTTGCCTGAAAGTAGGATTCTATTATACATATCTCCTGCTATTATGAGTAGGACATTTTTACGCGGGGAAATGCGTTCCATTTTGATAATGTGATATTGCTCCCAGCAGCGTTCTCGAAATAAAATTCAGCTACTTGGGAGCATTTCATTCATTGCGAATCCACGCACCGCACAGCTTGGTTTTGAGTGAACGTTCCCTAAGTGTACGACACGGCCATTCCCAAATTCATTTTCTTTCAAAAGAAAGTTAAACTACATTTTTAGCGTTCTTGAAGTCCATTGTTCTCGCCCGAGCTTGAATATACAAACCTCGGGTTCTATGACGATAGGTGAGTAAATATGCATGAAAGCGTGTGGGTCCATATACAAAAATGCCAATTTCATCATGTGCTCAAAATTCACGTGTGTTTCACAAGGCTCTTAAAAACATTCAGTACTACAACGAGTCCATAAAACGTGCACGTTTGAAACATGTTGCTTGAGCTGCATCTCTTTGAATATCAGATCACTTGATTGGCTGTTGAAAGATGTCGCGTTTTTAAGACACGCAAATAAAACATCGAGGCGAGTTCCATTTGCTCAGAACTGGTTTCATCAAATTCGTTACCAGCTATTGTATACACGTTTTATTGTAGCGCAATAAGTAATTGCTGTATGTTCTCTAGCACGAGGTAACATAATGGCCTCATTTTGATGAGTAATGGATCTGTACTACGTTTTAAGCACTTGGATATCCTCTAGGACATCTATTGGTTGCGTAATTAGTTTCTCGAAAACCATATCTATTACGATAATAAAACTACTACGGGTTTGCAATTACACTACATAATTATCCGTTATGACTCAATTACGAATCTGGTCAGCGAAATGGAGATGCATTTCCTTCTTTGGTTACCTATTAAGTAGATGTATTTACCCTATATCGGTTTGTCTCGTTTTGTAGTAAAGCGTTAACCTTGGTCTTCGGTATACTTAACTGTAGATGGGGTCCACCGCTGTGGAATAACGGTTAGCAAGTCTGACCGGGAAATGGGCGATCCTGGATTCAAAACTTAGTTGGGACAATTTACTTGGTTTAGGTTGACCCGGGGTTTTCACTCAATCCATTAACTGCAAACGCTGGGTCAGTTTCGGCTTTGTTACTTGGTGTGAATTTATAGAGAATATTGGTTATAGAGAATATTGGAAAAGTAGAGAATGGATTTAGAGGATATTGGAAAAGTAACTATTTTTCAGATGAACATTTTCACTAAATGTAGAACTCTTTGGATCAATATTGATATAGGTTCAATAAAGTGCATTAATCCTTACTGTGAACATATAAAAAATAATTTTGTTGAAAAAGTGGATTTTGGTTTTGGAACTATATGCCTCATTAAGGTAAAAATCATTATTCTAAATTTTGTTGTGAATGATTGTTTAAGTGATTAATTGTGTTGTTCAAGAGATGCTTTAAAATGTGCAGTTCTTGTAGAGGGACATCATTTGATTTTTACTAATATTTCTAATATTAACCTGGCTATACCTTTGGATTAATGGTTGAGAACCGGAAACACCGTTGCTACCCCTTCCACGACTGAGTTCGATGATACTGGCTTAATAGACAAACAAATCACTTTACTAGATATAGGAGGGAAGAAAAGTAGTTTATCCATTTACGTAAACTAGGAAATATCGCGATTTTGAGTTTGATAATTTTCATTAGGTTTTTGTTAAATCAAAATACAGTACTGTATTAACAATAAGTGTTTTTACTCACGAAATGAGCTATCCATTCGGACGTATTCATTATGCAGTGTAACTTATATGATACTGTCTACAGCTCATTTGCGTAGGCCTACAATATAGAGAATGAAGTTAAATTGAAAAATAATCATAATATGGATATTTAAAACACATTTTTGAAAATGGTGGCCGTTCATTTCGATACAGGCTTCAGTTCTTTTGTGCATATTATCGCACTATAGACTATTGTACCTAATTCCAATTACAAGTTTCGTCCTTCATACTAATAACTCATGTTAAAATAATTCTGTACCTACTCTATAAAAGAGTACCTTACATACTGTAAATTCAATCTTCACTTCTGCCCGATCCGAAAAGATAAAATTACTCAGACATGCTATCTATTGTCCGTCCAAGTGGTTTTGTCGCAGGGTCGTAGAAAGGAGGGAAATCACGTGACAGTTAATTACTTAACGAGGCCCTTTTATTTAAGTTATTTTAAACAAATGTATATAATATTACGTAGAAATCCAATTCCTAACAGAAATTAATGTTTTCAGAAAAGAGCTAAGACAGTCCAGTCACTAGCCTTTACAGAGGGGTGAGCAGAAGCGGGTGGGGAAAACCGGGATGCGACGTAGATAAACGGAGACAGTACCTGTGTGAAAATATGATTCAATACTGAAAGCTCTTTCGTCACCGGAAAACGCGAACATATTTCTGGAACGTACTATACTCACTAACTCAGTACTATGATCGTAAGACGATGACTGCATACGCGGACTTGATTCTGTGTGAAAGACGGTTGGAAATTTACTAGAATAGGAGGTGTGAGTGAAGTACATTAAAAAACTCAGGTACAATAAAAATTAAAGTAAAAATAAAATGATGTCCCTGTAGGAGGTAATGCTTACCAGATATGGGTTTTTAATGCTTACTTGTTTAAAATCAAAGAATATCAATATTATAAATTTGGAAAAATTGGCTAATTTATTATAAGCATACTAAGTAGTAATGCTCATACAAAGAGGATGTTTTATCTCATGAACAATAATTGGACAGATGTTCGAAACAAAGCACGACACATCTATTAAAATCAGAGCTGCAAACTGCAATCGACTTCAACTATTACGCGAAACAAAATCTGTCTCAAAATACTCTTAATTTAAGCCTACCTGGCGAAGTGTAGAATAAAGTAGTTTTTTAGTAATTGAACGGAATAATTTGCCAATGTGAAATTTTTGTCGATTCCTTAGTCTCCCGTATTTCCTGCAAAAAAAAGTTGGCAACCCTAGATCCAACGGACAGCATGGTCACCTGCAGAAGGGCTAGAATTTAGTGGTCATCAAAACACTGCACGCTCGGGCTAGCGTCGCTTACCCGCGGACAAGACACAGCCCTAGCGTGCAATCGTCGCTGCTGGCGGATATGCTGTCTCTCTGTCCCTTGTGCACGACGGAGCAGAGTTTCTTACCCTCCATGCAATCTATCCATTTTAGCGAGTGCTGACGACCACTGGGCTAGATGATTGAGGATGATGGCAATGATACGAATACAGTAGTCTCGTTAATGCGAAGTAATTCGGACCCAAGACCTATTCGGATTAGAAGATGTTCTGATTAACCGAAATATTTCCTGTAATGCAATGAATGCTATTCACGAGCGCTGAGAGATGATGGTGGGATACCCTGTTGTTATTTTTTAGAACCACAACCAAAGGTTCACTTCATTACAACAACAGAAAACTACTGATTTTATGAACATGACAGATGTGTAAATTATGTAGGCCTACAGAAAACACTAAGGGTCGATTTCTAAAACACGGAAGAAATCTTGGTTCCAAACCTCGGCATTTAAACCGCGATCGAGGTCTGAATTCTTATGCGATTTCTAAAACGAAGTCGAGAAGCGGCTTGAGAAGAAACAGAGGTTCGTGGCAACGCAGATAAGAATCGATTTTTATTCCTGTACACAGTATAATTATATTAGAAAGACATGGACATCGGGATTAATATTTTTATTGAATTGCAGTAAGTCACATTCTTTTGTTCTCAGCTAAGATATTGTTATATTTACTAATTTACAGAATATAATTATGTGCGTTTAAAATACTAGCATTATTTACTATTATTAGGGAACGGATTTTTAGGTACCAGATTGATACTGCCAAAATAATCACCACAAGTCGAGCGTTTATGTTGAAGTTTATCATTTGTTCATAATTACTACAAACATTAACTACCTAAAAACCCGGTTCTAAGGAGTTAATAACCTAAATATTAACTGGATTAAAATTTCAATTGAAACTAAAATGTAGTATGGTTGTATTTTCACATATAATAGGCTAGTACTATGTGGAAAGGTCCAGTAGCATAAAACATAAAATAAAAAGACAAAATCACGTTTGTTTCATATTCTTGTAGACCCACATCATTTTCGAGTATTAAATAAAATGTCCAAAACTACTGTAAAGACTAAGAATCAAGAATTATGTCTTATAGACATAAAGGTATAATTAATATAAAATATTATTATATCTTACTTCCCTCAAATCAACAAAAACGTGTCAGCCTGCCACCTCTTACATTTCGTTGCAGATTATTATTCGGCATTCTTGCTAAATTTTGCGTTGATTCCTTCGAAAATTGAAATATTCGCCTGAAATTATCGTCGTTATATAGATTAGATTAGATTAGATTAGATTAGATTAGATTAGATTAGATTAGATTAGATTAGATTAGATTAGATTTATTTATTTAACCTGGTAGAGATAAGGCCGTCAGGCCTTCTCTGCCCCTCTACCAGGGAATTACAACTATAACATGAACAATAAGATTACAATTAATATTAAATTTACAATTACAATTACAATAAAAATTAAAGTACGACAAGAATACCTGATTAATGAAAGCTAGACATTTTATCATAGAAGTTAAGAACAAAGAATATTTTTGTATTTACTAAATTACAAATTAAACCTACAATAACAAAATTCTATAGTGATGAAATTACCGGATATTGAGATATTTTGTGGTAGATTAAAATAACTATTTACAAGAAACCATGTCTGAACGAGTCTCAATTACTGACCAAGTGCCTAGTAAGTTTGCGTTTGAATTGAATTTTATTTCGACAGTCCCTGATGCTAGCAGGTAACGAATTCCAGAGTCTTAGCAGGGCTATTGTGAAAGAGGATGAGTATGAGGATGTGCGATGGGATGGTATTGTTAGTATTGTTTCATGGCGAGAGCGTGTGTTCAGATGTATGTATATATGTAGTTACAAAGAATTATTCCTGTCTCCCATCACTCTAATCCGGAGATTTAATACTTTTAGACACAAATTTTCCTTTGATAATCATCCAGCTGATCTACTACCTCCGTCTTGTATACATGAAACCGTGATTTTAAACCTACCCCAGGCATGGTCTTTGCTTCAGACCATGGTTTCGAGCCATGGCTCAGAAAAATGAAAAAGACCTAGTTTTATAAATCCAGACACAATTCCTTATAAAGCCATGACCGTGGTCTAGACCGCGTTTTAGAAATCGACCCTAATAGTTGTAAGTACCCTTGAAAGTGCTATTTTCATAATTTTTTAAGTAAAAGAAATTCAGTGAATTTACATATTTTTTTTCTTTTTGCTACTTGGTACTATTAAAATAAATTTAGTTTTTTCTTAAAATAATTTTGTTCGGATTAACCAGATTTTCGGATTAGCGTAGTTCGGATTAACGAAACTCTACTGTAGTATTATTGTGACTTAATCTTGATTCTTTTTCTTCCTTACAAAAAAATATGAATACGTTGCAACCGACCTCGATTTCATTGTTCTCTTTCACCACTTTAAAAAAGGAGTTCGCTATTCATGTATAACAGTCTTCAATGCACTGCCTAATTATCTTAAAGATTTGAAGAACAACGAGAAAAGGTTCAGAAAAGAATTAACCAAATTTCTACATACTCATACCTTCTACACAATTGATGAATTGTTTATGCTTGTGAATTGAATTATTCTACTTAAATGACATGTACAATTTTATATAGCTCAACTAAAATATGTTTTTATATTGACTTAATCTGTTTACTATGTATTGTATTTTTTGTTTAGCATAACTGATGAATTGTATGTACTGTAAATTGATTAGTATTCTGTATAGGTCAACTGATGAATTGTTTAAGCTTATAAATTGAATTAATCTACTTCATATGAATTGTATAGCTTAACGAAAATAAGTTTGTAAATTGAACTAATTTGATTGTATATGTTTGTATAGTTTGGCTGATGAATTGTATATGTTCTTAAAATGATTACTAGTCTGTGTAGCTCTACTGATGAATTGTATATACAGTAGACCTTCTGTAAATTGAATGGTAATATGTATAGCTTAACTGATGAATTGTTTATGATTATAAATTGAATTAATCTACTTGATATTAATTGCACAAATTTGTATAGCTTAATGAAAGTATGCTACTTTGTATTGTAGGCCTATATATTTGTATAGTTTTGGCCGATGAATTGTATATGCTGTAAATTGAATAGTAATCTATATAGCTCTACTGATAAATTGTTTGTGTTTATAATATGAAGTAGTTTGCATGATATGTATTATCAATTTCTGTATATCACAACTGGTTGAATTGTTTATGCCTTAAATTTAATTAAATTGTTTTGTATTATAATATAGCTCAACTTATGAATGATTGTTTGCGTTTGTAAATTTAATAATCTGATTGGCTATGTATTGTATACTTTTAGTAGAGCCATCGATGTAGCTCAGTCGGCAGACTCGCTGGGCTGCTGATCCGGAGCTGCGTTCGGGCTTGGGTTGGATCCCCCTTTGGACTTTGGTTTCTTCGGAGGTTTTCCCCAGCCGTGGGACTGAAGCCGGATGGTCTATGGCGAGTCCTTGGCATCAACCCCTTTGATTTGATTACCCCCTTTGATTTGATTACCTGGTTGGGTTTTTCCGAGGATTCCCCCACCGAAAAGGCAAATGCCGGGTAATATTTTGGCGAATCATCGGACCTCATCTCATCTCACTACATCTCGCCAAAATGTAAAAGAATTGTACAAAATTGTAAAAATTGTAGAAAATTACTAAATTGTAAAACTATAAAAATTTGTAAAAATTGTAATTGTAATATTGTAAAATGTTGACATGTTCCACATCTTAAAGCTTCATTGCTCATGTAAGATCTATGGAATAAAATAAATAAATAAATGAATGAATGAATGAATGAATGAATGAATGAATGAATGAATGAATGAATGAATGAACTTGTTTTGTATTTAATTGCGTACAATTGATTTTGTTAGGTACGTGATCTGTTAATCTGTAACCAGGTATTGATATAGTGAACAATCACTGTAAAAGTAATCTGTTCTTGTGTAGTGAGTAACAAAGAAGATGCTTGCTTGTTCATTTCATTTCCGTAGTGTGTAACGGTCAGGTCAGAGAAGCGCTCTAGTTGTGTGGTGACTCACCCCCCTCCTCCCACTGGACATATTTCTACGCCAACAAAAGATATCTTTCTTCCTGATCTTCTGGTCCAGGAGACGTTGGGTCCCCTTCTTTACTCCGCATTGAAGTCCCCGTTGCCGACCACACGTGTTCCAGCTCCTGCCATCCATCTTCCCACTGACAGTTACAAGTTGCATCATGTCCCACACCCTCAACCAACACTGGAAGAACGGGAATCTGTTCAAGTATGCAGGGTTGCGTGTTCAGACTTGTGCGGGTAGAAAATAGGCGGGGAAATGCCTTAAAATACCCAGATCCAATTGACGATTATATGGATCTCGATATATTTGTTTGTATTCAAATACCAGTATAAATAAAAACATCATTTCCACGGTTCAAATATTTTTATAATTTATTAATATGAGGATCACACAATACAATAAATAATTAGTATTGAATAATTTGTAATTCACTGTTTATCATCATCACGACAAAAATTTATGAACCTTCTTCAATATTTTCACTATTCTTCTCTATTCATTATCAACCTCTTCCAGTCTCAATTCCCAGACTCCTAATGTTACGTCTCACACAATCTTCCCACCTCAGCTTTCGTCTTTCCAACTTACGTAATCTCTTGTGACGTTTTATTGAATACCTTTTTAATCATTCTATCATTATTGACATGTAATAGATGTCCAGTCCATTCTAACCTTTTAATATTTACGACTCTAACAATATTTTGTTCGTTGTTCATTGAATAATTTATAGCGTTCAAAGTTGTGTACCTTATTTTCTTGTACTGCGCCAAAATGTGTCTCAAAATTTCTTCCAGCAGATTTCGACAATGATCAGGTCTCAGAGATATTGTAATGACTATTACACTTTTACAACGTCACACTACTTTTGACCAATAAAACGGGGCGAAAGGACGTCTTTCAACCAATCATGGCTGCTTATCGCACAATTTTATCGCGTCCCTAGCATTTGTTTAATTTTATCGCGATCCTAGCATTTGTTTATTTTTATCACTACCCTAGCATTTGTTTCTTTGTTTGCCAACATTTCAAACTGCACTGGTCTGGATGTAAAAAACAGAAAACTACAAACCACTCCAATCGATGCACAGCACTTTCAAATGTGACTCGGATTAGCATTCAAGAACAAGAATTAATAAAGATCACTGGTCATAGCAATGCATCTTCCCTGAAACCCTATTTACAAATAAATGAAGAGCACCATTCGGAAATCCTGAATAAGTTGAGGGATACACCATGTACATCAACGAGTTCACTTTTTTTACGCACACGTCCAATATAACATCAACTGAACCACCAACCACTAAAACATTCAAATTTGAAAATTGTACTTTCAATAATTGTTTCTTTTAAAATTATTCATGTTTATTTTTTTTTATTTTATCATCGTTAATTAAAACGTTTCTTGTTTATTTCATCATCCCTAATTAAAACTTTTCTAACACTCGTTTATATTATTTAGATTGTGTTTGTTATAGCTTCTGCTATATGATATTATGAATAGTCACGTATCAGAGATTTTTAAATACTAAGATTTATTGAAAATCATCTGTCAAGTGACGTTGATTACTGGGATCGGGATAATTGAAGGGAATGCAACTGTTTTAATAAAAATGAAACTGAATCAACAAAGCCTCCTTGACCAGTAACCTTCCACAGAGTTCAATGAAGATCCCATAGTTGGCACAACTGATATGAAGACAAGAGCTAATAATAACACACTACTGCCATCTACTAGCGTAATATTTATAATGTTGAGATGGTAAAAATTTGAAGACAGTTTTGTATTTTCGTAAGTCAATATTTTATTGTATTGGAGTACTTCGTTGCTTCTAATCTTTATATACTTTCTTCTAATCTTGTAATAGTCAGTTAAACCCAACTCGAGTTTTGATTTTCTCTAAATAAATCTGTTCGTGTTCCACTCGCAGATTTATCGATAAAATCAAAACCTCTAGTGAGATTATTGTTGATAATTAACAATTTTACTTGCATACTTCCAGTATTGAAATTGTACCAGTAATATTCAACTCATCGTTTCGATAGAGTACGTAAAGATTTCATGAGACTGGAATATGAACTCCCAAATTTAGGTCCCATTTATTTTGTTTCCTTAGAGTCAAGTCTTGCCTCATTTAAATTTTCTCGCTTGAATTAAAATGCTTTGCTTCATTTAAAAGAATCACCCCATTTGAAAAACTCATAAAATGTAACGACAAAGTCTAAGATTTTAATAAGAGTCTGACCTCAAGGTCAAGAGAGATGACGGTCAAGAGGTTACGTTAGGAAGATTCCGGTCTAACCGCTCCTTATCATTATAGTCTACTGAAGTCTATTTAAACACCCAACACATTGTAAAACTGCTTACTTGGTAGAATATTCAAGGTAATAGAGGTTGTACTTGTCACTTCACATCGAGAACGTAGCTTCTGCACGAACCTACTACTCTATTCTGTCAGAACATAGGCTAATAGAATGGACCCACAAAAACTTTGTATGTGAAGAGTTGAAGAGCATGTAAAATAAAAGAATCTTTTATTTGAGTCGTTCCGAATGTGGATTGTGAAAATCGAAACGAAGGTTTGGTACACAAATTTTCGATTTGACTCAGGTCCTTTATAATAATGCATTTATTGTTAATGATAAATGCTACCATGATACAGTTTATCACCACTCATATATCACTTTTTATAACGAATTTAAAACATCCAGATATTGTCGCCATTTTTAGTAGGCTCTCTTCAAGGAGATGAACAGCATTCAGAAAGAAAATCTTGCAGAATATCTTCAAATTTTTTACAGGCTTCCATAATTACTCTAAATTGCAGGCTCCATATCTCAATGAATTTACTGTTTCGAATCTTTTCAGTGCGCTGAATGAAACAATCTCTGTTAGGTATATTCATAGTGTCCCTGAATAAAGTCAATTCGTATTTGTGGGGGGAAAACCATTATTCTCTGGTTTGAATTTCTAAAGAACACACAATTACTTACTCAAGAAAAGCTTGAATTCATGTTTATTTATTTCCATTGTAGTAGCAACAATAGTAAAATAATTTAAACAGAAGATTGTGTGAAAATAAAATATTTTATAGAATATATTGCTTCACTTTGAGAGAGGAACAGAGGTTAAAATGTTTGAGAATAAGATGCCTAGAAAAATATCTGGGGCCAAGAGGGATGAAGTTACAGGAGAATGGAGAAAGTTACACAACGCAGAGCTGCACGCATTGTATTCTTCACCTAACATAATTAGAAACATTAAATTCAGACGTTTGAGATTGGCAGGAAATGTAGCACGTATGGGCGAATCAAGAAATTCATATAGAGTGTTAATTGGGAGGCCGGAGGAAAAAAGACCTTTGGGGAGACCGAGACGTAGATGGGAGGATAATATTGAAATATATTTGAGGGAGGTGGGATATAATGGTAGTGACTGGATTAATCTTGCTCAGGATAGGGACCGATGGCGGGCTTATGTGAGTGCGGCAATGAACCTTCGAGTTCTCTAAAAGTCGTTTGTAAGTTAGTCTTTGATAGTGCTTCACAGAGTGCAATGCACTGCGCAATGCCCTTTGCATGTGCATTAACAAGACAATTCTGAAGTGGGTGTCAGTGCAAACTGTCATACGTGACGGCGAAATAAATAAATGTAAATTACGTATTTATTTACAACTTTTGTTTTTATTAAGTAATATCTGATAGGAAGTGTATTGAGGTAACTTGAAAGTTTTTTTTTTTTTACAGAAGCATAACACTTAACATAAAACGTAGTCTATTGATGTTTCTTTCGTTTTTTTTTTTTTGCGGTGATACCAGTTATATCAGGAGGAATAGTACGACTGGCAGAAACCCTGAGAATATGATTTTGCAATTTATTTTGTTTTTTTTTTTAGATAAGTCTTAAAGAGGTCTTTAGATAAATATATTGTTTAGGTTATTTTTCAGTCCATAACTTATCGCATTTATTTATAAATCCTTAAATATTATGCGATAAGTCATGGACTGGATTTATAAATAAATTCTTAAAATATTATGCTATAAGTCATGGACTGGATTTATAAATAAATTCTTAAAATATTATGCGCTAAGTCATGGATTGGATTTATAAATAAATCCTTAAAATATTATGCTATAAGTCATGGACTGGATTTATAAATAAATTCTTAAAATATTATGCGATAAGTCATGGACTGGATTCATAAATAAATCCTTAAATATTATGCGATAAGTCATGGACTAGATTTATAAATAAATCCTTAAATATTATGCTATAAGTCATGGACTGGATTTATAAATAAATTCTTAAAATATTATGCGCTAAGTCATGGATTGGATTTATAAATAAATCCTTAAAATATTATGCGATAAGTCATGGACTGGATTCATAAATAAATCCTTAAATATTATGCGATAAGTCATGGACTGGATTTATAAATAAATCCTTAAAATATTATGCGATAAGTCATGGACTGGATTCATAAATAAATCCTTAAATATTATGCGATAAGTCATGGACTGGATTCATAAATAAATCCTTAAATATTATGCGATAAGTTATGGACTGGATTTATAAATAAATCCTTAAAATATTATGCGATAAGTCATGGACTGGATTTATAAATAAATCCTTAAATATTATACGATAAGTCATGGACTGAAAAATAAAAAATAAACAAGGCCAATATATTTATTCAACTATTTGCAGGCCTACACTTGAGGACAGAAAAAAATCGTTATATATATATATATATATATACTCAGTAAAACTTAAAGTAACAAAGTTAAGCTCCGTTCAGTGATCGATACCACACAATTATCTTTATGTTGTGCCAGCCTAAGATTTTATTTATCTAATGTAGCCCATACATAAAAAACGTATTTTTTATTTATTTAAACAACACTATTCTGAAGGTTAGAACAAAAAATGATCGATCGCTAAGTTTCGTAACCTTTCGACTCAGTCTCCGCCGTCTAGTTCCGCCCCCTAGACTCACTGCAATAATCACGGAAGATGTATTTGGATACCTCACAGCAGTACTCTTTACCTCGTTGCACCGATGCATGGCTATTTGCGCACGTGCAATTTTGAGCATTTGTGAAGCCCTGTTGTAGAAAATAGGCCTAAACTGCATAGGTACAGAAATAATGTAATTGTTACAAAAAAGATTTCAACTTTGAGGAAAATCTAACGTGTATAATGCGAAAGTAGGCTATATTTTCTTCATAAGACCGATCTTTCGAAGTGCGAAAACTTACTATAGAATAAAGAAAGTATGCTGCGAATAAACATTACTTGTAGTTGTCGAGCCACTTGGCACAATGGCAATATTAAAGGTCTCTACCAGTAGGGGAGACATCATCAAGGTCTGTAGTTTCCCCTTAATACCTCTCTGACGTAACCCGAATCACATGATTGTTGAGTGAGCGCTTGTTAGCCCCATGGTATAGCAAAGAAACTGGTAAAGTGGATAAAAAGAACTCGTCCTTATTATACACGGAGAATATCATTGTACACGACTGACATCGGTGATCACACAAAGGACACCTTGGTTACAATTGAGATGATTATAGAGGCCTCTGCGGTATAGATTGTATCGTGTTTCACAACACGCCCACAGCACTGCATGCAGACAACTTCGCTGTAATGACGCAGCGGTGCTGTACCTGTGAAACGCGAGCCTTTATTCTAGGAAATATTCTTACTACAGCATATCATGCATTCAGTACAGGATTATGGTTTGGTTTTCAGGCAAGGAAGTCAGTATTTCAAGTCCTTTTCATAAGTAGCTCAGTCGGCAGAGCACTGATTTGTGATAATTGCGGAGCTCGGTTCGAATCCCGGTGACAGCGGAATTTTATTTTTAGTGGACAAGCCAAAGTTCCTGAGGATTTTCTCGGGGTTCTCCCGTTTTCCTCTTGCTTTCCACCGTCACTCTCCATTTCAATATTCATTATAACTATTCCAATAAGATTTATTCAAAAAGACGCGAAGTGTTGTAGTATTGTACAAATGACATTAATCTCAAAAGTCCACACCTGTGGAGTAACGGTTAGCGCGTCTAGCTGCGAAACCAGGTGGCCCGGGTTCGATACCCGGTCGGGGCAAGTTACCTGGTTGAGGTTTTTTCCGGGAGTTTCCCTCAACCTAATATGAGCAAATGCTGGGTAACTTTCGGTGTTGGACCCCGGACTCATTTCACCGGCATTATCACCTTCATCTCATTCAGACGCTAAATAACCTTAGCCGTTGATAAAGCGATGTAAAATAATCTACTAAAATAAAAAAATAATCTGAAAAGACGTATTGTTCTTACGGTGAGGGTAATAGGACAGTGTAGGGGCACTCAATATGAACCTTAAAACATGTAAACTGAGTCGACAAGTGCATCCCACAGCTGTCACGATACATTATACAGTCCTAGCGTCGATTTAGTAGAATGCGTTTGAGACTATAGAAAGCAGCAAACAGTAGGCTACAAAGTGTCTGTTGTTGTGACGAGAATCCAAGCCCCCGCATACCGTTAAGGCATCGTGTCACAAACACTTTCAAGTCTGAGTATTTCTGACAAAGTAAATTTTATACAACGTCTTGAAAACGGCACAAATGTTAAGGATATTGGGGGAGAAAGTAAGGTAATATTGATTTATTTTTTCTTTCTTTGTTTAATCATTTCCTTATTTAATCCTTAATTATTTGATTTATTTCTTTATTTATTCCTTTATTAATTAGTCTGTTCATTCATTCCTTTTTTTCATAACTTTACTTACTCATTCCTTCCTTCCTTTCTGTATTTATGTATGTATGTATTTACTTGTTTATTTATTTATTTATTTATTTATTTATTTATTTATTTATTTATTTATTTATTTATTTATTACTGTATTTTCTTAATATATATAATTTATAAAACAGTTATATTACCGATTGTTCTGTATTGTTGTGAAACTTGGACTCTCACTTTGAGAGAGGGACAGATGCTAAGGGTGTTTGAGAATAAGGTACCGGTAAATGGTAGATGGGAGTATAATATTAAAATAGATTTTAGGGAGATAGGGTATGATGGTAGAGACTGGATTAAGCTTGCTCAGGACAGGGATCGATGGCGGGCTTATGTGAGGGTGACAATGAACCTCCGGGTCCTTTAAAAGCCATTTGTAAATGACATTGTCGGAGTGAGAAAGAAACACTTGCTCACATTCTGGGAGCCTGTCCTCATGGAAAACTACTGAGGAATAGTCGTCACCACAAGATTCGATCCCTCCTAGCATCGGCCCTACGAGGAAAAAACTACCAAGTACAGGAGGAGGTCCATGGTTTGTCCACAAATGGATCTACAAGGCGCATTGACATCATCGCTATCCCGACAAGATCAACAAGTGGATTCATAATTGATCCAACTGTAGGATAAGGATGGAAACATACGAAAATCAACCTGCTGAGGTACATCAGGAAAAATGCGACATATACGACCCCACTATAATATATTATAAGGAAAAATATCATCTAACGTCGATCGAAGTTATTGGATTACTGATTGGGGCTAGAGGAACCATCACAAAAAAGATTCGCGCATTTTTGCAAGCAGTTTGGTCTAGGAAAAACTCTTGTCACTGAAGTATCTATGTCTGCAGTGAAGGGATCTATAAAAATCCTAAGAAACCATCTCTACAGTTATATATATTGAGCTCTTTGCTATGGAGATCTGCTCACTTAAGTTGGGTCTTGCAACCAGTGCTAAATAGACGACTGTGATCATCCAATAGCTAATAGATACTAGGAAATTTTATGTTTCTTCTGGAATTAATGATGTTTTGTTTAGTCTTTTCCAATTATTTCTGATTGTGCTATTTCTTATTCTTTTTCTTCTCCATTGTTTTATTTTATTATTATTTTTTCCATTATAACAACAATTTTATGGTAAGCTTTGTCTTCCAGGCAGCCTTCAGTTGGAGGAAGCTGAATAAAATTTATTCGAAATAAAAAAACCTTATATTAGATTCACTTTTTATGGTGAATTAACGACTCTTAAATATCCATTCTGGTATGATCGATTTTTTACTGTCCATATTATTCATTGACTTTCTTGCTCTACGAATTTATCTAAAGATGAGGCTTGTCGATTGCAGGGGACTTGTTCCGCGTGTTATATCTAAGTAGGTGAACATTGTCTTCCTGTGTATAGTAACGGTATGGCACAATAAGTCCACTAGGACTACACCGTTAGCCTTCGGGGCCCTCCTCCGTAACAAAAGACAAAATGGGTAGCGATGTAGAACTAAGGAGTAGAAGACAACTCATTGGCATAACATTTGTCCTTTATTTTTTCAATAAAACAGATCTTCGTGGTTATTGTAACAAGAATATTAGGCTTATACAATACAATTTCATAACTATTCAATTGCATTTACGTACACTGATCGATCAGTCTTTCCCTTCCGATGACTCATTTTACAACATTGTCTGTAATAAAAAATTTTCCTCCCCACCAAATTGTTAGTTACTATGCTTGTTGCTTACAGTCTCAATATCTGCACGTGTATTGCTCATTCAGTATGCTCATTAATCACCAGTTTATCAACTGTAAGGCAGGCAGCATACTGCTGCTGACATACTGTCTCCGACAGGATGTATTTGTCTCGGACATGTCCGATGCAGTATGCTGCAGCCTCATGAGAATGCGTGTAATCATCGTCACATCGAACGGCCCGAGACAAATCCGTTCTGTCTGAGACAGAATGTCCGATGCAGTATGCTGAAATTTTATCAATTGAAATTTTGATCTATTTGATAAGCTGAGTCCTTTGCAGAGAATTTTATTCGTTAGTTGTTTTCCTGGGTAACTTATTTGAATTCATGTGACTTGAACCTTTCCTTGTCATTGCGTCATCTGACTGCCGGGTTTCCAGGACGCGACGAGTTGGATTCAAAGTTACGACGACGTCCAGCATAACGGACTACCTGCACATAATGGTATGCGTCACGTTGCCCTATGCAAATGAACATTCGCCCTTTTTCTGTCATGTGATTACAACAGCGTTAGGGCGTGGCGGTTCTGTCATCTTTACACGTGAATGCCAGATCAAAGACCCTCATTCTTAGAGGAACTTGTCCTGTCGACTGGCAATGAGATAAGTGGGCGTGCCGCGCCGCCCAAAGAGCGCATTACCGACTTGAAATGACAGCCGAATCTGAGGTTCAAGTTGCAATGTAACGTACAGAAACTCTCACGTCTAGTCCAGGCACAGCTGCCTAGGAATGCAAAAAAGAGTAGGAAACAAAGCCAACTCTCCTTCAGAATGGACTGATCTTGTATAAATATTTTATTCTTTACTGGAGTTATCTGTAGTAATTGCACGAATGCTGTTTCATCTTGTTATATAACTATTTCGTTTATATGACGTCATTCCATTTTCGGCCAATGAAGCGTAATGAAATTTTGAATTCCAACCAATCACAGCCATACATCGCATAATTTCTGCAGCTCGATTTATCAGTATCAATTTATCGCATGGTCGTTCTTTTGTTTAGTCAGTGTCGCCAACTGTTTCCACGTAAATCGATGAGCATGAATTCATTGTACTAAATAAAGCGCGAAATCCTACTTTCACATCTACATCTTCATCTTCTAATTCAATGTCCTTTGTATCTAAAGAAAATGACACTCCTTCATAACAATTGTTCATTTAATTAATGTACTAATCAGGTTATTTGTAATTAGGCCTATCTACAAAATGTTTAAATTAAATTATGATTTCACTAAGTAATGAAAACGTATTTCTGTTATAATAACAAGAGAAAAGCGCAGTACATGTAATTAACATTTTCAAACCTGTATTTCGCTTTTGTCAGTTGACATTACTGAGTAACATTCAATTTCTTAATTGCAGTAATCGTTATTCATCTATTTCGACTTCACAATGTAGCAATAGGTTAAGTATTCATAATTATACAATTATTAACATTTTGTGAGCGAATTTTAGGGATATATTCTTTACATTTTTATTTTATTCACGAAATAGTTGTAATAAATATCACTCGAGGTCTGAGATTTCACAAATAAGGGAAATCTCAGATCTCTTGTGACATTAGGCCTACTATAGATAATTTCACGACTTCGAAGGGCGGGTGAAATTATGTTAATAAGATAAAACCACGAGTGAAATTTAATAAGATTATTCAACGAATAAAATTAAAAAACTTGCAAAATCGAATTACTTAAGTAAATGATAATAATTATTATAAAACAAAGCAATAAGACATTATTGTTTCCCTGTAAAAAGAATTCAAAAAGAAACTGCTATCTATAACGGCATACTAAATACTATTGCCAACTACTCAGAGCTGAAAACGAAACAACAATATTTAACCTCAAAAGTAGGATAAGCTGAAATGTTACAATACTTACTTAGGGCTTTTAGGGAACCCGAAGGTTCACTGCCGCCCTCACATAAGCCTGCCATCGGTCCTTTCCTGAGCAAGATTAATCCAGTCTCTACCATCATATCCCACTTCCCTCAAATCCATTTTAATATTATCCTCCCATCTACATCTCGGCCTTACCAAAGGTCTTATTCCCTCCGGCCTCCCAACTAACACTTTATATGCGTTTCTGGATTCGCCCATACGTGCTACATGCCCTGCCCATCTCAAACGTCTGTATTTAATGTTCCTAATTATGTCAGGTGAAGAATACAATGCGTGCAGTTCTGTGTTGTGTAACTTTCTCCATTCTCCTGTAACGTCATCCCTCTTAACCCAAAATATAGTATTTTCTTAAGCACCTTATTCTCAAACACCCTTAACCTCTGTTCCTCTCTCAAAGTGAGAGTCCAAGTTTCACAACCATCAAGAACAACCAGTAATATCAATATTTATACTCCGCAACCATCTCTACGGTCAACAATGATCTTCAACTAATTAATTAGTACCTACTTATTTATTCAGTCATTTCTTGTCGTTGTTGTAAGACTCCCTTCAACTTAAACATATGTATATTATTTATACTTCCAACTGCCTATTGTACAATATGCTCTGTCTCTGTGGCAGCCTGTTAATACAGGGAGCTGTTATCGTTTAGATAAATAAATAAACATTCTAACTTTCAGATTTTTTGTCAGCAGACTGGATGATAAAAGGTTCTCAACTGAATAATAAAACGCATTTCCCATATTTATTCTGTGTTTAATTTCCTCCCGAGTATCATTTATATTTGTTACTGTTGCTCCAAGATATTTGAATTTGTCTACCTCTTCAAAGGATAAATTTTCAGTTTGTATATTTTCATTTCATACAATTGTCTGGACACGAGACATAATCATATACTTTGTATTTTCGGGATTTACTTCCAAACCTATCTCTTTACTTGCTTCAAGTAAAATTCCCGTGTTTTCCCTAATCGTTTGTGGATTTTCTCCTAACATATTCACGTCATCCGCATAGACAAGAAACTGATGTAACCCGTTCAGTTCCAAACCCTCTCTGTTATCCTGGACTTTCCTAATGGCATACTCTAGAGCAAAGTTAAAAAGTAAAGGTGATAGTGCATCTCCTTGCTTTAGCCCACAGTGAATTGGAAATGCATCTGACAGAAACTGACCTATACAGACTCTGCTGTACGTTTCACTGAGACAAATTTTTATTAATCGAATTAGATTTTTTGGGAATACCAAATTCAATAAGAATATCATATAAAACGTCTCTCTTAACCGAGTCATATGCCTTTTTGAAATTATTATTATTATTATTATTATTATTATTATTATTATTATTATTATTATTATTATTATTATTGTTATTTTGCGGATTGTATCGGCCCGCTGCCACTGAGGAACAATGATATGTTGCGGGTTGCATCGGCGCACTTCCACTAAGGAGCAAGATGCAGATAGACTATTACAGAAATTGTAACGGACATTTTACCCGTATAGGCGCCCTAAATGTTCCACGTTAAAAAAAAAAACAGAACTGTAGAATTAAAATCAGAAACTTGTTTGAGTCGAATTCGGTACAGAAGTATGGACTCCGATTCTGATATCAATGTATTACTTTCAGACGAACATACGTACTGCAGCCTAGCTAATTAAAAGCTCGATTGTTTTATTGTATAAATAACCTCACGGTCCTCCTCGGCGCTTTGCACGAACCCCAGAGAGTCGCGACCCACAATTCGAGAACCACTGCTTTAACTTACACAAGTGACAGAATAGTAGCGACGTCTTCGAGAATTGTATAACATTGCTATACAGTTCTTGTAGAACTTCTATAATTATTTAGGACCAATAGTATCGCTCTTCTGTCGCTAAAGATATGCATAAATTCGTTACAAATATTTCGTCCAAGGACTACACTTACATCATCCACTATTTCCATTACGACTAAACTTACCTAACTTAAAAATAATGAGAGCCGAGACTATAGAGCATGGGTGTCGAAACGCCTATAGAACCAGGAGATATTGCACGTCAAGCATGCTCTGCTAAATTCAATAACTTTCCATATAAGATAGAAAAAACGACCTTAAAGAATATGCGCTGCGGGTTGCTTACGCTAAGGGTTAGTTCGTACGAGTTACATTTGGACATCTATGCTATAGAGTATAGTGAGGTTGAGGCTCTCACCTGTATAGACAATCGGTATTAATGGCAGTAGGGATGTCAGTCCTACGTTCCCTACGCTTTTACCCCCAAGGAACTACGCATAATACTCATTTCTGTTAGAGACTGAATAAATCCTAGGGCCATAGTGCGGTTGGAAGGATTAGATCAATGGAGAGAATCCATGACCCCATCGGGAACCGAAACTCGGGTAATTCGATTAAATATTTAATATTTAATTCGAATTTTCGAAGCATACGTTATGGTAATTGTCTTTAAGGAAAATTGTATCCTATCTGGAATTATAGAGAAAGTCCGAAAGATTTCAGTGGAAATTTCAGTTTTTAATCATTCCAAGAATTCAAATTCTGTTCTTAAACTTAATAATGATCAACAGATACTGAAATAGAAAAATGTCGTTGCTACGGTCAATAGATTTCATGTCGTTATACACTGACAGAGTCCCGCGCTGTGGCATCGTGGTCTAACAAGCAAACATTCTGATAAGGGCAGATAAAAAAGTTAATTTTTTTTCTTTCAACATGCCAATAATCTTAAAAGTAGTGCTTATACAAATTTTGGCCACTCAACCGCAATTACGAGGGCCGTAAAAAATAAGTTCTCTGGGGGCTATTAACGGAAAGAAAACACAATTTAATTGGAAAAATGTATTGGAACAGACACAACAATAATTGTTGAGTTATTTTTCAACATATTCCCCACCGGAATGCGACTGACTTATACGACACAAGGACACAAAATTGATTCCATGGTATGACAAATGTCTCATTTCCAGTGGGGGATATGTTGACAAATAATGTAACAATTGGTGTATCTGTTTCAATAAATATTTCTATGCTTTTTTTCTGTAAACTGCACAAAGGAAAATCACTTTCTGTACTGCCTCGTAATTGTGGTCTAGAGGCCAAAATTTGTATAAACACTTCTTTTGATATTATTAAGATGGTGGAAGAAAGAAATTTAACTTTTTTATCTGTCCCCATCAGAATGTTTTTCCCGGTCTCTGATTGGGTCAAAAACCTTGATAGAACTTAGGGCCTATATTTAACCCTTGCGGAGAATTTCGGTGAAGTCCTGAGGGCATAATTAGTCAAATTCATTCTTCTCACCTTCACTCTGGGGCTCTTTGGGATCTTTTATGTTGCGAAAGAGAGAGTGGTGTGCGGAAAGCAAAGGGAAGCTACTGCATTTATCATTCCCAAGAAAAACTGCAAACATGGCATGATTTGACAAAGAGGAAGGCAGAAAATAGGAAAGATTGGAGAATGATGGTTTTGCAGCGAAAGAACTGCCCTTGGGCAGAACACTAAATGAAATTAAATTAATGAAAAATCTTCTTGTACTGTGCACAAGCCATCTACAACACACAATAGAAAACAGAAACTCAACAATAGTAAGAACGGCATCTAGTATACCCACAAATCCTAACACGCGATATGACCACAGATGTTAAAGCGTGTATAAATAAACTTGATAAAACAAAAACCTTGTCCACAGTTAGAGATGGGAACGATATATCGGTTTTTACGAAATACCGATATTTTCGTTTCGATATGTCGTTATCGAAATTGATTCAATATATCGTATAATATATCGGTTTTCTCATAATTTTATCGTTTTTTTTTTGTGGAATTATTATCATTATCAACATCAACAATTTCCACACTAGACAACTTCGATCATTCCCAAAAGATGGCGCTAATGAAGGTAGACAGTTACATAATTGTGCAACATTGAAATATCCAATACAAATAATTCCTTGCTCTAATTTGCTGGACTGGAATTCGAATTCAAATTGTTTAATATGCAGCACCAAATTCAAAATGCAGCGTGTGCGAACGTGAGACAGACGGGAGGTTTATCTACTACTGTTTTGATATTGTTATTAATGTTCTCCAAGGCAGGAGCAACTCTCACCCTGTCTGACCTCAAAACTTTTATTTATACAGTTCTCTGAAATGGAAAGAGAAACAAGGATTTAATACCGATGTGACAACCTAGTAGGCCTACTGATATTCTGTTTTCCTACTATATATTTTAGTGCATAAAAATTCTATCCCTATCATCATCACCATTGTTGTTTGGAATGTTGGAATATAACAATAACTTGCAATGGGAACTTACTATAGAAGGATTATATCAAATCAACTGTGAAATTTGTTAAAACTTGTAACATTCGTAGTACGGTTTACTTATATTTAAAAATAATTACAAGTTCTGTTTACTTACATTTAAATATGATTACGTTGTTAGATATAAAAGAACATTATATCTGTGTCCTGGATTAAATCCTATATAAAATTAGAATAATTGAATCGTGTTCCAATATCAAATATTCAACCATGTGGAGTTCACTTAACTCTTTCCCTCTATATCATTTAAGCTCACCTTACCTCCACCATAATTTTGATTTAGGTTAGTACCTACATCATATGGTATTGAAAATGTATTGTTTATTTTTACAATTTTATATTTATGCTTTTGACTGTTATGATGTTAATTTCAATGTTAAAAAGGGATATTCAAATTTAAGTAATTTTATTGTAATACAGTATGTGTACATCTAAAAATGAAACTTTCTTACGGAATAACGATATATCGATAACCATTGGATATATCGATATATTTTCTTCAACATAACTTATATCGATTATAGGTTTGCAACATATTACAATATCGATATATCGGTATTTAATTTAGTTCATCCATCGCCTATGCCTACCTATTTAGTGTTTGAATGACTACAATCCGTCTACGAGTGTTAATAGATTTCTTTCAGCACTGATTTTTATCTACCACGTCTAGCTACATGTACTGAACTAAGTTAATTTTGTGCAATTAATTTGCAGTGCCATTATACTTAAATATTTGATACCTAAATAATTTTCAATTTCCGGACTCATGTTTACATAACATTTTTTTTTCCACGCTGAAATTTTTCTGTGTATTTTTGGAACACTCTGTATAGAGATGACGAAATTTCGAAAGTTGAATCTACCTGTCTTGAAGTTAAGAGATGTAAGGAATGGTTGCGGATGGAAGATGGGACAAGCTTATACGCGTTCAGATCACTGCTATGAACCCACGGTAAATTTTTTATATGGACGAGGAATGACCTTTAAATTTTGCCCCCAGCCCTTCTATTGAGGATTCCTTTACGTGCCTTATTCATGACACCGGCCTCCCAGTTTCCTTTTTTTTCGACGGAAGCCTTAATTCTTATTACGGGCAAACAAATAGAACATGACGGGAGATTATATTATAACAGTTGAATGAAAGTTTTTAATTGCTGCCTCTGAATAAGCAGTTTTGCATCAGCTCTAGGCATCGCCTCGTTCAAGCAAACCGTCTACAGTAGTTCCGAGAAGCATAAAAATTGCACGTGCATTGCGCTTTGGGCATGAAGTTTTCCGTTGAGTAGAATAAAACTCAATAGCTCTGATGACTTCTTAATGACCAAACTATACTTTTTGCCCTTGAATGCAATTAGGTGTTAACTACTGCAAGAACCACACATTCTCCGGGCAGTGTGCCATCAAGGTGAGATTATGACGACCTCCTTGAGTGATTTAAAGTACATGACTCGGTTTGAGAATGTAGGAAAGCTTTCTTTTCATAATTTCAAATTCATTGCGTGGATACTTACAACAGAAGTGCATTACACTTAAGTGATATTTATCATAGATATTATCATCAATCTTCAGCTATCAGGATTTCACTTTTTTAAATCCGTTCTACCCGCATTCATGGAACCAACACATTAATTACCTTGGTAATAAATTACGTAAAATAATATAGCCTATTATTTTGTTTCATTGAGGAACTACTTGTCAATATGTTTATTACGCACAATATACTTAACTTTATTTCAATTTGTAAGTATGTATGGAATTATAGGATGGAGTAGCTTATTTAAATCCTATTTTTAATCCGCTTTATTTATTACAGAAGAAAATAATTAAAATATATCTTCATAAACCTATTGATTTTCCATCTTAAAACTGTTTTTAGATTTTAATTTTCTTAAAATAAGACAAATTTATTATATTGTATTAATAAAATTCATACATAAAAATCGAAATAGTTTTGAATTTTATTCTCATAATTATGAAACAAAAGGTATGAATTCTTTAACATTGTTTGAACCAAAATGCAACATTGCTACAGTATTTAATCATAGTAGTAATTTAAGCCCAAGAATACTGTATACAGGGTGTTTCAAAAATACGGGGCATAATTTCAGGTATGTATTTCCCACATGTAGACAATCAAAATAGTTCATTACAACATGTGTCCGGAAACGCTTCATTTCCGAGTTATGGCCTTCACAACATTGAAATTCACCGGAACGTTTTTCTTTCCGCAGGTCCTTGTCATTACAGAAGATGTTCAAAATGTCCACCTCCTGCTTGAATACAGATCTCACATCGATGTCTCATTGACCTGCGAACACGATCCCAAACTCCACGAGTATTGCGTATGTCCTCAGAACATGCCACAATTCGATTCCGAAGGGATTCCAAATCAGGCACCGGAGACGAATAAACCAATTATTTTAAATGGCCCCACAAGTAGAAATCGAGAGGGTTCAGATCAGGTGAGCATGGAGGCCAAGCAATTAGGCCACCTCTACCTATCCATCGATCAGGAAATCTTCGATCCAAGTACCGGCGAGCCGTACGACTGAGGTGTGCAGGAGCGCCATCATGCAAGAAGTGAATGTGTTGACGATTGATCAGTGGAGTGTCTTCTAAAACATGAGATATGGTGTTTTCCAGGAAGTTTGTGTACGCCTGCCCCGTAAGTCTGTTTACAAGTACATGGGGTCCAACTAATCGATCACCAATGATACCGGCTCACATGTTGAGGGAGAACCGCACCTGGTGATGAGATGGAACAGTTGCACGTGGGTTTTCATACGCCCATACATGCTGATGGTGGAAATTTGTTATGCCATCTCGTGTGAACTGTGCTTCATCTGTAAATAATACTAAGGCAGGAAAGTTCGGATTTACACCACACTGCTGCAAGAACCACTGACAGAACCTAACTCGTGCAGGGTAATCTGCTGGTAACAGGGCCTGTACACGTTGCAAATGATAAGGATACAATTGATACTCTTTCAACAGTCTCCAGACAGTCGTATGAGGAACATTGACTTGCAACGCTACCCTTCGTGTGCTGATAGGAGTCATGTTCACAGCCTCCAGAATCTACTCCTGTACTTCTGGAGTTGTAGATCTTGGTCGTCCCCTTCCCAAGCCAGGAGAGTTAAATTTTCCATACTCGCACAGACGGTAATGGAGATGTACAAATGTCTTCCGATCTGGACATTGTCGCTGTGGGTACCTCTCCTGGTACAAACGACGAGCCAGCGCAGCATTGCCGTCCGCCTTACCGTACATGAAGTGTATCTCTGCCAGCTCTTGATTTGAATACATGTCGCACAGTCTAACGCCTACACAACACTGAATGTAACCTTCGCCTCGGAATGAACTGTCAGAGTGCCCTCTTAATGTCTCCTTTGACGGAAACGACCTGCGGAAAGAAAAACGTTCCGGTGAATTTCAATGTTGTGAAGGCCATAACTCGGAAATAAAGCATTTCCGGACACATGTTGTAATGAACTATTTTGATTGTCTAGGCCTACATGTGGAAAATACATACCTGAAATTATGCCCCGTATTTTTGAAACACCCTGTATAACAAATTTATATTTAAATATCCTAATCTTGTTTATTTGGCCATTATTAAGTCTATCATTCAATATGGTATAATTGTTTGGGGTGGAAGTACAAAAATTAATCTTAGTCCGTTAAATTTACTACAAAAACGAATAATTAAAATTTGTTTCAAGAAACGTTTCGATTATCCAACTAAATTAATTTATTCTGAATTTAATGTATTTAATATTGAACAAATTTATAAGTATACGCTGTTAAAATTTTATCATAAAAATCGTAATAAGTCTGTATCACAGACACACAATTATGACACAAGACGAAATATTAATTCAACATTAGTAGAACCTAAATGTCTCACATCTGCTGGTCTAAAGCATAGCATTAATTTTGGCCCTTGGTTGTACAATGCTTTAACTAAATTACACCCAGAACTTCTAACATGTAACCCACTAACATATAACAAGAAAATTAGAAACGTGTTAATATCTTCAATTTGATTAAATAAATTTATAGCCTATGTGTATGAATTAATCAACCTATATTATATTTGTATTCTATAATTTTGAAATATATATTAGTCCTACTTTTCACGTGCGATATTATTCTTCTATAGTGTTAATATTATATTATATAATTCCATTGCCGCTGTAATTATATTTTAGTTCCCATTTTATTTTACTTATTTATTTATATTATTATTTTTTATTTTAATATTATATCTGAACTGCGACCGAGCACGAGCGCTGCTCATTCGGTCTCAAATTTTGTTAATACTACTGTATCTTCTTTTTATATTGCTTGTATTATTTTATTTGTATTTCTCTTTGTTTGTTTTGTAATTATATTTCTTTATTCTGTATATTTGAAATAAATAAAATTGAAATAAAAAAAAATTAAAAATTTATTTGTCAATTCTAATAGGTATAGTATTAAGTTTAAAAAGTTATGTATGAATTTTATAAGAACTGAAAATTTTTAAATTTAAATTTATATATTCTTATTGCGTAGTAGACATAAGACAAACTGTATTATATACTTCTTAATTTCAATTCAGGAATCCGCCCATGAGCACGAGTTCTACTCTTTCAGGAGTGAGCTAAAGTTTTTCTGTTTATGTTATATTTTATGTTACAATTATTAGCAAAATAAATAAATAAATAAAAAATACACACCAGAGCGGAGAAGTAAGGCATGATTTCCCTCCTCTTGTTCATTCAATGTTAAGCAGTTCTGGTATTCACTCCCTCCTACTGTCCCTTTACTGTTTATTGCGGGCTGCATTTTATATGACTTAATCTTTGCTGACCACTGCATTAGAGCATCCATTCCATGATTCGCGACTTATTCTACAGTCATTATGCAACCCATAATGTTACTTCCCCTTGCGGCTCCGTAAAGCTCTGATCTGCAACATCTCTTATTTCGCTGGAACACAAACACAGTGACGGCAGTGAAACACATAAGTATGTCTCTATCAAAGCCTTTAACCTCTTAAAAAAAAAAAGAAAAAGAAAAGTTCAAAGGACACTATAGTAGGGCTGAGGTTTGAAATGTCTACAATTTTAATTCGACCTCTTTCATTTTTTAACTGTTTGTTAAGTTCATTACGAGTAAGTTCTGTGAAAATTTCCAGCTCAATTGGACGGATAATTTCTAAGTTAATTTTATTTTAGAGGTCTAATAGTGCAAGTTAGTGAAATAATCAAAATCGCCCATGCGCATTACATTTAAATACAGTGAGTTCATATATATTTTTTTCTTAGGGACAGTGATTCACGGGCAATATTTTAAATTTGAGAAATGCATGTTATATTTGTCGTTTAGGCATAGTTTTGTAAAAATAAGACATTTATTTCTTCATATTACTGAATTACATACTGTAATATTCTTTTCAGCTCCTAATTTTCAAGATACTTAAGATTTCTCAACGTTATAACTTAAAGTATATGCATGAACAGGTACGAATATTTTCACTGATGCATTAATCACTGGTCAACAAAATTTAAACTTTTGTCTGTTAAATGGGAAACAATGGGTGATTCTAAGTAACTTTTTTGTGCTGATTTCAAATCTTTTTACAGAACTTTTCCATCACCCAGGGTTTTAGAGTAATCACATGAAAAACATTTTTCGTGTCTATAAATTATAGTATTACGATATCTTAGCTGAAATTACATTTATTGACCTAAAATGTATGTGAAGCATATTTTCGGCTGTACTTTGCTTGAGGAACATCTCTCTTTAGTATCCGACATAGTCTGCCAACATATTTGGACAACATTTACCCTGGTAGCACCTTTTCACTTCCACGATGTCCTAGTGGAAACGCTCCCCGTGTTCGTCACTTACAGCCTTAGGTTTTCAGGAAAGAAATCGTGATGGGATGCAGAAAGTGTATTTTTTAAAACATATTACATCCCATGATCTTGTAGTTCTCAATCATCTCACTGACAAGTTCTCTGTAGTTCTCAGAACTGAAGTTTCCTAAAAAGTTTGTGACAACATTTTTTAAATGCACCCATGGAGCTGCTTCTTGTATATTTAACTGGTTTTCAAATTGCGTATCTTTCATCAGTTCCCTTATTTGAGGTCAACAAATATTCCTTCTTTTAGTTTAGCTTCACTGATTCTTGGGAACTTATTTTTCAGAAAGATAAATGGACTACCATCACGATCCATTGCTTTCACAAAATTCTTAATCAAGCCTAATTTGATATGCAGTGGAGCAATAAGATTTTTTCAGAAATTACAAGTGGTTGGTGGAGAACATTATCTTGTCCTGGATTAAAGTGACTCTCTCTTTGGCCAATTCATTTTATATAAAGATTACTTTTAACTCTGTTATCCAACTTGCACAAGAAGCAGCAAAATTTAGTATAGCCAAGCTGTAACCCAAGTAAGATAGCTATTACTTTCAAATCCCCACATATCTGCCAAGAAAAATTGTCACACTTGATAGTGGTTAATAAGAGCTTCATATTCTCATAATTTTCCTTCACACCAACTGCATGGGCTAAAGGAATGGATGGATATTTGTTTCCATTATGTAGTAACACTCCTTCCAAACTTGTTTTCGAGGAGTCTATGAACAAACGCCAATCCTGAGGTTTATGCTCAACACCCAGTGACTCGAACAAATTCTCAACATCATTGCAGAAAACTAGGTCCTCCTCTTTAGAAAACAAATGCTCAAATTCCTTTTGGCGTTGGCGAATGAAACTTACTTCGGTGTTACCTGCAGCAGCTTCCAGCCTTTCAATCTTGAGGAGAGTAATTCTGCTTTGCTTTTACTTAAACCAAGATCCCGAACCAAATCATTTAAATCCTCCTGTGTTAGAAAGTGAGGTTCATTTATAGTATCTTCTTCCACAAAATCTGGATCATTTTGTAATTCAGTTTGAACATCAGAAATACTTTGAATTACTTCAGTCAATGTTATGTCATCTGGTGGAGTTGGTATGGGACGTCCTGGCCTATGAAACACCTGCCGAATTACAGAAACTAAAGATTGATATTTAACAATATCTGGACTTCGAATTTATTCCAGATATATTTTTGTTAAGCATAAGTAGCAGTCTGTCAAATGATCCTTAGGTTCGCGCCATATCATAGGGACTACAAAAGGCATATCCTTTTAACCAGCCAGTTAATAGTGTTACACATTTAGCACAACAGATTTCCGGTGCCCATGTCTTGTTCTGGTCTATTTTGTTGTTAAAATAACAGTCATAAGCCCTTCTAACTAGGGGAGTAAAATTTGGCCTCTGCCATTTTAAAGTTAGCTCACCACACACTTAACAGAAGTTGTTTCTGTCCATAAGACACTTTCAAGACATGTTTCTTATACATTATACACTTACACACTAATCCTTACAATGCATTATTAGGTTCGGTATTATATACGTCTATCACAATTCAATTAACAACGGAAGAGAGCACAGGATTAGCTTCTTTCTTTAAAGAAAGCTTCTATTCATCTGAGAAATTTACCTTAAAATCACAGTTTTGTGAGGGAAATGTCACTGTTGTTATTCGTGAATTCACAGGCAACAATACCAAACGTTACAAGTCAATTGTTGACACAATGTAATGAAATGTAAAATACGCCTTCTAATCAGCATGTTATGCACCACAAATGCCAATAAACAGGAAGAAATTTATTTTCAAAAATTAAAAAAAATGGTGGGTGATGGAAAATTTCTGACGTCATTTTTGGAATCAGCAGATGGCAATACATAAGAAACACCCGAAATTATTTAACAAAATCATTGTTGACCAGTGTAATAATAATAATAATAATAATAATAATAATAATAATAATAATAATAATAATAATAATAATAATAATAATAACAATAATACGTGGCGCTACAGTCCGTGAAGGGCCCAGACGGATCAACCGGCTGCTGACCACACGCCCATATGCCGAAGCAGAGGTGGACGATCATCCAACCCGAATAAAGGTGTTGTGTGGTTAGCACGATGACCTCTTCAGCCGTTATAGCTGGCTTTCGCAACCGGATTTCGCTACCTATCGTAGCTCCCCAAGTGCATCACGATGCTGTGTGGACACCAGTCCCATAGATTGGCCGAAATTTCATGAAAAATTTCTTCCCCCATGAGGACTCGAACTAGCGCGCATTCCGTAACGCGAGTCCTAGCCAGGATGCCTTAGACAGGATGCCACGGCGTGGGACAGTGATGTATGAATACATACGAATATTTTCAATGAATTTGTTCAAAACTGCATGAGCTTTGGATTCAACATGGGGGATTGGTCTGCTCGGGAAATACAGTACTTTAGACCATAACTTATAATGTCGTAGTTCGGAAGTAAAGCTAAACATATTGCTAGTGTTCCGCAATCGGTGTGCCTCCACAAGGTTAAAGGTGTGACGCGAACTTTTACCTATTATTGTAAGAAATTAATAAAATTAATTAAAATTAAATTCCTCTCGTTGCTGACACAATTAACCGCCGAGTTAGTGTCATGGTCAATGACATCCAAGACATTATGAAGGATAAAATAAAGAGCAGTCAGAAGTTCTCACTTCAGATCGACGAATCCACCGATATTAGCTGTCAAGCACAACTTCTTTCCTACATTCGACCTACATTGATGGGGATGTAATTGCAAATTTTTTAGTACAAACTGCCCGAGCGAGCAACCGGTGAAGAAATGTTTCGTACAACTAATGAATATGACGTGGTCCGTAATGAATTAACATCGGAGGATAGCATAAGTGTTTTAGAGATGGAGCCGCTTCTATGACAGGCCGAGTATAAGAATTCATGGCTAAAATACGTGAAGTAGGCCTAAATAAAACCATTATTATTATTATTATTATTATTATTATTATTATTATTATTATTATTATTATTATTGTTAGTATTATTATTATTATTATTATTATTATTATTATTATTATTATTATTATTATTATTATTATGTCCTAACACACGAGCGACCATTGTCTCATTCACCGCGAAGCCATTGTTTGCCATCTCCTCTGAAAATTGTGATGAACGAAGTAGTAAAAGTCGTGAACTTCTTCAAATCGCGGTCCCTAAATATGCTGCTTTTTTCTGTTTTGTGTCAGAAAATGGGATCAGCACATTACACTCCTCCTACATAAGAACATTGAAATTAGAACTTCTCGAAGTGCCTTTGGAAACATTTTGGTTGTCAATAAGGACTGAATACCCGGTTATCTCTGAGATGACAGTTAATATGTTATTGCTATTTTCAACTACATAATAGGCCTATATGTGTGAACGGGGGTTCTCTACGTTAACTGAAATTAAAACATTAAACAGGGAGAGACTCAAATCCATCGATGAAGAAATTAGGCTTGCACTGTCAAAGATTCTACCGCGGATCAGCCACCTGTGTGCAGCTAAGCAGACCCAAGTAGGCCCTATCACATTGAAAGTATGAGTAGAGTTATTTACTTTAATATTAGTAATAGAAATCTGTATTTTCTACAGTGAATTAAAGTTCATAAATTGTTAATAAATGCAAGAGTCTATTTTTGTTTTATAATAATAATAATAATAATAATAATAATAATAATAATAATAATAAATTTTATTACATTACGTAATTATATTGGGAGAGTCACATCATACATTTTTGAGCATATTAACATTTTGGCGTGCCGTGTTGAGTCTAGGCCTGCTAGAAAATAGTTGCGGAACACTGCTCTAGAATACTGTATAAATTTTCTCATAGTAACTGATGGTATTTTGTAGTGTTTACTCCTAATTATATTTAGCTATTTCGCGATACACATGGCGGGTTTATCTGCATGAGCTATCCATATGTGTGGAAGTCGATAGGAACAAGTAGCAACCTGCAAACTGCACTTTGCATGCAGCAAGCAAATCATAGGACTACCGTGACAAAGTCGCAACACCTGCTCGAGCACTTCGCAACACTGGGCAATCACCCACGTCGAACAAAGAACCGCATGCATTGCCTGCTAAGTTTTTTGCATCGTGGCCACTAGTTTCGTGGCAATCTCTTCCTCCTCATTCTTAATTCTTTCTTTCTGTATATTCCACAATTTTATTTTTCTTCTTATTCTTACCCTTCTCTGTTCTTATCGATAGCTAGTTTTTTTTCTCACTTGCTCTTTTTCTGTTCCTGTCTCTGGAGTAGCTCAGGCGGCAGGCGCGTTTGTCTATTGTATCGAAGCAGCGTTGTTTAGTAAATTGTCCCAATACAGGTTTGAACCTCATAAATGTCACCAGGCGACTAAGCCAGAAGAGTAGGGTGGCCACTGCATTTTCCCTCCATTGCATACATCGTCGACTGCTACATATTACACTAATCAGACTTCAGATGTATACAAACAATAAAATTGTTTTTCCTCTGACACACATCATCAAGTGAAGTATTTTTATATAGGGCTAATAATGAGTTATAAACGTTTTTATATTAATAATAATATACATTACAATAGCATGCATTCAAATTTTGAGAACAAGTATTAAAAATATTCTCAATTCATGAAAGGAAAACTGAATATATGAAAAATGTCCTTAATATCTGAATGGAAAGTAATGTATTCCACTGTACATAAAATGAATTGACAGCAAAAGCATCGTACCATGTAGCAAAAATTAAGCCATTTATAGAATCGGAGATTGTTAAGGAATGCCTTCTAACTGTATGTGTCCCTTATTTTCTAATTTTTTTAATTCGAAACAAAGTACAGGTGAAATAAAACAACAAATTAATCTACTCGTATTGATATGATTTTGCATAAGAGTTGAAGAGTCCTTCCTTCAACTTCAAAATACCAATTCGCAATTCATTTTATATTTCAGATGTGTCTAGTAATGTTATAAAATAATGTTATAAATTTCAATCAAATTGAATAAAATAATGTTATAAATTTCAATCAAATTGATTGAAATTTATGACATTATTTTATTCAAAATACCAGTTTAGGCTAATATGTGTTAGTTGTTACTCTATATTGAACTACTACTACTGCTGCTGCTGGTACAATAATAATATTGATGATGATAATGATAATAATAATAATAATAGTCTAATAACATAATACGCCAAATAATTTAATAATTAAACACCCGCGCATTTTGTTAAACTTCAATACTGTGAAATGCATTGCTACTCTCGGAAAATTATAATTTCTCATTTTTGGCTCTCCTCTAAATTCTAGTGAGTACTACTGATTTAAGAGTTTTAAATAAATAGAGGATATTTTTCGTGTAAACTTATTATTTTTCATGCAAATACTTCTATATAAATTGGGTGACGTTCTGCAAAAAGGAAATAACCTACGGAGTTGAAAAGAAATTGATCGAATCATGTACTGTAACTATGCTTCTGTATATCCATTACGTAGCGTCGTAGCCTATTCTGAATTGACTTCTCTACATAAAACTGAACTGATTTCATAAAATTATTTTGTATGACAACCATCTGTCAAGTAAAACTTATTTGTTTAATTTAAATTTAAATACATGATTTTCAGTTCCAGTAGGCTTGTGGTGGAAATTATGGTGTAGTCCTTTCTGCAGAATAATATTCAGTTGTCTTGTAAATAATATAGGCTAAGCAAAATCCACGCAAAAGCTAGATAGATAAGTGGATGGGATACCAATAGCAACATTTTCAAAATGTTTAAGTACAGGGTGATCCGTTTGGGTATGGCTAAAATAAAAACACCGTAAAACATTTACTACTGAACTTTATTTGTTGAAACTTTGTGCATACAATATTGAAAAATGGAAGATTCCTCAGAGCTCAACATGACCTCCATTGGGCACTCTGCACAACTCATAACGATAATTCAACTCAGCCCATGTCCGTTGCAACATAAGAGGGGTGATTTGTTGAAAGGCTTGAGTAATTTTTACTCTCAGATCATCAATGTTTCTAGGCTTCTGTGACTAGACAATATGTTTATCAAAACTCCACACGAAAAAGTCAGGAAGGGTTAGATCTGGGGAGTATGGGGGAAAAGCCAAGAGATAGTTGCTTCTCGTACTGGGTTTCGCCTGCGATCTCCTGCACGTTCTTTTAACACAGAACCTGTTTCTACAAGTGTTCGATACCACAACATTATGGAATCGTATTTAGGTACATTATGCATACCATACTCACGTCGAAATTCCCTTTGAACTCTTTTAACACTCTCAAATTTAGCATACCAAATAACAGATTGTGTCCGCTGTTGATTTGTAGTAGCCATTTTAATCATCTACAATTTTCATTTGTCCTTTCAGATTATGCATTGTTGATTGTCATATAATATGGAAACTCTCATCTTTTAATCATAATATAACCAGCAATAAATTTTTCCTACTATCATAATAGCTTCATAATAATAAATTAATATTATCCATAGCCAAACGGATCAGACTGTATATTTCCATTAAGAACTCAAAGACACATTTGTTTAAACATTACAGTACCATTATTCTAGCCACCGGCGTGGCTCAGTCGGTTAAGGCGCTTGCCTGCCAGTCTGAAGTTGCGCTCAGGCGCTGGTTTGATCCCCGCTTGGACTGATTACCTGGTTGAGATTTTCCGAGGTTTTCCCAAACCGTAAGGTGAATGCCAGGTAATCTATGGCGAATCCTCGGCCTCATGTTGCTATCATCGACGATAAATAACCTAGTAGTTGATACAGCGTCGTTACATACCCAAGTAAAAAAAACACCATTCTGCTTCTCAAAATGCGGAAGCAAAATCCCTTTGTTATGAAGTGCACGTGTTTATTATATCACGCATACCTCGAGCCAACATCACTGCAGGAATTTCAAGTTTCTCGTTCTGAAAATACGAGTAGCAAAAACACTTTGTTTCCGGAACTATGTCCATAAAATATGAAGAAAACTGAATCGGCGTTCTTCAAGTCCTCACGATTAGAAATCTACAAAAAGATATAATTATTATACATGGCTGTAGTAGAATGTTATTAATAATGACTTAAATTAACCCCAAACACGTGAAGTTTATAGAGTACCATAACCACGCGTTGTAAAGATGATTAATTACAGATATTTGTCCCGAGGGTAAACATCTCACAGACGGTATTTTAGTTATTGCCTTGGGATACGAAACCAAACATGAAAAGAAGGGAGATATAAACTCACGCACTCGAGCCCGGGGGCATGTGTGTGAGCAACCGGACGGGTAAATGATGTATCAGCGTCATAAAATAAAAATGCTGGTCTGGGGGGAAAATACTGGGTAGAAATATTTCAGAATCCCAATTAATGTCTAGACAACTGCTTCTTAAATCATTGCCTTCGTACTGGTTTTTGTGCATAATATGGATTTCTTTTAGAAAGCTAGCTGGCCGCGATGTGCGAAACGATTAAGATGCAACTAAATGCCGCGTCAATCCTGCCTTGAATGTTGTCTAAGACAGAGGTGGAGTTATTTATATGCTGTTTAATATGTGTGCGAATCGCATATTTTCTAGTCTTTCACGTAAGTTGTATTGTGCATAGGCCTACATAAAAACATATTTATGTATTTTCAAAATAACTTCATAATATTTTCATACAGAGTGGTTCAAGTGAAATGGTAAACATTTTAGGGGCTGGTATAGTAGAGGAGGCAAGACTTGTCCTGTGGCCTTATCACATGCAGTACCTATATCAGTGGCGACTCTTGATATATTTTGTACGTAGGATATGAGATTGACGACTGATGATCAAGACAGAAACTAATACCCCTCCACACCCTCTTATCTAGCATCTCGTTTTGTTTACCTTTCACTACCTCCAACCCGGAACATGTACCTTCTCTCTATTCTTCTGCACAGAACATCCTTCTACTCATCATCTTTCAGCATATCTATTCCACGCCTCTGGAATTCTCTCCCTGACCATGTCAGAGAATGTCGGACAATATCAAAATTCACATTTAAATTAAAAAATCACATTCTAGTTCATGGAATTGCTTTTTGAACACCTGTCAGGTTGCGCAACTTCGGCTTAACCCATGGCATTAGTAAATATTGTAACTATGCTGTTGTAAAATTGACAGTTAATATGTAATGTATTTATTATTGTTATTGTTATTGTTATTATTATTATTATTATTATTTTTATTACACGAGTATGGATCACATTAAAAATTTTGACATTATGAAAGAACTGCAGATTGAACCGATTACGGAATACCTACAGAAATACACACAAAACTGGAGATCACATGTCATCAGAATGCCTCGTTCTAGAATTCCACGCCAAATTTTAAATTACCATTCCGTGGGCAAGAGATCCTTGGGCAGACCTTTCAAGCGTTGGCAAGAGACCGTAACGGGCCATTAGGCCCAATACATGCAAGGATGATGATGATGATGATAATAATAATAATAATAATAATAATAATTATTATTATTATTATTATTATGATTATTATTATTATTATTATTATTATTATTATTATTATTATTATTATTATTATTATTATTATTATTATCAGTTATCACTATCATCATTGCTATCTCTGTTTTCTTTCTTTTTTCTTGTATTAGCTCGATGAGAGCTCTATAGTGTTCTTTTGACCCTGTTGACCCTCTATAGGGCTTTAATTTAATTTGTATTGTTTTCACCAGCATCTGTATTTTTTTTTTTGTATTTATATGTGCTATCTGGTGGGATGGAAGAGAAGGTCTTATGGCCTTAATCCTGTCAGATTAAATAAATAAATAAATAAATAAATAAATAAATAAATAAATAAATAAATAATAATAATACTAATAATATAATGATAATAATAATAATAATAATAATAATAATAATAATAATGTATGCAAAATCAATACAAATAGGCTTATGTTAGTCTTTGATTCACCATTCTGGAACTGGCAGTTTATTAGTAGTGAAGTTCGATTCTCCTCCCCTTTTTAGTTGCCAATATGGCTCCTAAGCCATTGTACTGCCCGATATTTACCGATGCTCTGTCGTACGTTTGCGCAATTAATTTCTTGCTGCAGTTAAATTCTTTTAACTGATAAAATACAACTTCAGATATTCTTTCGACTGTCTTGTCATCTGAAAGTCCTATTAATTCTTGTATTTATTATAGCTTATTTTATTAATTTTTGTGTAATTATGTTTTTATTAATTTTATTTTTATATTATAACATTTCAAATTATTTATTATTTCGTTTATTCTATTCTTTTAAAATGACTAATGAACTGCATTTAAGGAGGCTACAAAGGTACTTGAAAATTCTTATTGTCGTCTCTGACAGGGTCTCCATCACCCAGAAAGAAGGGTCGTAATACGTATTAGGATACGCGGTCATGTTCTCAAACGCGGTTAAAGTCAGGCCATACCCCGGCCTGCGCACTCTCCCCTGTCCGCTAACTTCACTGTTAGAAAAATCGTTTGCTGTTAAGATATTTGGATGGTTCCTCGGAAATTATTTCTGAGCTCTGCAGTGGCGACAACTCACGACAGAAAGTGGAAACTTAAAGGAAATTAATACGTCGGGACGCATTGAAAATCAAAATCTGTAATTAAAATGTTTTTCAACATCAGAGGCACGAAATTAAACTGTAGTATCATCCTCTTATCCTTCATGGAGGAATCGCCACTGGCCTATATTACAAATGGATATGGACGGGGAGAATAAGGCTTAGCCTGAATTGAATGTCCGTGTTGGTAGATGCGTCTAATATTAACCAAACCGAAACAAATTTTGCTTTTGATCTTCTATCCTCCTCCTCCTTCTCGCATGCCAGATCTCGGCTCTCGATCTGTAGTATGTACTATTCTTAGTATAAAAAAACTCCATATAAACATGTGTCCAATTTTCATTCGGTGTGGAGATACAGTTGTTTGAATATTACGCATAAAAATCTTACAGGCACCGGCGTAGCTCAGTCAGCTAAGAGTTTGCCTGCCGATGTGGAGTTACGTTCGTGCGCGGGTTTGATTCCCGTTTGGGTTGATTACCTGGTTGGGTTCTTTCCGACGTTTTCCACAACTGTAAGGCAAATTTAGGTAATGAATGGCGAATACTCGGCTTCATCTTACAAATATCATCTCGCTATCACCAATCCCATTAACGCTTAATGATCTCATAGTTGATACAGCGTCGTTAAATAACCAAATAAAAAAAAACAAGTCTTACAAGTGGTATGAAGGCACGAGAAAGGACTACTTTCTGTTTATTACGTACAAAGGAATACGTATCGCTCTTCTGAGATCGTCTGGTGGCAGTACTGTTCATTTATTAATACAGAGAAACAGCTTAGCGAAAAGGATGAACATGTTCTTCCATCATGACGGAGCCCCTGTACATTTCAGCCGTCAGGTGACACATCATCTAAGTCTCACATTCCCAGAACAATTAATCATCTGCGGTGACCAAGATCTCCAGATCTTACTCCTGTCGATTTTTTTCTGTGGAAGTGAATGAAAGGCGAAGTGTGCAAATCAAAGTAAACACAAGGAATGAATTGGTTGCTCGCATTATGAATAGCGTTGCCCTCATAGAAGAACTGCAAGAGGACTCAGAAGAGCAAGACTTACTTTGTCAATAGAGCGGAAAAGTGCTTTGAACTGTTTAAATGTACTAATACTGTGTAAATGAGCAATAGTCTACATTATTTAATCATAAAGTCCTTTGTCTTTCCTTTTTGCCACTTTTAACGCTTGTTATGAGTAATATTCAAACAGCTATATCTCCACATCTATTGAAATAGGACACATGTTTATAATATGAATTTTTTTAATCAGAATAGTTCATAATAGCACCCCCTAAAATGTTTACTATTCCTTCTGAATCACCCTACAAATGTATTCTAATATAGCGTAGTTTAATATTGGCTTTGTAAAAGTAATTAAAACCTTTTAAAAAGGAGGAAACGACTTTCAAATTAACATTTTTTTGTCAGCTAGAACAAATTAAGAATGTTAGTTGTGAGATCTAAGGGAAAAAGACATTTGGGGATGCCGAGACTTAGATGGGAGGATAATATTAAAATGGATTTGAGGGAATTGGGATATGATGCTAGGGACTGGATTAATCTTCTTAGGGAACGATGACGGGCTTATGTGAGGGCGGCAATGAACCTCAGGGCTTTCTGAAAGCTTTTTGTAAGTAAGAATAAATTAAAACTTAAACTAGCTCACTAACAAAAATATATCTTTATGGTTTCATGCTTATGATGCATAGTAGGACTACTATCTTAAGTTATCTGAACTTCCTTTTTCTCTACTGCCTTATTTATCATGCAATGGAAAAAAAATGTTCCTTTATATAGCATTTATATGTCATAAATAGAGACGAGAATTTCATGCACTATAAAATCCCAAAATATGCATGCATTCATGCCCTATCAAACTATGAAACATGCACGATCAAGCGAAAAATTAATTAAAATATGCACTTTCATTTTTGTTCCAAATTTCTTATTTAACTTAACTTTTTTTTGCACAGTTAACAACTAACATCATTTCTAAATTGGTTTCTGTGAGGTTTCTGCGCTTATCAGTCAATAGGCCTATGTTTTTTGCAGGCAGAGAATGACCTCTTTACATCGCAAGAAGTTATGGGTGCAAACTTGAATAAACCTTTTTTCTATTATCTAGTTCTCTCTTTCTTTTCCTTCTTCACTCCTGAATCCTGAAGCTAAAATAAGGGACATAAAATTCGAGAAACTGAGGTGTCCACTCTAACCATTAAAACATGCATTTAAACTGAATATAATGTATATTATATGCATGATTAAGATAAAAGTTGCTTAAATATGCATTATGCATGTTTTTATCCCCAAAAATGCAAAAAACATCCAAATATGCACGAAAAAAGTACACATATTTGGAACCGGAAAGTAACGAAATGGGTAAGTAGACTACTAAGTTTGTGCTATGTCCTATGTTCCTATAAAAACATGCATTTGCATGGAATCCTCGTCTCTAGTCATAAAATATGTATTGGTCACATATTGAGAAGGGAAAATGGAAATCTTAGCTTTCTATTAACTTTTCCTCTCTACCTGCAACTATCATTCTGGATGGTGAAAGACAGCGAAAGTAAATAATAGGGACATGAAAGAAAAAAAATAATCCATATTATTTCAAGAAATCCTGAATATCAATAGATACTCAAAATACAAAATCTTTAGACACACAAGTCTTTGGACAGACAGATCTTGTTTTTTTAATTGATTATAATCAATTAAAAAAACATCTCGTAGTTGATACAGAAATGTTAAATAATTATTTAACAATTCTGTATCAACTACGAGATTATTAAGCATCGATGGGATTAGTGACAGCAAGATTGTATTTGGCGATAAGAGCCCGAGGATTCGCCATACATTACCTGACATTTGCTTTAAGATTGAGGAAAAACTCGGAAAGAACCCAACCAGGTAATCAGCCCAAGCGGGAATCGAACCCGCGCCCGAGCGCAACTCCGGATGTGGTCTATAAGAAGAGAAACTATAAACTAGGATATTTGTATTCGTCCACACCTGTAGAGTAACGGTCAGCGCGTCTGGCCGCGAAACCAGGTGGCCCGGGTTCGAATCCCGGTCGGGGCAAGTTACCTGGTTGAGGTTTTTTCCGGGGTTTTCCTCAACCCAATACGAGCAAATCCTGGGTAACTTTCGGTGCTGGACCCCGGACTCATTTCACCGGCATTATCACCTTCATTTCATTCAGACGCTAAATAACCTATATGTTGACATAGCATCGTAAAATAACCCAATAAAATAAAATATTTGTATTCTCTCTTTCGCTGTCTTTCAAAAATGTAATTAGGCCTAAATGCAAATATATGAAGGTGTAGGCTGACATTCAGAAAAGAACCTTCGTAACAGTTTTGTCGTTTTCTTTAGTCTATAAACTGGAACAAAAAGTCAACAACAAACTGTGTGATGTTTCTTGCTTTGTTTCGAACTAACAAGAAAAATTTTGCAGTCCTAACAACATAACATAGTCATTAAAGTGAAAAAGTAGGGAACTAATGCTTTAATCAAATAAGCATTTGCCTGTTTCGAGTAAATCAGCTACAAGATACTGACGGACAGAGGAAGTTAACACAAGGAGTAAAAAGTCAGACTAGTTGTGACGTCACCACCTGCAGGTGGTGCATAATCAAAGCTTTCCTGTGTTACACTTTTTTTCCTGAACTGTGCATGTCTGAACACGTTTACGTACTTTCTTGGGGGTGGGAGAAGAATAGGAGGGCAACTTGGAAGCTTCCTGACAAGACTATTGTTCCTTTCAACTCTGCGTAACTTTGCGGATTTTGTGTGCAGGAGGATAAAACTCTCCACGTCACATACTCTATTTCAAAATGATTTTGTATGTCAGCTACAAACTGACCGTGGTGTACGCAATGACCACATTAAACGTATGCTACGATTCTGGATTTTAATCCTACCTCAGGACGAAAGTTTTAACTTTGAATAACGTTATTATTCGAGGGCCACTGTAATGAAACGGACAGATTTTCGTTTAACAACTCCGTCTTTGAATCTAACTAAATATCCACGGCGTAGTTACATTACTTAGGAACATGTTTTACGTAAATGAAATAATGAATGCTTATCTTTCCCAATATGATGCTCAATTTATCCCGAAAATAAAATTATAGGCTACAATGTATAAAGCAGGCCTGCACAAGGTTTGCGCTCTCCGAGCCGGCTCACAGCCCATGAGCGGAATGCAGATATTAGCTGCGCTCTGTATAAGGGTGGACTGGAAGAAGGGGTGATCTCGTACAAAATATAGGCTACACGAAAGGAAGTACTATTACGAGTGTTTATGAAGTGAATTCCCGTTCAGTGTTTGCAAAACTATCTTGGACTATTATTAATTAATAAAAAAAATATTTATTTTACAGAAATAATAGAAATTCTATAGCTACTTAAATGTACAATATCATTTTGTTATATTTATATTTATCAGTACATCAAAACAAGGTTTTATGCTGTTGGCAGCTGAAAGGAATAGTAGCCTACTGATCGTAATGAAACATCAGTTACAGAGGTTCGATGTCTGCCTTTGTTAAAGTTGGTTATAGAAAACAGTTGCTCACAAATATAAATGTTGAGTCAAACATAGCAATCATTTTCACAGCCAGCCAGTGGATATTATTGCTAATGTTTAGTCTTGTAAAACTCAATCAGGCTAGTAGTATTATTCAAACGATCTTTAGCCCTTAGGTCACATTGAAGATCAATAAGTTCGAGCTGTAAATCGTTAAATGTTATGTCCCATCTTTTAGATTCCTCCATACTGTACTGTAGCAGTAGGTAAGCAACGTGAAACAGTTACTGAGAATAGGCCTACATACTGCACTCCACTAGATAACTGAGTGGTCGTTTCCCTCTCTTCTACCTATAGCAAGTCTATGTCATTCTGACGTATCTTCCTCTCCGTTTCGGCGAGCGGTAAACACGACGCTCGTTGAGCGCTGTTTGTGCAGGTATGGTATAAAGAATAACCAAAAAACACATAACACTTTCCCTAATTTTATATACTGTGAAGGGCTTGTTTGCTAAGTATAAATCGTAAAAGATTTATCAGGACATATTATGAATGAAATGCGTTAACAAATACGACCTTTCAAATGAGGAGCACGTTTTCAAAACGTCATTTGTCCACCTGATAACGAAAATGAACTTCCTGTGTCAATGCATTCTTCAAATAGGCTATATCTCTAATAGAGATGAACAACGATCGAGAAAGCAAGACTAACAGCGCCCGCAAAGCCGAAAACCCTCATGACTATGTTCTATATGTCGCGTCGTTGACGTAAAGACTGCTCGTGAGTGTTTCGAGACGTCGAGATTGATCACTTCCGAAGTGCAGCCTTGAATCGCCACAGTTGTTTATACCTGACTGAAATTTTATCTACTTTGGCAACTGTTATATATGTATAAACAATCAAGTAGCCTATTTGAAACATCATCTCTATTTTTCAATGTATAATAATCCCTTTCCCAATCTTTATTTAATTACTAGGTCCTTATTAAAAGGCTAGGAATCTTATTTTTATATGTTTGAGATCAAGTGTGCAGTCTCAAGTGAAAAAAAATATATATATATAAATGTATGTTTTATGTTTCTTAGAAATGCACATTTATTTCAGAATTTTTTTTTCTATTTATATAACCATAGGTAATATCACATAGCTAATAGAACCAGAACATTTTGATAACTAAGTTATTGTTCTGTTTTGTCTTTTTGTCTCATTTAAAAATTTATGATGTTATTTATTTCAATGATGTATGTTATTCAAAGTTACAAAATTTTTCCACGCCGACCAAATGCTATTTCGAGAATGATGAGCGAGAATCAAAGCGCACGAGAATGACGAGACGAGAATCGGAAGACAAATGCAACGAACACAGCGAGCGAGAGCGGCAATTAGTTGTGTTCATCTCTAATCTCTACATGTAGGCTAATTGTCATCATTTGGCTTCAAAACGCCCTCTAATCCACTAAAATCTTGTGTTAAAAGTGTCTATAGGAATCAAACTGACTCTTGTCCACAGCAAAATTACTACAAAATGTTAGTTCCAGCTTTCGAGTCCAAGAGTCTTATGCTCCCATTTGATTCTAAATGCACCCAACCTCATTGGTTTCATAATGTCTCTTGCCTAGTTGATAATCAATTTTAGATCTAAAAACGTTTTTCGTTATTTTCCACAAAGTTATGGAAATGGACAAGAGGCGTTTTGAAAATAAGCTCCTCAAATATGCAATCCGTTTTGATCCATCTCTTACGGATTAGGAGCTACAACCATTTTTGTTTTTCTTACTCAACTGCTATGACGCAATAACCTTAACGACTGCAAGCGTTTGACGTCACTTACAGATAAACATGCCAACAGGAAACAGTCGAGTAGAGCATATTAGATTTTATTAATATTTAACATCATTCAACATTAATCCTAGAACCAAGGTTCCCTAATAATTTTTTCGTAGTCAATATAGCCTATAATGTTGTCCTGTGTGAAATTTGACAGTAAGTGCATTGCACCATTAAGCAATATTCTTACATTGCGTTTACAGTCGACCATATTCGTAGACACGTCAAAATAGCAGAATGATTTTGCACATCCTTTTCATATTATAAATTACACGTAAGTATATGAAGTGGACAAACATCACGGTGTTAGTTCCTCACAACACCTCGTAATCAGCATCATTCTCTTCTTTCTGTTCCTCAGCACAGAGCTTTCTTATACTAATCTTCAGGGTCAGGTATTTATAGAGATTAGTTTTATAATTTGTGTTTTTTAATATTGGTGTCAGCGGAGATCGTTGGAGATTGATTTTTACTCTTGGTGGAGATTAATGGAAATTTTTTTAAAGAGGCCTACAGTTATTTTGGAATTGGAGTATTAACTCAGCATAAATATCTCTGTACTTTCTAAATAATTAACAGTAAAGGTTCGTTGGATTCTGGTAAAGGTTCGGTACGGCCAATAGACAATATTTGTTGGATTGAGACTGTATTTAACATACATTCATTAAAAACGGAAAAAACTTGCAGCCCTCAAATTAAAACTTTCAAATTATTAATGAAATGTTGAATTCTCCGTCTTTTGAGTTCGCTAATGTAGTCAAAAGACCTGAAATACCGGGTAATATAACCTACTTGGATGTATAACAAATTCAAGTGAAAAAAAACTCAAAATATGAAATTTGCTATAAAACGACACAATAGTAATAATTCGCGAATGTGTTCATATTTCGCTATTAGGACTCTATTTCGCGATTTGTCGCGATTGTTTTATCCGCATATTATTAATCAGAATCACTTAATTCGTAAAGATTAATAAAAATCTATTGTATGTCTATTATGTCGTAATTTTCGCGATCTCCATAAATACCATGCCCTGCTAATCTTCCTTCATCATGACATCACCTCGTCTCTGGAATTCTTTACCTAGTGACGTCAGGGATTGCTGGAAATTACCACAATTTAAAACTGAATTAGAAAGAGATATTTTATTGCATAAATTCGAGTTTTAATAAGTTGCCAGATGTTTCGTACTTCAATTCAATAAAGTTCATAATATAATAATTAAATTGTGTTGCATATTAATGATTCTTTTGTTACCTTCACTTTGCTAGTGTCTAAGTATAACAGTTCTGATTAAGCTGTCATTACTACTTTTATAGATTGTGTCACTTAAATTCTGCCATTATTGTTGTAAATCAATTGTTAATTTATTTTTAGTTCTTGTGGGCCTACTTGTATTTCTGGTGGTGTAGAAGAGAAGGCTATTGGCATAAACTCCGCCGGTATAAGGAAATAAATAAATAAATAAGTAAATAAATATATATAAATAAATAAATGCAGTTGTGGAATCATAACAAGCTTACTCAGGAAACCTTCCGACAAACCGACTTTCACTTGGATTTGATACCTCTTTGTCGAAAATTGTAACCTCTCGGATAAGGATACGCTTCCGTAAAAAATATATATATTTTTTTTCTATATCGTCGTACATGTACCGTAGATTGGACAATGGACATCATTGTTGTGTCACGTGATGAGCTGTTGTGTATCTGTTAAATGTGTAAAATTGAAATCGCCTGAATGTGCAAAAAGGCCAACGCCTGAAAAGAGTAAAAAGTGTGAACCAAATTAATGAAGATGAGTCTACGTTACAGCTAAAAATCAAATTTCATTTCTTTAGATATTCACCGCCTCTTCTTTCTTGTCTATTGTGACCTTGATTCATGAAATACCTACACAAAGCATTCATTCTTTTCGTCCAACTTGGGTGATCGATAAGAATATTTTAACGCAAACGGTAACAACTAAGCCATTACAGACACTGTTTTGTAACTGTAGATTTATTTTTAAAATATTTTACGTCATCATATGCCAAATTACTGACATTACAACCATGTGTTTCTTTATGCTTCCTTCTTGCATCTGAAACTGAACTATTACTCGCATACTTACGGCGATTTGTGCTCTCCACCAGTCAAACTCATTTCTTACTGGTCCACTTCGATACTGTAAAACAGCATCACTGCATTCTTCAATATCAATTTCATTCATTCATATTATATAGAGTGGAAGGGAACCTATTACATTAATTCACAGAAGTAGCTCAGCGGCTAATAATAATAATAATAATAATAATAATAATAATAATAATAATAATAATATAATAATAATGATGATAATAATGATAATTAGGTTATTATTTAGTTATACTGGCAGAGTTACGGTCATAGGGCCTTCTTTTACACACTACCAGGCCACAAATTATACAAGCAGTGAAAATTTAACAAAAAGTTAAAGAACAGAATAGTAACATATCACAAAATAATATAATAATAATAATAATAATGATAATGATAATGATAATGATAGGCATAATAATAATAATAATAATAATAATAATAATAATAATAATAATAGCATAACAAAATCGACACTAAACAACATGAAAATAATTCCATAATATAAAAAAAGAAAGTAGGACTAAAATGCATTGAAATATAATAAAAGTAACTCATTTAGTACACATAGTTAATATGGAAAACGTAAGGAAGAATATAACAAAATGGAATGTAATAAAATAATAATAATAATAATAATAATAATAATAATAATAATAATGAAGAAGAAGAAGAATAAGAAAGGAAATACGAAAATAAAATAAAATCCACAATAAAAAGGCTGTGATAATAAATTCATCTGGTGATCAAGAGAACAAAAAAGGGGAAAGGAAGGAATATATATATATATATATATATATATATATATATATATATATATATATACATACACATATACATATACATTTTACAAAACTATCGCATAGCGATAGACACTGTCCGACAGTCTCTGACATGTTATGGTAGAGAGTTCCAGAGATTAGCTGCAGAGACGGTGATAGATGAAGAGTAGAAGGATGTTCTGTGTTTAGGAATGGAGAGTGCGATATGATATTGTGAGCGAGTATCCATTTCGTGACATGAGGACAAATGTTGAAAACGAGAGGCTAGGTAGCTAGGATTAGAGTTCTGAAGAATATCGAAGAGCAAAGTGAGAGAGTGAATAGTTCTTCGCTCTTTGAGACGGACCAGAACAGCATATTTAGTGCTAGCTTGCCGATCCGGAATTGGACTGATTACCTGGTTGGGTTTTTTCCATGGTTTTCCCAACCATAAGGCGAATGTCAGGTAATCTAACACCGCAGTTGATAGGCCTACAGCGTCGTTAAATAACAAAAAAATACTTTGTCTAACCTGCTATAATTGTTTGTATGCATCTAAAGGAACTGGCCAACCTACCACATTATCTTCGGCCTAGTTGCCTCATAAGTGGTGCCTTGTTGGTATCACTTATGAGGTTCAGACCAGGCTTTGGACAGTTGACTAAACAACAACAACCTGCTATAAAAATAACCTTTGTTCGATGTCTGGCAAAGAGGAGAGAAAATCATTTTTAACGTTTCTATAAATTTTAATTAAGCGTATCTTCAATTTATACTAAAATGAAGGAGAAAATCTAATAACTACTGTTGCTGCCGTGTTGTAAATCACACATGCTGAAGCCCAGGCCATAACAGTAGCTTTGTTCTCCCTCATTATTCTCCCGAGCAGGTAGCTGTTCGGACAGCTGGCCACACCCACACTTGCCCCCGACTATCCCTTCATTTATTTTAATCACATTACGGATTTATGAAGAGCTCCTAGATTTGTGTATATTTTAATTATAATTTCATTAAACACAGAACAAACTTCGAAGATTGATGCCATTATATCATTCAGTTAAGCTTCCATCATTTTTCTTCTATCAAATTAAAGATCGGATAATTTTTGTTAATATAGGCTATAGGCCGCAAGCTGATTCCATAAAACCGATAACCGTGTCAGATAAATCTTTCAGATGCAGGAAAATCCAACTACTAAATTTGTTCCAAGGTGTCTACTGCTATGGTTTAAGATGTAGCGTTTCTAACTACAAATGAAAAGCACTGAGTTCGATTCCTAGCAGGAATTTGAACATATGAATTGTGTGTGTGTATCTATCTATCTATCTATCTATCTATCTATCTATCTATCTATCTATCTATCTATCTATCTATCTATCTATCTATCTATCTATCTATCTATCTATCTATCTATCTATCTATCTATCTGTCTGTCTGTCTGTCTCTCTGTCTGTCTGTCTGTCTGTCTGTCCGTCCGTCCGTCCGTCCGTCTGTCTGTCTGTCTGTCTGTCTGTCTGTCTGTCTGTCTGTCCGTCTGTCTGTCTCTATCTATCTATATGTACCTATCTATCTCTCTCTATCTATCTATATATATATATATATATATATCTATCTATATATCTATATATCTATCTATCTATCTATCTATCTATCTATCTATCTATCTATCTATCTATCTATCTATCTATCTATCTATCTATATAATTATCTATCTATCTATCTATCTATCTATCTATCTATCTATCTATCTATCTATCTATCTATCTATCTATCTATCTATCTATCTATCTATCTATCTATCTATCTATCTATCTATCTATCTATCCATCTATCCATCTATCCATCTGTATATCTGTATATCTGTATGTCTGTATGTCTGTATGTCTGTATGTCTGTATGTCTGTATGTCTGTATGTCTGTATGTCTGTATGTCTGTATGTCTGTATGTCTGTATGTCTGTATGTCTGTATGTCTGTATGTCTGTATGTCTGTATGTCTGTATGTCTGTATGTCTGTATGTCTGTATGTCTGTATGTCTGTATGTCTGTATGTCTGTATGTCTGTATGTCTGTATGTCTGTATGTCTGTATGTCTGTATGTCTGTATGTCTGTATGTCTGTATGTCTGTATGTCTGTATGTCTGTATGTCTGTATGTCTGTATGTCTGTATGTCTGTATGTCTGTATGTCTGTATGTCTGTATGTCTGTATGTCTGTATGTCTGTATGTCTGTATGTCTGTATGTCTGTATGTCTGTATGTCTGTATGTCTGTATGTCTGTATGTCTGTATGTCTGTATGTCTGTATGTCTGTATGTCTGTATGTCTGTATGTCTGTATGTCTGTATGTCTGTCTGTCTGTCTGTCTGTCTGTCTGTCTGTCTATCTATCTATCTATCTATCTATCTATCTATCTATCTATCTATCTATCTATCTATCTATCTATCTATCTATCTATCTATCTATCTATCTATCTATCTATCTATCTATCTATCTATCTATCTATCTATCTACCTACCTATTTATTTTCTCGTGTAAAAGTGGTGTCTTGAGTCAGGTTTATCACTTGAGCAAGAAGCACAGTTGATTTTTTAAATTGTTTACTTTATGGCACTTTATCAACTGCAATGGCTTTCCAGCGTCTGAATGAAATGAAATGTCATTGTAAATTAAATTTATTCACGGTTTTATGCTATGGTATGAGTGGTGGTATTATGGGACAGGGTTGTGTCACATATTACAACATTAGTATTCGTGTGAGGAAAATAGATGTTCAGGACAAAACTAGTCTTAGAACTTCCTAATTTGTGTGTAAGGTACTGATAAACTTCCATGAAAAGTACCGAGAACAAAACTAGGGCACTCACCTATGGAAAACGAGAACTTCATATTTCTTTATATAATATCAAGACACTGACTTCCATATGAATTCTGTGTCTAATGTGTTACCAGTGTTCATATCTTACACATCGTATGTGATTCCAGACTTAATTTTTAGTATTTTCGCTGGCAGTTTGTCTGTCCCATATTACAACTTTATTTTCTGGAAGTCCAATTATGCAGCATGAGCACTTTCTAGAACATAACACCTGATTCCTTGATATAATGATGTCATGACTTTGCACACAAAATTATAAATGATATTTCTATAAGAGATGACCTCAAATCCCATTTTTAACTTCGTTGCTTTCAAATTAGACATTGTGGAAAAGACTGTCCCATATTACACCTTTCTCTTTACTACTGTACGACATTAATTAAGCTACATTGCACTCAGTTATATCTACATATTAATTTTTCATGATATATTTTTTATTTTCACTAAAAACTGCCTTCATTTATTTTTAAAATTACATCTTGTTTTTTTTTACTGATTATTAAACATGTTTATGAACTGAGAACTTTTTTATTTCTCTTGTCCAAGTAAAAAATAATGTTGCTATTGTAGTGTAATAAAATTTTCTTACAGTTAGCTTGTTGTCTTATTAATGTATTATATTATAGAATTTCAACATTCATTAAAATATTGGCAAGGGGGAAGACCCTGATAAGTATTTGTACGGGGTCCTTTGACTTTTATTATGAACATCATCTTTTACTTGACAGCCCTATGTTGACTCTCACTTTCTGAACGAACTGTCTTCATTCTTCCTATACACTGCCAGCCTTCTCGGGATGCACCTCCTTCAAACTTCTGTTCTCCTGATTCAAGTATCGATTCTGCTGCAATCTCAGTCTTAAAGCGCCAGAAAACAACTCCGACCGCAAAACAGAACGAGGAAATAGCGAGTTATTGTGTGTGCCTGGCTGTTGTTGTTAAAGAACAAGTTTTGTTTCACGCGTTGTAAATAAAGAACACAAGAGGTCTTCGGTTTTATTTTCCTTCTGAAGACAGCCATGATAAGAACTTTAATTTTTTTTTTTTTTTTTTCAAATTTTTCTCTCTCAGCCGTGAACTTCGGGGTTTAGTAACACTGTAACCAGTAGACCACCTGGAATGACAAATGCGCAATGCGTGATGCAGAATTTCTCATATTACATTACGTATAATAGACTAATTATTAAGTAAGTGGAGTAGTTGTGTAATATGACAAAGAACTTGTGTAACGAACATTATTTTGTTTGACACTTCTTGTAAGTAAAATGATAGGACATGGAAAATATTTTTTGAAGAATCAATTCTAACACTAAATTTAAGAGTAGCTTATAGAAAATTATGTAAATCGTTAAAATAAACAAACTTGAGTTTATAAACTATTTTCTAGCAAAAAAGAAATGGGAGAAGAAAACTAAGCTATAAGCATATACATATTAATGACTTATTATGTAAGGTAAAAGGGTTAATTGTTAAGAACTAGCTAAGATAAATACCTAGTAGGCCTATATTTTTTTGTAGTAAGCATTTTGTTAAGAAAAACAGAAATGTGACGACCGCCATTAACGGATGACTTACATACTCGTATTTCGATGACAAAAACATACATACATACATACATATATACATACATACATACATATATACATACATACATACATACATACATACATACATACATACATACAGTTCACACCTGTGGAGTAACGGTTAGCAAGTCTGGCTGTGAAACCAGGTGGCTCGGGTTCGATTCCCGGTCGGGGAAAGTTACCTGGTTGAGGTTTTTCCGGGGTTTTCCCTCAACTCAATATGAGCAAATGCTGGGTGACTTTCGGTGTTGGACCCCGGACTGATCTCACCGGCACTATCACCTTCATCTCATTCGGACGCTAAATAGCGTAAGCTGTTGATAAAGCGTCGTAAAATAACCTACTAAAATAAAAAATACATACATACATACATACATAATACGCACATACATACATACCCGCACATGCATGCATGCATACATACATACATCATACATGCATGCATACATACATACATACATACATACATACATACATACATACATACATACATACATACATACATACATACATACATACATACATACATACATATATACATACATACGGACATTAATTAATTAATTCATCCATTCATAGTACATCTTTCCCGAATGAATTGATCGCATACATACTGTATATGAACATAATCTTTCCAATAGTTAGGTAAAATCACTGTACGGAAAGACACGAATAGAACCATAGTCCTGTACGGCATGTCAAAAACAACTTTTCGGTATGGAAGATTCTGAAAATTGTATGCCCGCGAAAATCTCGAAATAAATTTAATGTGTTACATTATCACAATACTTCTCCTTCATTCTTGATAATTACATAAAATGAAATGCTGTAAGTATACACTTACACTAATTTAGGTAAATTGCAGTCAGTTGAATCTTTTAGATTTTATTTGTTTGGGAGTGAAGCTATATACAGTATTTTAAAGCTTCCTCATTAAAACATCATGATATTTTCGACGTTTATTAGGAGGCAAGCTAGTGTAAAATCGTTGATGAGTCATAGCAGCCTTTTTTAGATACATCCTTTTATTCTTCTCAATATAAAGCTTCGAAGTCAACAAATAGATAGACGAACAAGATAACCAGGATGGGCTGCAGGTGGAGGGATGATTCACTGTTACAAAATTGCATGATGCGCTCAGAAGTATTTGGGTTCCCCTTTTACCTGCGGTCCTATTTAACAGAAGATAGAAGCAGCCTTGCCCATTCTGCCCTGAAAGGAGGGATGATGGAATGAGATGGCAGTGGAGGGGGGAAGTATGTAGATAGACCTAAGGTAGTAAAGTGTGACTCATAAATAAAAGACCTTGAGCTCGGCTGTAACATTAGGGATTGACAGTCTACCACCAGTATTCGGATTTCGGAGCAAACAGAATTAATATTTGTAAGGCTTAATCCAGCATGCTCACATCATGGTTTAGCCACAGAGTTTTTGTTTATGAGCCGCCACCACCGTCATAATCATAATCATTTGTCATTCATTTGTTCATCATAGGCCTATACTCGTACCTTCGGGAAGTGAATCTTTTGACTTGCTCTGTCCTCATTCCTTTGAGGATTGTGGAGAAATATTAGTGCAAAACAGTGGAGTACGCAGAATTTTGTCAAGGGGAGGGGGTCAACATTAAAATTGTTTACAATTTACATTATCGGTATTTTAAATTTTGTGTATTATTATTATTATTATTATTATTATTATTATTATTATTATTATTATTATTATTATTATTAAAAATATGAACTGTCAAATGCACTAAACATTCAACGAACGTTTCACAATAAAGTCAGAACTCAGACTAACGAAAGGAGAATACTTCTCTTAAAATGAGTTTAAAATCAACAATGCACAATATTTAACATCTGCACTGCAGACCTGTCAAAACAACCTTTCCAATATGTTTCACAACAAGTTAAATTTTATGTCGTGTCGGCTCCATTTTATTACAAGGTCGGTACTAGGCGGTAGGTCTCTCTATAATAAAGATAGCATTGTTATAATTCGAATTATATTGAAGAAAGGGTAGGAGGACTATGTCTTATGTCTACGTAGATTTTGTTAGTCTGAGAGTTAAAAATTAGAAAAAGGAAAACATTTATGTATAACAAAATCAAATATAGACTAAATACGTAATTTTCTTTAAATTGAAAAAGAGGTACCCGGTAACCCCCCATTGCGTACGCCCCTCGTACAAAGCAGCTAAATAGCAGGACTCCTTCAGCTCAGCGCAAAATTACCGCTTAGTACAACACATTGTAAAATAACCTAAGAAACAAACATCGGTCCCTACAGTAGGTAAATAATTTTGTATACAGAATGTAGTCATAATTTTCTCATTTAGTGTAGTTTGTTTAGTCAACAGTCCGAAGACTGGTTGGAACTTCATAAGTGACACCAATAAGGCATCACTCATGAGGTAACTAAGCCAGGAGATAATTAAGTAGAGTGGCCACCATCTTGAGGTGGCCAAATCCTTTCCCCCTCCATTGCACATAGTTCACTAATCAGACAATGAATGCGACAATGTATTGTTCTTCCTCTGACACACATAGGCCTAAGTGAGATGTAGAACCTACTGCCTGATAATAGATGTAGGCCTATCAGCCAGAACCTCAATGAGACATGTTTAGCGCATTAATAAAATTAATTGTAGCATGTCGGGGTAAAGATATCTGTGCTACTTATGTGTAACATCATAATAATTATTTATCTTCACCACCATCGCCGCTATCTCCATCATCATCATCATCATCATCATCATCATCATCATCACCAAAATGAGAGTCTTCAAGGAGAGAAGTCTCTGAACTCTTTCGTCCCCACAACCGTGTCGACGTAAAACGCCTATAGACAGTATCAGTTTGAGCAAGTGTAGTGCGCTTTCGGCGAGAGGGGTGGAAGGACACTCTAGTGGGGCTCCATCGGAATTTTAAGACGTAGTCTATGGTCTGAAGTCGACAGATAGCACCACACTGGTTGCGACTGTTCATTCAAACTAAAGTATAGGAGCGGTAAGGCACAATAAGCCTATTAGAGGCTGAAGTGCTAGTCCTCGGGCCCGTCCATTGTACCACAGCAAAAATATGTAACTGAAGAAAAAACACAACAAATAAAGCATAGATCCACACCCAGTCTTTCTGGCAAAGAGAAAAATATCTCCTTCCTTGAAGGGAATTAGACACATTTCAATTGGGTATGCGGTCTGAATGTTTAAAGTTACTACTTGAGTTACAGAAGATTATAATAATAATAATAATAATAATAAAAATAATAATAATATAATAATAATAATTTTTATAATTATGTCATACTGTACTCCAACCACGAGAAAGTCTTTGGGGAATGAGACGAAGCGGGGTAATGCTGTGAATGAATGCTGATGTCATAAGGTCACATACGTGGGTACTCGAATCTGTATTGGCTAGCTCTTACAGCACAAACAATAACATTGATACATATTGATACTACCCTAGTTACAAAATTAGATCACTGTTAATCTCCATACAGGAAATATGCAGGAGAGCGCATGGTTTTTAAACTGACGTTATAACGGTAATATTATCTATCTACTTCGTTCCAATAGATGACGCAATAGTAAGCACATTCCTTTCACGGTTGATCTCCTGGTTGGAGAACAGTATATATTTTAAAACGTTTAACACTTTCGCTGCTAAGCATGCTGCCTTGAGCACTAGACATTTACAATTAGCGGAAATTCGTGGTTATATGATTACCGTTACCTCTTATTGAGGTTCTGGCTGATACGTAGGCAACATCTATTATCAGGCAGTACATCCCACTTGACATATGTGTCAGAGGAAGAATAATTGTTTGTATAATGTACATCTGAAGTCTGATTAGTGTAATATGTAGCTAATTGGCGATGTATGCAATGAAGGGGGAAAGGAAATGGCTGCCCTACACCATAATCTCCTGGCCTAGATGCCTCATAAGTGGTGCCTTGTTGGTATCACTTGTTAGGTTCAGACTTGTCTTGGACAGTTGACTAAACAAAAACAACAATGATTACCATGACAGAAAACTAGAGTTTAGGACAATGAAGGACAAAGATAAGACTAGGAGATGCATTCACACTATACCTAAATGTTCACTTCTGACAAGAATTGAACTCGCGTTGGCGGAATATGAAACCCGAAAAAATGTACTACCACTTGATCCGTAGCGAATTGTTATAATTATTATTAGTTTGTAATTAGGATATTATTATTATTATTATTATTATTATTATTATTATTATTATTATTATTATTATTATTATTATTATTATGACACTATAGCCGATTTGCAAAGGATGTTTCCGTCTTATGATTCCCAAACTCCAATATAATAATAATGATGATAATAACAGTAATAATAATAATAATAATAATAATAATAATAATAATAATATAGATACTTATTCCCTTTACACGCCATAAATGAACTTGAGGGGCGTGAAGATAGAACTCCATACTTTCATGACCCCGACACTAGAAAGAAGTGATATGATCGGCACCCGCTCTGACCGGCTTTTACCTCCGGGAAGGACCCCGTATTCAATTTTATAGGCGGCTGAGTGAATCTCGGGACCGTTCTGGAAGTTTTGGTAACTAGAAAATCTCGTTACACCTGGGACTAAACTCAGGATCTTCCAGTTCGTAGCCAATTGCTCTATCAACTGAGCTCTCAGCCGTGTAATAATAATAATAATAACAATAATAATAATAATAATAATAATAAATCCCAATATTTGGAAATTTATATTATTATTATTATTATTATTATTATTATTATTATTATTATTATTATTATTATTATTGGTGAAGTGATGCGACGGAGAAGCGCCGCGCGGACATGCCGCGACTTGCGCGGATTGCGGCTGGGCGGCAGGTGTTGGCTGCTGACCGACCCTCGGAGCTACGCATTCCTTCAAGACTTTTGAAAGGTGCAGGCAGGGATACTCTACACCTAGACGAGCAGCCAGCTACCATCTGCTGCCCCTGCGATGTGTGGGAACGATCCTCCGACCCGCGTTCCCACGATTCCCTAAAACACCCGCTGCAGTGTAACCCTCTTCCCCGCCCCCTCCCGTCCACCCTCAAACTCGTGTCTGGCACACACCTGCCACGGGTCTTCATGCTTAACACATGAGCTGTGTCGCTCAACAACGACGCAAGTGCCGGCTCGAAGCGTTGCTTTCCTAGCCTACTTCAACAACAAATATAAATATACAGTAGGATATGCATGTTCCTCAATCTAGTTACGGAGCAAAAACTCTTTTAGTAGGCAACGATTCAGAATTTGTTGAGAGTCCTGACGTATTTTATACTACGAGACTCTGCATTAAATCATTTATTTAATTATAAATACTCTGCATCGTGCTGACAACACGACAGGGGAGTCACATCATCTATCTACTTATTGCGTGAAGTTAAAAGGATATGAGGCGTGACTTGACACGGATAAAATACCTAGGGAAGAACAAGTTAACTAATTCCTTCAGTATAAGTTAACAGTGCCTAATAGTTCCGAAAATAATAGGCTACCAAGTATAAAACCTTTCAATGTAGGAGAAAAACAACTCTTTAACTCCGAATGTGAGAGGATAATAATAATAATAATAATAATAATAATAATAATAATAATAATAATAATATTAATAATAATAATAAAATAAAATTAGTTATAATTTCCTTCTGACAAATGAACAAGACGAAGAGGGAAATGAGATATTTTTATTAAGAAAGAAAAACTTTCGTAACTACGGGACTGACTTATTGGACAAAGCATAACACACAGAGGAAACAAAATGGAATTAAAAGAAGAGAATAGGAAAAATTACAAAAGAAAAACATAAAATTAAATTAAATTAAGAACAAGAAATATGACAAACTAAAATAAATAAAACTTACTAAATAAGCAGATTAAACGTTCAAGCAAATCGTCATTGTTCCTGCAATAACTCCTATGTAACATAGTTATCGATTTTCAGATTTTTGCTCTATTAAATAACTTAAATAGTGATACAGCAAATAATAAAAACTATATTTCGTTGTTTCGAAAATTTAAGAATTCACAGTCTCCTATGTACGGCTGCCATAGGATGAATAAATGTGTTTTTTCTTCCTACTGAAAAATTTTATATTTTGCACATAGGAGTTATTGCAGGAACAACGACGATATGTTCTCGTTAGGACAGTGTACAGATAATATTTTAAAATGGCAAGCGATTCTTCGATGACAGCAAGGGAAACATCACAAATGAAAGCTTTATTTAATTGAAATTTCTTACAGAAACAGAATCAAAGGCGAGGTTGGAGCTAGACCATTAGCGCCAACCATTAGCCCTACAACTTTAGTGAAAGTGAGATGATATTTCTTCAAATAGTTTATTTTATTCTTACTAGTTAAACTTACAGAAGGATGAAAAATAAAGAAATTTTTACATTTTTCTGTATCGTAAAAGACACAGGAAAAGGAATGGGACTATGAGAAGTAGAAGAAAAGAAAATAAAAGAGAAATATCCTGTTTATTTGTAATGTCATGAACAAGCTACAGAAAAATAAAATACTTTCATGTCATAGTCGATTAATTTCATGACGATTCTTAGACCTTCTGCTAGAGTGAAAAAAGCAGCTAGAGCGTTATATTGATACTTACTAAACTTCATTGTCGTGATATCTAAAGCACAGAACTTTACAACCCTGTCAACTCGTTACGACTTAGGATCTATAGACGAAATAAATTTAGCTTTGTATGAGTAAACCATTCGTGTCTTTAAAAGTTGAAAGTAGCTTTCATTACTGTTAATTTTCAACTATCCACTGATGTAGCTTACGTAGCAGGTGCGTTTGTCTGCTGATTCGAAGATGCGTTCGAGCGTGAGTTCGATTCCCGCTTGGGATGATTACCTATTTCGGTTTCTTCCAAAGTTTTCCCCAACCATAAGACGAATGCCAAATAATCTTCGGCATCATCTCGGTAAATACCGTCTCGCTATCACAAATTTTATTGACGCTAAGTAACCTAGTAGTTGATAGAGCGTTGTTAAATACCTAACTAAAAATATCAGTTTCAAAAATGTTTATATATGTAATATATACAATTTACATACGTATGCAATAATATACTTAGAGCATTTAATTCGTACAGGGCCTACTAAATAAACTGTCTTAAGTGTAAATTTAAATTAAATAATCAGCGACAGGGAATGCGGCCATTCTAACTTTGTGATGAAACAGACTGTATTAATTCAGTACAAAAAATCTCTAGTTCGAATAGTGAAATCAATCATAGGCAAATAAATATTTTCTAGTAGGTAAGTCAATTCTCGTCACAATGTTTTATTACGAATTTCTCTTTACATTGCGTGAAAGAAACACATTTTAATTTCTTTTATAAATTTTATTTTTATCCCCACGTTAGCCTTCGTGAGATCAGGGTTCTATAGTTTTGATATTACTCGATAAAAGGTACGAATTTTGCCTTTGCCTGGATGTAAGTCAGTTTCAGTAGAACCACAACTAAGGGGGACAAGCGGGGTATGTGCCCCGGGCGCCGTGCTGGAAGACGCAAATATGGCAAAATATTATTTGTGTCCAATGTTTTCTGGCACTTACAACTCCCATAACTTGTAATAAGTAGGTATAATTTAATATGGATATAATATGGGCTGCATGTTGTGCTTTTCATGTTGTGAACAAAAAATTCTGTTATATACAAAATTAAATTTAATTGGCTATAACTAAGATTCAAAATAGTATATTGAAATTTTTTAAGTCAGTCATGATTGTAATATACATATTTCTATAGCTTAAGTTGTTAAATGTGATGGGCTAAAATTTCGAGCTAATTTAAAATCATTTTTATTAATTTAATGTAAAATAGAATAATAAAATCCTAGTTGCGTCCCTGCTTTCCTGTGTGAAATTCTGTGTTGCCCCAGGCATTGACTTGTCCGTGCGTCAAGAAAATCTTACTGTTAGTACGGGTGATGTGTTTGTTTTATAGGAGGTAGAAGTTGAGCTGAAATTGAACATTAGGTGATAATCATATAGGTGACTGACCTTCGATCACCCCGCATGTTATTACTCGACCAAGGCGAGTGGAGGTGCGGGCGTAAAGTGAACTATTGCGATGCGGTATTACGAACGCAGGAGCAGTAGCGCCACGGCTCTGTGATACAGGACTCCAATGGCCTTGGTCGAGTAATACCATGACATGGAGCGGGGTGATAATGGCTAGAATATTTACAAGATTAACGCCGAATATGAAAGCATTTTATAGGCACAATGACTCTGTTTCTGAGGGATTACTTTTTTGTTTGCAAACGCAGAGAGCTTGTAGTGCATCTTACATCATGTCTCGCGGATGCAGTTTGTTTTCTTATATTAAATATTAGCGTTAAGATTATAATTAGAAAAGCGAAATGTAATTTAAAAATAATTCACAATCTCCACTCTTGTCAACATTGGAAATATTGTAGAGAAATTTAAATAAATTATTGTTATATTATTATATGGTGCAATTACAGCAGATATCTTCAGGAAACTGAAACAGAATTTATCATCATCATCATCATCATCATCATCATAACCATAATCATCGTCTTCAGTTTGGAAGATTATAGGAAGGGAAATGTTAATGGGCATAATGAAACAGAACATGAAACAATTTCCTTTCTCTAACAATTCACTAACAAGAATTTGTGTTTATGAGTCAAGGCTACACATTATTTAAGTATTTTACATGATGAGTTACAGATCAATTAGGCTATTTCAGAATTACGAAATACAAAGTCTATTTTTAATTGAGCAGAAGAATGGAGCGTGTGAAATAGACGGAATAAGAAACGAAGCTGCGTTGGGAAGAGTGGGTGAAGAAAGAATGATACTGAAACTGATAAGGAAGAGAAAAAGGAATTGGTTAGGTCACTGGCTGAGGAGAAACTGCCTACTGAAGGCTGCACTGGCAGGAATGGTGAACGGTAGAAGAGTTCGGAGCAGAAGAAGATATCAAATGATAGACGACATTAAGATATATGGATCATATGCGGAGACTAAGAGGAAGGCATTTGGCAGAACACTATGTGCGTATGTATAGGCCTAGGCCTACTCGTTTAATGTTCTTGTATTGGGGTTAAATACTTCAACAGATTACCTGAAATGGGTAAGGCAATTTAAAACTGCCGTAAAATGATTTATAGTGACAACTTCATTCAAAATATTAATTATTGTTGTTGATTTATCTGACAGTTTTAATTTTGATTAATTTACACAATTTTTGTCAGTTTTATTGTTTTTTTTTCTCGCTGTTATTTATACTCACTTTAACATCTCTGGTCATATCGCGAGTTAATCTTTTTTGGATGAAATCCGAAGGCCTGTGTACTATTGTTGAGACTGGTTCTATTGTTGTGAACTAGATGGTAATTGTATATAAGTTATATTACTGATTTGTTATGAATATGATTTCGGTGATGAATGAGACCGGTGATATTCAGGGATGTTGTGGCCCGAATATCCTGGCATTTGCCTTATGGTTGAGAGAAACCCCTGAGAAACCTCAACCAGGAAATTCAATCCGACCGGGAATCGAACCCAGCCTTCTGCGTAAAAGACCACCATGCTGACCCCTACACCACGGAGGTGGTATTTATTGTTTTGTTGTTAATGATAATTGTCAATTTCATCTATGGTGGTAAACGATAAATAAATAAATGGAATTATTTCTGTTCAAAGGTTTGATATTATAATCTTTGACTTTCAGTCTTTTCAACTCTTCAGTCATTTTTACCAACCTTGTGGATAACATCTTGAACACTTTTCCTCCAATGACAATTCATATCCATACAAAAGAATTATTTAAGGTCTTTAACCTCAAAAAAATAATGGCGGGAATAAAATGTTTATTCCCTTAATGTATGCTTGTCATATTACATACATTTGCAGATTAAAATCTCTTACATTTTAATATACTATAGTGAATAAAATCTGAATAAGTCTATTATAAGGAATAATACAATGCTGCAAGTATGGCATCATTAAAATACCTGTTACCGCCCACTTTGCATTTTTGTAGCATAAACAGTACTTCATTTTCATTTCATGAGTCTATTGTGTGAGGTTCAAATTTCAAAGAAGCTTGAAAGGGAGTAACATGGCATTGTTTGTGATGGTAATTAGGGTATTCGTGAGCCGGTTTATGTCGCTCTTACCCTCAACTACTCCTTCCATACATTTAAACTCCCTCTCTTTCTCGCTCTGTCGACCTAGGCTTTTAGATCAGCCACTACTACTGCAAACTACACGCCGAGAAGCGTCCCTACCCTGTTAATACAAAACCTTTTATCCAAAACGTCTCCCTCCCCACCTTTTCAACTGTTTTTTCTTCCCGTTCTCTGACGTCACGACCCGTATGGTATAAATACGAGCAGGGGAGTGGATATTGGGATCAGTTCGAAGTAAGCTAGCGTGGTAGTAAGTTGGTGATTTTGAGATACGAAGCAACACGTGTTTGTGTTTATCAGTTCAGTGTTTGACGTAGCAGCGGAATAGCATCATGGCTTCCGATAATTCAGCTCCACCTGTGAAGAAAAGCAGCAAGTTCATCTCCTTAAAAGTGCATCGAATCAAGCAGGTTGGTTTGACTTTCTATATCTTTTTTTATGCATCTTGTGCAGTTTTCAAATTCATAACCAACTAAGTCTTGCCATACTTAGTCATATGAGTATTTAATTTAAGAATAGTCTAAATGTTAACAGTAGTTTAATATTTAAACATTTCTGCGGCTCATTCTGAAATTGAATTATATATTTTAAGTTGTCATTTTTAATTTTCAATTTCACACTTTTTAATTTTTAATTTATTTTTTTTAATTTTCAATTTCATTTTTTTTATTTTAAATTTCAATTTTTTTAAATTTTCAATTTGAAACTTTTTAATTTTCAATTTGAAACTTTTTCATTTCCAATCTTTTAATTTTCAATTTCCATTTTTTAAATTTTCAATTTCAAATTTTTATTTTCAACTTTTTTAATTTTCAATTCCAACTCAGTTTTTCGTATTCGATATAACCTCAAATTATTTGTATTAAGAAAGAATACGATACACATAATTGTATAGATTCTGCGACGAATTTTACTATTGTATTCGTTCCTATTGTTACAGATGTTGAAACCAGTGATGAAGCTTCTCCATAAGAAAGGTCATCGGTTCGAGAGCCGCGACTACCAGTTGCCGGCCCCCCAGCCCGCAACCTTAGAGTCCGTAGTTCCCGACCTGTCAGAAGCTGACCAAAACTCGGCCAACGAGGCGCTGGAGTCCAGACTCCGGGACGATTTGATCCGGAAGACCGAGCAGACGGGCGGAGTGATCGGGGTGTGGATGGAGGGGCGCATGACCTTGATTCCTGTAACGCGAGGGCACCAGCAGATCCCCATTCCAGTCCACTTCGCCGCTACACCATCCGGAGAATTCGCCTGGACACCCCTACCCGACAGCGACATTTGCTGGAGAGGGGGTGTACAAACTACAGGTCAGACAGCAGAAGAACAAGTTCCGTCGCCGAAGAAGTTCGAAGAGTAAGAATATTCAATCATAGAACATAATTTATCAGATACAGACAGTTATAAATCTCTTTACACAGTACCTGACAATTACGAAGATTATTGAACAATGGACTCTAAAAAATATATATGTGGATCTTTCTTGAATTTGTGATAATAGCTTAAATACCTGAGTTTGCTCAATTCTGTTGTAGTAAACGTGTGTCACATAACATAAAAAAGTGAATACAAATTTTTAGAAAGGATTCTTGTCTACTGTCAAACTAGAAATAAAGCTAATTATTTTGATTGAAATTCAGAATTAAATATATTGTGAAACAACATTATTTAGACTGATCCCCTACTATGTATGTAAATATTATAAATTTGTGATATGAACTTTTAGACTGTAATTTTTTGCCTGTGATGTTTTCAGCTTTAATTTCATGTGTAATCTTAAGAATATACTATTAACAAATTAACAATAAAACAAAATGAAAAGATACATTTGTTTGATTTACGTGGTAAATAAAACCTTCAAATGGCCGAATAAATTCACGAAATATCCCTTCCATGTTTCTCATATCCTTCACTGCAAATAAAATATATTCTTGGGTTCATTGAGTGGATTTGGAAAGGGTGGAGGGGAGTAAAAGTTTTAGTTGAAAATTGATCCTTCCATCTAGTGTTTGATCTGCCTCTGTTTCATCATCCAGTTGGACATCGTGAAGTTCTGCGAGGTGGGTATTATGATTGTTTATTGTTTCCAATTTTCTGGTAACCCTGAAGTTCGTTTGTGGTATTGGAAGTTTCTAATTTCTCACAGATGTTTTCGTTTCTCTGTATAATATTGTGATTTTAAGTAGTGATCTCAAATGCCGGTAATCTATCCTAGAGACTTATCTACTACGTACTTTAAAAAGTCTTCAGAGGGAAAATAGGGTGACCTTATTGGTAGCTAGCAAATAATAAAATGTATATGAAATATGCATGGCTTAATTATAACGTGATTTAACAGTGTAAGGTAAATTAATTATTTACAGATAAAATAATTTCAAGTTTCGTAATATCAGCGGAACAAAATGTTAAACATTTGATTATAACATACAAAACGAAGTATTTAATCCATTTACAAATTTACTTAGTTAATAAAAAATATGTGTATAATTAAAATGCTGACATTTACTAGGTTAATGTTTGTTGCTTTGCTACTATTCCCAAACCTTGACAGAATAAAAAAAACTCCACTATTCGCCCCCCCCCCCTCCCTCTATCCCGTGTTTGATATACTGCCAATAAAACACAAACCCGTTTGAACGCGTACCGCTGTGTTGATGTTTTCGATTGTCCTACATGACACAGTGACCTAATGAAGAATTATAACCAATTAGCATGACACAATTTCAGTTGTCGAGCATCCCCTTCCATATAGGCAACTCATTGCACTGACTTGACAAGCAGGTCGCAGAGTATTAGGTGCTCTGTTACCTCTAGGTGCAACGACCTTTATCCGTACAAAGTGCAACTGGACAAGGTCGTCACGACTACTCTGCCGATAAAGTAGGTTTCTATTTTGTCAGATCTGACTCAGTAGAAATCCCAGTAAATTTTTATCGTCTCAGACTTTTGTAAATAACTAAAATAAACACCAATAATGGACATTTGATACTGTTCAACATGTTTAATCGGCATTCGCTGATGTTTATTTTCCGCTCAAATCCCTAGTAATTAACTTCATCACTACCTCAATTAAAGAATATTGTACTCCATTAAAATGAATCTTATTTATTTCACCCATGCGATGGTAATCTGTTAAATAAACAATATTGACAGTAATGTTTCATTTCTTATTGTTATTGTTTTGTTACATTTAATTGATGCCTCATCTGTTATTGCGTAGGCTAATATTTAATACATCGACGGTTGGATAATAATAGAAAATATTTTTTTATTAATTATTAAGAAATTAAATGTGAGAAGAAAGAGAAATAATAACTAAAATGAAGTTGGAATGCAATTCAATCATATTTCTGATAATTTTTCAGGATCAATTAATTTTGACCACGCTATGGGATTTCTGATGAATGCCTGTGTACGTGATGTCAATTAAAAATTAAAGAATTTATACAATAAATATGCTTGTCTTGCTATAAATTTAATGTGCATTGTTGTTGAATTTGTTTCACATAGCATAAGAATTTAATATAAACTTACATGTAAAACATGGAAAGAAGAGTATTTATCGACAATGGAAAGAGGTCACAATCTCCAGTTTACAAGAAAAAAAAAAAAGAGTTATCAATAGGTTTTGTTTTATTCAAAATAAAATATAAGTTTAATGATAATCTAATCGTATCAGAAAGTAAGCCTATACGTATTCAAAATAAAATCCATTTACAAACATGTAACTGCGTGGGTGGAAGAGAAGATTATAATTCTTGTTTGGGGAAAGCAGTGTACAGGTTCTACCAAAAGTTTAAGGACACCCGTTTATAAGTGGTTTCATTCCTGTTCTTATACTGTAGTTATATGAAACTCCCTGATGTTTATATAGGGACCAAATGTCTTTGAAAAATGAATTTTTTTACTGCAAACCCAATCTCTCTACCTTTCAAACTGTAGATTATATAACAATTTTTCTGTTATAAAAACTTACTGAAAAATTACATTTTTTGTAGGAAAAAAATTAATTACTCCAGAATGAATGTACTTAGATCAATTAATTTTGGGATAGAGTTAGACATATCTGAAATGCTTTTTTGTGTAATAATTACTTTTTGTTTAAAAAATCAGTGAGAGCTCGTTCACGCATGGTAATCCAGATTTTTTCTTTCCTTTACTTAGGAAAAACAGCCGTTTTAGACACACGGTGACACTACACGACATAGGGTCAATACAATATCAGATCCACATTAACGGAAATATTCCCGCGGGAAGAAATTTATTAGGCAATATTCTAGGATGATTTTTGGGAATATTTCCAGACCAGAAAGAGCCAGTTATGGCTTAAGCCCTAAAGTTGATGATGATTATGATGATGATCTTTACTTTGGCAAATGTTACAAGTTACAGTCAAGGGTGGTGGGGAAACGTAGAATGTAGCGAGTTTTGACAACAATCACATGATTATTCCCGGATTCCACCAGGAGATTGCGACCCTGTTAGCTTGTTAAGCAATGAATGTGTTAGTTATCTGGAAGAAGCGGATTTACCATTACAAACCCACACATTTGAAAATATAATGCAATCATTTATCAGGTTCAGACTTTTAAAAGTAGATCTAATACTTCCGCAAGGAATATATCAATCTCTTTGCTCATTTGCTGCAAACATAGCAGCTATATTTGCATTTGTGAACAATTTCAGTACATTGTAGAACGTCACACTGAAAATAAATAAATATCCATGCAATAGCCAGGCTCCAAACGCAGGAATATTTTCACGTCCCAACACTAAAGGTTGGTCCACAATAAACCGGGAACGTAAACGAGAACGAGAACGGAAATATTATTGAAATAAATGTTTTTAAATGTGAGCATGCACAATTAACGAGAAGCTTGTCGAAGCCCGGGAACGGGAACGGGAACGTGAAATTTAATTGTAAATGCTCACATTTAAATACATTTATTTAAACAATATTTCTGTTATCGTTCTCGTTGTCGTTTCCGTTCCCGGTTTATTGTGAACCAGCCTTAATAACTACCGGCCCCGTAAGTATATCGCCTATATATTCTTATATTGCAAGGATTCAATCTTGTGTTCCAATCTGTCCTCTAGGATTCTGAGACATTGTTAAGACAATAATATGCATAGGGACTTGATGGTAGTTATGTCCGTGTCGTTTGCATGGGGCAAAGCCAAATGGTGAGGAACACATATCAAGACTTACTGAGAGGGAGGAAAACCTACAATTCATTCTCGGGAATCGAATCAGTGACCGCAGAATTCAAAGCCGAATATGCTAGCAATTTATTCACAACGGGGAACTACATACAAACTACTTTACCAAACAATGTTAATGTTCAGTATTGAACGTGACCATAAAAGGCAAAGAATTCCATGTAGATTGTTAATCATACAGTAAATGGTGGCTGGGTGCGCCGAGGTGTCTGCACGTGCTGCAGATGTGGAAAATCCCGTTTATTCTTATTAAAGTAGGTAATTCTCACTAGCGATTCTTGTGCAAACAAGGGAAGGTCGTAACCTTCAAGCGGTCTGCTGCTTTTGATTTTTCAGATGACATAAAGTGCCAAGTAAGTTACAGCCAACTTGCAATGAAATGTCTCGCAACTGTTTTACATGTGACACAATAGGAGAAATGGATGCGGAAATAGCATTACTCTGGTTCTTTAGTGAGGAAAACTAAATTATCAATCAATCAATCAATCAATCAAACTCCTGTATCTCCTCATGAGGAGCATAGGGCATTCACAAAGTGCCTCCATCGGACCCTATTTGTAGCCAACTTCTTCACTTCGCTCCATGTTTTCCCCTCCCTAGCAATTTCTTCCAAAACTGTTCTCTTCCATGTATTTTTTTTTTTGGCCTTCCTCTTGTTCTACTACCCTGGGGGTTCCAATCCAAAGCCATTCTTTCTACTGCTCCATCTTCTTTCCTGATTGTGTGCCCTATCCAATTCCACTTTCGTCTTTTGATTTCTATTGTGATTTCTTTCTGATTTGTTATCTTCCAGTTCTGAGTTTGTGATTATATCTGGCAATCTAATTTTTAAAATTCTTCGTTAACATCTATTAACAAATGTTTGCAGTTTATTTTGTATAATTTTACTTGTTTTCCATGTCTCACAGCCATATAATAAGACCGATTACCGATTTCACATTACTGTTAAAGTAAAGTACTGTAGATCTAGATATAATATAAGATTTCCATATTGGGTACAACTGGACAAATGCACTATTTGCATTTTTTATTCGGTTCTTTACATCTCAAAGGCTCCACCATCCTTGTCAATTATACTACCCAAATATTTAAATTCTTGAACAGTATCAATGTTATTATTTATTATAACTTTATCTGTCTTTTTACTATTTAATCTCATTTCTTTAGTTTTCTTTACGTTTATTTTCATATGAGTCTCTTTTATTACTTCTAATAAAGTATTAACTTTATTCTGCATATCACCAAAACTATAGGAGAGCAAACAGATATCATCAGCGAAATCCAGATCTTCCAAGGTATCGTTTAATCCCCATCTTATACCTCTGCTAACATTGCCAACAGACCTTTCCATAATATCATTCATAATAGTCAGAAATATGATCGGAGAGAGAATACAACCCTGTTGCACTCCGCATGTAGCCTTGTTGTTATAACACTATAATCAATCGAAATGAGAAGTCAACAAGGGGTTTCAAAATGTCATTCAGGATTACGGTATTATAATTTGTAGTTTTTTGTATTGGGAAATATTCGTTATGGCCCATGTTTTTTTATTAATTATAAGCCTATGTCAAGGGGGTTAGGTTTCGATTCTCGAGACATAAATGATAATTTATCGCCCTTCCTTTGGGACTGGATGCAGGATCTTTTCTTGTGCTTGGACTGTGTTGTCTTGAACGTAGGCTTTATGCTATGCTGCCCATATGATCAATATGTAAATCTTCATAAGCCTATTAATCTCTAACGCTGGTTCACAATCCTCTAACATTTGGCATTAGCACAAATGAAGGTGTTTTACATCTCCTCTGTGTCTCCAATACTTTTTAAATTGCATTAATAGCTCCCAATAGATTGGTGAAGTTCTATAACGCAGGAATACGACTATAATTTATCAACCTAAATTTCGTAAAAGCTAACGTCAATTTTAGAATTTGTTAACTCATATTCAGAAAAAAAATACCTTAATTTTGTAAAAGCTAACTTTAAATTCGTAAAACGTACCAATGTGTGTATGTATTCACACTGCAAATGGGTATATACCCGGTGGCAGTGGTAACTAATTACACTCAATAATGACAATTAAAAATAAACAACTAATAAAAAACAATAATTAATAATAATGATTAATAATAATAATAATAATAATAACAAGGAGCATCCTAAATTGAATGAAGCATGTTCACTTAAAATAACATTTAAAGTATGTATCTTAACCCTAAGTTCGAACTAAGACCCACGAGTGTGACAGGTTTATACCTGCACAAGTACCTTTCGGCACAACACTTATTTCGCTGTCAACTCACTCACTGCACTGATTCTATCCTGATTTCACTAACACTTCAAAACTGTTTCACTGTTCAAATACTTTGCACAGCCACTTCACTGACACAAACACACTTCACTTACACAATAGACTTCACTGACACTACACAGTTCACTGACACAACACACTTCCTCACTGATAGAACACTTCAAATAACAAGATATCAATTACACCTTTTAAATAGTGTGTATAATATATTACCGTCTATTATTAAAGTCCTTAACCCTATTTTTAAATACATTTTTGGGTATTGGTAAAGCCTTTAGTAAGTCTGCAGGTAAAGCATTCCAGTCTCTGATAGTACGATTGAGAAAAGAAAACTTCGTCTTCTTTCCCTCAGTTTATATGAGTGGTCGTTCCTTGAAGAGTAATTTGGCGGCTGCAACCTATTTTTTATTTCTCTCCAGGCAGGCTCACCTCTGTATGTTTTGAACATTGCGCATAATCGAATTCGCGTTCTCCGGTCCGTGAGTGTGTCCCATTTTAATGGTGAATTATTACGACAATACTTGAGAGCCCGTTTTTGAATCTTTTCCAGTGTCTTAATATGTTCTAATCTGTAAGGATCCCAACATGCAGCACAATATTCCATACTGGACAAACTAGTGTTCATTAACTTAACGGAAATAACATCAAACTCAGGAAAGAATGAAGTCAGTTTAGGATTTGAAGGTTTTTCTAGTTTTTTCAACTAGCTGTACATATATAGGAGCACTATACATACATATATATATATATATATATATATATATATATCTCAGAAACCACATCTAGTATAGACAATGTAAGTGTCAGATAAAAACTCTGTGCAGCTTCCGGGTTTCGAACCGACGGTCCGTAGCCAGGCGTTGGAAATTACCGTTAAGTATTGAATAACCGACTAGGAAAAGGATATAATGGTCTGCCAGGAAACGAGCGTTGTCAGGTGCGAATCAATCGTGGCAGATTGTAACAAATAAAAACATAGGAAGAGAGAGATGGGGGCTCAACCATAGCCGGATTAAAAAACCCATCCATAGAGAAGCTGTGCATGAATAAGAATCAATTGTATGTACTACTGGGTAAGTAACAGTACAGAGGTGAAAGTTGCTCCGCTAACCGGTCCTGATTGTGAGTCCACGCGACTTCACCTGCTGCTCTGAGAATCTCTCTCTCTCTCTCTCTCTCTGTTCAGTTGTCGGCGTGTGGTGCAATGACTCAGTGTTTCTTCGAATCCGGTACATTCTGTCGTCTTAAGGAGAATCCGGAATGAATCACGCTTTGTCACGTTTCAGCACTAATCGTGCATCTTTAAATGTGGTAAGGGGATCGACATGTAGGGAGAGGAGTTAAGATTGTAACACTTCCAGATATAGTCGGCTATTACCGTACAATAGGGGAACTTTGGCAAGCGGGTAGCCTATAACATTGACATATGCTGGGGGAACTTTGACAACCATGTTTATATTTACGCTGTTTCTCATATTAATAATGGTTACAATAATGACTTGTGTCCCGCGCCGTGGCGTCATGGTCTAAGGCAGGTCTGCTCCTTCGGAGCGGGAGAGCCGTCTAACAGCTCGCCGGAATGACGTAGGCCTGCTATAGGTAGAGGATAGTCCACGCAGCTATCTGGTGTAGTTTGTATTATCAGTAGCTATTTCACTTTGCCTGTCTACGGTTACATAATGGAGGAATCTAAAAGACGGGCAAGTGATCATCAACAAATTCTCTCAATATTTCTTGGGAAAATGCTTATTTTTTTCACAGCAGTTGGCGTCAATACTCAGTGCCTTATCTCCCACAAAAAGTTTGAAAGAAAGAGGAAAACATAATATAATGCGTCATTACTAGTCGACACATAGAGATACGATGGTTTTGTTGGTGAAGATCGCAGTAAAAAGGTTCAGAAGTTGAAAGTTGCATTATTACTTGAGGTAGGGTACGTTAGAATTTATTAATCTTCAACAATTTAAATATCTCTCTTCAGGGAAAGGGCCAGCTCATTGCTGATATGTTGAATAAATTACGGGATTTCAGTCGTAAACTTACACTTTTCGTAAGTCAGTTTCGGGAAGGTAATATGGCTCACTTTCCAACGACAGAAACTGCTTGTGATGAAGCCATGTTAAACGGTTATGTGCAATATTAATTGAAATTCAAAATAAATTTAATTCTAGGTTTCACGATCTTGTCTTAATTGGAGAGAAGTTTAAAGTAAAGTTATCAACAGTAATCTCACTAGACGTTTTGATTTATCTAGAGAAAATCAAAACTCGAGTGGGATTTAATTGACTATTACACGATTAGAAGAAAGTATATAAAGATTAGAAGTAACGAAGTACTCCAATACAATAAAATATTAATTGACTTACGAAAATACAACTGTCTTCAAATGTATTATTGTACCATCTCAACATTAACAAATATTACGCTAGATGCATGCTAGATGGCAGTAGTGAGCAATGCCTTCTCGTCGAGAAGTTCTGGATGGCAATGTTACTAGTCAAGAAGGCTTTGTTGATTCAGTTTCATTTTTATTAAAATGCAACTTTCCACTTCAATTATCCGAATCCCAGTAATCAACGTCACTTGACAGATGATTTCAATAAATCTTAATATTAAACAATCTCTGATACGTGACTATCCATAATATCATATAGCAGAAGCTATAACATAACCTAACTAATATACACAAGTGTTAGAAAAGTTTTAATTAACGACGATGACATAAAAGATAAACATGAATAATTTTAAAAGGAATAATTATTGAATGTACAATTTTCAAATTTGAATGTGGTTGGTGGTTCAATTGATGTTATATTGGACGTGTGCGTAATAGAAGTGGAACTCGTTGATTTAGGCCTACATGGTGTATTCAACTTATTCAGAATTTCCGAATGAATAATTTTAAAATGAATAATTATTGAATGTACAATTTTCAAATTTGAATGTGGTTGGTGGTTCAATTGATGTTATATTGGACGTGTGCGTAATAGAAGTGGAACTCGTTGATTTAGGCCTACATGGTGTATTCAACTTATTCAGGATTTCCGAATGGTGCTCTTCATTTATTTTTAAATCGGATTTCAGAAGATGCATAGGTATGATCAGTGATTTTTATTAATTCTTGTTCTTGAATGCCAATGCGAGTCATATTTGAAACTGCTGTGCATCAACTGGAGTGGTTTGTAATTTTATATATATATATATATATATATATATATATATATATATATATTTTTTTTTTTTTTTTGACGTCCAGACCAGCGCAGTTTCAAATGTTGGCAAACAAAGAAACAAATGCTAGGGACGCGATAAAATTAAACAAATGCTAGGGACGCGATAAAATTGTGCGATAAGCAGCCATGATTGGTTGAAATACGTCCTTTCGTACCGTTTTATTGGTCAAAAGTAGTATGACGTAGTAAGAGTGCAATAGTCATAATAAATTCCTTCAACACCAGTTAAACAGTGTCATACGATTTACAGCTTGAACTTATTGATCTTCATTGTGGCCTAAGAGCTAAAGACCGTTTGAATAATACTACTAGCCTGGTTGAGTTTCACAAGACTAAACCTCAGCAATAATATCGACGACTACACAAGCTGGCGGGTGAAAATAATTGCTATGTTTGGCTCAACATTTATATTTATGAACCACTGTTTTCTATTATCAACTTTAATAAAGGCAGACATCGAACATCTGTAATTGATGTTTCATTATGATCAGTACTGTTCCTTTCAGCTGCCAACAGCATAAAACCCCATTTTGGTTTATTGATAAATAAAAATATAACAAAATGATATTATATATTTAAGTAGCTATAGAGTTTCTATTATTTCTGTAAAATAAATATTTATTTATTAATTAATAATAGTCCAAGATAGTTTTGTAAACACTGAGCGGGAATTCATTTCATGAACACTCGTACTAGTACTTCCTTTTATGTACATTTTGTACGAGATCACCCCTTCTTCCAGTCCAATGTTATACAGAGCGCAGCCAATATTTGCATTTCACTCTCGAGCTTTGAGCCGACTCGGAGAGCGCAAACCTTCTGCAGGCCTGATCTAAGGCATCCTGCCTAGGACTCGCGTTACGGAATGCGCGCTGGTTCGAGTCCTCCGGTGCCCACTTGGAGAGCTACGATAGTTAGCGAAATCCGGTTACTAAAGCCAGCTATAACGGCTGGGGGATCATCGTGCTAACCATATGAGACCTCCATTCTGGTTGGATGATCATCCACTTCTGCTTCGGCATGTGGACGTGAGGCCAGCTGCCGGCTCGTCGGTCATGGTCCTTCATGGGCTGTCGTGCCTCGGATTACTATTATTAAATGGCTTTTGATAAAACAAACATAATTGGATGTATACCAAAGGAACAATTCTCTCTTCTATTGCGGAAACTCTGGGATGCAATGAATTTAAACTTGCTTGGATTTCGGGCAACTGGACTTGTTCCATTCAACCCGTCATATATTTTAGATAAAATCCATGATATCGAAGACTGAAGAGAAATTAGATCACTTGATAAGTGTGTGATAGAGATGCTGCAGGAATTGAGAGGCCGGGTAATCTTCTGGCGAATCCTCGGATCTCACCTCATCTCACTACATCTCGCCAAAATATTGTAAAAAAATTGCACAAAATTGTAAAAATTGTAGAAAATTACTAAATTATAAAACTGTAAAAATTTGTAAAAATTGTAATTGTAAGATTGTAAAATTTTGACTTGTTCCACATCTTAAAGCTTCATTGCTCATGTAAGATCTATGGAATAAAATAAATTAATGAATGAATGAAGAGGCCATGACAAGGAAACGAGAGAAGAAAATACCAGTAGCTCTAAGTCAAAATTTGTTTATGAATATCTGAAAAGGAAAAAGAAAATGTAATGAAACCATTGTTTTGTTTGTTCGTGTCTCTGGTATAATTATGGTTGGGTTAGGTGTGTCTGTGTTCAGTGTTTTCGCTGGGAGATAGCAGTGATAGATTACTACAGATCCTCACTATCAATGTCCCAGTTGTTTTGATTCTAATTAAATAATGTAATAATAATTTTATTATTGTGAGTTTATTTATTTTTGGAAAAGTTGTAATTTCATGTAATTTCATAAATTTGTCTTCATTTATTTTTTAAATAGTTGTAATTTTGTAATGACTTCAGTATTTTTATTGGATATGTAGGCCTACTATATTCCAACACACTGATTGTGAATGCTTAATGAACAAAAATTATAAAATGTTTTTAAAAACATATTTAGGTACCAAAGTTACCCCTACTATGCATATGATTGTTCAATAGACTTTTGAAATGAACGCGTTTACGGGATAATATTGAGAATTAAAAAAAAAACTAATTGTTGAAAGAAATGGAAGAGAAATAATTGATGAGGAAATCAAAGGAACGTTTCAATGTCATATTTAATTGCATTATAATAGGAATTTATCCTCTGATTGAGGTTCTGGCTAATATGTACCTTTATAATCAGGCAGTACATCTCACTTGACGATCTGTGTCAGAGGAAGAACAATAAGTTTGTATGCATCCGAAGTCTGATTAGTGTAACATGTAGCTAATCGGCGATGTATACAATGGAGGGGGAAAGGGACTGGCCACCCTACTCAATTACCTCCTGGCATAGTTGCCTCATAAGTGGTGTCATTTGTAAGGTTCAGATCTGTTTTCGGAAGTTGACTAAACAACAATAATAGGAATTCTTGTATGTTGATTTGAGGAACTTGAAAAAAAAAACATTAAAAAAAACCTTATGTTTCCCCATTTTACGGTACCTTACTAATCTCTCTATAGTTCGGCATTGTGAAGAAGAAAATTCTGCTTTTGAGTTGGGAGCACTTAGAAAGTAGAATTAACAGCTAAGGGACACTGCAAAACGTTACAGTGGACGCAAAATATCTTGTAGCCTGCCCTACGTCACATAGAAAGGTCGATGAGATAAGGAGGGACAAAGAGGTGCTGTAGCGTGGATTGTTATGTGTGTATGTTAAAACTGAAAACGTCCACACATGTGGGTTAACGGTTAGCGCGTCTGGCCGCAAAACCAGGTGGCCCGGGTTCGATTCCCGGTCGGGGCAAATTACCTGGTTGAGGTTTTTTCCGGGGTTTTCCCTTAACCCAATCTAATTTTAACTGGGATAGAACGAGACAGACGAGTCATACCTTGAAGATATTAGTGTATTGTTGATGACGGTGATTATGATGAAGTGAATAGGTAGATGATAAGATATCGTTAAATAATAGTCTTTTATGGATCTTGAAGCGTGAAAACAAACTACCAGTACTTGTTCATATTTTAGTAGGTCTGCCCTATAATAATTTTGAAAGTTGCGTACAAAACTAGTCATTTCCAAAACAGTTGGCCTATTTTTTTTCAGGAAGTAGAAAAAACTGTAACGAGCTTTCAATTTACTCCAAAATGAAGAATAATTTTATGTGTCGTGCATGTTACATTCTTTGTTGTAATGGTGTCAATATCATGATTTTAGTTATTTTCTGTGCATTTTATAGACAAAAATCGTTTGAAAATGTACGGTTTTGTTTGGAAATGTGAGGGAAATGTTCACTTTTGTTCGAAAAAAGCTATTTGCCATTTATAACAGTAAAACATATACGTCACATTAATATCTGTCATGGAGTAACGAATATATGTAACATTCATTTCTTCGTTTATTTATTTATTTACTTACTTATTTATATATATTTATTTATTTGTTTAATTATTTATGTATGCATTTTATCTATTTATTTATTTACATAATTATTTAATCATTCATGTATTTTTTCATTCATTAATTTTATTTATCCATTTATTTCATTTATTCATTTTATTTATTTATTTATTTATATATTTATTTATTTATTTATTTATTCAACTAATAAAGTTAAGGCCTTCAGGATCCCAAATAATTAATAATAATAATAGTAATAATAATAATAATAATAGGTCTAATAATAATAATAATAATAATAATAATAATAATAATAATATTGCATGGTAGTTATGTAGCAAGCAATGACAAGGCGATCTTGCAGCAATAGAGGCCCAGAGCACATAGGCTTACATTATCAAATATATGCATTATTTTAATTAAATTTTGGAAAATTTCTTATGACTAGCATATTGTGAATCCCTTTACACTCTAACGGGAAAATATGTGCCCAAGAGATCTATTGTGGGAAGATGGCGACCTCGTCGGTACTTACTACATAATCAATAGTAGGCCTACCGTAACACTTTTACAGTAACTTGAATTGAAAAACATTTAGCTCAAATATGTGAATGCAGATTGCATGAAAATAAAAATATGAATTGAATAGCTTATCTCCCTAGATGTACTTCACTTTCATTCTACTGTATCATGGTAAAATGAGTATATTATAGCACTTTTATGATAATTTAAATTGGCAATAAGTTATTATCACTCTTGCACACAGAAGTGGAAATTACAGATTTTGAATGAATTTGTAATTGCAATACATACAGAGTATTGGAAATGTCCGTTTTTGATACAAAAAAGACAAGGAAAATATTGGCATTAGTAAGATATGGAATTATCCGTTTTTGATGGAAAATACTGATTTTACCATCCTGTTTCTCATGGAAATGGCCGAGTTAGAATACAAACAGTAACATATTAAGAAAAATACCTCTCTAAACATACCGAAACCGTAAAAATCTCATTTTTTGTTTTCTATGGAAATGACCGGTTTTGTTCGCAACCTCCACAATTAGAAATGGGCCTCAGTCAGAAACAGTCCTGCGAAGGAAGGTCTTAGTTGGCAAGATATAGAAAACCAGCTAATCGATCAACATCACAGTAAAAATTTATTCTAATAGACGTTGCATTTCGAAAAAAAAAAGTAAAGAAAAGTCCACTCAGTCGACCGTGGTGATATGCGTGTTGCAGATAAAGCGGAACAGGCTTTGCCGACTGCAAGGCCGCCTTGGCGTGATGCGGGTAAATGCATCATTCAGATCAGCAGATCTGTTCTTAATTGCCCATACATCTCGGAGCTGCACTTGCCCCCATTGTCCGGCGCAAGTTTATAGTCTCGGTTCATGGGAAGGTCGACTTGAGGGATTTCATGCCTTCTCAAGGTTCCCGTATCTTCTGTACCTACCAGCTAATAAAACTTTCATCTGGGTCATTTTGTCTACATTTACTGAGAACGTAATACTCTCATTGTCTTATTTATATCCTCTGCAGAGAATCCATGACACTACTTGTAACTAAAAACGTAGCAATCCAAAGTTTGGTTCCCATTGAAAAACGGAAAAAAATTATCACAAGTGGGTTAAAATGAGCCTAATTGTACGTTGTTTCATTGTCATACTCCATTATGACGTCATGATTAGAATACTTAGTGGCGATCATGTAAAAATTGAACAGAATTCTAAAGAAGAGGGTATTTTAAATTCATTCATTCATTCATTCATAGTTTTCTAGCCAAAGGCAGGTCCTTCACTGCAAACCGAGCATTCTCCAATCTTACCTCTTTATCGCCTTCCTCTTAGTCTCCGCGATCCATACAATATGTATCAAAAAGGATGGCGTAAACTTACATGGTTGAAAAAATACTATAGTAGAAGCAAAAAGTCCCAGTAAACATGGGTCTACAAACAAGCCGTTTACGAGAAAATTACGAATGTACGGTTACAAGCCGCCACTGACTTCATTCTTGTAACATCGTATGGTTTACTGCTTGCCCACTAAAGCCGTCCTACCTTCGAGAATGGAAAGACAGGAGGGAGCATAAGCTTGAAAGAGTGGAACCAAAAAGGTGTACTAGTACGGCCGTCAAATTACCCATAGTTCATCTCTTTTTCCGGTGTGTTTATCAGCTGTTTGATTCATATATTACGATTACGAATTATTGTTTCGTGTTGTTGTGAATATTAAAAAGTGTAGTCAAGTTCAGCAGGTGTTACTTTATATATAAATAAGCTAATATTCTGTTCGCTCAACTGTAGAATATGTCCGTTGATATGTTCCCCTTGCTTCAACAAATGAAGAAGTGCCAACATCCTTCTTGATTAAAGAAAAAATGTGGAAATGAAGTGTTCAATCCATGTCACAACCATAAAATTTTTAATAAATATACAGTGAAATGTACATTGATATAATAATCTGCTAATACTCCTGTTACCTCCACATCCATTTTAAACCGTTTACGTATGACCGAAAACGGTAGTCGCAATTGAATTTTTGGCGATTGGCAGTATTTCGCAGAGGATTGTGGCACGTAGAAGGTGTAGTTTGACGTCATATTCGTCGCACCGATTTCAAGCATATTTGCTTGGATTGCTCCTTCCTGTCTTTTTATCTTCTCAGAGTCTTACGCTCTTTGTTTACGAAACTGAACATTATCTTAGAAAGCATGTTGAAATATTCAGATAGTCAATATAATATGATATAATATAATATAATATAATATAATATAATATAATATAGTTTTATTAATTCAGTCTAATTGACATATCACAAATATAAAAAGTCAATGACACTTACCCATGCAAGTGATCATTGTGTACTATACAAATATAAAAATTAAAAATTAAGCAAACGTTTTCGCCCTTCGGGCATCATCTGACTTTTTTACATACAATATCTTGTACATTTTGTCTCTTATTGTGGAACGAATGATTAATCACAACCTTTTTAATAATGAAAATAATGACTATTTAAAATTGACTTATGGTAATTAACAATCTAAAATTAATGTACAGATATGAAAATTTAATATATAATAATGATATAAAATTGTGGCTGCACTGCTGTGTTGTGTTTAAATTATAACATCTGTGTTGATAACCTGTGCAGAACACACGATCTTAAATGTGAGTATTTTCGACAACAATTTAATAAATTTTAACATCGCGTCATATAGGATTCTCTACATAATAACTAATATATTTCAGATTGATTTCACCATAACAAGTAATGAACCATTGAGACAAGACTAGCAGCAAAACATCCAATTAATGAAATTATGAAGTTTAAAGAGGAATGAAATGTTTTTATCATGTTCACAGTTTTATGATGTTATAATTTAAACACAACACAGCAGTGCAGCCACAATTTTATATCATTATTATGTATTAAATTTTCATATCTGTACATTAATTTTAGATTGTTAATTATCATAAGTCAATTTTAAATAGTCATTATTTTCATTATTAAAAAGGTTGTGATTAATCATTCGTTCCACAATAAGAGACAAAATATACAAGATATTGTATGTAAAAAAGTCTGATGATGCCCGAAGGGCGAAAACGTTTGCTTAATTTTTAATTTTTATATTTGTATAATACACAATGATCACTTTCATGGGTAAGTGTCATTGACTTTTTATATTTGTGATATGTCAATTAGACTGAATTAATAAAACAATTGTATATTATTTTATATCAAACTGAACATTGCCCAGAGGTGGAGTTGTAATCAAACCATACGCTTAGAACGTACAGGACGGAAACAGTACACAGTCTCGAAAGGTGTCGGTCACGTCACTTGTCTGAGTGCCAGTTGTGTTGTACTGTGGTTACCAATGGAACCTTACAGCTAACAATGTGGATATGCATTTCATGTATGGCTGGGCTAACGGCAAGAAACATTATCCTGATCGAAGACACCGTGAAAGTCGTACATTTACAAGGTCCATCAGTGCCTCAAAGAAAATGGATCAGATGAAAAATGTATAGTAAATTATACATTTCAAATTAATTTGTACTAACTAGGACGATGTTTACAATGAAGTCAGTGGCGGCTTGTAACTATACATTCGTAATTTTCTCGCAAATAGGCTCGTTTACGACCCATGTTTAATGGGACTTTTTTGCTTCTGTTATCGTGTAGGTCTACTTTCAACCATGTAAGTTTGTGCTAACCTTTTTGATACATCCTGTATATCTTAATGTCGTCTATCCTCTGAAGGCGGAAAATAGGGAAGATTGGGAATGCTGGGGTTGCAGTGAAAGACTTGTCCTTGGGTAGAAAATTATGAATGAATGAGAGACTTGAACCAGCACTCATTTTGTAACGTACAGTAAGTCCAGGCATGACGCCTTAGACCACAACGCTACGACACGGAACATGGGCCTACTGTACATTCTTGATAGGCATCCATAAATGTTGTTTTTTTCTGTGCAATATTCTTCATTATGTTGAAGATTTTGAGTTCCTCTCGAATGGATTGTTTGCTGTTTCGTCAACTGTCCAAAGACAGGTTGGAGCCTCATAAGTGATACCAATAATGCATCGACAACTAAGCTGGGATATAATGGAGTAGGGTGGCCAGTTCCAGCTCCCTCTATTGCATACATCACTGACTAGTAACATATTACACTAATCAGACTTCAGTTGTATACAAACAATTGTTCTTTCTCTTACACCAGGCGTCTCAAGGCCAACGCATAAAAGTTTTTACACAGAGCAACTGTAGATAGCGTAGTCAGCTGAAGAGATCAGCGCAGTACCCGAAGATAGCCGATCGTTGATTATGTTACAAGCGTGAGTGAGCTAAGTTGTAACTGTCTCTGGAGAAATTCCACAAAGCGGCGCTTTTGAGTTGTACTGTCAAAATAAACGGTTGTTTTAGGAACGAATAAAATTTCTTAAGTCGTTTGCAGTAATAATAATAATAATAATAATAATAATAATAATAATAATAAACGTATTTTATAATTATATATTATGAGTAAAAGGAAGACATCTGAAGCATGAAGAACTATAAATGTTACGTAATTATTTATGCACAAGGAACTAGCTACCCTATTCCATTATCTCCTTGCCTAGTTGCCTCATAAGTGGTGCCTTGTTGATATCACATGTGAGGTTCAGACTGTTTTCGGACAGTTGACTAAACAACATAATACTTCGGGCCGTATTCATTGACATTCTTAGCGCGGCCTTCCGGTGGATAATCAGCGAACTAACGTTTTTCGTATTCATAAACCAGTGCTAGCGATATGATATGAATCCTGTACAAGTAAACAGTCGTTAGTCGGGACTAGTTTAGCACGCTCGTAGCGCGGGCTAGCGAAATGTCTATGAATAGCACTCTTCATTTCTAGTAAATGGTTTTTGGTATCTCTCTTTTTTCAAGTTCATATTATATTTCATAAAATAAAATTCAATTAAATAATAGTAATTAAATTACAATTAAACTTGTTGATTGTTAAGTTACTTATTCTTATGATATGTTCTCTCAAATTCTTTTCTCAAGTCCTTCAATTCTTCATTATATTTGTTACACTGGTCTTGATTCAAATTAGGTAACAATTTCAGATTAATAAAGTGGTAACAGTTATCCACCGAAACTTGCAACTCCCACAATTTTGCTTTCCCTATGAAAGCTTTTATTTGTTCATACATTTGCGGTAATAAGGACATTCTTTCCTCGGAGATGGAGACAAAATCGTAGCGGTTACAGATGTCTATTCAAACGTCGCGGTCAATGACGTCATCCGGAGATACACGAACTGCTCCCGCATCTTGTTCCACTCTTGCATTAAAAAAGAGAGAGGAGGAAGTGCTCTGAGAAGGCCCTATTGAGACGTCTGTCTTACACACGTCGTCAAATGAGATTAGGGGAAGGAAGGGTAAGTTAACGAACGGAGTAAGATGACGAACGGCAAAAGTACACAAGAATTTCGAGAGATGGCAATAGCTACTAGTATCTTAGCACTCCTATTAGTATCTGCAATTTATATGCACAGGATCCGCTATTTCATCAGTTGAATTTTAGGCGTGAAGCGCGAAGGAGTGTTTTGTGAGTGAGCTTATAACGTTTTAGTACTAAGAAGTCTTAAAGTAAGGGGCTCAGGTGTTATATGGTTGTACTTACATAACAATATACTTATGCACCGTGTCCCGCTTAGAGGGATCGAGAAATAAATGCTCACCATTAAAAACCAAATGAAGATATTGTTGTGATTTACATCTGACAAGATGTAGAAACTGTCCAAGTTTATGCACCAATGGTTTAAAAACCATGTTCATGCGCTTGCGCACTAACGTTTATCCTGGAAACAAGCTTGACGCCATTCAGTAGAACATTCCGTCATTGGACCATTCTTCTTCATCGAGGTAACAGTCACAGGGAATGTGTATCTGGACATGTTGCAGAACTTTTGTTGTTGATCAACTCCTCCCAGGATCGGTTTTTCAGCAACATGGGGCTCCACCCCATTACTATAGAGCAGTGCGTGGCTTCTTGAATACAAACTTTCCCAATAGGTTGATCGGAAGAGGAGAACACTTGCCTGGCCATCTAGGTCAACTGACTTGACGCCCATTGACCTTTCACTGTGGTTTTGTGGCAAATGTTGTGTACCAACGTGATATAGTTAACACTTTGGAAAAACTGAGACAATGCATTACAAATGCAGCTGCGCTAATCTTCCCACAAATGTTATGGAACACTTGGCAGAAGGTTGAGTACCTTTTAGATGTCTTCAGGGTAGCTCGAGGCGCACACATCGAGTTGCACTGACCATTCTCCGAAACATCAAGTTATACAAAAAGCTGTGTTATAAAACCATTGTTTATACTTTAAATTAACACTTATTTCTCGATCCCTCTAAACGGAACATGGTGTGTTATTATATATTGTAATTACCATTTTATCGATTTAATGTTTACTTTCTTAAATAATTGTTTTAAATAAACATCATTACGAGGGGCTTCCTCATCTTGCCTCCACATGCACAAAATGTGAACGAAATTGAATGTTACGTTACAAAGGATTATTAAATATTTCAGATACCGAGAACCTATTAAAAAAAAGAGTGATAGGAGATCCTGATCGTAAGTAAGCATGGCTGCAACAATGCATGCCTGTTAAGAGGAAGGCATGTTTTGTAAAGCCGCAACCAATAATTTCTTTGAACAAAGAATGACCTATTCGACCATCTGAAGGGTGTGATGAACCCGGACCTTCTTCTAGACCAGATGTGGAAGAAGAAAGAAATAATGGAAACAACGAAACTCTCGTTTTCTCAGTCGCTGATCAGAATTCGAAGAAACTAAAGAGAATAGATTTGCTCTCGATGGTGATAACAAACATACCTGTAAAAGAAAAGAACTTGAACATAAGGAAAAAGAAAAAATGATGAAATATCAAAAGAAAAGAGAAAACTCAAAGAAGAAACGAATGAAAACAAAAAAAAAAACTCAACAATGATGAAATATCAAAAGAAAAGAAAAAACTCAAAGAAGAAACAAATGAAAAAAAAAAAACTCAACTTTAATCCCATAAAGCAAAAACTAACAATTAGCTGTTTGTCCTGCCATCAGTGCCAAAAATGATGGCATGAAGACAGCTCTAATTACGAAGAAGTAGCTCGAAGAAGTAGCTCCCTTCATGTGTGATTAATAAAATTGTTAGTTACGATTGTTCGTCAACTTATCCCAAAAGCGGGGTAAGATGAAGATTTTGCACTCTTGAAAATTAAATTATGGTTTATTTAACGATGCTCGCAACTATAGAAGTTATATCAGTGTCGCCGGTGTGCCGGATATTTGTCCCGCAGGAGTTTTTTTACATACCAGTAAATCTACTGACATGAGCCTGTCGTATTTAAACACTTAAATTTCATCGACCTGGGCCGGGATCGAACCCGTAACCTCAGCATAGAAGGCCAGAACTATACCAACTACACTACCGAGTCCGACTTAAAAAAAGAAAAAAAAATAGTATTATACACATCACCTTTATATATATATATATATATATATATATATATATATATATATATATATATATATTCATTATTCTATGAGAAAACATATTTGCAAACAAATTGGCACATTAAATGACTTTCCTAATATGTCTAAAGATTAATTTAAAAAGTGTAACTCTTAACCTTGTCAACTTACCCTTTCCTCCTCACTGCCTGATAATAGATACAGACCTATATATCATCCAGAGCCTCAATCAGAAGTATCTATCTATCTATCTATCTATCTATCTATCTATCTATCTATCTATCTATCTATCTATCTATCTATCTATCTATCTATCTATCTATCTATCTATCTATCTATCTATCTATCTATCTATCTATCTATCTATCTATCTATCTATCTATCTATCTATCTATCTATCTATCTATCTATCTATCTATCTATCTATCTATCTATCTATCTATCTATCTATCTATCTATCTATCTATCTATCTATCTATCTATCTATCTATCTATCTATCTATCTATCTATCTATCTATCTATCTATCTATCTATCTATCTATCTATCTATCTATCTATCTATCTATCTATCTATCTATCTATCTATCTATCTATCTATCTATCTATCTATCTATCTATCTATCTATCTATCTATCTATCTATCTATCTATCTATCTATCTATCTATCTATCTATCTATCTATCTATCTATCTATCTATCTATCTATCTATCTATCTATCTATCTATCTATCTATCTATCTCTTTTTATTGGGTTATTTTACGACGCTGTATCAACATCTAGGTTATTTAGCGTCTGAATGAAATGAAGGTGATAATGCCGGTGACATGAGTCCGGGTTCCAGCACCGAAAGTTACCCAGCATTTGCTCGTATTGGGTTGAGGGAAAACCCCGGAAAAAACCTCAACCAGGTAACTTGCCCGACCGGAATTCGAACCCGGGCTACTTGGTTTCGCGGCCAGACGCGCTGACCGTTTCTTCACAAGTGTGGACTCTGTCTATCTCTGTCTGTCTGTCTGTCTGTCCATGTATCTATTTATTTATTTATTTTGCTAATAATTGTAATATGAAATATAATATATATAAAAAACTTAAGCTCAAGGGCGGATTCCTGAATTGGATTAATATTATTAATATGAATATTATGGCTATGGTCATTTGACATGGTTATTTGCCGTCCCTGTCTTCATTATTTGAGATCCTTTTGCAATGAAATGACATCAATATCTTAGGCGTGAACCGAACTCCTAACCATGAATTTCAGTTCTAAGTAAATGTCTTAGATGTTTTGTATACAATGCTTTGCATATTTGATACTTCATAACCTGTTTTCGAAAACAACTTCGCCTATAGTCCAAGACTTTTCACTTGTTCATAATTACCTAGGCTATTAACTGTTAATGTTCAACGTATCCTCGGGGACAGCGGGTGTAATAAATGTCAGACACTATCGAGAAGGTTGGCACAACTATGATGTACCTGACTTGCATTGTTCAGAGTCTTAGCCAAATCGCGGCCACAATACAAGGCTTTCTCATGGCTAATTTGCTTCCTTCTTTCTTAATGTAAATCTCTATCTGGACACTCCGTTCACGTATTGGAACGATTGTATGAATTCTGATGTATACAAACAATTGTTGTTGTGGCCAAAAATTATTTTTATCAGTCATCTATATGAAACTTGATTTCTAATGATTCTCATATAGTGTTCGTAGTTCTCGGCCAAGTATTTTACATTTATTTGTCAATTTTCTACTAGGTCTACAATCAGTTGCTCTGTCTGCATAGTATTTTGAATTTACAAGCGTTCAAAATAACCAAGCCCCTACAGCCGAGGCTGCGCAGAAGTTTAGAGTAGGGACAAATTGAAGCTTGCGCCCATCGCCATGTTGGGAGAAGCACCGGCTAGAAGACGGTTGTACAGGGACATCATTTTATTTTTTCTTGCATTTTTATTGTACCTGCATTTCTGAATGTACTCCACTCCCACCCCTTCATTAATGTCCTTGCTCCCGTCAGACACACAAACTTACGGCCGCTGTTGTATTCGGAGTCTTCAAGCACTGAAGTAAACACTGCAGTGTATAGTGTGTTTCAGAAATATGGTTGCGTTTTCTATAGAAGAAAGAACCTATATTAATAATATCGTACTACAAAATTATATTCAAGAAACGATAAATTCAATTTCAGAGAATATGATTCAAAATGTTTTTAATAATATGCGTAAAGAATTGAAGCCTGCATTGTAATGAACGGCAACCATTTTCAGCAACTTGTTTAAAAATTCAGATTAGCTTATTTTGAATTGAGGTGGCTAGAAGCAAAGGAATGCTAGTGACATTTGTAATAACATGAGTTAAGTGCATCCAGTGTAAGCTAAAGTATCTAAAATTTTAGTGGCAAAGGGATATTTTAATCGCATCACACATTAAAATTTAAATAAAAATTTCACTGATTTTACGAAAGCTTAAATATTTAAACCCCATTTTCTCAAAAGTAACTTAAGTGCACTTACAGCCCTTTACTTATGACCCCCTAAACTTAAATGCACTCTCTATATTGTATGTTAACATCAATAATTAATCTGCTAAATAAAGTAGATATTACATAACAAACATAGCCGCCTGAAAAGTTGAGTTTTTGAAAAAAAATGTTACTACTCTACTGTATTTTGATAAATTCCGTAAAAGTGATGATCAAATTGAAAATCGTAATATTGTATTTCCCTACAATATAAATGGATACACTACTTTTCTCTATACCTAGTAAAATGATTTATTTACATATTGCACTAGTAACATCAAACTCCTGTAATGGAAGGGGGCAACAGTGTTTCCGAGTATAGCCAGGTTAATGTTAAAAATGTTGGTAAAAATAAAGTGATGTCCCTGTACTATGCAATGTTGAATGTTTAATAGGCCTATATATGTTTGGTATATCTTATAAATCAATCTGAATGGATAAATGAAAGAAATCCTATTATTATTAAAACGATCACGTTATGGACTTAATTCAGTCCTAGTTACCGTTAATTTGACAGGAAATGAAAGAAAACTGGAACAATCTGATACCGTAACCAAAGACGTTGTGTAGTTATTTGACAATATATAGAGCGAACAGAAATACAAATGCATATTGTAGTAGTAGTAGTTCAGATGAAAAGAAAATTATTAGTATTAACTATTATTAACAAAACACTGCCAGCTGTGTAAGGCATTACATTAGGCCTATATTGTAAACATGTTTGCTTTGATGTGAACGAGAAACGAACAATTATTATTTATCTGGTTCCATATCACATAATATACACCTGTAAAATAAAAATACGTATCGTACCTAATGTTTTAGTTTGAAATATAAATAAGTCCACCATGCATTAGCTTATTATCACAGCTGTAGTATGAAATAAACGTCACATGCATGAATTAATCATGTAGGTTAATATAACTCAGGCCTAGTGTACAGAACATCTTGGCTATTGATTCATTATTATTATTATTATTATTATTATTATTATTATTATTATTATTATTATTGACTTCGTTAATGTTGTCTTTCAACATTTTACGTAAAGTCTTGTTAGGACCTATACTGGTAACTTTAAACTGTGTAGTAATATCTGCCCTTTACGTAGTAGGCTATTTTTTTTTAGTTGGTTACTTAACGACGGAGATTCATTGCCGCCCTTACATAAGCCCTTCATCGATCCCTATCCTGACCAAGTTTAATCCAGTCCGTACCATCATATCCACCTCCCTCAAATCTATTACAATATTATCCTCCTATCTACTTCTCGGCCTCCCCAAAGGTCTTTTTCCCTCCGTTCTCCCAACTAACATTCTGTATGTATTTCTGGATTCGCTCATACGTGCTACATGCCCTGTCCATCTCAAACATCTGAATTTAATGGTCCTAATTCTATCAGGTGAAGAATACAACGCGTGCAGTTCTGCGTTGTATAACTATCTTCATTCTCCTACAACTTCATCCTTCTTAGCTTCATATATTTTCCTAAGCACATTATTCTCAAACACCCTTAGCCTCTGTTCCTCTCTCAAAGTGAGAGTCCAAGTTTCACAACCATACAAAACAACCGGTAATATAACTGTTTTATAAATTCTAACGTTCAGAATTTTTGAGAGCAGACTGGACGACAAAAGTTTCTCAGCCGAATAATAACAGGAATGTCCCATATTTATTCTGCGTTTAATTTCCTCCCGAATGTCATTTATATTTGTTACTGTTGCTCCAAGATGTTTAACTTTGTCCACCTCTTCAAAGGATAAATTTCCAATTTCCATTTTTTATGTCCCTACTTGCTAACGAATTGTACCATATATTAAAAATATTTTTCATTAAAAAGGTACACTTTTTCGGCAAGGAAGCGACATTTTTATTTCGTTATAAGCCTCCATTAACCTTTCTGACCTGAATTTGTTTTTGTTGGTGAAAAAAATTAGTTGTATCCATCTTGTATTTTTACCTAAGAAAAGAGGAATATTTGATATTTTCTGAAAAAAAATTATTTCAGATTAGATTTTCTGAAACGATTCCAATTGGCATCATTGGGATGTCAATAAGGATATGGATCAAGCAATGTACTATGTAAGATTGATAGAAAGGGTATAATATTTACTGATTCCAAATGGATTCATTCGAGCGGTAAAAATTAAATTGAACTGAAATATTGTAACATTAAATTTTATTCATTCATTTAGTATTCTGCCCAGGGCCAGATCTTTCACTGCAAACCCAGCTTTCTCCAATCTTTCCTATTTTCTGCCTTCCTCTTCATTTCCTCATATGATCCATATATCTTAATGTCGTCTATCATCTTATATTTTCTTCTGCTCCGAACTCTTCTCCCGTTCACCATTCTTTCCAGTGCATTCTTCAGTAGGCAGTTTCTTCTCAGTCAGTGACACAACCAATTCCTTTTTCTCTTCCTGATCAGTTTCAGCATCATTCTTTCTTCACCCACTTTTTCCAACACAGCTTCATTTCTTATTCTGTCTGTCCACTTCACACGTTCTTCTCCATATCCACATTTCAAATGCTTCTAGTCGTTTTTATTCACTTCGTCGTAATATCCATGTTTCTGCTCTGTGAAATGCAACACTCCACACAAAGCACTTCACTAGTCTCTTCTTTAGTTCTTTCTCCAGAGGTCCGCAGAAGATGCTCCTTTTTCTATTAAAAGCTTTCTTAGCCATTGCTATCCTCCTTTTGACTTCCTAGCAGCAGCTCATGTTACTGCTTATTATTCACAAGTACAATAGAGCCTCTATTATCCGCGGTAATGAAGAGAGTGGACTGGACGGTTGATCGAAAAATTGGATTATCCGTACCATAAAATATTTTCATAAATTAAGTGCATATTAGAATTTTGTAATTTCCTCCGTAAAGTTGTGTTTAACATGTTAGATAGTGGATTAGAAGTTCACAAATTTAAGTTTGGTTGTCAATGATGGGCTTATAAGTGTCAAGGAAATTCCTTGTGATGTTTGTTCGCGGAAAAATAGGAATAGTAGAAGTCTCATGTTGTAGATTTACACACTTTATACACTTTATCCTTATTTTTAATTAAATCGCGCACAGTTTTAGCGCCAATCTCGTATTTTGATGCGAAATGAGCCACGGTTTCCCTTTTCCCAAATCTCTCAATTATTTGCGGTTTTATTTCGATACTTAGCAAAACACTTTTCACACCCGTGAAAGATATTTTGCGTTGAAAATATAAAGTACGGGCACTCGAACAGTAGGACAAGAACTGAATGCTGCACGGGTTTGCTATAAATTGTGCGGAAGTTCTGGGACCATTTCTTTGAAGGCAGGTAGTGATTACTTTACAAGTTGGGAAAAATACGTTCATGTAACTGTTCTTATTGTCGGCAGTAGCACTATGCAAGGGTAAGTGCTTGTAATATTAGGCCTACACTGTAGAAAAAATAAGTAATAATATAAGGTATAATACTACATCTTTTCCCGCAGCAAATAAAGTAAGAAAAGAGAGAGAGAAAGACAGTTGGATAATCCGCCGATCGGTTAATAGGGTGACGGATAATCGGGGTTCTACTATAGGCCTATTTGAAGTGTCCACTTGCTCTACTGCATCATTTAGAATTCGCAAGTTTATCTTCTGTATTTTTCTTCCTATGACCATTCTCTTCGTCTTACTTGCATTTATGTTCATCCCATACTGCTCCAGTAGCATATCCTTGATTGTCATTTCCTCTTCTGCTAACAACATATGCTGAAAATGGCACGGAACAGAAATAATTTTGTGCGAGATGTGCGTATTTGCTTGCTTTCCGCACACAACCAATACGCGGTAAGTGTGAAATACCACATTCAATATTCCCAACGTAACACACATAACAATTTCCCTATTCGTACTGCTTAAGCGTCATATTCATTTTACTGCTTTAGGCTTTTAACACATTATTTTTAGAGACGTTCAATATAGTAATAATTATAAATTGGAAACTTACCACTGCAATTTCACCTAAATTGCACTGTTAATTATTGTTTTTAAATATTTGCAAAAATTAAGTAAACTCTACAATACCACAAAAGTTACTGCATTTGTAATGCAAGTAACATTAAGGAAGCCGTGAAAAAATCAACAAGATTCCATACTCATCATAGACTGGGGGGAAAAAAAGACAGACGTATATCACGGCCTGCTGCAGTATAGTAAACACAGAAAACATTTTATAGGAAGAATGTTGAAGATAGATATATTTGTTTTCCAAAGTTACCGTCATTGAACAGAAACCAAGATGGAGATTTCATTGCAACTAATTAGAAATTCCTCTTTCAGGTATGTGATAAACGATTTTCGCACAAAATAATGTACGATACACGAGCGGTATGTTTATTTTCATGTTCTCGGAAATTAAAAAAGCTCAACGAAGTTTCGCTTTTTCATTCTTTTCCTCGAACATGAAAACGTCAACATACCGCTCTTGTAACGCATATTACTATTGTAATACTGAATATTTAGTCATATTGACGCTCGTTATAATGATAGTTTACTCTATGTGCAAAAAAAAAGTTTTGTGTTTGATACGGCAGGCAGGAGCGGATGGTAGAGAGCGTATCAGGTCAAGTGGGAGTTAAGTAACAGTGGCAGGTGCTGTTGTGGATTCTGTTAATAAGCACAAGGAATGCAGCCGTCACAGCCGAATGATTTTCATCATTTTTATCGCCCTTTTTTACAGTCATTCCGAATATCCTAACAGCATAAAAAAGCAGGAACAGGAAATGAGCGAAGGTGTGGACGTATATGAAGATTTTATCACGTGACCTTCAGGTAATCTATGTGATATTTGCTCCTATCCGATGCCCGGATCCGGTGCTGCATATATTAGACGTACTTCGGGCTGATGAGTTTTGAGACGCTTAACTGTCCGTATAAAAATAAGCTTTTTTGTGAGACGCCCTTTCAGCTTATTATAAGATGACCTTACATATCGACAGCTAAAAAAAATACACTTGGCTGTTTGTCGTGATTGGTTGGACCCAGTAGTGAGTAATGTAAATGCAAATAGCTTTGTGTAGCGCACCTGACTTTGTAGAGAATTGGTTATTTAATATGCATGGGACTTCAACTAAAATAAATCTGCTCTCCCACTTATCTTAGACAAGGTCGTCTTCGGCAATCAAGAGGTTATCAAGATAGCAAATGGATCCGAGTTCCACAGGTTCGAACCCGGCCTGCGGTGTTGAACTTTATAGGGCAGCGTTTCTCAAACTTTTGTGAAGTGGGGACCACTTTTTAAAGTCAGAACAGTTCCGCGGACCACCTTACTCTTGTTCCCTTCAAAAGCAAATTTATCATTTTCGTAGCATATTTTAATACCAGTATATCTATACTTTAAAATCTAATTAAGGTTCGTTACTTTGGTCCTCTGTTATGAATTTGGGTGGTCCCTGGCTGGGTTACAGGCGCGGCGCCGGATGTGCAGGGAAAAGATGTCGAGAAACGCCACGTGTATAGTGCTTTAAATCTATCTTTTGTTGCTGAGAGTAGAGTGGGAAGTCGATAGATGGGTAGGATAATAAATTTTATAAAATGTCAGTACTGGGAGAAAAAGTGAAATTCGATTGTCATGTGTCATTTCTAAACTCTGAGATTTTAAGCTATAGTTTGATACGCAGTTCGTTTGAGTTTTATTTTTTCTTCTGTCTTCTTGAAGGACCACAAGGGCAGACCTCGAGGACCACAGGTGGTCCGCGGACCATAGTTTGCGAAACGTTGTATAGGGCAATAAAAGGCTCCCTGCCAACTGGGCTCCGAATAAAGTTTGTTTCCTACTGAGCTAATCCTTTGACATTAGAGCTGTCGATCGACGAACAATTTTGATAGGTTAACCCGTTAATCGTTTCGATTAATCGATTAAATAAACAGTTCTAGTTAACATATCACCCGGGTCCACTGGCATATGTAACTGGATCCCAAGGGTTGCAAAAAGCAGGATTGTGTTAGCTACAATTGATTTTAGTACCACATGATTATGGCAGCACTAGACACGTGATAGTTTATTTATTGCAAAGCCTTATAATTTTCTGGTGGCGCTATCAGAAATTACGCGATGACGTAATCATATAACTATCATATAATTACACGATGACATAATCACCTTGATGATAGGTTTCGTGATTTTCTTCCTTTTTGAGCGAGGTCTCTTCAAGTGCAATAAGAACCACCATTAATAACAGGGAGGACTTTCATTCTAAGTCATATTCAATGCTTTATAATTCTCATCCCAATATTTTTTAATAATAGATGCTCAGAAACAAATTCAAATACTGTTAAATTATAATAGTGACATGTAGTGCAGTGGTCGTCAGCATTATCTGAAATGGGTATTGGGTATAGAGAGCAGGGAAGCCTGCACGTCCGTGCATGCTTCGCTGGAGGGAGAGGGAGGAATCTGGCCTTAGCTGATGCGGACGATCAGTGGAGACTAGAGTAGTAAGTACTATACATTTGTGAGTGGTTTGTGTACGTACACGATGGCAGAAAGTTCAAATAGTGATTTACGTAAGTCTTCCACCCCTACGTTATTTAACCCTTCATGGGAGAAGACATTTTTTACCGAGTTTGAAAATGCAGCTAGATGTTTAATTTGCAGTAAGGTACTCAATGTGATAAGAAAATAATACAGAGTGATTTATATAGAACTGACACATTTCTTTCATTAATTGTTTCAAAACGAATTGTGCTAGCGACAACTTATTATACCTAAAATGTAGAGGAATTTTGGGAGATTATTTACCTCTATAGCAAATGTTGAAAATTTTCTCCATCCTGCACAACTCAACACGTCGTTCCATGTTACTGGCCACTCGTTGGAGGACTCTGTTGTCAATAGCTTGAATCTCCTGAGTGATGTTGTGCTTCAGATCGTCCAATGTCTGGGGACGTGTGGCGTAAACCCTGTCTTTTAAGTAACCCCATAGAAAGAAGTCCGGCGTTGTCAAATCCGGAGATCTCGGTGGCCACATGTTCCTGGAAATTATTCGGTCGTCAAAGAAACTTGCAATTAGTTCCATGGATTCATTTGATGTATGGCATCTAGCGCCATCTTGCTGAAAATATCCTTGACTCAGCTCTATATCGTCCAGTTGCTCAACAAACTCCATGAAAATCAGTCGGTACTCTGCAGTGTTCACAGTCTGGTTAAAAAAAATTGGCCCCACTATTCCCTGTGCGGATATTGCGCACCAAACTCCGATTTTAACCGGGTGCATAGGTGCTTCATGGATGACATGTGGATTTTCGATGGCCCAATGGTGTGAGTTCTGTGAGTTCACATAACCGGATAAATGGAACCATGCTTCATCTGTGAACCATGTGATGGACAATATGGCAGGATTTTGCACAATGAACGTCTGAAACCAACGACAATAATTCAATCTTTTATCCTTCAATCTTTTATCCTTATCTGGTTCCTGTAGCTGATGAACAACCGTAACCCTATATGGCTTTAGGCTGCCAACAATAGGAATAAAACATAAACTTCTGCGCATCTAGTGACAAGGAATCGAAACTCCAGAACATTCTGCTTAATTTGGTGCTAAAATTGGGTCATTGAATGAATTTCCAACGGAATAATTAAAGAAAGAAATGTGTCAGTTCTATATAAATCACTCTGTATAATCTGCAGCGTCACTATGACAACTATCATGCTAATGAATACGACAAATTAAAAGACGACGAAATAATCGAAATGATGGAGAAGTTAAAAAACACCAATATAAGAAAGGTATTATTATTATTGTTATTATCATTATTATTATTATTATTATTATTATTATTATTATTATTATTATTAATAATTCCGATACTGATGTGCAGCTAGTCAGAGAACGTTTCACTAGGCCCGCAAAATACTGCATTGGACATCGTGTCTTGGACGAGACAAGTTTCGTCTCGGACCGTCTGATACTGAACAAGATTGTTTTGGTCTTTCTAGAACTGTCGACAGTCTCGAACAGTTCGCCACGACGTACGTAGTTTGTTTTTCATACGTTGCTATTCTCATTTGCGACCTGATAGCAACCGACAATAAAATCGTAATAATGATCGATTATTTTATGCGTTTAAAAGAAGAAGATCACATAAATTGAAATTTGGTCGATTCATCATCCAAACCCAAAAATTTATGTACTTGGTTTTATAAGTACAAAAAATGTCTTTCAAAAACTTCTGCCTGTACTTTATATATTAGGTTTCTCCTAATGATATATATTATTTTTTTCAAAATTGAGGGGACCAGTCAGATAAGAGAATAAACCACAATTAAAATATTTACATAAATTTAAATATTCTGCCGTGTGTGCTAATAAATTTCAAATTTTACACATTTTACATATAACCTACCATTAGAATAATATGTCATAGAATTTAGTCCAGAGAAATTATTTCCTCACATTCCAGTGAAATACAAGGATTTGTGGCTTGTCTCCTCCTTTGATTCGACTCCACAATTTCAGAGGTGACTTTTTTTTAAGTTATTTGACATTAAAAACGGAAATCCTGAGTAATTATTAACTATGTAAAATATGGTTACCTAAATACACATGTGAATTGGCCTATTGGGTGCTTCATTACACTATTAGTACTATTGAATTCCACTAGTTACGTAATTTATGGTACGAACGAAAAGCCGCCACTGAAATATTGCTTACCCGTCCGCTCCCATAAATGCTCTAGAGGGCTTCGAGGGTAAGAGAAGCTAGCACGAGCGTGCACTCTCTTGACGATCGCTGATGTAGTATCTCAGAAGAGGAGAATCATTAAGAAAAAATGCAACAGTTGTAGGCAGAAAGAATATCTGTTATACAATTCCTCCAATGTGTGTCATAAATTTCAACCAGTTCAGTTTCAGCCGGAGATTTTTTATCAACAGTAATCTCACGAGAGGTTTTGATTTATCTAGAGAAAATCAAAACTCGAGTGGGATTTAATTGACTATTACACGATTAGAAGAAAGTATATAAAGATTATAAGTAACAAAGTACTCCAATACAATAAAATATTAATTGACTTACGAAAATAAACCTGTCTTCAAATGTATTATTGCACCATTACGCTAGATGGCAGTTGTGCCAACTATGGAATCTTCATTGAACTCTGTAGACGGTTACTAGTCAAGAAAGCTTTGTTGATTCAGTTTCATTTTTATTAAGACAGTTGCATTCCACTTCAATTATCCGAATCCCAGTAATCAACGTCACTTGACAGATGATTTTTCAATAAATCTTAATATTAAACAATCTCTGATACGTGACTATCCATAATATCATATAGCAGAAGCTATAACATAACCTAACTAATATACACAAGTGTTAGAAAAGTTTTAATTAACGACGACGATATAAAAAATAAACATGAATAATTTTAAAAGGAATAATTATTGAATGTACAATTTTCAAATTTGAATGTGGTTGGTGGTTCAATTGATATTATATTGGACGTGTGCGTAATAGAAGTGGAACTCGTTGATTTAGGCCTACATGGTGTATTCAACTTATTCAGGATTTCAGAATGAATAATTTTAAAAGGAATAATTATTAAATGTACAATTTTCAAATTTGAATGTGGTTGGTGGTTCAATTGATGTTATATTGGACGTGTGCGTAATAGAAGTGGAACACGTTAATGTAGGCCTACATGGTGTATTCAACCTATTCAGGATTTAGGAATGGTGCTCTTCATTTATTTGTAAATCGGATTTCAGAAGATGCATAGGTATGATCAGTGATTTTTATTAATTCTTGTTCTTGAATGCCAATGCGAGTCATATTTGAAACTGCTGTGCATCGACTGGAGTGGTTTGCAATTGTATATATATTTTTGACGTCCAGACCAGCGCAGTTTCAAATGTTGGCAAACAAAGAAACAAATGCTAGGGACGCGATAAAATTAAACAAATGCTAGGGACGCGATAAAATTGTGCGATAAGCAGCCATGATTGGTCGAAATACGTCCTTTCGTACCGTTTTATTGGTCAAAAGTAGTATGACGTAGTAAGAGTGTAATAGTCTTAAGTAATTTTTGCTTGTCAATTCTGACCTCAAGATGACAATTGTCAATCTAGCCCTAAAGGGATATTCTTTAAGAAAAATAGGGAAACTTGTAAACAGAGTCCCGCAACGGTGCTGTATATTGTTAATACATTTAAATATTAAATTTCGATGAATACTATACCAAGAAAATCGAAACGAATGAAGTTAAGCGAAATAAGGAAACGAAACATTGTGAGACAAGTAAAATCGAACCCTATGATAAGTGCTATGAAACTGAGGCCATCACTGGAAGTAACTAATGGTAAGAAGGTATGTACTGAGACTGTCTGTCGGGTACTTCATAGACATGGTTACCACAGTAGTATCATAAGGAAGAGGCCATTTGTTAGTAGGAAGAACCGAACTGCAATACTGAAGTTCTCAAAAGAACACGTACATGAGGGCCAGGAATTTTGGAATAATGTTGTCTGGTCTGATGAGACTAAAGTTAACATATTTAGCTCTGATGGCATCAGCAGAGTGCGGAGAAACCCCAATGAGGACTTATGGGGGTGGTGGTTATGTTGTGGGGATGCATTCAGCAAGAGGGGATGGAAATATACAGTTCATTGGTGGTCTAGTGGACAAGGAAGTATTCGTGGACATTCTTAAGAAGAATGTGAAACGAAGTGCAGCAAAATTGGGTATGACGCCTACTTACATGTTCCAACATGACAACGACCCCAAATATACGGCCGAAATAACATGCCTAAACTACTGAGAACTCCTCCTCAATCTGCTGATTTTTATTTATTTATTTTTTTTAATTTTTATTTATTTATTTTGCTAATAATTGTAACATGAAATATAATATATACAGAAAAAACTTATGCTCGCCCCTGAAACCTGGTTGAACATTTATGGGCTTATCTGAAGCCAACGGTCTACAGCAAACATCTTTCTGTGAAAAAAAGAATTGAAAAGAGAGGTTGCTGCGAAATGGTAAAAAACATCAGCCCTCAAAAGCATGAACGCCTTGTAAGATGCATGCAGCGAAAATGTGAAGCTGTTAGTAAAAATATTAAAGATCAGTGATACAGTAATTTATTTTAATTATTAATTTATTTATTCATTCTATCTGTATGAATATTATTATTATTATTATTATTATTATTATTATTATTATTATTATCAATTATTACTATCATCACAGCTATCTTTGGTTTCTTTCTTTTTTTTCTTGTATTAGTTCGATGAGAGCTCTATAGTGTTCTTTTGACCCTGTTGACCCTCTATAGGGCTTTAATTTAATTTGTATTATTTTCATCAGTGTTTGTATTTCTTTTTTGTATTTATATGTACTATCTGGTAGGATGGAAGAGAAGGCCTTATGGCCTTAATCCTGTCAGATTAAAAAAGTAAATAATAATAAATAAGAATTGACAGGAAGAAGTACAATGTATTTTGTTTTGTTTATTTATATTTCACATGTTAAATAATTGTTGATTTTATTTAATTTCACATACTATGTAAATAAATCTATCTGAAAAATTTTTGTTAAGGTAAAGATTCAATCAAAGTAACTTTGATACGAAAAATTTACTACTTGCTTTATAAAATTCAAGTGTATGAATATCAAAGTGACATACTGTAGCTATAGGCCCATAAAAAAGTGAAAGGATTGTCAAAGCGCATAAAAATGATGTATTATATCTAATGACTTGGCATCAGTGCTCATTGTTACGAGAACCAGAAGCTAAGACATGATTCTCAGCAGTTCTGCCCCGAGGTTACTTTCATCCAGTAAGGAAGCCGCGAGTCTATAATTTGCTCGGCGATTGTCACTTTGTAGCTCCTGCTTCTCCACTTCCTCGCCTTGGGCGCTGCTGCGTGCAGAACGTGATAGTCATGTCCTATTTGAATAGACCAGCTATTCTCTAAATGCTACTTTTCTAGTGGGCTTTCAAGAAAGAAAATGTAATTGAATATTCCTTTGCTAATTTCCATTTTTCGTTTGAGATTCCTTTCCAATTGTCGAGTCTGCAGAGAAGTTGTGATGGTAACTGGGCGTAATTTGAGCTATTGTATGAGAACGACAAAAAAATCGAAGCACTCGCCGAAAACCTGCTTCAAAGTTTCACCTCAAAATCTCCCCAGGATCGAGCCATTATTAGACTACTTACTCTTGATCAGAAAAAGTAATTGTACACTAGGCCTTATAAACAAATCGATAGTTTCCTTAAAGCTCATAGTCACAATATGGGGCCTACTTTATGTTGCAGACGTACTTGGTATAGGGTTCTAGTCAGTGGCGTAACTTTTATAGCTGCCCCCCCCCCCCAGCAAAAATGAGAATCTGGGCCCCTTTCCTTAGTGCCATTTTTTTATATTTTCATAATTTTATTTTTACATTTAATTTTAATAAAACATAGAATACTCATTTCTTAACAAAATTAAGTGGACAGAAATGGAAAAAATTTAAATGCTATAACTACTGTTTTACGAAGGCTATAATAATTACACAATAATACCTAAAACAAATTTAATGTGAAGCTTAGTTCAACAAGATAGTATAGGGTCTACTCTAATACAATAAAATATTAATTCATTTACCAAAATTTTATTTCAATAATGTTAGCTTCATCAAAACATTTTCAGTTGATTATCTACGCGGTAAATAAATGACGATTGCAAAGCATGTTTTATAGTATAGTAAATAATTTTCAGTTTGAAATTGTTGGCAAACAAAGAAACAAATGGTAGGGAGGTGATAAAAACAGAAGAAAGTATATAAAGATTACTTACTTACTTACTTACTTACAAATGGCTTTTAAGGAACCCGAAGGTTCATTGCCGCCCTCACATAAGCCCGCCATTGGTCCCTATCCTGTGCAAGATTAATTCAGTCCCTATCATCATATCCCACCTCCCTCAAATCCATTTTAATATTATCCTCCCATCTACGTCTCGGCCTCCCCAAAGGTCTTTTTCCCTGCGGTCTCCTAACTAACACTCTATATGCATTCCTGGATTCGCCCATACGTGCTACATGCCCTGCCCATCTCAAACGTCTGGATTTAATGTTCCTAATTATGTCAGGTGAAGAATACAATGCGTGCAGTTCTGCGTTGTGTAACTTTCTCCATTCTCCTGTAACTTCATCCCTCTTAGCCCCAAATATTTTCCTAAGCACCTTATTCTCAAACACTCTTAACCTATGTTCCTCTCTCAAAGTGAGAGTCCAAGTTTCACAACCATACAGAACAACCGGTAATATAACTGTTTTATAAATTCTAACTTTCAGATTTTTTGACAGCAAACTAGGGAAAAAATGGAAATTTTACTTGAAGCAAGTAAAGCGATCGGTTTGGAAGTAAATCCCGAACAGACAAAGTATATGATTAAGTCTCGTGACCAGAATATTGTACGAAATGGAAATATAAAAATTGGAGATTTATCCTTCGAAGGGTTGGAAAAATTCAAATATCTTGGAGCAATAGTAACAAATATAAATGACACTCGGGAGGAAATTAAACGCAGAATAAATATGAGATGCGTGTTATTATTCAGTTGAGAAGTATATAAAGATTAGAAGAAATAAAGTACTCTAATACAATAAAATAGATATTAATTGATTTGCTAAAATTCTATTTCAATAATGTTACCTTCACCAAAATGTTTGAATGGAGCCGCCATTTTCAGCCGACTATAGAGGATTCCACGTTAAGAAAAAAGCCTTGAGCATGTGGAACTATTCCATCAAATGATCAGTTGTCATAGAAACGTCTATCTGCCACATATATTCTACAATGTACTAGGCAAGGCCCATGAACCTAATGCTTTTTACTTAACGTGGAATGCTCTATATCTATGCAGAAAACAAATGACGATCGCAAAGCATGTTTTATAGTAGGGCCTACCGTAAAGAAATTGCAGTTTTAAAATATTGGCAAACAAAGAAATAAATGCTTGGGACGTAATAAAAACAAACAAATGCTAAGGAAGTCATAAAAATAAACAAATGCTAGAGAAGTAATAAAATTGTAGGGATAAACAACCGTGATTGGTTGAAAGACGTCCTTTTGTACCGTTTTATTGGTCAAAAGTAGTATGACGTAGTAAAAGTGTCAATAGTCAATAAAATATATTTATTTGATAAACATTTTCACCTAAGTATTTGTTATTTGGCATCTTCAGGTCATAACTTGTTGGCCTAATTTGTTACATGTTAATATAATAATAATCCGTGGCGCTACAGCCCGTGAAGGGCCTAGACCGACTAGCCAGCTGCTGGCCTCACGCCCACATGCCGAAGCAGAGATGGACGATCATCCAACCAGAATGGAGGTATCGTGTGGTTAGCACGATGATCCCCCCAGCCGTTATAGCCGGTATTCGCAACCGGATTTCGCTACCTGTCGTAGCTCCCCAAGTGCATCACGATGCTGGGTGGGCACCGGTCCCATACACTGGCCGAAATTTCATTAGAAAATTTCTTCCCCCATGAGGACACGAACCAGCGCGCATTCCGTAACGCAAGTCCTAGGCAAGATGCCTTAGACCGCGACGCCACGTTAAAGTTTCTAATTACATAAAACAATTTACTTTTAAACAATACTTAATGTAGCATTCTTTCCAATACCGGTAGTTATTTTGTACATTATTACTTATCTGTTTTTTTATAATATGAGTACATTTCATTATACAGTATAATATTTCTAGAGGTTAGTCTCAAATTCACTCAAGCCGTTGTCAGAGTATACGACGCATACTTTACCAGTCGTTCAAATGTTAAATGTTATGTGTCGGGATCGGTTCGTTATATTTAGGCTACAATGGTTCTATTCATACAGCCACTGTAGTTATGTTAGCTGTGGAGCTATTGCTGCGTAGCCTAGATGCAGGCGTTGGCATCTACGCAGTATTATACACTAATGTACAGTAGTGGCAAAAAAAAAACCGGACCGACGGAATAATCAGTCATCGAAATGAGCCACTGCGCATGCCACGCCCGCATTCACAAGATAGCGAGTAATCTATTGAAATTGTTGTAGTTTCGACTGCTGACGTAGCCCATTTCGAAAGCCATTAGGAAATAAGGTGGTAAAATTCATATTCTGGGAATAATAAGTTAATTATGTAGTAAAATATCGCTGCAATCGAAAAGTATTGGGAATAAATTTGAATAAGTAACAAAAAAAGTTTCCTCCCCAGGCAGGATTCGAACCACGAAAGTCTTAGGCTCTGAAATCAGCTACAAGGGTCGGTTTGGTTTTTGTGCCACTACTGTACAACAATGTAGTCTTGCCAAAAGTTTATAATGCTTTCACTCTCGTGTGTTTTTTCATTTTAGTTGTTGTAAAAGTCATTATCATTGCTTTTACTTTATATATTTCCATATTAAAACTCTCTGCTATTATGACACTGTATCCAATGTTCCAATAATTATTATCAGAGTGTAACTGTCTGCATAAAATAAGGTGTCAAGACTAGGCCTACTAATGGTTGAAAGTTTAATATTTCCATGTATACTTAATCTCCAGTGTTTGATGATATCATTAATGAAAATATTGAATAAAAGTGGCGACAAAGGGCAGCCCTGAGTAAGACTACTTCACGATTGATTGGTTTTCACTATGTGTATTCTGATATAATAATAATAATAATAATAATAATAATAATAATAATAATAATAATAGTAATAATAACAATAACAATAATAATAACTTAATAATTTCTCTTCTTTGATTATAAAATCTAATGATTGAATTTCTGAATCCAAATACAGCGAATTCTCGTTTGAATCCTTCATGAAATTGAGCATTGTCTTCCTTGCAAAAGGAAACAGGGTGTGTTCTTGATTTTACTCATTGGCCTTAAGCTGCTTGTACACGATAAATGTTTTCTTTGAATTCAATACCTTACGAGAAAACTTGTCAAAGATTGATCAATATCGAAAATTATTTACCAAAGACTGTTTAACATTGCTAAAGATTTGACAACATTTAAAAATATTTTCAAGTTCATTGTGATGAACATTACTGGTAAAAAGTTTTCGATCAGCTTTGAAAACAACTATATAGGCTACTTTATTTCAATGCACAAACACATTGTAAAAACTAAATAGACCAACAAAATAAATATTTTCTCTCTCTAGCATTATGATATGATACAACATTCAAAACGAAATCCCTGTTTTAACCACAAATCCATAGTTGTGATAGGTGATCGAAAAATTTTGACCGGTAGTGTATAAACGCTTATTTAATAAATGTTACAATATAGACCTCAATATGTAAATCCTTTGGAGTGTAACAAGCTATACAAAAAATTGTATTATTTAATTGTACGGTAACCTAAAACGACTGCATATTGCTTTAAAACAAAACAATTGCAATTATTATCCGCCTAGGTTTTATGTTAAGAATCTTCTTCATTAAAAAATATATGTAGCCTATTGGTACTACTTACTCGAGATATCTGCCTTGAAATTTCCTCATACGCATTATTAGTTGTTTTTATTGTGGTATTCCACAAAACCCAGGACGTAAAAGCTTTCGCTTAATTGAGTTAGCTCGTAAACAATTACTCTCGGCCAGGACGCCATGATTTTAGTGGTATTTGGCGCCAAAATATTTTCGAATCCCATTGGTCAATGTGTTCTAAGAATTGTCAAGGCTTTGATCGATTAGAACAGCGGTGACCAAAGCGGCTGTCGTGATTACATCGTGTAATCACAAATATTCAAACGGGTACGATGAGTTTCCTGTACATTGCTGTGTGTTCCTTTCACGTAGGCCTACTACAAACTCTGTCTCTACAAGCAGTAAGAGATGGTTTCGTAAAGAATGAGAAGGAGAACTTTTTTGTTGTTCTGAAAATGTAATATGTTTATTTTGCTCAACGGTTCAATCAGGAGTAGTCTATATATAAACATTAATTGTCACGCTGAATAATGTATTATTATTATTATTATTATTATTATTATTATTATTACTACTACTACTACTACTACTACTACTACTACTACTACTACTACTACTACTGACCACTAAATATGTGTTTCTATAATTTATTCTTCTTTACATGCATGAATATTGATAGTTTTCGATCTTCTCCCTAGAAGGATAGAATTATTAGGTTTTATCTCAATTTTAATCTTCAGATGAGGGTAACTATTTATTAGTTTTCCTTTTAATAATAATATTGTAGAAAAACTGATTCAATATTATGTGTCAACGAACTGTCAAACGCCAGGAATTGACATGTCTTAAATCATATCCAGGAAGAGAAAAATGACATAAATAAATCCAAGGAAGTCAGCTACCTAATGGGGTTTGAAATATCTCGTGCTCTAAAGCCTTTTAATAGAACATAATTTCTCAAAAGAGTAATGATTAAAATAGCTTAAATAACTTGTCCATAAGAAGTTTTTAATTTTGAAAAACTACGAATTTCTCGACCAAGTATTGAGAGAAGAATTTAGAAAATTCCTGATTATATTCAAGAGGAAGTTTAAAAAAAGAAGCAAGAAAAATCGTATATTATTCACTGGCTCTCGATGACAGCAGTGACATTACTGATACAGCAAAGATTGAGATTTTTATCCGCGGGATTGATCGAGATATTAGTACAGGAATCACCATTAGTTGTAGTTTTTATGCCAAGTACCTTTCCTCCGTATCCTTACTTCATAGGCTGTCTGTCGCATGTAATCACTGCAGCTCGAGTCACCGCTGGATTAGAGCATGTTCTTATTTAATTTCAAGATAATCAATAGTACATTATGCAACGAGCCTATAATGGTAGTAATTAAGACGCGAGTATGTTTATGAAACGAGCGCAAGCGAGTTTCGTAATTTTCATACGAGCGTCTTAATTACCATTATAGGCAAGTTTCATACGACTTTTTATGCTCGACCATATTTCTAACTTGAAATTATTCATAAGTATTCATATTATTCTTATCTGACTGGGGAGCGGAAGTAACCTTGTCGTAAATTGTGAGATGTGCGCAGACGCGAAAGTATTGATTTTTTTCCTAGGAACAAATGTCATTGACCTTGATATAATCTAGAGAGTAAAATGAACATTAATCTTGATATAATCTGGAAATTGGTTTAGACATTCAAAAACGAGATAACAAATTGAATTTATTTTAATATTATTTACAATTAACGCTAATTATTATAGTAACAGAACATAACCTTCTGGATTTCCAGCCTCCGTGACGTTTCGCTAGTTGTCTTTCGATTGCATATCCGAGAATAATCGATACTTGCGCTTTCATATTGCTTTCTGATTGGTGGAAAACCTGAACTTTAATGAATAGGTGTACTTTAATGAGGTCCATTAAAGGGCTGCTACACTAGGGACAGAACATCTAGAAGCTTGGAAGCCGTTACTTTTAAGCGGCCCGACCACCCCTCCTCCCGCACTAGCAGGTACGGTACCATTCAGCTGCAAAACATTTTCTGAGCAGAAGTTATTGTATTGTGAGAGCGCACCTGGATCAGTGAAAGTAAGTGGTCAACATTTTCAGTTTGTATTGCAACGAACAATTCTGCTGTGTGTGGGTTCTTCTGTAGTGACGTCACTGAAGCCTCTAGTTGTTCTGTCACCGGTGTACCAGGTGTATGTTTACTACATTTCGGCATGGTCGAGCATAAAGATTTTTAAAGTACTGTAAGTGATTTGACAATAAAACTTGTAAAGTATTGACCAATCTTATAAAGTCTTGTGAAACGTCGAATTTTACGAAAATTATTTGATCTTGTACAAACAGCTGTACGCCGTGCATCGTACTTGACCAGTGACCAATGACTAAAGTAGACGAATGGAACGGACTAAAATGATCTAATGGAAGTTTTTAAGTTGACGACGACGAAGACGACGATGGTGATGATGATGACGATGATGATGGTGGTGGTGAAGTGCCATGTCGTCTTGTTGACGCAGTACCCTAATTAGTGCCCGGAAAGTCAGCCGGCAGGGCACTGCGGCTGGTGCCAGGTGCTGGCGGGCACTGGTTCCCAGGCTCTGCTCGCTCGGCGGGGTGGCTGTGACAGGTGGCCGCTGACTGTACTGACGCATGCATTCCTGCGGACGACCAAAGCGTGGCTCCCACTTGCGTTCCCACGGTCCACGATGCACCCACAACAGACGAACAGCACGCGCACTGCATCCGCCGCGGCGGTCGTCGTACCTGACAACCACGCGCCCTCCCGCCCGCTCGCCTCTCACCCACGAGATCTGTATCCAGCCTCGCAAAAACGTCTTTGAGGTCATTGCGTTGTTTCGGAATGAATGCAAGTGGGGCCCTGCTCTAGGATTCACAGTGACATCTCTCACTACCGCCAGCGTACAGCACAAGTTTGTTTGAAGAAAGAATTCTTATGACTTGGTATGGTTTGCCTTACAAGCATGCAGTTTACATCCAGATCCTTTCTTTTATTATTTAATTCTGGATAATGTCATGAGGAAAATATCACAAGGCCACCGCTTGGTCCGAAGGGTTATGGGTTCGAGTCCCGCCTCGAGCATGAGTGTTGTGTTAGTATTATGCCCGATTTCTGGTACACTTCAGTTAACGCTCAGTGTTATTATAAATTTAACTACACTGATAACTTTCACGAGTTTCCGGAAAGTTGAACGTAGATTTATCAGCCCTTGTAACTAACAGTTGAGGTAACTTCAAGTTCAGTATCTCTTGTCGTCCACAGATGTCGCCACTAGTATTTTGTTAGTGATTTTTTTTTTTCAGTTACTTTCGTTTGCAAAAGGTTTCAGTAGTAATATGGCTAATAGGTACACCGTGTGATAAACGATAGTGTACATTTATATTTTCCATCTCAATCGTAATATGATAAAAAAACAATAATTATTGGTATTTGGCGTGATTATCGACGTAAATAATAGTAGTGGAGAGAGAGGTAGATGTAACTTCTGCTTCAAAACTGTAACCGTATTCAGCTGTGGTGGCTATGGCAGCCATACTGATAAACATGTAAAAATATTTTACATTCGTCAATATGAATGCTTTCATGTATTCAAATGGATTTTTCAGAGCCCGAATTACCATTGGCATTAGTAGAAAACCCAAGAATAAAATATTCCTTGCCTGACGACATACAATCTGAAGTTGATGAAATATTCGAAAATGCCTTTACAAACACACATTATTGTACTAATAAGTCATAGAAAGTAAAACATTTACCATAAGGTACTTACTTATTTACTTACAAATGGCTTTTGAGGAACCCGTAAGTTCATTGCCGCCTTCGGTCCCTAGCCTGAGCAAGTTTAATCCAGTCTCTATCATCATATCCCACCTCCCTCAAGTCCATTTTAATATTATCCTCCCATCTACGTCTCGGCCTCCCCAAAGGTCTTTTTCCTTCCGGTCTCCCAACTAACACTCTGTGTGGATTTCTGGATTCACCCATACGTGCTACATGCCCTGCCCATCTCAAATGTCTGGATTTAACGTTCCTAATTATGTCAGGTGAAGAATACAATGCGTGCAGTTCTGCGTTGTGTAACTTTCTCCATTCTCCTGTAACTTCATCCCTCTTAGCCTCAAATATTTTCCTAACAACCTTATTCTCAAACACTCTTAATCTCTGTTCCTCTCTCAAAGTGACAGTCCAAGTTTCACAACCATACATAACAACCGGTAATATAACTGTTTTATAAATTCTAACTTTCAGATTTTCTGACAGCAGACTAGATGATGAAAGCTTCTCAACCGAATAATAACACGCATTCCCCATATTTATTCTGCATTTAATTTCCTCTCAAGTGTCATTTATATTTTGTTACTGTTGCTCCAAGATATTTGAATTTTTCCACCTCTTCAAAGGATAAATTTCCTATTTTTATATTTCCATTTCGTACAATATTCTCGTCACGAGACATAATCATATACTTTGTCTTTACGGGATTTACTTCCAAACCTATCGCTTTACTTGCTTCAAGTAAAATTTCCGTGTTTTCCCTAATCGTTTCTGGATCTTCTCCTAACATATTCACATCATCCGCATAGACAAGAAGCTGATGTAACCCGTTCAATTCCAAACCCTGTCTGTTATCCTGAACTTTCCTAATGGCATATTCTAGAGCGAAGTTAAAAAGTAAAGGTGATAGTGCATCTCCTTGCTTTAGCTCGCAGTGAATTGGAAAAGCATCAGACAGAAGCTGGCCTATACGGACTGTGCTGTAAGTTTCATTGAGACACATTTGAATTAATCGAATTAGTTTCAATAAGAATGTTATATAAAACTTCTCTCTTAATCGAGTCATATGCCTTTTTGAAATCTATGAGTAACTGATGTACTGTATCGTTATACTCCCATTTTTTCTCCAATATTTGTCGAATACAAAAAATCTTATCAATAGTCGATCTATTACGCTTATAACCACACTGATGATACCCAATAATTTCATCTACATACGGAGTTAATCTTCTTGAAAGAATATTGGACAAAATTTTGTACGACGTCAACAAAAGTGATATTTCTCGAAAGTTACTATACAGTTAGTCTTGTCCCCCTTCTTAAAAATAGGTACAATTATGGACTCCTTTCATGCATTGGTAGAACACCCAAGAATAAAATATTCATTGACTGACGACATACAATCTGAAGTTGATGACGAAAATTAATCTTGAGATGTTCGAAAATGTCTTTACAAACACACATTATTACTATTATGTCATAGAAGTGAAACATTTACAGTAAGTTACGTAAATAAAACGCCAAATTTTTAAAACCATACAACAGATAATATAGTAATTAATTTAGTGTCGTCTTTATTATTATTTAATATCAGTTATTATAGTTTACGAAACAGTAATGCAGTAGCGCTGCATGTCGGTATTTGTTCGAATCAGTACTAACAGTCAGGTAACTACAGGCCGAGGTATCTTAGACTAGTTATCAGTTTAAGCACAGATAATAATTGTAAAGATGACGATAACTGTTGTTTCGGAAACTCATTTTAAACATATAAGCACGTTAAATCATAGATAACTCTGTATGTACAGGTAACTGTCTTTCCAGAAACCGGGCATTAGTTTGAGAAAAGGGAAACAGAAAAAGGAAAACAAAAAAAAACTTAAAAAAACAAAACACAGAGAAGTGGCACGATATAAATGTGTCTCTTCTTTCTTGCCGAGAGTAGAACTTAAGTCCACTGAATCTGTAGCCAATATGCTACCAATTTTGCCTTATTAAAATTGTTAACAATTTATATTATCCGTAATTTAAATTTTTTGTATCATCATCATCATCATCACCATCATCATCATCAGAGTATTGATGTGAAACTAGTTCCGGGAAGAATGTTTGTGGACAACATAGTCACGCTACGGCTGCGAAGAAACATTTGGCAACGTGAAATTTTCACTAATCTCTCGAGAATAACTACGTGACTTTTTGATAAAAGAAACATGTAAAATTAAGTTTTGCGGTCGCTTAGACATATCAAAGAACCTGGAACGATGATATTGTGAAATTTATGTATAAAAATATGAACTGTCAAATGCAAAAAAAAAAAAAAAAAAAAAAAAAAGTTAAACGAACGTTTCACAATAAAGTCAGAACACAAACTAACAAACGGGTGAATACCGCTCTTAAAATGAGTTTAAAATCGACAATGCACAATATTTAACATATGCACTGTAGAACTGTCAAAACAATCTGTTCAATATATTTCACAACAAGTTAAATTTCATATTGTGTCTGCTTCATTTTATTACAAGGTCGTTATTAGGCGGTAGGTCTCTTTATAATAAAGATAGCATTGTTATAATTCGTATACGTACCGCAGCACCAAGCACAAGGATTATATTCAAGGAGGGGTAGGAAGACTATGCCTTATGTCGATGTAGATTTTGTTACTCCGACAGTGAAAAATCAGAGAAGGTAGAAGATTCATTCATTCATTTATTTAGTGTTCTGCTCAAGGGCAGGTCTTTCATTGAAAACCCAGCTTTCTCCAATCTTTCCTATTTTCTGCCTTCCTCTTCGTTTCCTCATATGATCTATAGGCTATATCTTAATGTCGTCTATCATCTAATATCTTCTTCTACCCCGAACTCTTCTTCTTTTCACTATTCCTTCCAGTGCATCCTTCAGTAGGCAGTTTCTTCTCAACCTGTGACCCAGCTAATTCTTTTTCCTCTTCCTGATCAGTTTCAGCATCACTCTTTCTTCACCCACTCTTTCCAACACAACTTCATTTCTTATTCTGTCTGTCCACTTCAAACGTTCCATTCTTCTCTATATCCACATTTCAAATGCTTCTAGTCGTTTCTCTTCACTTGTCGTAATGTCCATGTTTCTGCCCCATAAAGCTTCCTTGGCCATTGCTATCCTCCTTTTGACTTCCTGGCAGCAGCTCATGTTACAGCTTATAGTACACCCCAAGTGTTTGAAGCTGTTCACTTGCTCTACTGCCTCATTTAGAATTCGCAAGTTTATCTGCATTTTTCTTCCTAAGACTATGGTTCTTCGTATTATTTGCATTTATCTTCATCCCATACTGCTCACAGCTGCCATTTAGCTCCAGTAACATATTCTTTATTATCATTTCCTCTTCTGCTAACAACGTCATATCATCAGCAAATCTTATGCACTTTATTATTCTTCGTCCTACTATCACTCCTCCCATGTTCTGAAAACAGTTCTTTACTAAATCCTCCAAGTAGATGTTGAAAAGGGTAGGTGATAAAGGACATCCTCGACGTACTCATCTCCGAATTTCACTTCGTTCTGACATTTTTTCTCCTATCCTGACTTTCGACTTTCACTCTTTGTTTGATATTACAGATTACTGAACAGTCTTCTCTCTTTCCAATCCACACCAATTTTCTTTATGGATAAAAAAATACTCAAATCTAAATATGTCATTTTTTCAAAAACTTCAAGGTGGGGGAGTTCAAATCCCGGTAACTTCTCTCGTGTATGCCCCTGCTACCACCTAATCTATAGACAAGAAGTTTCAAAATAGAAATGCTTCAACATATTAGAGACAAAACTGCAGACTATGTACCGAAAAGTTGCATGGGATAAATTAACGAAATCCGAAACAGGTGGCAGCCTTGTTTGAAGAGCATGATCCTCGCATACTCACAACCTGTCGCTCGTAGATCCATTTTAATGACACCCCATCTGCGCTTCGGTTTTCCGGATGACCTCACCAAAGTTTCCGTCCAGCACGAATCTTTATTTACAAAATGGAAAAGATTTTTTTACTGATCAAATTTACAGTGCCAAGTGGAGGTTGTCTTTACATGATTTGACATCCTTATTGTTATTCTAAATTGGTATGTAGTAGGTCCTCTAAATAGTGTGTTTTTTATAGGACCAGTTTGAATACGAAAGTTATTGCTACTGTCGAAACTAGACCACTGACGCTTCCAGATGCGTTTCTGGTCGCCCAGCAAAAACAGCTTCCGATCGTACTACGCGCGTGTAGCCTACAATATAAAGGCTAATGAGACAGTTGTATAACATATGTGGCAGCGGTTGAAGTTAAAGGACCCATCGCCGTATAGACAATAGAGCTGAAAAACTTGCAAGGAAATGTCATATTGGTTTGCTCAATATTATAACAGACTGCGTTCAGATTTCTTTTTTAGACCTGGTCAACCCATTGTGAAAGCAACCAATATTATAAGGACAGTTTTATGTGCCATTAAACAATTTATTTCTTCCGTCCTATGTTTTATATGTATTACATTCAATCATAAGCTTTTTTAAATTTCTACATCAGTCTTTGTTCTTAAAGATTTATTACTGTTTTATTTCTGTCCCAAGAGGTTGAAGTTTCAAGTGTTTTCTGAGATTAAGTTACAACATCAGTAAGGTACATGAAATTATATTCTAACATCAGATTTTACTTGGTCATGTAGGCTACAAGTAAGTCTACTTCACTTAACAAACTTCTACTGAAAATATTGCTTCTTAAGAGTACTGCGCTGCGATTTTTGGATTTCTTAAATTAAAAACATTATAAACAGACAGTGTATGCGGGATGACTTAAGGAAAAGTGAAGTTGTTTCGTATCGCAGTATTATGGCACGTGCCGCGTCGTCCGTCTTTTGTGTACCTGGCGAGTATAGCAGCGTACATAACGAAGGTACCCCGGTCCACATTACGTTTGCAACGCAATGTGTGCAGTTGTACTTTCCTCCTCAGGCATTTGAAATGAAATCTGAGGAACCATCATCATCATCATCATCATGCGTTTGCAACGCAATGTGTGCAGTTGTACTTTCCTCCTCAGGCATTTGAAATGAAATCTGAGGAACCATCATCATCATCATCATCATGCGTTTGCAACGCAATGTGTGCAGTTGTACTTTCCTCCTCAGGCATTTGAAATGAAATCTGAGGAACCATCATCATCATCATCATCATCATCATCATCATCATCATGCGTTTGCAACGCAATGTATGCAGTTGTGTTTTCCTCCTCAGGCATTTGAAATGAAATCTGAGGAACCATCATCATCATCATCATCATCATGCGTTTGCAACGCAATGTGTGCAGTTGTACTTTCCTCCTCAGGCATTTGAAATGAAATCTGAGGAACCATCATCATCATCATGCGTTTGTAACGCAATGTGTGCAGTTGTGTTTTCCTCCTCAGCCATTTGAAATGAAATCTGAGGAACCATCATCATCATCATATGTTATTTTTCTTTTCCTTCTGACTGTACGAAGATACAGTAGCATGTTGACGTCATCTGTTTACTAATTTTATTATACACTGTGGTCAATGCTTCAGTTTTTTTTATTGCCCCGTAGTTTTAAGTGTTTTCTTAAGAGGTTTAAAACCTGTTGAGCCAATGGTCTGAATGAAAAAAATGTAACATATAGTAAATGTGCACCTACATTCAACGATAAGTCATCCCGCATCTACTGTCTAATTATAAATATTGTTGTTAATCATTTCACCAAGTTTCATTTGCATATTTCGCTTCTAACAGGTATTTCTATCGCCATCTTTTTAAGTCGTGCGATATCTATTCTTCTCTCTTTATTTCAAAATTACTGTGGTTTTCCTCAATTTTCTAACTGCTTGTTTACACATTGAGACATAAAGTCCGTTTCAGATAGTACAACATACATGTGTCCAACCGATAGAGAGTTTCAGGATGTATGTAAAATGAATTCAAACTTTGGAGTCTATTTTCTCCGTTTACATTTTTTTTCTACACATTCACATTCATCATTCAGATTGTTCTTCTGAAAATTGTGAATGTCCCATATTAACCGAATCCTCAGAAGTTAAGTATTTAGGCATTACAATCAACCATCACTTACGATGGAATAAACATATTACATATTTATGCAATAATTAGATTACGTAAAGCAATTTATATCTTTGTTATACTTCGGTCATATTTACCAATTAATATTTTACGTCTCATTTATTTAGCTTTATTTCAGTCCATTCTCCAGTATGGAATTTTAGGGTGGGGACATGCATGTATTTCTAATCTCACTTCAATAATACTTATTGAGAAAAGAATAATTAAAATATGCCTTAATAAACCAGTTGATTACTCATCCGAGCTTTTGTTCACTGATTTTAATGTTTTGAAAAACAGATTGATTATATTGCCTTATTAATCTTCATACATAAAAATCGTAATAAATTCAAATTGTATCATCATAAATATGGAACTAAAAGATCTGATTTTATACGACTAGAGGAACCAAAGCGTTTCACAAGCACAGCTCTGAGCCATGGTACCTACTTTGGTCCAAAGTTATACAATAAAATAATTGATAAATACCTAAATTTGGAAAATTTTAGTATCAGAAATTTAAAAAATAGCGTTAGGAATTTTATTTTTAAAGAATGTACATTGATTTAATATGTAGCCTATATGTATTTGTATGTTTTAAATTGTTAAAATTGTAATTGTATATTTAAAGTTAATTTATTCCTGTAATTTTTTTTCTTGACCCAGTTTGTGTCAAATAATTATCTTTGTTTGTGTTTATCTTTGTGTTTAGATATCTCCCTGAGCACGAGTTTTTACTCCTCCAGGGAAGAACTAAGATTGCATTTTTGTACATGTTATTTTACTAACAAATAAACAACAACTTCTTCTAAATCCATCTACTCCCACATTTATTGGCATATTGTTCTGAATTTTTTCTTCCGTTTCAGTGTAGCCCCATGTTTGAAAATCTGCATTCAATTGTGTGTAGTGTAAAGTATGATGGGTCTAAACACTTTCAGTTACCTAATATGCATGTAGTTTTTTTTAAATTTTGAAATGACTAAATTTTTAATTCGAAATGTAATTAGGCCTAGATCTTGAGCAAGCTAAATTACAATTATGTTTTACCATGCCATAAATTAAAATATAATATTAAAAAACTTATGAAATTCTAGCACAAGATAAGGCAATAGGCCTATATAGATATCAAAATATTAGGCCTAACATGAAATTAATATGAATAATTAATAATACTGATATTACTTAGGCTACATTACATTATTGAAAATTTGCATGTACAATGTACCAAGTAATGCCCAACTCGTACTTGGGGTGTACTAAGTATAAGCAATAACATTTGTTGCTGATAGGAGGTCAAAATGAGGATAACGATGACAAAGGAAATTTTCAATAAAAGAGAAGCTTATGCGGACCACTGGGAAAGAACTAAGAAAGAGACTACAGTAGTGAAGTGTTTCGTGGGGGGCGTGGCATGTATGGGGCAGAAACATGGGTATTACGACGAAGTGAAGAGAAACGACTGGAAACATTTGAAATGTGGATATGGAGAAGAATGGAGCGTGTGGAATGAACAGACAGAATAAGAAATGAAACTGTTCTAGAAAGAATGGGTGAAGAAAGAATGATGCTGAAACTGATCAGGAAGAGAAAAAGGAATTGGCTAGGTCACTGACTAAGAAGAAACTGCTTAGTGAAGAATGCACTGGAAGGAATGGTGAACGAGAGAAAAGTCCAGGGCAGAAGAAGATATCAGACGATAGACGACATTAAGATAGATAGATCGTATGCAGAGACTGAGAGAAAGGCAGATAATAGGAAAGATTGGAAAATGCTGGGTTTACAGTGAAGGATCTGTCCTTGGACAGAAAACTATGAACGAATGATCTTACAATTTACAAATGAAGTCAAATTATATAATAAAATTTTTTAATTATAGTGAAGGAAAGTTAATATTTTTATTTGGTTGCACATAGGTCTATAATGATTTCATTTGTTTACTGGTATGTCTTTTGAATAATACTTCAAGAAAATGAATTGTAAACGAAAATACACTATAATTGGCAACACGATGAAGAAACTAATTGTTTCGAAACAAGTAAAACGTGTAAAAATAATATGTGTCGCCTTCGATACGCTCATTTTTCATCTATTGAAAGTGCTCCGCGACCAATCGGTTTAATGTATTAGGCTATTCAACCCCCTCGGTAAGGGTGAAATGAGCGGAACACGAGAGAATTTACCGTTTGAAAATGTCACAGACATAGCTCAGATAAAACTAACGGTCATCAGATTTAGCTATCTCAGCATAGCTGGTCTCGCCTATAGGTCATCCGCGAGCTGTATTGCGACATACTTCAATCAAAAGTTGTGAGAATTTACACAGAGAAGTTGTACACGCAACTGACTATTTACTTGTGGTCTCTCTTCAACTCCTACTGTCACAATTTGATATACTAGGTTATAAAAGTCACACCATATTTTAAAGTGTTATAAATATTATAATATTTGAGAAAGAAATAAAAGAATCATTGTCTTGGACAAACGATGGATATTGCCTTTTATAAAACATTGGAATAAGTCCGCCGTTCTCACGTTCAACAAACGCCATTCTTTTCACAACACCATGCACAGCATTTTATTTTTTTATTATACTGTAATTTTACACAAAACCCTATATTACCTGAGATAGATATGTTAGGATTATACAGACATTATTATAATATTTATATGACATTGGTTAATGAAATCTTATATTGAAAGATTTTTAAGTATATTCTGATGTACTTTATATTACATAGATGGGTGAGGTGAAATAAAATGAGAGGAATTATTATTATTATTATTATTATTATTATTATTATTATTATTATACTTATGTTTAAATTGAAAAATTAATAAAACATTTAGAAAGCAAATCTGTACAATATTTTATAATTTATTTAATGAATGAATGAATGATAATGGTGATCAATTCAAGTCTCGATTTATTTCCCATACGTTAACGTGTGTCTCTTCATTTGAACACTGACGCTTCGTGTCCTTATCAAAGAAAAAGCGACAAACTGAGCAACTTAATTTGACGCATTCTAGTAACAATTCCTTGTCTGATCGTCACGATGGTACCCTCGTACAGAAGGTCATACAAACAATTTAGATAACAACTGTACTCTATCTGGAAGAACCGGAAAAACGGTGCTGTTTTGTAATCGATGTCTGCATGTCGTTACGTCACGCTCCGTGACTTCTGTAAAACAAAAGCTGCGGAACGAAATTTCAACCCTCCGTGGGAATATTTCATGAAAATTAATCTAAATAGGAAAGCATTTCTTAACATCAGCGTTCCAACGTCGGTTCGTGGTATAATTTATGGATAGTTGCAGTTAACTTATATATTTAAATTTTGCATTCTGAAAACAGTCTTCAAATAATGCAAAATCGGCTTACTCGTAATTCCAACAGAAAGAAATAAGTAACGAGGAAGGGGATTCTTGTTTACTATGAAATTGCATACATACATACATACATACATACATACATACATACATACATACATACATACATACATACATACATACATACATACGGCCCAGACCTGTGGAGTAACGGCTAGCGCGTCTGGCCACGAAATCAGGTGGCCCGGTTTCGAACCCCGGTCGAGCAAGTTACCTGGTTGAGGCTTTTTTCCGGGGTTTTCCCTCAACACAATACTGTATGAGCAAATGTTAGGCAACTATCGGTGCTGGACTCCGGACTCATTTCACCAGCATTATCACTTTCATTTCATTCAGACTCTAAATAACCTGAGATGTTGATATAGTGTCATAAAATAACCTACTAAAAATACATACATATATACATACATACATATATACATACATACATGCACACATACATACATGCACACATACATACATGCACACATACATACATACATACATACATACATACAGTCCACACCTGTGGAGTAACGGTTAGCGTGTCTAGCCGCGAAACCAGGTGACCCGGGTTCGATTCCCGGTCGGGGCAAGTTACCTGGTTGAGGTTTTTTCCGGGGTTCTCCCTCAACCCACTATGAGCAAATGCTGGGCAACTATCGGTGCTGGACCCCGGACTCATTTCATCGGCATTATCACCTTCATCTCATTCAGACACTAAATAACCTAAGATGTTGATAAAGCGTCGTAAAATACCCTAACCTACATACATACACATCGTACTGAAAGCTTTCTTTTCCCATATTCGCGCATGTATGCACTTGGCATGGCTGCTTTGCCGACATGATCTTATCTGTAAGCTTAGATGACGTCACAGCGGGCTACGTAACAGTCTCTTTCAATAATAAAGCTTTATTAACAAATTGTGCCAAAATTCTAAAAGAATAAAAAATCATGGTGTGGCTGAGTCGGGGACACGGCTGTGGGTTTTAAGTGAATACGTCTGACTTAAATCGACAGATTTAGACGAGATCTTTCGTTCGACGCATCAGAGTCGCTAGATAAACTGCCTGAAAATTTTCGTCCGCTCACAAAATGGCCGCCAGTTGCTGCGGGCCCTCACCCACTTCTCGCGACGCCAACTCAAGGTCCTGCTCGCATCGTATTCGTGTACCCGATCGAACGAGGGTACATTTATTTCAAGTCACGAAGACATAGTGTCGGAATGGATCATCTTGCAAACGTTACATCGCCGTTTTCATTGTATTACCCATGTGCCCGTCTGATTTTAAAGACGTATTCACGTCAAAAAAAAAAAAAAGACTGTATCTGAATAGACCTGCAGAACTGAAAATCTTGTGTTTACTTACGTATTTCTCTCGTAATGTGTGTAAATCCAACTCTTGTATTTTGGGGTGTTAAGCGATTGATGATGGGGAATGAGCGAAATTTACATGTTTTCAGTAGTCTGATTATGAACAATGTTAAAATATTAATTATGAACTGAAATAAATTACACAGATAGATAGCTGTTTACTAAGTCTTGAGATTGCATATATGTTTGTGTTGTATATCTTTACAGGTAGGCCTACTGAGTTACTGGCATTTAGCAATGTTACACGCCAGCGTGGATTACGTTTTATGTCTAGCACAGACTCGTAGATAAATGCTATTCAAAGTTAAAACAAAACAGCTTAATAACTTCTACTAAAAAATTAGGTTGATGAATGACGTGCAGTGGATCTTGAAGGTTTTCCACGGACTAGGTAGTTTCGATCTAAGCTCACCTCTTCCTAGTTTGTCTGTGCCACGTCTTCCATTTTGTTCATATTACTGCAATTTTTGTTTTAGAAGTATTTTTACTTTCATTGTGTTTAGATATTCCTTTACTGTGGTCGTGCCAGAGAATCACTCCCATTCCGAGGCTTATTATATGGTTTCGTAACAAACTGTTTTTTACGGTGATAAGTTGATAGCCCTTCGCTCAACCCTCAAGCTGGAGGACCACCCATTATCCATAAACGATTAGAGAAAACACGGAAATTTTACTTGAAGCAAGTAAAGAGATAGGTTTGGAAGTAAACCCCGAAAAGACAAAGTATATGATTATGTCTCGTTACCAGAATATTCTACGAAATGGAAATATAAAAATTGGAGATTTATCCTTCGAAGAAGTGGAAAAATTCAAATATCTTGGAGCAACAATAACAAATATGAATGATACTCGGAAGGAAATTAAACGCAGAATAAATATGGGAAATGTCTGTTATTATTCGGTTGAGAAGCGTTTCTCATCTAATGTGCTGTCAAAAAATCTGAAAGTTAGAATTTATAAAACAGTTATATTACCGGTTGTTTTGTATGGTTGTGAAACTTGAACTCTCACTTTGAGAGAGGAACAGAGATTAAGGGTGTTTGAGAATAAGGTTCTTAGGAAAATATTTGGGGCTAAGAGGGATGAAGTTACAGGAGATTGGAGAAAGTTACACAACGCAGAACTGCACGTATTTTATTCTTCATCTGACGTAATTAGGATCATCAAATCCAGACGTTTGAGATGGGCAGGGCATGTAGCAGTATGGGCGAATCCATATAGAATGTTAATTGGGAGGCCGGAGGGAAAAAGACCTTTTGGGAGGTCGAGACGTAGATGGGAGGATAATATTAAAATGGATTTGAGGGAAGTGGGATATGAGAGAGACTGGATTAATCTTGCACAAGATAGGGAACGATCATATCTGTTCAGGTTATAAAATCTCTAAAAAGTTTTATTAAAATAATTCCTATACCAAGCTGCAAGAAACGACAATTAAGAAAACAAGGAACTAACATCGGAAGAAAGTATGAACTTCAGATGTCCAAGAGGGAAACAAACAACGAATATATGAACATGGAGGAAATTCTTTCCTCTATAATAATTCAGCTGTTGATCTGTCGGGGCGAAGTGTACCTAGTGTGTCCACACATTTTTGGTGATCGCGATTAGCGACTGCAGTCTGGCACTAGTATAAGATCCACTCTGACCCTATAAGAAGCATGGCGGGGCAACAATGAGGATCCTGCAAACGATTCACATGATTATCTGAAGCTAAGTAACCATGTTCCTATGATGTAGCAGACGAAACTAAATTCTTTCAACTCTTATTTTAAACAGTTCATGGCTTCAAAAATGCTTGAATGTAACCAAACTTACTGAAACCTTAAGGGGAGGCAGAGGTGAAATTTTCGAACAAAACTGAAGAAAAAATGAAAATTTGGTTTTTTCCTTTTTTATTATCTTTATTTTGATATTCCTATGTTAGTTTTTGATTTTGTGCCCTTAAAAATATGAAATTAAAACCAAGATAGCTGTATTACTATATTATTCCCATAATAAACTAATACTTATCATTATTTATATACCTTCTCTGAGCATATAAATAAAGAGAAATATTGAAAATTTCTTACAATATGGTGCATAAAGTTTTATAGAATTATTAATATTTACAGAACTATTGTACTTAGAAAGTTGAAACTTGGTATGTTCATTATTAATAACATATTAGTATCCATGATCAATTTCAAATAAATCGGATAAATTTTGTGGATTTTGAAATATTCACCTCTGCCGCCCCATAAAATAATGTGCGTGTGCTGACGGGTTAAGGAGCCGCCTCTGTTCATACGAATTCAGGCTTCTGAACCATACAGTAGACAGGCCACAGTTTTATTACATTTTAATTGAACAACTTTTGCTGGCCTTCCATTCAACGTTCTTGTTGTTCAACTAATACCTCGCAGTTCTGTTATTTTATTTGTTACATCGTGATTTTAATCAAGTTAGACGTCGCAGCTAAGATAGTAAAAGTTTTTAGGTGTTATAATTTTTATACGTATTCAGGCTTCCGAACTATACAGTAGACAGGGTACAGCCATAGTTTTATAAAATTTTACTTCAACTTTTGCTGCCCTTCCACTCAACGTTTTTATTGTTTAACAATTTTAAAGTCATGTTTTCAGATAAGTTGTAAAGTAAAAACAATTTAATAGAATTGTTTTTCCGTCCGCAAACTTATCAAATGTGATGATAGGTTAATAACTCTTAACTTTATTATTTATAAATGTGGATTAGTTTAATACCTAAAAGGGAGAGGTTAAACTAAGGGAAAGAAGAAGAAGAAGAAGAAGAAGAAGAAGAAGAAGAAGAAGAAGAAGGAGGAGGAGGAGGATTAGTTTAATTAACTAATGTACCAGTCATTGGTCATCTTCAGGTTAATTAGTTACATAAATAAATTTAAACACAAAAGGCAATTGAATGTGATGATATACAATGTTACAATATAAAGGCCATATGTTTACACAAGGTTAAAAGTTAAAATATGGTTGGTAAAGAAAGTGTACACACTAGAATAAAATAACAGGTGTTGAGGAATCAACATTTGTAACATAGGTTATTTTAACATGATATTTGTGAAATGGTTCTTATTGGTCAACTTGTTATATAGGCCTACAGGGTGATTCACGAGGATGTTAAATGTTATGTTTTTTTAACGACGCTCGCAACTGCAGAGGTTATATCAGCGTCGCCGGATGTGCCGGAATTTTGTCCCGCAGGAGTTCTTTTACATGCCAGTAAATCTACTGACATGAGCCTGTCGCATTTAAGCACACTTAAATGCCATCGACCTGGCCCGGGATCGAACCCGCAACGTTGGGCATAGAAGGCCAGCGCTATACCAACTCGCCAACCAGGTCGACGATTCACGAGGATTTACCGTCACTTAGGCCTACATATAGACATGTGTCCTAATCTCAAATTTTCAGTTACACTTACTTGAAGTTGTTAATAAAATAGCTTTTGTCTTTAGTTTTAAGGGTAAAAAAATATTACAAGTAGAGCATGAACTATTCAGAGATGTCATTTCTTTAATTGGCTGGTGTTCAGAAGCTAAAAATATGTTTTTAATTGCTTTGTACAGATTTTGTTTTTCAATTTTCAAATAAAAATGACAACATTCTTACGCACTTATCACAAAAAATTGTTACAAATCATACGACTTTAGGAACTTGATTCTTTACAGTTTAATTATGCATACTAATGTACAGTCATAAAGAATTTACAAGAGTGGCGTTATTTGTAACAATTATTGTTGTGATAAATGCGTAAGAAAATATTATAATTTTGTAGTTAAAAATCGAAAAAAAAAAAAAAAAAAATCTGTATGGAGGGACTATGGAATTCACAACACATTTTTTAGCTTCAGAATATTCGCTAATTAAAGAAATTATACTGCTGAATAGTTCATTCTTTATCTGTAATATTCTTTCACCCTTAAAACTCAAGAATAATGGTATTTTACAAACAACTTCAAATTAGCGTAACTCTAAAAATATTGAGATTAGGACAAATGTTTATGTGACATTTTTTTTGCTCAGAATGTCTTCGGAAATAAGCTCCGTAAGGGACGGTAAATCCTCGTGAATCATACTGTATATTATGAATTTGTAATTAGAGGTTTCCATTGTGCACTGCGAACTTCAAGGAATTCTAGCAAAAAAGCATTTTAAATGATAATAGATTATACATAGTGTTAAAAAAAGTATCCAATATTTTAGGAGGTGCTAGTATGCATAAAAACAAGAAAATAATGTCTAATAAACATGGGTCCTACAACACATACTTTCTGAAATCTGAACACTTATTCATAGGAGGTGCTCAATGTGACGTCCATTCATGGCTATGCATTCCTCTGCCCTTCGGCGTAAAGAATCACGCACTCTTTGAAATTGACATGGTTGTCCTTGATAACCAAATGTCTAGGGGATTTAGGTTTGGGGAACGAACAGCCCAAGGTGTGGGGCCTCCCCGATCAATCCAGCGGTCCTGAAATGTCAGCGTCAGGTGTTCACGCTCATTGCGGGAAAAATGTGCTGGTGTGTCATCATGCATGAACCACATCTATAGTCTTTGCTCACATGGCACATATTAGTGCTGCTTATGATTAGGTTTTCTCCGGAGCGGTTGTTTGTGCGCTTTCAATCGGAGACCTCCGGATTACCTCCGATTGATGCCGCGCAGGTTGTATATGTGCTGTGGCGCAGACATACACTTTCCGCTGAGCATTCCTTTAATCGGATCAGGTAGTGATTCGAGTCCGCTGACGTCCACGTATCTTTTAAAATAAGTTGTAATTTGTTGTTGTTTATTCTCTCTTTTATGTTAATCTCTCTCTCTTTCTTCGGCTCTTTTTTTTTCTTGTTTTGCCTGAAGTGCTATGTTAGCTGACAGATTTTTTTCTAGTTTTAAAATTCATAGTATATGTGGAAAGGCGTATTAGTTTTATGTCATTGATCGAATTAATAACATTCAATCTAATTGCAAAACCAACGCAGAAGTAAAGCTTTTCAGTAGCTAATGTAAACATTTATGCTATAGTTCTCCTAGAAACTCTCGTTTAATCGCAAACAGTGTTTGTCAATTATTATTCTAATCGGTTTAGTTTAACGTAAAATATATTGAGGGAGCTTCAGAATGGAACAAAAGAAACGTGGGCTATCAATGGGTTAAAATTTACTGTCCAACAAAATTTATTCAGATTCTTCACCGGACAGGATTGTGATTATTGTGTTAAAGGGTGTCAGTATTTGAACTGCCGCTTCTAAAACGCGCCACGTTTCTCTGTAATAAAGATATAAGTGGATATCAACTTAAGAATAATTGTAATTATATTATTACCACACGTTTCTTTAGTTTCATTAAAAAACTCAGTATTTTAATCCAAACAGTAAAATGTAACTCAAGTTGTCTAAACAGCAAAATATAACTCAAGTCGTCTTTCAAATATTTCATATGCTTTTTATTGCCTCGAAAGTTACGTTTTAGAGAAATTTCAAGACTTTTTCCTATACTGTGGGCCTTTGGGAACAACAGCACTTAAACAATTTAAAAAGAAATCGTATCAAATGTTTTGCGTAATTGTTTTAATCAAGTTCGCGTTTGTGCGATCGCTTCAAATGGTCTAACACATTCGAAGTTCTACCACCCTTAGAGTAAATTCGCCCACAAAGTTTACAGTGAGCGACTTTATTATTACATTCAACTAAATTAAAGAATTTCCATGCGACGGATAGCCTATCCGACTTTGTGCCATTTTATTCCACTCACAACTACAGTCAGTCCGTACGCGCCGGTCGTCCTTGAGCTAACTGTCGCTTCGCTCCGAACCCCCGCATCCCTCCGTATGTCCCCTGTTCCACCTACGGTAGTACCGGAGATCACCGGTGGAGAGCTTTATTCGTAATCTCCGATTCCTCCGCGGTAGTAGTCACTCCGATGAGCAGCACTGGGACATATTCCAGCATGGTAGGCAATACGTTAATAAGAAAGTCCTGATAACGAGCCCCAGTTAATCACTGTAATAGGACGTATGGCTCTTAATCTATCGCCAAGAACGCCTGCCCTTCAGTGGATTGAGAATCGGTGCTGATGTCTTATTTCTTCAAGTGCATGGGGATTTTCATCAGCCCACACATGTTGATTATGAAAATTCACATCATCTCTACTGAACCCCGCTCATATCCGCAACGAAACTTTTGTTTTTAGTATTCCTTATGACATATCAGTATTACATCAACTACGGTGTGATTATTTGGTAGTCTGCTGAACTGTAGGACAGAAAAATGCATTGCCATAAATAGACGTCACATTGATCACCTCCTATAAACAAGCGTTCAGATCTCAGAAAGTATGTATTGTAGGACCCATGTTTATTAGACTTTTTTCTTTTTTTATGCATACTATCACCTCCTAAAATATTTGATCCTTTTTTTTAACACTCTGTATAGTTCCGAGGATTAATTTAAATGTTGAGTGTAACATATAGAAATACCTCGTAGTTTTGTTATTTTATTTTTTATATCGTGATTTTAATCAAATGCAACGTCACAACTAAGAAATTACAAATTTTCCTTGTTCTAATTTTTTTCATGTCATCATATAATCTGTTGTTTTCCTAGGAATGCTATGATTTTTGTTTTTTTTTGTTTTTTTTTTTTTTTCGTAGATAATTCTAAGTTTTGTGTAGTATACGTAGTTTGTAGCCTATAGTTCAAACATACCCTATTCTATTAATAAAATAAAATAAAATAAAGTCTTAACCTCCACAGCCAACGTCGAAGTATAAATGACATGTTCCGCCCACACTGAACTATTGTCGAATAACTGAAATATTTTGTCACTGCCGGAAGTTCCTTTAAACTGCTGAACATTGCTCACGAATACTGTAACATTATACTGGAGAAGTCTCAAGTGTAAATGCACTTCCCTCCTGTATAAAATAGATTTAACCTAAAACAGATACGTAACTTCCTTTCGAAACTCCGCCGCAGTTGCCTGCAGTCTTAATTACATTCGGAGCATTTCTTTATGAAATTCTAATTGTCTGCGTTTCGCTAAGTAATGCACCATGCACCTCATTAACAAGTGACAATGTCATAATTCACTTTATCAGAATGTTAAGTAAGGAAGTTACTACTGTATAAATGCACTTCCGTGAATTATTGATCCCATGAAACAGACACGTGTTTCCAGTCCTGCTTTCGAAAGCTCAGTCGTCGTAATGTTAGAAGATAACCGTTATTCATTCTTGGAAATTTTTGCGTGATTTGTAGTACGATGAAGGATGAGTGGAGCGGAGAAAAATTCTCTCCGGCATCGGGACTCGAACCCGGGTTTTCATATCTACGTGCTGACGCTTCATCCGCTAAGCTACACCGGATTCCAGCTATGATGCCGGATTGAATCCTCTCAGTTTAAGTTCCACCTTTTAGTTTCCCTTTAGTGGCAACACTCATGCACTGTGTCACAGATGTGTGACAGTGGCACAATGTACAACACACTAATGTGCAGAGGTCCACTCATTACGAGTGACTAAGTGGCCGGGATCCGACGGAATGAGCGCCGTCTTAAATCACTAAGTGATTATTTATACATATCACATTATTGTGATGTACTCAAGTACGTATGATATTTCTGTGTAGAAATTCTGCATTACCATATGATATAGGATGAGTGGAGCGGAGAAAAATTCTCTCGCTGTTAAAACATGGCATTTCGATTCATATTATCTCCCGACCTACCTGACAAAATGGCTCCTTTAGTATGTTACCATAGCACCATTCAAATCAACCAATGCAATGGCGAGAGACGCGTAACCATGGTAACGAGACGGTGTTGCCGTGTCTGTATTTACAACTTGCACGTGCATACAATGCCCGGGATGACTTTGAGTTGGTAGTTAGCGTGTGCATTGTATGAATTAAAGATATTGTTTAGATTTATTATCTTTTAGTGCAGCCGTGGCGAAAATGTGACTCACGAGCACTATGTGGCTCGCAATGATAGCTGTGCATTTCTCTTGCTTTCTACCGCCCACAACCCCCACCCTCGCGCTCACTGGAGTCAAACTCCGTTCCATTTGTATTTGTCTCTGACCTGCGAGTGGCATATCGTCGCAATGTCTCTCTCGAATATATGTACATTTACAAAAACGAAAGTTTCAAGTAGGATGGGAGGACGCTTTTTTTTTTTTTTTTTTTGCTGCCAATATGATGAGAATATTAAATGTATGATTTGTTCACAAGTATTACAAGTATTATCTCTGTAAATCGACCCTTTTTCAGCAGATGTACGAATAATGCGGTTAGATCTTCAATTTAAACTCACAGATTTACAATGTGATGTTAAATGAAAGCTAGATGTAAGGACTTGACAAATGTTGAACTTTTCAAATCTTTGCCAAAAATAAATATCCGAAGCTTTGTTCTTTCGCTTGCTCTGTTGAAGCCATGTTCGCTACAGCTTACGTTTGTGAAAAATCATTTTCAACAATGAAAATAGTAAAAACCAAATTTAGATCACGACTGACAGACTTCGTGATCAACTACGACTGGCAGTAAGTGACATAATTCCTGATTTTGAAACTCTGTCGCAGAGACATTCTGAAGACAGTTAATTTTAGGTGATGATGTGTCCTATGTTTTCTTATTAATTTCTTTCTTCGTTACACGTACTAAACATTAATTTATAGCGTTGTACTGTATAAAATTATATTTAAGTGCTTGACGTAAGGAAAATGAAAATCCGTTAATAAGTCAGACAGTTGCTTCACTTCCCCTTCGGGTGTCCGCCTCCCTCCATAAGTGATATGCACGTTGCAGGCTACACAGTGGCTCGGCGCACGATCACATTTTCGCCACGGCTGTTTTAGTATATTGATAATTATTGTGTTTAAATTGTATTAGGTCTAAACGTATCATCTTCGTTGTCATTGGTGGAGTGTGTGACTAGTGTGTGTTTTCTAGTTTCTGCGAGAGTTTCTAAACAGGTGATTTGTGCAATGTCGGAAGGAAGGAAAAACAGTCAGAGAACAAAGAATATTGTACAAGGTGCCCCGTTAAAGAGTCAAGCGCGAGAGATGGTGTGTAACGTAAGAAAGTACTTTGAGAAGGAAAAAGATAATGGCGGGCCTCTTTTACCTTTGGCGCAAGTGGCAGTAAGAACTGCTGCCTGTGTTAAAATTAAGAAGAGCACTGTTATCGATATTGGAAAAGAAAAAGACCGTGTAGATGAAGATGATGCAGAGTCCTCAAGACTTGAAACTCCGAGGAAAAGGGAAAAGTGGAGAAACGTGTAACAAATATAGATGCCTTTCAGCAAGATGCTCTTCTAACAATATTACATGGATGAATACAGGCGCTCATAAAAGTAAAGGTATCGACATCATATTAAATTTAAACTTGTTTTTTACAGTTAACAGTTCTTTCAACTCTTTTTTCATGTGATATCTAGATAACTGATCAAAAGTATGTTCCAATTCTTCATAGAAGCTATCCTTTATATGGTCGTCTTTCTCTTCTGTAGGGGCGTGAGCATTTATAACTATGATGTCGCACCATCTACCCTTAAGTACTAAATATGATAACCTGTCACTGATTCGAAATAGAAGACTGGCCCATATTGTAATCGAATTACCAGATTTAAAAAAAAGAAGAATGTAGTTACGCTCTCACTTGCACACAATGTAGACATGGCTATTTTAAAAGGGATGAGAGGGACGAATCCCAGGAAAGTATTATTTCATGTGCTAGGAAGATGAGCTGACAACAAGGTGGACGTTTTCTTGGAAAACCATAATACAGTAATACATTATGCAACGAGCCTATAATGGTAGTAATTAAGACGCAAGTATGATTGCTTATGAAACGAGCGCAAGTGAGTTTCATAATTTTCATACGAGCGTCTTAATTACCATTATAGGCAAGTTTCATACGACTTTTTTATGCTCGACCATATTTCTAACTTGAAAGTATTAAAAATTATGGTTATGTGCGAACTGACCTGAATTGTGAGATGTGCGCAAACGCGAAAGTATTGATTTTTTCCGAGGCCGAATTTCATTGACGTTGGCACAGAATAAGATGAACATTACTCTGGTATAACCTGAAAATTGATTTAGAATTGAAAAACGAGATGACGAATTGAATTTATTTGAATATTATTTACAATTAACTCTAATTATTATAGTAACAGAACATAACCTTCGGCGACAGTATTGGATTTCCAGCCTCCGTGACTTTTCGCTAATTGTCTTTCGATTGCATATCCGAGAATTATCGATATTTGCGGTTTTATAACGGTACACAGCTGACTTGTCATTGGCTGAGGTTTTATAACGGTACAAAGCTGATTTGTCATTGGCTGAACACCTGTACTTTAATGAGTAGGTGTACTTTAATGACATGCATTAAAGGACTGCTACCAGGTGTATAATTACTACATTTCGGCATGGTCGAGCATAAAACTTAATAAGGGTTTCGCATTGTGTTTCAACTTTCAATAGAGGTAGACTAGGTCACTCTCCTCATTTTCCATCTCTTTCTGAAGTGTTTGTGCATAGATTTCCCCTACTTTACCTGGTTTACAGTTAGAAAATAACAGTACTATTGTGCTTTTAAGTACTGTCATCTTCTGAGGAGTTGTGCTGAGAGGAATACGGTTCCGACTAGTCAAGCGAGGTACTGGATTGGGAGGGAACAGTGACAGCGGCAGTCTGGAAGGAAGTACAATCATACTGAAAACATTCGTCCAATTTACGAGAGCATCATGCCTATTAGTTTTCTAACGTATTTTTGGCGAGGTAGAGATACAACCATTCGTACTTACGTATTCAGAGAAGAAAAGTATTGTAGAAAATGTTATTTATTTGTTTGTTTGTTTGTTTCTTTGTTTGTTAATTAATTAATTAATTAATTAATTAATTAATTTATTTATTTATTTATTTATTTATTTATTTATTTATTTATTTATTTATTTATTTATTTATTTATTTATTTATTTATTTATTTATTTATTTATTTATTTATTCTGGTGAAGTTAAGGGCATCACACCACCAGAAATACAATTACAATAAAATAAATAAAAAGAAAAATCATAATAAAACTACAATAATATAAATGAAAAGAAGAATCATACTATAAAATTTAGTGATTAGTAGAACTGAATTAAATTTTTAATCAATTTAAATATACTGCAGGCCTACTGCTGAACTCACTTGAGAAGTAAAACTACTTGATTTGTATTTTAAGATATTACCAACAAATGATTTTCGCATGACATTATAGGAATCTGTTTTTCACGATACCAATCACACATATTCTAAAATTCCAATAGAATGAAACCAAAAACTTTTCCACAGCATGTTTCCTTAAAAATTACTTCTAATCGTGAAATATTTAATACGAGTAATTCATATAATATTAACATAGCTAACATCAGGGAGAATGTTTGAGCAAAAATTGCAACAGTATATTTAATATATTGAGAAGAAAACCATATAGGCCTAGGTAAACAATATGTACATGAAATATTCACACACTACTACAAACTGAAGACTGCATATTTTTGGACGATTAATACTTCCTACTCCGCTCGTCTCGGCTTGTCTGTAGCAACAAAAGAATCTACCTGAAACCCCCCCCCCCCGCACCGATGGCAAGAATACTTCAGGTCCCAGCGTTAAACTCGTCGGAGGAAGACAGTAAGTAATTTCCGAGAGAGAAATATTGTCGGAATTTTTAGTACTGCCCGTGTCCCACGTCCTGAACCGAGAGTTCCCTAGTGCTTATAACCACGCCTCTTAGGTCTGCTCGGACCGGCACGTCAGCTGCAGCGTGGCAGCACGGCAGCATATTACATGTTCTGAAAACATTATCCTATGCCATTGCAGGGGTCTTTACTGTTTATAATACTGGAGACACTAATTGTGGTTACCACTATCGCTATTATCTCTGATGGCAATTTCCTAAAATGTATATACACACTAGGCCACTCTTCGTTCAGTCTGGACAACTGCTGAATTACCATAGGTCAGCATTTCTCAAAGTATGTTCCGGGGTTCCGTGAGTCCTATGTGATTTTAAATTTTATTTTATACTTTTTTACTTGGTTATTTAACGACATTGTATCAACTACTAGGTTATTTTGCATCGATGGGATTGATGATAGCGAAATGGTGTTTGGCGAAATAAGGTCGGGGATTCGCCAAAGATTACCTGACATTCGCCTTACGGTTGGGGAAAACCTCGGGGAAAAAATCCATCCAGATAATCAGCCCAAGCGGGAATCGAACTCGCGCTCGAGCGCAACTCAGGATCGATAGGCAAGCGCCTTAGCCGACTGGGCTGCTCCGGTGGCTATTTTATACTTAGTGGATATTATAAAAATATATAAATGTTACGAAAATATGAATCAATAATAACGTGAAACCTCCGATGATAATAATAATAATGATGATGATAATAATAATAATAATAATAATAATAATAACAATAATAATAATAATAATAATAATCCAAGAATATGCGTAATAATAATAATAATAATAATAATATGTTTAATGAACATCTAAAACGGAAAATACCCATAATACTTATCACTTTCATCACTGGATTCTCTGCGTATGTGTTCACTAAAACAAAATATCGAAAAGACAAAATGCAGAAGTACAGTAGAAAAGAGACTACAACTTTCCGCCATAATACCAGATTGCAGGCTTAAATAGCAAATACATTCGTCCCACTGAACAGAATTATTGAGATACTAGCTTTCACTTGTCTGTTAATTATTAAATACTAATAAAATATTACAATGATTCCGCAATTACAGTTTAGATTAAAAGGGGTTTCGCGGTGGAAAAAGCTTGAGAAATACTGCCATTGAAGAAAGAGTTTACGGATGTGTACACATGATAACCATAATCGCGATTAGGTCGATAATCTCGAGTAGAGACTGTAGTCTACCACTGGTATTAGTATTTAGTTACAGGAATTGATGAGGACATAATCTGTTTTGTGAGGGGATAGCCTATACATTCGCTTGTCCATGGCTGATCTTGCTCCATAGCTGACGAAAGGAATCCTGAAAAGGCCGATGTGTTGAACGTAGGATAGTAGGCACATGCGGTACTCAGCACCTCCTACTCCCCCCCCCCTCTGCGTCTCGCCCCGCAAAGAAACAGCTCAGGAAGTGAGTCACGGGCAGTACGAGTTTGTATTAACAAAATAATAATTAATATCAACTACAAAGATTAATTTTAATCGACTCGATTATTCGATTAAATATTTTGATCGATTAAACTTACAACAGAAATTGATCGATTAATCGATTTGATTAATCAATTAAATCCCACAAAACTAGTTAAAATGGAATAACACACTGTTGTAATTAACAAAGGTTGAAGAAACGGGGCTTAAGATTGAAAAGAAAGAAAAGCAAAAATTTAATTTGCACTCGGTAGGTCTAGAATCCAAGAACCTCGGTTTCAGTGTTAATCATAATAACCACTTGGTCATGGAGGACGACTATAAGGGTCTGTAAATAAAGCATTACCAGTCACGGCAGTGGGCACGCGGTCAGGAATGTCCTCTTTAGGTGGGAGCTGCAACCTGCTCAGCACGTGGGAATTCCTCACGCTCCCTGGACAGACTGGTTCACGTTGCGGCGTGATATATTGCAAGTAGGGCAGACAGAAGAACCACTGCTGGGCGTGCAGCGAGGGCAAAGGGCAAGTACGAGGCGTGCCCATCACAACAGAGGCGGACGTGAATGAATTAATCTGGAGCTGCAGGTAACCGATCTCTCTGCTCAGAGCCCGTGGGCGGGCATCGTGTGAGTCAACCGTGCTCGCAGCGGGATCTCCAATGCGGGCAATTAGCAGTTTTGGACTAACGATAGTGGAATGGAATTTGCATAGTCAGTCCGAAGGAAATACCAAAGATGTTGTACCCGTACTTGAAAAGATTAAAATGTTTCATTCTCTCTGTAGGCTACATGAAATTGGTTTTAAATAAATCGTTATAACTATCGTAATCATCATTATCATCATTAGGGGGCGGATGTTGATGAAAAATCATTTTATTTTTCACATTAGGATGATACCTATTTAATATAGGAAATCCTTTCTGTGTTAACATCAACGTAAAAAGTAATTTCTTATTTGCAATTTTTGACGTTTTTGAACTAATAGGTCATTTTTATATTTTTTTCGGCATTTTTCGGTCGTTTTTAATACTTTAAAGCACTTTTAGATCATTTGGAATGCATTTTACTTTCTTCTTTACCGATAGGCCTGTTAAATCATTCTCTAACCAAATAGGTCAGTAGTAATTGCCTACTGAATAAGTGAATAACAGTAAAGTTTGAGTTTTATAGTTTTGAACAGACTCTAAAGTCCATCCCTCATTTCACTGAAGGCTTCACTTCACACAACGGAAGTAATATAAAATGCTTGACAGTAGCTTAGTTTAAGTGAGGACTTTGACCGCTACTTTATCTTTTGTCAGTACGAGGGTGTCTTTAGAATTTATGCTTGGAAGGGGGGAAACTTTCACCATGTCCTGGACAGGACGTTTTGTCCTCAACATGGTTCGGAAGGGATGTCTACTGTAGTAGACAGGATTTTTAACACAGGGATTGCAAGGATGCACGCTGCGCCCACAATTTGTGTTGTCATTTACATTCCCTCATCTGGAAGACCTGGTAATAAAAGTGAAGCGCAGGAGGAGTAGGAGACGGAGAATGAAGGCACTGACATGGACCACCCCTGATTGAAAAACATTGCAAATTCTCATTAAAATCTATATTTTTCCCCTAAAACCTTCATTTTGTTGCATGTTCTTTTCCTTTATCTTAGCCAAATTCCAGGAAGTTGCATCCTCTCTCCGAAATTTGCAGGGCAGTCATTGAAAGAAGGTGACTAATTTTTAAGAAGTTGTGGTGAGAATACGATGAATAATATTTAAATGTCATTTCATTTTAATTTCGTGTCATTTTTCCATTAGTTTAAGGGCATTTTAATGATCATTTTAAGTAGATTTTTAGGTCATCAACATCCGCCCCTAGTCATATCACATATAAAAAACAGCCAATGTTTCCCACAAACACTTGTTATGTATAATAACCGGGCGCGGCCAGTCCCGTTATGTGAGACGGTTTTCGCCCCTCTCTTTCCTCCCACCTACCCGGGAATTACTGGATTGTGATGTATGCATTCGAGGTAAGTTTCCAGTTTTTCATTCATTTTGGTTTGTTGCAGTTATCGCGTTATCAGCACTTACGCGAGTGCGATGTCGAGTAAAAGAAAACGTGTTGTATCCATAAAGGATAAGTTAGAAGCCGTGAGACGTGTGGAAAGTGGCGCAATCTTGCGAAATGTTGCTTTCGATTATGGAGTAGGAATATCAACCGTCTCTGATTGGGTTAAATGTAAATTCAAACTTTTGGAACATTTCTGCAAAATACCGAAACGAAAAACAATGAAAGAAGCTCAATTCGAAAAAATAAACAAGCCCGTGTTTCTTTGGTTTACGCAGCAACGTGCAAAGGGAATATCATTGTCAGGGCCAATCATTCAAGAAAAGGCTAGATTATTAGCGGAAATATTGGGGGAAGACGGTAAAAATTTCTGTGCTAGTTTATAATTTACATGCTTATCGATCTCTTTTCCTTCCCAGTTTTACCGAAAATATTTCTCATCGATCATCCGAAAAATCACGTTATCCGAAATGGCTCCGTCCCCTTTATTTCGGATAAACGGCGTTCTACTGTATTTGGCAGCCGTTCAAAACAATAAAACATTGTATAATTTCAAGGGAAAAATTATTCCGTGGCCGGGTATCGATCCCGGAACCCTTCTTTTAGCGCACGAATGCTCTACCGACTGAGCTACCCCAGGAACTATACACGCCTTTGTGACTTAAATTGTGGCTTTCTGTAACGTACCTACTGTAACGATTATATTAAGTCACTGTGTGGATTCAAAGTTGGGTTTCTGGCGTCTTGTCAGCCCATTTGAGTTACGTGGATATAAAGGGAAAAATTGTGACGGTGTCTTGTATAGTTTCTGGGGTAGCTCAGTCAGTAGAGCATTCGTGCGCTAAGCGAAGGATCCCGGAATCGATACCCGGCCCGGGAACAATTTTTCCCTTGAAATTATTCAAGTCTGCATCATAAGGAGCTCCTAGCTGAAAGCCAGATTTGCTTAATAAAACATTGTCTTCATCCCCTACTTCAATGACTGAGACCTATCGTTAGTTTCGTCCTAACTCTGGCGAGGAATTCGAATCAAAATCAGATATTCACAAGTATTACAGCAGAAGCTTGTAGTCACGTGATCTGCATGCGAGCTCGACTCGACCTCATAATCCCTCTTGAGTTGATTATCTGGTTAGGTTTTTACCCAGGACTCGGGACATTTTCAGAAACCGGAACGCTCTGTCATTTTAGTGGACACGGTACTGTTGATGACGACGACAAAATTAATGACCAGATGACGCCGAGTATTACACAGTCTATTGTATAGTCACAAAGCTCAATATGTAGGGAATATGCATCCATAGATAGTTGCTAACCACTAGGATCGCTACTATCGCCTCATCGCAGACAATGCGAAATAGTACCGGCACAGTCTATTGTTCTTAGTACCATCACAACTCAAGCTTCGTGACTGTATATACTAGACTGTGGTATTACCATGAAATATTTAAAGGCCTATAGACATCAATTGATATTGTGACAGCGACGTGAGATTCGAACTCACGACCAGCGTCCCGCAAGAGAGCAGATCGCGCGGGCTCCACGGAGCACTGAGGGATGGCGCGCGGCGGAGAGAAGAGAGGGGAAAGGGCCTACGCGGCGAGGGAGTTTGCACTCGCATCTGGTGCTGGCAGAGAAAAGAAGGATCTGGATTGTTCTCTGGAGTGCTATCTCTGGACACGCGTGGAATTTTCCAGGCTACGTCGCTGTGGTTATAAAAGAAGAAACGCGAGCGAACCTAGGCAGTTTTCAGTTTATTCAGTCAGTGAGTAAGCCAGAGCAAGCAAGCCAGTCTTGTGTACCGGAGTTCGACTCGAGTGTGCGTCCGCAACTGCGTCAGCATCCGAAGGCCTGAGTTCGAGTGCAGTGGACCGCAGTTGGAGGGACCTGAGTTCGAGTGCAGTGGACCGCAGTTGGAGGGACCTGTGTTCGAGTACAGTGAACTGTCTCTGAAGGTCTGTGGTTCGAGATACTGTGAACTCGAGTGACTGAGCTAGAAGAACTGTGAACTGACAGTTCTGATTTGTAAATAGTGCTTTGTAAATATTAGTTAAGATTAACAGTTCATTGTTGTTCGTAATAGTCCAAGTAAATTGTCATTGTCGTTTGTGGAGTGCAATAACGAACGCTGTGTTGCTGTGCGGAGAGCAAATCCCATTGTTGACGAGAGCGTTTAAGGTGAATTGTAGAAAGGAATTATTGTTGAGATAATAAAAGTTACATTGAATGGCATTATCAAAGCAGTGTGTACGCGTTAGAAAACGATTATTTCATGACAAATGGGAGGAAGAGTTTTTTTTTTTTTTGCTGTTTAGAAGGGGAGAACATACGATGTATGTTATGCTCGAAAATCCTATTAGGCATTAATAAATTTAATATACAACGACATTACTCCTTATGTCATAAAGAACATGCTGAATTAGAAGTTAATACAAATTAAATGTTATTTTTCGTACTATTCCGAAGAAAATTTATGATCTTAACATTTGCATAGTATACTAAATACGACATTATACCTTAAACACGCTGCATTAAAAGGTACGAGGAATTAAATTTGTTTGTACGTATTATTTCCAAAAGAAATTTAAAATATATATTACATGTGCGTAGGAAACGAAATATGATTTTCTGAAATTATTTTAGGTCGAGAACGTGCAAATCTATTAAGTAATCTTGATAAACGCCAGAATATTCAAGAAAATAAACGTAGACAACGTGATGGAATATTATTGCCTATTTACGCAATTTCTCGCCTGTGATTTAAATCAATTCAATGATGGAGAAATAGTAAAGAGGTTTATGATTAAAGCTGCCGAATTAATTTGCCAAATTGAATAAAAGTTTTCGAGTCTCTCACGTTAACCAAGCGCTTTCCTAATAATTCGCCACTGACCGCCTTAGCGATTACGATAAGGTGACGCAGGTCACAGCAGTTTATATTTCCCATCCTACTCTGCAGTCTCCTCTCCTAGTAAACAAACTATTTCAAATCGAGTGCCTCACGTAACCGAAAATTGTGCCCATGTATGTTTTAGACAAACCAGGTACATCATCTTAATCTATAGACTTTTCTGTCATTTTTCAACATAGTCTCCATTTCTTTACGCACATTTTTCTCTCCGTTCTGTAAGTTTGAAAATTCCCTTGGTGTAGAAGTCTGTTTCATTTTTCCTAAGACACTGACGCACTGCTTTCCGGATGTCCTCCAGCGTCTCGTAGCGTTGGCCTCGCAGCTGCTCCATTACAGAACCGAAAAGATGGTAGGCGGAAGGTGCCAAGTCGGGACTGTAGGGAGTTTCCGGAAGAGTTTTCCATCCAAATGTTCTGATTTTCTCCACGGTGACACGATCAGTGTGAGGCCACGCGTTGTCATGTTGGAGGATGATCTTTCCAGGGCGTTTCTCGCGCAATGCACGACGGAGCTTCAAAACTGTCTGAATATAGCAGACAGTATTTATGATCTGTCCAGGTTCAAGAAATTCAGCCAAAATGCATCCCAGAACTCATCAACTCTTTCCTTGTTGCGTTCCGTGGAGGCAGTTCGAGGGCTACAGCTACGAGGCTCATCTTGGATGCTCGTGTTCCTACCTTCGAAATGTTTCACCCGTCTCCTAACACTGCTGGCGCCCATGCACACATCTCCGTATGCACATTGAAGTCTGAAATGAATTTCAGCAGCAGATTTTTCTTCTTTAACAAGGGATTTAATGACAGCACGCTGTCGAAACGAACCATCGTTGTCGACAATTTTTCAAACATTGCCTGTGGCCGCATGATAGATGTTAACGACATCACAATATGAAGAGTTCGCGGGAAAAACGATGAATGTCACATTTCTGTTAAGGATTAGATAATGATCTAATTGAGTCTATAACTACAAGATGTAGTGCTGTTTCTATAGAAAATAAAGGAAAGGATTACTGTATTAGTGGTGATAATTCTCCTTTTTACCATTTTTCATAAAAACAACATTAAATTTCATCCATTGAATCCATTGAATTAGATAATGACATCAAACTTAACAAAACTGTGACATTCATCGTTTTTCCCGCGAACTCTTCGTATGTCAATACATAGTGTAAAGTCTGTAGATTACGATCATATAATCGTTTTTGTTACATTGTTGAAATTGAAATTATATCATTGTGTTGCTCATGACTTCCTGCTGCTATAGCTGCCCCTACCCAGTATCTGCTTTAGTTCATTCATCAACTTCGGTTACTGCAGGTGTTTTTACACCCACACATTTCGACTTAAATTGTTGAAATTATTTAAATGTACATTTTTCCGAATCGTTGTATAGGGAGAGCAGGTCCAGTTGCTCGGCCGGCACGTTCCCCAGATATTACTCCAGTTGATTTTTGTGTTTGGAGTCATATTAAATCAATTGCTTAAGAAACAGCCATAGACACAGCTGATTTACGAACTATGGGACAAAGCAAGCCTAAGTACAAAAGTCAGATCCAAGCCAAGCCTACCTTGTTTCGTGTGTTTTCTGTCTTGAACAAGGCGCTGATCTTGAGTAACGCTGACTTCACTTTGAGATATGTTACATTTGTGAAATTTCCTAGAAATCCTTACATATTCAGTGATATCGATGAGAAACATTATTTTAATGACAACAACAATAATGAACGTGATCAAAATTAAGGTAAATGAGCTTGTACGTACGAAGTTTTCGAAGTTCTTAAAAAATAAATCAATATTTTTAGCTTTTGGGGATGAGACCCGCGAAAGGATATGAAAATTGAGTCGCGCTCTATCGACTACCTTGGACCCGTTGCTCGGAGCTGTTTTTCTTACGGATTCCGGTATAAAAAATAAGGACGACAATATAAATCGAGATAATTAGCAAAACCCCCCGGTCAGGTTTGCGAAGGCTTCATTAGGCAGCTGTAGATTCATGTCCTCTCGATATTTACATATCGGTTACAACAGTTCAAACGAGATCTTCTGTTGTTTTTTGTAAGCATGAAATGTCTTTAAAAAGAAACTTGATTCTGTTATTCAAATAAGACTGATATATTATAAATAAAAACAGATGAAGAGGACAAAATCATGAAGTTAATTGTGAAAAGAAACCGGTTGGTTCATATTGAATTAATCATGCGATCCAGTGATTTCATTATTTGATTTTTACAACCTTCAAATCTTAATGATTTTACGATACTGATATAAGTTAGGCTACTTGATTGATATGGCTGTATATTTTGTTAGGAAATAATCAATCCGATATTCAATAAAAATTGATGCGATTATTGTTCTCTAAATCCCCACGGAACATGCTAACAGTAATTTCTGGTGACAATATAAATATGCCTACTTTTGTTAATTCTCGCAAATAAAGAAGTTGAGATCCCTTTCTATCTACTGACTAGGCTGATTCAGAATTTCATTAAAATTCCAAGTCTCACCATTGGCTAATTTTGCTTTAAACGGTTATTAGTAAAGGCCTTACGGTATTGTACAGTACGCTACTTTCGCCGAAGAGATTATAATAATTTGATAACTAGGGGGCGGATGTTGATGACCTAAAATCTACTTAAAATGATCATTAAAATGCCCTTAAACTAATGGAAAAATGACATAAAATTAAAAGAAAATGAAATTTAAATATTATTCAAAGCACTCGCACCACAACTTCTTAAAAATTAGACATCGTGTTTCAATGACTGCCCTGCAAATCTCGGAGAGACGAGGCAACTTCCTAGAATTTGGCTAAGATAAAGGAAAAGGGTATGCAACAAAATTAAGGTTTTAAGTGAAAAAGTGTATATTTTAATTAGGGTTTACAATGTGTTCCAATCATGGGTGGTTGATGTCAGTGCCTTCATTCTCCGTCTTCCCTTCCTTCCACTCTTCACTTTTGTTACCAGATCTTCCAGGCTAGGGAGTGTGAATAACAAAACAAATTGTGGGCGCAGCGTGCATTCTTGCGATCCTTGTATTAAAAATATTGTCTGCTACAGTAGACACCCCTTCCGAATCATGTAAGGGACACAACGTCCTGTCCAAGACATGGTGAAGGTTTCCCCCCTTCCAAACATAAATTCTAAAGACACCATCGTAATCGACAAAAGAACAGTAGCGGTCAAAGCCCTCGCTTAAACTAAGCATTTTATATTACTGTACTTTCGTTGTGTGAAGCGAAGCCTTCAGTTGAATGGGAGATGGACTTTAGAGTTTGTTTCAAACTATAAAACTCAGACTTCACTGTTATTCACTTATTCAGTAGATAATTACTACTGACCTATTTGCTTGGAGAAAGATTTAACAACCTGTTTTTAAAGAAGAAAGTAAAATGCATTCCAAACGATTTAAAAATTTTCAAAGTATTAAAAATGACCAAAGAATGCCGAAAAAACATAAAAATAATCTATTAGTTCAGAAACATCAAGAAATTCAAAAAATGTAATATAATAAATTAATTTTTACGTTGATATTAACATAGAAAGGATTTCTACATTAATAGGCGTCGTCCTAATGTGAAAAATAAGAAGGTGACTTTTCAGCAACATCTGCCCCCTAGTGATAACATTCAGTAGTTTATTGATAGTGTAACCATGGATGTTATGGGTAATAATGATGAGTTCTACAAAGATGATGAAAATGTAACAGAATAAATGGAAATATCGTGAGGAAACCTGCTCCAGCACCACTTTTGCCTGCCATGAATTCCACTTGGTGTTGCCACTATTTGAAGCTGGGTCTCTAGTGTGAAAATTCAACAGTTAGGCTAACGACTTACAGAGTTTTCTTACCATTAGGCTTGTCTACTTGTATGCAGACGCTAAGAATAAAATACATCAGCAGACAAATTCATTACTCTTCGTCGAACGGAATATTTAGGCTAATAATGTTGTATACAGGATGAAAAGCAATTAAACCAAAAATCTTCGGGATGTTGTATGGGACACCAAAACAAACAGTTTTCTCTAATGTCATATTGTGCTGTGAGGCAAAATTTCGCGAGGACACCAGATCTTAATGTAACACAAATCATTGCCATGCTTTATTGCTTGAGTCTCTTATAAAACATTTACACACCAAAATCACTGCAAAAGATGTTAAAAAACATTTACACACCAAAATCACTGCAAAAAAAAAACTTCAAAATTATCTCCATTGACCTATACACAAACGTTACATTGGCAGGACATAGATTGTCTAAAGTGGTGAAAGACTTCAGGATTATCGTTTATTTTCCCTGCTGCAGCAAATATCGAGGCCACCAGATCATCTTCTAATTCAATTGGGGTTGCGTAAACAAGATTACGTATCTGTCCCCATACAAAAAAAAAACATAGGAGTCAAATCAGGAGATCGAGGAGGTCAAGATACAGAGCCGCCTCTGCCAATCCACTTCCCTGGAAAATGTTCAAGTAATCACACACACGATGTGAATTTGTAGATTAGTCATGAATTGAAGAATGGATACGCCCTCTGCCGGTTTAATAAAGCACTGCATGGGCCAAGACGTAGAACAAAATGTGAATTTGTAGAGTAGTCATGAACTGAAGCACGCATACGTCTTCTGCCGATTTAATAAAACCTCTAAAGAAAGTATATTTGAGAAAATCGTTTGTTTGGTGTCCCATATATCCTGTCTGTTTAATTATTTCTCACTCTGTATATATGAAATTTATATGAAATACATTTTACTTCTAAGAAAATAAGTGATGATGGAAGATCCAAATTCAGACTTCATCTCATACCAAAATAATTTAATATAATATATTCGTAGATGGAGATAAGACAGACTTATTTAAGTTTAATAACGAGTAATATGTCTGGAAACTAGGTTCCATTTAGTATTGTGTCCTTCGGAAAGTGACATGGACAAGTAAGGTACAATTCATACAGACAGGACGTGGTTCAGACGTCGGGCGGAGGCATTATGCGGACATGACTGAGCAAAGCATACTGAAGAGTCAAAAACCCTTGACACGCTTCTGCGTCGCACAACTTTCATAATGTCTTCAGACGATGAGGATGTCCTGGCTTTGGTACAACTCCCTAATATTAAAAAACAAAAGATTTTGAGTGCACTCTTTGTGATTGAAAAAGAGAAGGAATATATGACATATTCGACGTGAAGAAAGAATTGAACATGTATCCAGACCATTTACAGGGTTTTTATAGAATGTCCCACCAATGTTTCTATATCATATTACAAAATCTTTTCACAAAATTGAATATGAAATTCAAAATCGTCGCATATTTTCTTTTGCAGTCGTACTCCACATGTCGCTTTGAAGGATCACTCGTGACTGGAAAGAGACGTAGTGCTGGTTTCGGAGTGGCGTGCCCCCCTCCCGTCTTCTCAGCATGCATTGATACGTTTGCTTACATGGGAGAGACTCGGAAAGTCATAATAGAGCTAGAAAGTTGGTACAAAATTTGTGTGAGCTTGGACTATATCTCTACCGAATGAAAAGTAGCAGCGCAGTGCAATGAACCAGAACGACAAACGTGTACTGTACAGTAGGATAGAGTGAAAATATGAAGTTTATGGAATCAAAATGTAATACCAGGGAAAAGTTGTGGTTTGATATCATAAAGAACAATGCAAAATATTTTTTCTCTAGCTTAATATTTAGAGGTGCCCCAAGAGCACCATAATTTGAAATTTTCACAAAATTTGGAGGTTCGGATTTTTTAGTGAGAGAACATTCTCAAGTGCTTTAATCTGAACAGAATACCAGGAAAATATTAAAAAAATACATGTTAAAAGACTCTGCATATTTTTGATCCCCTGTTATTTCGTCTTGAAGTGTCACAGAAACCTCAATTTATAAGAAAATTGGGCACAATCACAAAACTCTTAGGTATGATATAATTAATGAAAAGGGTAGGCGGAAACTGCACACTTTGGTCCGGAAACTGCACACCGCTTTTCGAGGGACCCAATAATCCTATCCGGATATTGCACACTGATCACAAGGGTTTTACTAATCCTACCCGGGAACTGCACAATTTAATATATATATATATATATATATATATATATATATATATATACTGGGTGTTCATTTCAAAGTGTGTCATGACGTCACTGTTGTTGGGTCACCGATTTGAAGCGAGTTTCAGCTTATATGTTAGAGAAGTTGCCTATTATTTAAGGCGTTCTTCAATCTGAACTTGAGAACGTGTACGGTATAACTTGAACGTCGTAGCAACAGATGGCGGTCTGTACGGTCTGTGTGCTACCATAACCTCTTTCGAACTGTGTTTTGCGCCGGTAAGTCGTACGCAGGGTATTTGTTATCATCGGTTGCGTATGGTAACATTCCACAACACAAATCAAATGCTCCGTGTCCATGTTGACCGTCGAAGTTAATGTCAACAAATACGTAAGTAATCGTCTTAACCCTCTCCCCATATCCCGACAGTACGTATTTCCAAACAGTTCACATTCCTGCCACTACCGGCGTTACCGTACTATCGGTACGTACTCTTCAGAATGAACCGTACTTGCTAGGCAACTTCTCTGCCTCATAGGTTATACACCTCTGCGGAAGTGTAGGAAGATTGAATTCTCTAGGCTCATCGGCTAACCACATGACGGCATACAGCGAGCCATGACACACTTTGAACTGAACACCCAGTATATATATATATTTATATATATATATATATATATATATATATATATATATATATATCTTTTGCATTTGGCTGACTTTATATTGAAACTTCGCTTACTTCCTTCCTTCATTGCTTTGCAGTTTAATATGTCTCAGTTTGTATGTCCAAAAGTTGATTTACGAATTTATACAATGCAGGAGGACTGCTGTAAAAACTGACAATAAAATGCTTGTGAAATGATTGTTATGCGAGAGGTCGACGCAATCATGACTGCCCATACAGTAGGCGGGAAAATTGCATCTTCGGAGATGTATACATTTCTGGTAAATAATGTGCAGATTTCTCAAGTCTAATAGGCTATCTATCAATTTTACCTCAACCAGTTTCATAGCGAAGAAATCCCCGATTTCCTCTGGATTCAAATACGTTATGCCAAAAACCATCCTGAGCTACTGTCCTATCTCACTGTCTTCTTTGTACTCCTTCGCCAGTCCTACACACTGTATTTTACGCCACCATGCTTGCACAAGATGGAAGCGGCATCCTACGAGTGTAATAGGAACATATTTCCAAGTTTTCACCCCTGCAGCAGTTCAAAGTCTATTACTACATTAGATGGAGTGAAGTTTTTCATTCCTTGGCTTTATAAAATTTACAATCCTTATACCAGCACTAAATTTCCCCAATCACTTTCAGATATAAACAAACGCTCCATTTCGAACAAAATTAAAACACTTTGATAAATTAAAACTATGTGTAGTATTGGCAAAGCAGGTAGAAAACATTTTGGTGTGCAGTTTCCATATGACCGTAATCCAGGTAGAAAATATTGGTGTGCAGTTCCTATATGACCGAAATCCAGGTAGCAAATTTTGGTGTGCAGTTTCCGACGCCCGAATGAAAATTCATTCTTCTTGTGTTGCAGAGTATTTAAATCAGAACAATGGCTCTAATTAATACAAGAAATCTGACCTTCTGTCATGTAGTCGGAATGCGGAAGGGGCTGAACCCATCACACTTATCTAGCTATCATGATGTAATGAAATATTATCTATGGTCAAAAATTAAATTAAAACCTGACTTAAAATCAAACGAACCTACTGTTGGAGAGATTTCAGAAAGAGTTACTATGAAAACTAAGGAAATCTGGGAAAATACATCTATTCCAACAGTCACTCATACAAGAATAGTACAACTGGTTCGTGCTTACCATGATGAATGCAGAAAAATACTGTATACTGCAACCCCAATTTAGTGTCTTCCAAATAAAGTTTAAATATGTGATTTTACAGCAATTTACTAGCTATATAATGAAAAACAAAATAATATAAAAAATATAGAAAAAGGCAAAAAAAATTATTTTAATAAATTTCAAAGCCCTTGGCGTACCTCAAAAATTAAATATAGAAACTCCATACTTTTCACATTCCTAAGTTAAGTGAAAAGACGATTTTTGCAACTATTACATTTAGAAAAAAAAGCTAAAAAAATATTCATGTAAAGATTCGCTTCACCCTACTGTACAATCTGTACAGCTGGGTGGTAACCAAATATGTGCTCCAATTGTCCATGTCCTTAGAACAAGAAAATAATAAACGAAAAATATAGAAAAAAAAACAATAATTTGTAACTGTAAACTTCGTAACTCCCAATCAAAAATAATTTACCCGTACATATAAAAATAGCATAAAAAATATACAATTATTAATCTAGTCTCATTATAACAAATAACAATGAACATTTTCATTTTATCAAAAGAAATACTCCTTTTATGTTCAGAAAAAAATATTTGTTCTCTGAAAATATTCGTTCTACGTCACTGGAGCAAATCTGAAATATGATACAGTATTTCTTATTATCATCAGATGAAAAACTACTTTGTGAATCTAATAGTGCGGCGGTACTCATTACGAGGCCCTCGGGCCTCATGTGGCTTTCGAGGACAGTTATTGTGGCTCTTGGAATAATTTTACTTTCATTACACTTACATCTAAATTCTAAAATCTACTAACTTCTAAGTGAGGCGTGTAGTTGGAAAATCAGATACATCACTTTTTTTTTTTTTTTTTCGAAAATGAGTTAATGTTATGATTCATATCTTCATATGATTCTAAAACTGTTATAGCACTATTATGCTCTAAAGCCAGATACATCACATGGATTTGTATGATGAAAGAATAGCATTGGTTGCAAATCCAGGTAAGTCATGTGAGTCTGTTACATCAAGGATTTGCGCATACGTTCATTGCGCATCAGTACAGTTCCCGCGCAGAAACAGCTGAAAGGAAAATGGCAAGACGTCATCAATAGACTTAACGAGTAAACAGATATTTTCTCTAATTTTGGAACAGTCATAACTTTGTCAGATAAAACATATGACAGGAAAAGGAGTGTTTCCAATATAGTGCGGCCACCAGCTCAGTGCCACTTACCATGTAAAAGATTTTTCTTTCAGTCGAACAAAAAGAATGACGTCCTGGTGAAGGATAAAGTTCACTACAGAAGTGAATCTGGTCAATACAAGATCATTTGTTACAAGAACAAAAAAATAATAAATATTGCATCACCAAACAAAATGCTGCCAGGAGTACAAGTGTTACAATTGAAAATAAATACTGCTTTGCTGACAAAACATTTTGGCAATGACTGGAAATCACTTAAAACATTATCCTACTATGCACGTATTATTAACAGTCTTTCAAATTTCTTCTATGAATGAAGAAGAAAATGTGGTTGACCATGAGTGTGAAAAAGGTGATCTGGTTGTTTAATAATTTAGTTTATTTTGTGATGAAAATGTAACAATTATGACAAATTAATTGTAATAATGTAACAGTGGGTTTAAAATAATACATTGTATATAATAGAATGGTTTTTTGCTTTAAAACCAAGATAAGTCCATTTATTCATTTGCAAACTCAGATAGATCATAGAACAATTTTCAAAACCAGACACATCAAATACATTTTCTCTATTATCTACTAATTACGCAATAATACCAGCGCCATACGTCATGTAACATTACAATATTACATAACAAACATATTCTCCAAGTATTAGCATTTTATCTTTTGGTGTATCGGAGATATAAATTTTTCTTTTATACTGAAAAATTATGTCTTAGTGATTTATCTCATTTTGCAACTAAACGCCTCAAGTATAAATATATCTTTATTAAAATTCTACAAAACTTTGGATATCCCTGTATCATTCATAGCAGTGAAGTGCGGTAGCGCATGTGTTCAACAATGCAATATATTAAATTTCTATGTTCAAGCTTATTGATTTTGATGAGGTGTATTAATACGTTTGTTTGGCAGACCGTTTGAATTTGTTCATTGTCGTGGAAGCTTTCAAAATGAAATACATATTTTTTTTAGTTGCTATGAACAAGCGACTGAATGCTCGGTTACCGTTATACTTCTATTCAGTTGAGCAGTTAATTGATAGTGGTAAGTTTATTGCAGTGCAGTTTTTAATAATGGCTAGTGTTTTTTTTTTTCGAAAGGAAAAAAAGAAAACTGGAAGAAGAAGGAAGAGCTTTTCAAACTAGTTGGGAGCATGATTTTTTCTTCATACCTGCTAAAAAGGAAAGCAGTATCATATATTTATTATGTCGTGACATAGTTCAAGGTTATAAACGATTTAATCTTAATGGGCATTATAATACCGTGCATTCAAATTCTGACAGCAAGTATCCTAAAGATTCTAAATTGAGTGCAGAAAAACTAAAAACGTCAATAGTGTCTGAACAAAGAATGATGTTTGCTACCGTAAGTGAAAATAAATTGACAACAAAAGCATCGTATCAAGTAGCAGAAATTTCAGCACACAAAATGAAATCGTTTACAGATGCAGAGATTTTTAAGGAGTGTTTTCTAGTCGTATGTGGCAAATTATTTTCTAAATTTCCAAATGCAAAACAGATAAAAAGTGGCATACTAAAGTTACAACTTTCTGACTCTACTTGTGTTAAGAGAGCTAACGAAATGTCGAGAGACATGCTCTTTATACTGTCGATGAAATTCGTGAATGTGACTATTTCAGCCTTGCTCTGGATTCGTCCACAGATATTGATTCCACCTCTCAGTTGCTTTTATTTGTCAAATAACGTAATAAGATAGCGATTATAAAGGAACAAATTTTAACTATAGGCCTAATACTTATGACAGGCAGACACGGGGAATAGATTTTTTTAAGCAGTTAAATCATTTTTCGACGAATACAAAATTGGCCTGAACAAACTTCTATCAGTGTGTACTGACGGTTGTCCCTCAATGGTAGGTTGTCATACAGGATTTATTTCTCTGGTAAAAAACATTTAAATAGAGACCAGTTATTAACATACCATTGCATTTTACATCAAGAAAATCTTGCTGCTAAATTTGACGAAACTTTCAAATCTGTGATGAAGAAAGTAATTAATCATTAGATCACGTGAACTAAATCATAGGAAATTCACAGAATTTCTCAAAGAGCTTAATTCACAGTATGATGATGTTATTTATTACAGTGAGCTCAGGTGTTTGAGTAAAGGAAGAGTTTTGGAACGATTTTTTAATCTTCGCCATGAAATAAAACTCTTTTTAAGTGAACTAGTTAAAGAATGCCCTGAACTAGACTCTTTTTCATAGTGGTTAAAAAATTGGCTTCCTGGCTGATACAACTGGAATACTGAATGATGTCCAAATTAAAATGCAAGGTACAAATAAACTTATTACTCAGTTGACAAATGCAATTTTTTCTTTAGAAGAAAAATCGAAAATGTACACAGAAGAAATTAGTAAGTTAATAATTATTTTACTAGTTTCTCATGCTTCCAACATCTTATTCAAGAAAACTCAGAGGAAGAAATAAACTTGCCACCATTTATAGAATTGCTGACTGTACTAAGCCATGATTTCAGCGCGAGATTTAATGATTTTTCGAAACCCATTTCGATTAGTCGAAAATCCCTGGTCAGTAACGACAGCAGATGTAACCGGATTGTCAATTTTTGGTCCTGAGATTAGAAATCTCAAAAATGAACTTATTGATCTCCAGCAGAATTCAGAACGAGAAGGTATTTTTCAAGAGAAACGAAAAACAAATTCAGTTTTAGAGTTTTGGAATACAGTTCCAGAAAAAGAGTTCGAAAACTTGGTGTCGTGTGCATATAAAATTTTGTGTCTTTTTCGATCAACGTATATCTGTGAAATGAGTAGGCTTAGACTCCGTATTCCAGCTACCTAAAGACTGAAGTTAAAGACACATTGGGTAGGCCTATATAGTACACCGAACACAGGTAATGCAACGGATAAGGATATAAACAAACGCGTCTCGTTGCGTCTTCGTGGAGTACAGTCAACTCCCGACATTCTGAAGCTATACTAGAAAATACATGCTTGAGCCGTGATGTTCATTTTCATCGTGATCTTTGCAGTGAATAATAACGTGCATTCGTAAGTTACGGAACTTGAATATATGCGGATGTCACTAGAAATGATTTTATATTACAAGAAATTCTTTCAATAGCACATGGCGTTATTAATGCATGATGTAGTACAGGATGTTCCTGTTGTCTGATATTTTTTGTGTTTCATTAGGATATTGCCTATGTCGCTAATCACTAAAAACCCACTAATTTTCTATGTAATTTTCTAGAAATTCTCTAAAATGTAGATTATTTAATTTATTAATTGGGATGTTGGCACTGAACATTATGGTAGGCTACACAAATCCATGCTAAATCTTTATAATTTAATAAGTTAATATCTTTATAATTTTCATATTTTGATGGTACTTGTTCTTTTGGATTACGTTCAACACAATTTCTGTGCCTTTTGGTATTGCAGTGCACTGTTCTTGTCAATTTACGTTTATTTTATACAATTCATATGAAATGTCTATATTGACAGTGAAAATATTAGTTCAAATGTCCTCAACTATGCCCTCAATATTATGCGCTTGAGCGTCTTACCCAAGGCATTTTACCTCTGCAATGAACCTTCAACCAGCCACAAAGATGTAGCTATTTAAATAATATGACTAGTAAGAGCAGTGATCGATAAGACTACTCACTATGACTGCGTCTCGGTTTTGACTTTCTAGAGCATACCTGCACAAACAGCGCTCAACGAGCACGCGCGCTCCTTTGGAGCGGGAGAGCCGTGTTTACCACTCGCCGAAACGGTGAGGAAGATACTCAGAATGACATAGACTTGCTATATGTAGAGGAGAGGGAAACGACCACTCAGTTATCTAGTGGAGTGCAGTGTGTGGGCCTATTCTCAGTAACTGTTTCACGTTGCTTACCTACTGCTACAGTACAGTGGAGGAATCTAAATGACGGATTTACAGCTCAAACTTATTGATCTCCAAGGTGACCTAAGGGTAAAGATCGTTTGAATAATACTACTAGCCTGGTTGAGTTTTACAAGACTAAACATTAGCAATAATATCCACGACTACACAGGCTGGCTGTGAAAATGACTGCTATGTTTGGCTCAACATTTAGCTTATATTTGTGAGCAACTGTTAGCTATTATCATCTTTAATAAAGGCAGACATCGAACATCTGTAACTCATGTTTCATTACGATCAGAAGGCTACTGTTCCTTTCAGCTGCTAACAGCATAAACCTCGTTTTGATGTACTGATAAATAAAAATATAACAAAATGATATTGTACATTTAAGTAGCTATAGAATTTATATTATTTCTGTAAAATATTTATTTATTACTTAATAATAGTCCAAGATAGTTTTGCAAACACCGAACGGGAATTCATTTTCTAAACACTCGTAATAATACTTCCTTTTGTGTATATTTTGTACGAGATCACCCCTTCTTCCAGTCCACCCTTATACAGAGCGCAGCTAATATCTGCATTCCGCTCATGAGCTCTGAGCCGGCTCGGAGAGCGCAAACCTTGTGCAGGCCTATTCTAGAGGATGCGGGCAGAGGATGCGTAACTATTTTGTATACGAATGTACCTATACCTATGCTGTGACGTCACATATACTTCGAATCAGGGAACCTCATTCCAGTTTATAGGTAACTGACTTACAAAGTCTATTTATTATACTGAACTTGCTGTCAATGCTTGCGTAGTAAAATATTAACATATTTTTTTTTAAATATTGACGTTTATAATTACCTGAAAACTAGAAAACCCACTGCAGCATTTTTCTATGGCACAAGCTGACGCAACCGTGAGCAGACAAACAAGTGACATCATTTTGTTTACCTACTAAATTATTATCGAGGCCACTTATTTCTAGACTTGTATTTGAAATCCATAAGTCCAGGAAACAGGCGGCTCTTGTTGTCTTTGTAAACATTTGCATTTTAAATATGTGAGATCGTTGTCCATGGCCATAAATATGGGAAAGCACCTGGTTATCACATGCAGACATGTTATCGCCGTTACGAGTGAACAGTCTAGTTCTTTTCTACAACACTTGCAATTTCTTATCTGGCCCTACTTCCATGGCTTGCTGTCAGGCAGGAGTGTCCAGTTTTCAGTTGTTTTGCACACTGAAGTGGTACCCAAGCATGAAAATCTAGTAGGCCTACAAGGAATAATTCAGCAAGAACTACCAATTGAAGAGACACCGCGTAACTGCCCTTAATTTATCAGAAATAGTCTCTGTATTGAAATACATAGTTCCATTTTAATCATATACTTGATGATTTCAATGCCGATTGTCCGTAAAGATGGGAGCCCTAACCTCTCGCCACCCTCTGGGTCGATTTAGCTTGTCGTGAGGTTGACTTTACCTTTACTTATGATTTTAGTAATAATTTTTATCAACAGTAATCTCACTAGAGGTTTTGATTTATCTAGAGAAAATCAAAACTCGAGTGGGATTTAATTGAATATTACATGATTAGAAGAAACTATATAAAGATTAGAAGTAACAAAGTACTCCAATACAATAAAATATTAATTGACTTACGAAAATACAACTGTCTTCAAATGTATTACTGTACCATCTCAACATTACGCTAGATGGCAGTAGTGTGTTATGATTAGCTGTGCCAACTATGGAATCTTCATTGAACTCTGTGGACGGTTACCAGTCAAGAAGGCTTTGTTGATTCAGTTTCATTTTTATTAAAACATTTGCATTCCACTTCAATCATCCGGATCCCAGTAATCAACGTCACTTGACATGATTTTCCATAAATCTTAGTATCAGACAATCTCTGATACGTGACCATCCATAATATCATATAGCAGAAGCTATAACAAACATAACCTAAATAATATAAACGAATGTTAGAAAAGTTCTAATTAGGGATGATGAAATAAACAAGAAACGTTTTAATTAACGATGATGGATGAAATAAAAAGTAAACATGAATAATTTTAAAAGAAACAATTATTGAAAGTACAATTTTTAAATTTGAATGTTTTAGTGGTTGGTGGTTCAGATGATGTTATATTGGACGTGTGCGTAAAAGAAGTGAACCCGTTGATGTACATGGTGTATCCCTCAACTTATTCAGGATTTCCGAATGGTGCTCTCCATTTATTTGTAAATAGGGTTTCAGGGACCTATGCATAGCTATGACCAGTGATCTTTATTAATTCTTGTTCTTGAATGCCAATGCGAGTCATATTTGAAAGTGCTGTGCATCGACTGTAGTGGTTTGTATTTTTTTTTTTCACGTCCAGACCAGTGCAGTTTGAAATGTTGGCACACAAAGAAACAAATGCTAGGGTAGTGATAAAAATAAACAAATGCTAGGGACGCGATAAAATTAAACAAATGCTAGAGAAGCGATAAAATTGTCCGATAAGCAGCCATGATTAGTTGAAAGACGTCCTTTCGTACCGTTTTATTGGTCAAAAGTAGTGTGACGTAGTAAAAGTGTAATAGTCAACAGTAATCTCATTAGAGGTTTTGATTTATCTAGAGAAAATCAAACCTCGAGTGGGATTTAATTAACTAGTACACGATTAGAAGAAAGTATATAAAGATTAGAAGAAATAAAGCACTCTAACACAATAAAATATTAAATGACTTACTGACATTCTATTTAACTAATGTTAGCTTCACCAAAACTTTTGAACGTAGCCGCCATTTTCAGTTGACTGTCTATGCTGTAAACAAATGACGATCGTAAGGCGTGTTTATAGTACAGCACCATGAAGAATTTGTAGTTTAAAATGTTGGCAAACAAAGAAACAAATGGTAGGAAGGTGATAAAAACAGAAGAAAGTACAGTGGAAGCTTTTAAGTTCGACAGAAAACAAGTTCGACATCCTATAGTTCGACTTCTTATGTAGGGGAATTAAACGACATTTCATACAAGTTGAGAGGATACGAAAGCGTTTCTTTCCCCTTCTACTTGCCCTGAGTTCGTCAGTAACAGGGCGGTAGCTGTTACCTCTCATACCTGCACCCCCAAAGTTGTACACACAACAAAATAAAATGTTAAATAAAGTATATAAGTGAATATAAAATACAGTGACACAGATGTTTGACAATTACATGATTGAGTATATTTTAGTGTCGTTCTTAAATATTTGCAACTAATATTTATAGTAAGGAATGTTAGTTTGTATTATAAAGTCAGGGGGGAGTGACACAGTGCAGATTGTCCCATTGTATGTGTTGTAGAGTAGCAACTAGCGGTGGAGAAAACATTTAACTTCTGCTCTCAGTAGCTTTTTAATGTGCCAGTTGATACAAACAGCAATAAAATGAAATATAAACGCTTAGTATAGACTTTCGAAATACAGATTATCAGTAAACATTTTCATTAATATAATTTTTCACTATGTTGAAAGTCAGTTATTAGTCGAACGTTATTAAGATGGATAGTAGCGTCTTCCCCTTCACTGATGGTTGAGAGTGTGAGTAGAGGGGAAGACCTATCAACCAAACTGAAATGAGGATTAGACACCCCCCACATATGGGCGCTAAGAAATGGGTTTGCCATTTGAATGGAAATTGGTTCTGTGTCTTGTAATGATACTTTTGTTAAAGGAAAACGAATATTTTAATGATTAGGATATCCATATTTAATCACTAATTTTAAATTAATGAACTCTTCTTTTTCTATTTGAGAATTGTGCCGTTTGTGAAACGAAACCCACTGTGGTACTAGAAGCGCATACACAAGTCTCGGGGCGGGCAGGAAATGCAAGTACAATACTGTATTCGTTGATGGATAACCAATAAGAATTTCTATTAATTTAACCTGCCACACCCACTACCCTTATTGGACTGAACTTTCAATTCTGTTCAGTCGACCTTAGGAGAGTCTACTGTATATAAAGATTAGAAGAAATAAAGTACTCTGATACAATAAAATAGATATTAATTGACTTACTAAAATTCTATTTCACTAATGTTACCTTCATCAAAATGTTTGAACGGAGTCGCCATTTTCAGTCGACTATCTATGCGGGAAACAAATTACGATAGCAAAGCATGTTTTATAGTACTGTAAAGAATTTTCAGTTTGAAATGTTGGCAAGCAAAGAAACAAATGCTAGGATATTGATAAAAACAAACAAATGCTAGGGAAGCATAAAATTGTGCGATAAGCAGCCATGATTGGTTGAAAGACGTCCATTCGTACCTTTTTATTGGTCAAAAGTAGTTGTTGTTTAGTCAACTGTCCGAAGACAGTCTGGCCCTCACAAGTGATACCAAAAAGCACCACTTATGAGAGTACTAGGCCAAGAAATAATAGGGTAGGGTGGTCAGTTCCTTTCCCCCTCCATGGCATACATCGCCGACTAGCTACATGTTACACTAGTCAGACTTCACATGCATACAAACAATTATTCTTCCTTGATACATATTTTCAAGTGAAATGTACTGCCTGATAATAGATGTACATAACAGCCAGAACCTACCAGAGGATATATTTATTTTACGTTAAACGAAGTAAATTAAAAATATAATTTTTTTTAACTCTTTGATTTAATTTTAATTAAATATTCAGTGAACACAGACAACAAGAAAAGCTTATTTCACTTTATACAAATCTAATTAGTGATTAAAAAATTTTCTGTTTGTCGTACTACAAGCATTTTCTTCAGCCAGTTAGAAATAGTTTCATCCCACTTTAATTTTTAAAGTAGAAACCGGTAAGCTTACATACAAGAAATAAAATTTTCCTTAAAAAGTTTACATTTCTCGTTGTCTCATCCATCTCTCGCATTACGCGAGCTGCATCTCTCCAGCAGACAATGACCTTTAAAGGGTTGTCAGAGTGCATTCCGTTTTAAAATTCCTTTACAAAACGAAGAGTTACATTTATTGGGATGAAATTTCTGCACATTGAAAGGACAAAACTAAAATCCTTTCAATCATTTATCATCATTATACACTGCTTTCTAAAGCTGAGTGAGAATATCGGGAATTAATTGAATGGTTTTCTCAAAATACACCATGAAATGTTTCATATATTTTTTTTTCTCTAAAAGGAAATAAAAACGAGCAAAATTGTATTAAACTATTTTGTTTGAAATATCACAAAGAATAACCCCTGACATTACTTACGGTACACTCTGTATAATGATTTTCCGGTTGCCAGAATGAAAGAACGTTCCGCGAGGCCGCTTGTATACAGCCCTAGACGAATGGCATAAAGTTATCCTCAATATAAGTGCCCAGTAAATGCAGCGCGTGGTTCAATTAGGATTCATTGGGTATTTAGTTCCGCATGGGTACCGGTTCAAGTATTGATGGCTGTCTTTATATCTTCGTCTCGAGAGATTGTTCTGGTAGAAGGACCCTTTTGTATCGTTCTTAGCCTTCTTTGTTGAAAGGTATTCATTAGTGGAAGTGTGGACGTGTCATAGATATCTCTGTATGCGTAACTAATGTCTTTGACCTGGGGCGCTAACTAGGTGCTTGACAGACAGAAATTATGACAAAAACGACACACAAACTGGCATTTTCTCAGTCTTACCTTATAGTTTTCAACAGGATTGTGCTGTACTAATTATATCATACAAATATTAGCTCTGTTATTCTTTTAGTGACATACAACACAAAAATGTTCATATTACCACAGTCTACTATATACTGTATAGTCACGAAGCTTGAGTTTTGAGGGTGCTAGAAACAATAGACTGTGCCGGTACTATTTCGCATTGTCTGTAATGAGCCGATATTAGCGATCCTAGTGGTCAGCAACTACCTAATGTTTGCATATTTACTACGTATTGAGCTTCGTGACTGTATATACTAGACTGTGATATTACTTACAGTAAATAATGTCTCCTCACTATACAGAGTGTAAGGGGTATAAGTGCCGTCCTTTTCACAGTCTTCGGGGACGGTCTACAGGATCAAAAAATGTTCACACAACATAGGGTCAAAACTTGATAGTTTTCCCAGAAAAAATATTTATTTTCTTATTTTATTTGCATTATACTGCTTATATCGTTAGTAAAATTACGAAAACAATTACGTCAGTAGATATATCTAGTTAATACTAGTTTAAACAAATATTTGTGTATATTATGGATTTATTAATTTGTCCTACAGAATAATCTCTGTAATGTTGACAATTAATATTTGAGGAGAAAATTCCGCTCCGGCGCCGGGGATCGAACCCGGGTCCTTGGTTCTACGTACCAAGCGTTCTGACCACTTTATTGTCAACTTTAATAATTAGTTAAATATTGCAGTTAGAAAATAGTACATTATGCAACGAGCCTATAATGGTAGTAATTAAGACGCGAGTATGTTTATGAAACGAGCGTCTTAATTACCATTATAGTCAAGTTTCATACGACTTTTTATGCTCGACCATATATCTAACTTGAAATTATTCATAAGTATTCATGTTATTCTTATCTGACTGAGGAGCGGAACTGACCTTGTGCAATACCTCGTAAATTGTGAGATGTGGGCAGACGCGAAAGTATTGATTTTTTCCGAGAAAGAAATGTCGACATTGACCTTGATATACTCTAGAGAGTAAAATAAACATTAATATTGATATAACCTTGAAATTGAATTAGACATTGAAAAACGAGATGACAAATTGAATTTATTTGAATATTATTTACAATTAACGCTAATTATTATAGTAACAGAACTGACTTTATTTCAAATATAGGTGATTTATTGTGCAATTGGTGAAATGAATTTGCGGGAATGTGCTTTGTGAAAGGCTGGAAGATGACGGTGAATTGATGTTAATTTGTGTGTTGTTTTTTTCGACTGAGTTTAATATTGTATTTGAGATTTCAGTTTTATTTTGGATCGATTCTTCAACATAACGTTCTGCGACAGTACTGGATTTCCAGTCTCCGTGACGTTTCAATGTTGTGATGTCTACTAAAATTGTCGCAGAACTCCTGCGAAAACAGTTGTCTTTCGATTGCATATCCGAGAATAATCGATACTTGCGCTTTCATATTGCTACAATGGTATTTTCTGATTGGTGGAACGCCTGAACTTTAATGAATAGGTGTAGTTTAATGAGGTCCATTAAAGGGCTGCTACCAGGTGTATAATTACTACATTTCGGCATGGTCGAGCATAAAAATTGTAAAGACATTTTTTCTTCCTTATGACATGAATAATCATCAGTTAAAATAATGCCACTTAGCCTACACCCCTTACATCCTGTATACTCTAACTACAGTATATCTGCATCCAAAGGAAAAAAATAGCATTTAAAGTAAAACACTTACAAAAAATAAAGATAGTGATAAATGACATGACAGTATACCAAGTACAAAATTTCAGTTAGGCCTATTTCAGATGTGAAATTCATACTTTTACAAATACAAAAGTTTAGGTTTATGCCTAGCACAATCAAACTCACCTTATTAAATAAAACCAGAAGAGAAACCATTTTAGAATTTTACGAAGCCTTGACAATACCAACTAATCATTTTGCATGTGAATTCTGGTCGTTACAAAGAAAGAAGTTAGACGAAATTGGGAGAGAGGAAAATGTTGCGAGAGGCTGCAGTGTACTGAAGAACAGATAAAAAGGAAAATGTAGATATGAGAAGAGAACTGAACATATTCAACCTAAATGACGAAGTAAGGGGTTATCAGAAACCATATTATAAATAAAGGTCTATACAAACAATAGAAGACCATCAAAAACCAGAAATAAACTGTTAAATTGCAAACTAGAGAGCCAGACACAAAAAGGAGGCTCGCTGAAGAGATGGAAAGACCAATTCAATTTACTTTGAAACCGAAACACGCCAATAGGTCTAGATCCTGCTGCTATTGTTGTTATTGTTGTTGTTGATGATGATGATGATGATGATGATGATGATGATGATGATGATGATAAAACAGACGAAGAAGAAATGGAAAAAATGACGAATCTAACCATTCGTTGGTATCTAATACAAGTGATGTAAGTGTTGAATTTATGTGCGTATGTGTTTATGTAACGTATATATGTATTTATGTATGTATGTATGGGGAAAAACGTAATACGGCGAACGCTAAGCTCCGCCCACGATCCCTTTCCACTTTTCCCCTACTAGCTCATCAGACACTCTACGTGATAGGCTAGTGTTATGTCGAATGCACATTTCATGTGGGTGGGGATAACTTCCCCTACTGGCGTTCGCCGTATTACGTTTTCGCCGCCTATGTATGTATGTATGTATGTATTTTGTAATGATTATTTAGTACGTTTGCATTATTTTACTCAACTTGTGCTTGCATGACTATAAATTTTTTATTAGTGTTATTTAAATATTAGTCTGTAAAATTGTATCAGCTTCTTTTGTTTCTGGTTAAGTGGAACAGAAAACCTGATGGCCACAACTTCTCCAGAATAAATAAATAAATATTATTATTATTATTATTATTATTATTATTATTATTATTATTATTATGTACGCACGCATATATGTATGTATGTATGCATGTATGTATTTTGTAATTATTATTTAGTACGTTTGCATTATTTTACTCAACTTGTGCTTGCATGACTATAAATTTTTTATTAGTGTTCTTTAAATATTAGTCTGTAAAATTGTATAGCTTCTTTTGTTTCTGGCTAAGTGGAAAAGAAGACCTGATGGCTCTAACTTCGCCAGAATAAATAAATATTATTATTATTATGTACGCACGTATGTATGTATGTATGTATGCATGTATGTATGTTTATGCAGACTCCATGTACCTTTCCTTGTAGTAGCGTTGTACCAAGGAGTCTCGCAATATTGTAAGTGGTTACAGCTTTATTAGAGTTTCTTAGTATCTGTAGTGGAAAAGGCCAAATGCTCAAATTCTTTGAATGTACTTACCTGTAAGTGGTGATACTATTCCCTTCGGAGAATCATAAATAATATTTCATTCTAAGCTCTGTGAACTTGTTTGTTTTTGCTAAAGAAGTATTATACTAAATATTTTCACAAACTAATGCAGCGACATGTTTGGTTTCATATAAATTATTTTCGCAGAAGATTTAATGTTGTAAACTAAAGAGGAAAAAAATATTTGCAGACCGAGATAACTGTGGGAAACTAGTGTTGAACTAACGGGAAATTTGTGAAGGCCTAGTGGACCAGTGGCTCGTGCAGTTTATATTTATATTCGATATGAAGGTCGTGGAATCAATACTTGCTTAGAGGACAAGATGTTTACTGTAGAGTGCAATTTTACTCCATCTACGAAGGGGATGGATGGGAGTAACTATGCACTGCGATCAGTCGACCTATTCTAAGTTTTCCATTGAATTTGACTATTTATAACGATCCTAAGGAGTGGAATTTCAATGGCTCGTCTTCCTTTCACGTTCCTTGCCTTGATTTTTCCAGGGCCGGATGGATATTTGCACTTAACATTACGAGGGCAGGACCGGGACGGATCCTATATTTAGACACGCTTTGAACCATTGTGCGCTCTATATGTGAGATGATTGTTCAAGTCCGACAGGTGGCCTGGGTGGCATTCGTGAATCTGACGCTGACAAGTGGGCCATCCCGCTTCAACCCTGGCAGAACCAGGTCCAATTCCCAAACGAGTAGCTGGTAAACTATAGCTCGGAGGAGTTCCAATCTTTTCGGAAACCCGAACTACCTCTAATGTTGCCCTTATTCGGTCAATAATAATGAGTCGATAATAGGCTACAGTACGCATCATATTTTAGTGACTTTACACGTACAGTATTACCAGCGAATAGGGATTATAAAGAATGGATACTTCGCTTCGGTACCTTTGATGTAGCCGGACCGATTTCAATGACCTTCAAGCCAGCTAGAGCGTCAGATTCTGCTTTCTCCCTAGAGTCGGCGCTGATATCACACCTGCTAGCAGTCGACACAGAGGAAATATAACACATACAATTAATACATCTAGGTACATTATGTACTCAAATAAAATAAATTGGATCCATAAAATAATAAATCCTTCATTAACTGTAATCTCTAGACTCTAGAGTTCCTTTATAATGAGAGTTCAGACATTGACCCCAACAACAATTAAAATATGTAATGATTTGATAGCGCTGAAAATGGAAAAACAAAACTCTTACGAGAAGTAAAACCATATACCTATATTATATTATATACAAATATTAAACGAATTCGATACTTAATTTTATAATGTATTATATTATTTTATAATATAATTTATGATATCTGAAATATAAAATATTATTACAACTAGTTTGTCACTGAGAAATAAGGAAAAGCTGTTAACTTGAATTTATTTGAAGCAAAGCGTTACTGGATTATGCAATAAGGTAGGCGATGTTTGGATCCTGTGCCTTAATTCTATTCTCAATTATTATCTCAGCGTAAGCTCGATTACACTACCTCTAGCGCTTGAAAGTGGAACTAGCCGCTGGCGCACAGAGAAACAAAACACAGGAAAATTCGCTCAGTGTCCATTCTTTATAATCCCTATTCGCTGGTATTACTGTCAATATTCCTGGTTAATAGGCCATTAATGCGCCTCTTGTTCAGTACAGACGCACAAGTACAATGGATCCTAATACAAGGAAGATATGTTTAGCTATAATATTAGCACTACCGACAAAATGCGGTTGTTAAATGAAACTCAAGGTTAAAAATTGGCCATAAAAGCGAAAGATGAAAAATATAGGCCTAAATAAATAAAAATAATTTACATAATTCTCAGATTATACCGAATTGCACGGAAAACTTTTCAGCGTCAATGAAATTCTCCATATGTAAAACAACGGGCCAATAATAGAAATAAAATCAAAATTAAAACCAAGAAAAAATTAAATATCACACAAATTTGTTGCGGGAAATAAAGGTTATTGATTCAGTACGTTATAAAAACAATTTTTCAGTGAGTGACAGTCTACTTTAGGGAAATTACTTCGAATAGTACAGTCTTAGAAAAACGTTTTGTCACACAGATAATTTATAAGTCCCAGAAAAGAGACAAAGGACGTGCGACCTGGGTTACATTAGAAGAACTACTGGGGTAAAAAAAAAATAGTTTTGTTTCGTTGTATGTCTGATCATGCACACTGCCTCATTTCTGGGACTTATAAAGTATCTGTGCGACAAAACTTTTTACTAAGACTTTACATCCTCTTTCAGTAGGCAGAATACGAACATGAGGACCTATTTATTGGTTGAAATGAGACTGAATGTAACATTGCGATATCTTGCAACCGGAAGAGATTCGAATATTTAAAGTTTTCTACTAAAATGGCACTATCGTGTATCAGTTCTGCTCAGCCAAAAAGAAATAATGTATCTCTTTTCATGATAGGTAAACTGGAGAAATGACGAAGCATAAATACCGTATTTACTCGAATATTTCACGCACTTTTTTTCCCGCAATTTCGATATATAAACTAAGGGCGCGTGAATTAAGCGAAGAATTTCACAAGCTGGTATTTTCAAGGGTAAAAATGACAAAACTACGCAGTTCCCTTACATATCCTAGTAACTTGTCTTCAAGATCAGGGAATTTTCCACTTTTTGGCCCACGAAATGCTTTCCTTGATGCATTTGTTTCTTGAAGAGCTTGTTTTTGTTTCCTCCAATATATTAAATTCTGGAACTGTGAATTCACGTCCAGCTGCTCTGTTGCCATGTGTTTCTGCATACGCAATAACTTTTAATCTGAAGGACGCAGTATGACTCGAATATCGGGATTTACCATTCATTGTTAAAACTTTTAACAGACAGCTTTTGACAGGTTTCCCTTTTCGAGTCTCAAACTCAACTGATGCGATCCAACACAAAGCTTTCAAACCACCCCCATTCAAATGGTAGGGGGAGGTCAATACCCTGTATCGGTATTTTTAAAGGACTTTCATAGACGAGAAGGGTGCGCCTGTAACAGGTAGCTGTCCGGTCCCAAATATCGCTATGCACTCTCTCGTTACGGTATTTAAGATACCGTACATTCAGGACTCCTCAACATAACACACCTCATTACTTCAAGTTTCAGTATGTACTTGTTACAGTATTCACGAACATTAAATGCGTGAAATATACGAGGAAATTAATTGATTAAATTATATAGTAAATAATTTGGGTGCGTGAAATATGCGATGGCGTGAATTACGCGAGTAAATACGGTAATTTTATTAATACAGTAATGCAATCCTTGTTTATTATATACAAACAGCAATTTCGGAATCAGGTTCATTTCCCCATGTACGGGGAGAAAAGTGTTTGTAGAATATTGTTCTGAGCAAATACCTCAGTTGAATGATGTATAGGGCTCAGTTCAGTTTGTGAACTAGGTACATACACAGAAAGATTAGGAATTAATAGTAGGATTCGTTTAGAGAAACAGAAACCTCTGATTTCTTTAGAGATTTAAGTACATGAAACGTCTTTGTTTATGATTCAATACACTGCTCCGTCGATATAGGAGAAAGCCAATGTTTACCTACTGTACTTACAATTAAATATAACACGCGAAACAAGTCCTCTGCAATCAGCAAGCGTCATGGTTACGTACAACACGAAAATCCAGGAATATTATGGACAGTAAAAAAAAATCGATTTTACTGAAATGGATATTTAAGAACTGTTAGTTCTTTTAAGAAAAAGATCCCGGGCCAGGTTGATGGCATTTAAGTGTGCTTAAATGCGACAGGCTCATGTCAGTAGATTTACTGGCATATAAAGAACTCCTGCGGGACAAAATTCCGGCACATCCGGCGACGCTGATATAACCTCTGCAGTTGCGAGCGTCGTTAAATAAAACATATCATTTTTTTTAAGAAAAAGTGAATGTGATACAACGTTAATACAGTTTTATTTTATTTCCTAGAATATATCCATTTATGAAATACAATAAATAAATAAATAAATAAATAAATAAATAAATAAATAAATAAAATGAATAAATAAAGAATTAAATAATAAATAAGTAAATAAAGAAAGGAAGAAAGGTACAAAGAAAGAAAGGAAGATAGAAATAATGAAAGAAAATGAAGAAAGGAAGATAGAAAGGAAGGAAGGAAGAAAGAAAGAGTGGGAGAAAGAAAGGAAGAAAGAGTGAATGAAAGAAATATCTTAAACTCTCCAGCAATATCCTTAATATCTGCACTGTTTTCAAGGCGTTGAATAATATTTACGTTGTGATAAATACTCAGATATGAAAGTGTTTGTGACATGGTGCCTTATCGGTATGCAGGAGCTTGGATTCTCGTCTCAGCAACAGATCACATTGTACTGCTTTGCTGCTATTCTTTAGACTCAAATGCAATCCACTAAATCCGCGGAGCAGTGTATTCTTCATCCGTACCAATTCCTTAGCGCTTCGATGTTATTGTCGTCTTTAATTCCTTCCGATAAATTATAACGCAAGGTATTTATTTTTTCCCTCACACCTTCACAATGATTTGCATTTGGTTTAATTTTCTTAAAAGGGAAGGTACACCATTGGCATGCAGAAATTAAGTGAAATTCGTTTTTTTTTATCTCAGTTACTATAGAAGCTAAATGAACAAAACTTTTCATGCGTAATATACATACGTTACACTTTATAAAACACTATTCAGAATATTAAAATAGCTAATAATTACCTGTAAAAATATTATCAAATTTGCATATTTTTTACAAACGTGAAGCATTTACAGTACATAATAAAATACACAATTAATTATGTATCTACATGATTACTTTACTGGAACGTTTTAAATACCTACATCAACAACATATCTTTTCGCTGTAAGAAAAATCCTAATATAAACAATAGCACGTGACTGAAGTGAGGCTTTATTGGCCGCTGTTTGGCGCCATAGATTCTCAGTACGTGTTCCCGCCTACTGTTGTACATTTTGTTTCATGTTAAACATTTCCCGTTATTCGTCAAGTAGGCCTAACCTCACTACTATGCATTCCTTTGCATAGGAAACATTTACTTTATAATTACTCTAATTAAAACTCGCATAACTTATTATATACATTTAAGACTATTTGTTTTTCTCCGCTTTTGAGAGGGTTTCTACTCTTATGTTTAATAACCACACACACCGAGGATGCAGAAGCGATACTTCAGTAGGTACCACGTGCTTAAGTGAACAACTACAAGCTCAAGTGAAGCCAGTTTGTTACAAGAACAGACTACTTCGGTATTACTGTTTGTATTCATCCGCGTTCATAGTAAGCTTACATAACAAAATATAAAAGTAGCTTTTCTTTTACATATCGTTTTACATATGAGTGAAGTTATATGTTTCATTGTATTTAACAACTAGAATTCATTTTTTTATTTTAAAATAATACAAGATGATAGTTTCCAAATACGAACTATATTTTCCTACGTCGTGTGAGTGTTTCGACTGTGAGCCAATCACGGGTATGACAGCCACGTGCTTGTGTTTACATTAAGAGATTTTCTTACAGCGAAAACAGTATAAGATCTTTTACTTATTCCTTCAGAAAATATTTTTTTCTGAATCAACTATTTCAGGAAATTTAATATTGAAGGTAACGATTAAGAAAAAAAATCAGTATTTGTTTCCGGACACATGTTTATAGGAACTTTTTTTCTCGTTTCGACCAATGCTACCTCATGTAAAAATGTCCGACACTTTTTTTAAACAACTTGTATTTATCTGTTATATGTGACCTTGAATTTGACTTGACTGACATCTAGTTTTATGTTTTCCAACACTTTAACTTAAATTATGCACATAAACCCAAGGAATTTAAATGAGCGAAATTAGATAGGAGTGATATAAAAGTCTGCATTCCTTCAGAATTAGTCGAGATGTTCAACCTGAAGGTCATGTTTCTTTACAAATTATCACACTGCGCTGTATATACCTGTCTACATTGTTTTGACTTCGGCTTGTCTAGTTGTTTACTTGTGTCACTCGGAAAAAAAAGTTAATTACATGTCCATTCATGTGTTCGAAGTTCTTAGACTTCTTTTTCTGTAATGTAATTATCTCATATTAGTAGGAATTAATTGTTCAGTGTGTATGTGCCATTCAGATAGTCACCGTGATAGCTCAGTTGGCAAAGTGCTGGTTTATGACGACCGTGGACCCGAGTTCAGATCTCAACAATGACTTGTGATCGACAAAGCCAAGGTTGTGAGAGTTTTTCTCTGAGTTCTCCCGTTTTTTCCTCATTGCACCAACACATTCCTCATTTCCTCTTCATTATCATCACTGTCTCGAAGGATAGCCATTACTTAGCCTATGTTTTCATGACGCAGAATCGATCGTCTGCCATGGTGCACGTTCCCTCAGTATGTCTAAAGATTTGTAAGAGTCAGTAGTGATGTATTCTAGACTACTTATACATCTGCAAAAGAGACACCGAAGCCTTCCAGGTTCTTTCTTGGCTGACGGGGACATGACGATCCAAGTACAGTAAATCTATGAGCTACGGAAGACCACCATTAGAGGTATGGTATACAAATTTAATGGATGGAGAAGAATGCGTGGTATTACGGATACTGAGATCGACTTAATCGGGCAGCACGCAACTCATTACATCACGGGTGCATAAAAAGACTATATTTGAGGTGTATAGTTCCAAAACCCGACATTTGCTTTCTAAGTGGTTTAGAGAAAAAGCCGAAAAACTATCTGTAGTGTTTCCAGTGTTGAGATGTGCAGGAAATTTTTATAATAGTCTTTAATAGTAAAGCTGAGGATAAAATTACATGTTTGAACTAAAAGTATGTATTTTTGTAAGAGTTATTAGATTATTAAATTTGGACATGTCGTGTTTTGGAACTAACTATTGCATATGTCGTATTTTGGAACTAACAATAAAATATATGTCGGATTTTGGAACTAACAATAAAATTTATGTCGGATTTTGGAAATTCTAATAACATTAGTTTCATTAAATAATCCACATTTTATACTAAAAAGCTATTAATTTTATTGAATCCATGGAATATAATAAACAATTGTCATTTATTTATATATATCATCAGAATATTATATTTCCCTTCTCCCTGTGGTTCACAGATAGTCAATCTTCTTCACACTCATCCTCGTTATAAATACGGTCTGTGTTATTCTTGCAATATTCCAAAATTTCCATGTCTCTCCAGTTATCTTAAACATTTCTTTAAGTAATTTGTTAACATTACTTAGTTCTTCCTTATAGATTATGCATGTGTTTTTGTGCAAATGTAATTTTTGCATCCAGAGCACGTTTTCCTCTTTTTCAAAATACTTTGTACAAATTTACAATTCTTCTATAGTTTTGTTCACCCCTTA